>NC_141695.1:857552202-858152202 GCF_964263255.1 Lissotriton vulgaris
GTAATGCCGTCAGTGTAGCCAATGCCCAGAAGGGAGTCTCCAGTGTAGGTTTCCACTGACAATTCATATTCTTGGGCTCTGTTTTCCAAATTTCTATTACTAAGTCAGATGGAGGAGGTATACGGGGTGGAGGGGGGCTGTGTCTGTCACATAGGTGACAAAGATATTCCTCTGGGGTTTAGCTGGTTCTGATCCTCCCTCAAAGAGAGTTCATTCTGTGATGAAAAACCCCAGCCATTGACCACATGTACATGCATGAGCCAATCGTACAAACGGATACCCGGCAGACCAATCCTCCCATCATAAGGATTTTTGGTCAATGCATTGGGACCAAGAATCCCATAACAGAATTGTTTGAGCACTTCTACCGATTGGACAAAGTCTTCCAGGAGATTAAATAGTATATTTTGGAGCAGATAGAGAAACTTAGACAGTACAATCATATTATATTGGGTAGCTCTACCCATCAGTGATAATAGGAGTGATCTCCAATATCCTACATCGTCTCTGTACCCCTCCAGTATCCGATCCAAGTTGTTTTCCCAAACGGCTGCAGGATCTGTCATGACCCAGACTCCCAAATAATGGAGGCCCTCTGGGGAAAAGCATAGGGGGCAGGCTCAGTCCCTAGGGGACATTGTGTTTACAGAAATATGACTGACTTCTGCCAGTTGATAAATATTCCTGAGTATGTGTAGTGTAAAATATGTCAAGCATGTGAAGAACTCTAGGGTCTGATCCTATGGGGTCAACTAAATGCAATAGGATATCATCCATGTACAAAAAGATAGTGCCTTCCCAGTCCTTGGCCCACCGAAGTCCCCAGAGCTGGGCGTGCACCCTAACCTAGCCTGCCAGTGGCTCTAAAACCAGTGTGAAGAGCAGAGGAGAGAATGTGGGTATCCCTGTTGCAATGCACGGCCTATGGGAATCACAGAGACAATAACCAATTCACCCTTGTGCTGGCCACCTGGCTAGTGTACAACAGCCTTTGCAGGAATTTTTTGTTGTTCAGATCTACCCATAGGATGTACCTGTAACAGAATCCAATGCCCACCTGGCATCCAGTGAGAGGAACACTGTGGACTCCACAATCTCCTGCCTCCGTGCCAGGCAACTATAAAGTCTGTGCAGGTTTTGTCGGGTGGGGCACCTGGACTGGTCCACTTCTCCCAATTTCACTTGGGTTAGTCTGTTTGTGAGTGCTTTAGCAAGAATGTTTATTACCTCTGTATTAAGTAGGATGGCTGGTCAGTATGTGTCACATTGCTTAGGGGGGTTACCCTCTTTTTGGATCAGGACAATTGTGGCAGTTCTCAAATAAAGATGAACTGTGCCCACTTTCTTGGTGAAGTGATACATCTGCCTCAGCTGCCCCATCACCAGGTGTGCCACACACTCATAAAATTCTGGTAGGAGACCATTGGGTCCTGGTGTCCTCCCATCCCGGAAACTGGCGTATGGCTTCACGTATCTCATGTATCTGGATTTTTGAGCCCGATGGGGTTTGCCTCGATGTGGGAAGGTCACCAGCGAAGGCTTGAACGTCCACCATAAGGCAGCTCGGTCCCAAGCTGTACAGATCTTCCAGGTGTGTCCCTATGGTCTGGGAAATGTTGTGTGCCCTTGGTTGTGGTGGCTTCCGATCCTCCACTAGATAATGGATCCATCTCCTCCTGCGCACTAGCCATACAATCAATTGCCCCAGCATTGTTACCTAATGCATACAGTCAGTGTTGTTTGGATCTGTATTTGGCCCTTGCCTCATCTTTCACCCAGTTACAATGCTTCTCTCTGATGAGTTGGTGTAGTTAATCAGGTGTAGGAGATCCCGCCCATTCATAGTACACTTCCAGTTCAGATATCATTCTTTGTTTCTCTTTCTTTTTCCCCATTAGGTATGTGAGTAAGCCACATCTTACATCCACTTTGTAGGTCTCCCATATTGAAGCATCTGAGGGGACTGAGCCAGCATTCTATTTAAAATAGAGCTCCGTGACAGAAGTCAGATGGGTTCTCATGTCCCAGTCTCTCAACTACCAGGGGTTCAACCTTCAGGTTTATGAGACCTCCCCAGGTGTGTGAATACCAAAAAGTTGTCAGAGATGCGCCTGGGCAGATATGCAGTATGACTGTATTGCTTGCCTTGGGTCTGAGGGACCAGGAGATGGTCCATTAGGGACATGGATCCTGCCAATCCTGCTGCATAGGAGTAGCCGCTATCCACAGGTCTTGCCTCGCGCCATATGTCTATCATGCTAATTGCCAATATAGATGTCTTCAATCGGGTATCCTTGCCTGGTGGTCTCCAATTAAGTGTAATCCTATTCATTTCAGTGTATAATATAAGGTTCAGGTCACCTCCTAGAATCTTATTCCCATGTGAAATCTGCATCAGCCAGTCCCCTTTAGCATCTAGGCCTGTGGGCTTGGTGGGAAGTACCACGAAGCAATCTCAATCTGTTCCCCATTCCAATCCCTCAGGATCGCAGTGTAACAGCCACCCGGGTCAGTCCAAGCCCTCTGGCCCAGCAGGGATTGAGTCCATTTCACCAGTATATCACCCCACTGGATCCCGTAGAAAAACCTGAGTGTGCTAAATATCTATGACACCCCCTTCCCAAGAAAGTGCTTTAAATACCCACCACATGTGTTTATGTATGAAGTTTATACTCAGGTTCCATCTGTTCAAATACAATGACACCTCCCATCTTTTAGGTTTGTTCCCGAGGCATCCACATTGCAGGAGAGCAGGGTGAACCTTGCATTATCATCCCCAGTGTCCAACCTCATTTCTGATGATCCCACCCCTATTGCCAGGACCCTCTGCTCCTTGTAGAATGTCATTCTTATGCTGCTGTGTCAATGGCAACCCCTCAAAACAATACCGTCACCCTACATCTGAAGGCTGTGAATTTGGAATAACCACTCCCCCATGCCTGGGGTGTCTGCCGCCCTTCCAGCCCAAAAATGAAACCTAATGAAAACTAAACAATGATCATGAACAAAGCTCAATGTATGAGGTTGGTGACTGTCTCAGCTTGTCCCTTTGAATTGTAACAAATTGTCCTGTCCGCTCCTCGCCCAAGGCCACAGTAATGGTATATCCCTTCTCAGTAGCACACTCATCTCCAATCATAGGGAGTGTCACCAGAACAAGTTGCGTTTCCACCCGGGGTCCTCTCTGTGCAGGTGCGATAGTGGGGGGCCGCCTCCCAGGACCAATCATATGCTACCCCTCCAACCAGTCCCAGGTCTTCTCCCATGTCTTACAGAGGCAAACCTTGCCATCCTCCACTATGCTGAGGTTTGCTGTGAATAGTAGGGAATATTGTAGATCATGCTTCCTGAATTCCACTTTAAATTTTTTGTTGAAGGAGCATCTCTTCGCTCGTACCTCCTGCTTGAAGTCAGGGAGCACCATGATAATGTGGTTCTCGTAAAGGAGCGGCCCCGGCGTCAGGCTGCCTACAGCACAGTCTCCCTGTCTTTCAAATATGGAAAGCAGGCAATGATGAATCTCAATCTCACTCCAGGTTTTGCTACTGTCCCAAGTATCCTGTGTACCCTTTCAACTGCAAAATGCAGTGAGACATCCACTGAGGTCAGCCCGGTGAAGAAGAACTCCTCTATAGATTTCTCCACATTATTGCCTTCTGCTTTCTCTGGGATTCCCACGCATTGAACATTGTTGTGGCGTGACTTGCCTTCAGAATCCCCAGCACATGAGTGGATTCATTTGGTGGTTTCATGGCCGTGTCAGATTTCAGCCGTCAGGGTTTTCATGGATCCAAAGTGTTTTCCGTCATTGTCACATGTTCTGCCATCCAGTCCATGTCCAACTGAATCAACATGACATATGTCGCCACAGTGTCTATTTTCAATTTATTGCAGCAGTTCCTTAAGCATGGGATCTCAAGTCCCTCCCAGGTCCCCAATCAGCTCCTTTGTCCCCATACAGCTCTGCTGCGTCCCTGTGTTCATCCTCTCTCTGGAAGGCATATTTTTTCTAGACTGTGCGAATGAAAATCTCTCTCGTCTCGTACCATAGTGCTGTAGGTCCCTGTGGGGGTCTGCTGAGTATCTCGGTTTCAGGGCATGTGTGGCAAGTTTTGCATCATCAGAAACCAGTGGGATTAGAGTTCACAGCTGAGGCCGCTTGGTGGTTTCTGGTTGTAGGGATGTTGAGAGGGCCAGGGGGGAGACACATCAAGTCGCAATGCTCAGAGGTTGTCCTGGGACCCAGCATTTATCTGTCCAGAAGGGCCCAATGCCCCCCTCCTCTGTAGGGCCCATGATGTATCGTGAGGGCAGGTGTGTCAGAAAGCTAGTCATCTATGGCTCCTCCTCCTCCCACACCTTAGGCCAGGCTCTCAGGGGGGAGGATCCCAGCAATCCCAGGTCCCTGCAGGGAGTGCAGAGGGAGGGTGAGGAGAATTCCCCTTTCTGTAGCAGCTGTCAGGGCAGAGGTGTCAGGTGCAACCCCCAGCTCCACGTCCACCTCCTCGTCCGGGCTTTCCCTGCTCACCGGAGCCAGACGCCATCTTCATTCTGAGGCCCCTAGCTATGGCACATGTTCGCTACAGAACAGGACGTCTTTGCCCCAGGACCACCTTTTTGGGACTCCCCACAGCACAAGACTGAGTCAGGGATCCTCTGCTGGCCCCCGGGGATATGATTCTAGCCACAGCATGCAGCTCAAAGTGGAAGCCCACTTGCTAGGCTTTCCATGTCCTAGTCACTTGCCCCCCCCCCCCATAAAAACACCATTATTTAGGAGTAGTATTCAACAGCCCTCTGCACCAAAAGGAGCTCATTTAATTTCTATGGTGTCTCCTTTATCCATCCTTCAGTGTTTATGTCCATTTCCCTTCAATATCAGGAATCTTAGCAATACACTTCCACTGTAAGGGTGAGTATCCTCACCTACATCCTGTGCACATGATCAAGTCAGGTGGTGTCAAAATGTAACCTGCCATCATACTTCATTCTGGTTTACTCTGACACTCACAAAGTGTGTAACACCGACCCCAGACTCACACATGTACATAGTCGCATGTTTAAGCATTCAGATAACAACAGCAAGACTACACGAGCGAGGCAGTAGCACACCACTCCTCTGACAAAGTTAAAACGGTGTGGACACATTAGGATCTGCTTCACATGATCCCAAGGCCTGCTACATCCTCGTGCAGAATGTGTGGTGCTAATTTAAAGAAAATATAAGCCCCCCAGAACAAACAACTCACCCACCCCCCCCACCCGGTGGTGACTACATTATAAAGGAAGAGTAAGAAAATAATACATAGGAGGCAAGTTCTGACTTGGCATAGTGACTAGTGGAGATGTTAAAGCAGTCCCAAAGTATACCTTTGGGGCCTCAGAGTGTCAAAGTGTCAAAAGGGAAACCTATATTTGGAAGAGGTGCATGACCCGCACCGTCAGAGGATAGAAGGCAGACCCTGAGACAGAAAGTCTACCAGAGGACCCCAGCTGAGCACAAAGTCTTCGTATTTGTCCCGGAAAATGTCCGCAAGACGTTCCATGGAAAGTATCCTTCACACAGTCGGACATGCCACTGCGATGTCGCCGGGGTATCCGCCTTCTTCCATGCAGCTGCAATAGTGAGCTTGGCTGTCCCAGACACGTCCACATAATCGCTTTGTTAGTTTTAGTTTGCCTGGCCATAGTTTTAAATGAGTCATTAATTCAAAAAGTAATGTATACGATTTTTATAAACATGATTACAGATGTTCAGTAATCTGTACAACTTTGCCTCTTAATTTTCTTTTGCGTGTGAAAATCTTTGCTAATTTATTTTCAGGACATTGTGTATAATTAACCAAAGAAATTTCAAAGCACTGGATTCTGTTGAAAGTGCTAAACACAAAAATAAATTGCAAACCAAATATTGTTTTTATTAATATACTAGCAGCCCGCCCCAGCGTTGCCTGGGGCAGAAGGGGGCTGGGGGCAGCATTTCAGGCTTGCGTGCACTCCCGCCCCGGCCCCCGCCCGCCACAACATTGTCTATGTCCCGGACAATTTCGTGGCGGGCGGGGGCCGGGGCGGGAGTGCACGCAAGCCTGAAATACTGCCCCCAGAGCCTGAGCCTTACCTCAGCCGCATTTGTTCAGGGCCAACCTCCCGCACCGGCTCCCTCCCGCCCCGACATTTCCCGTGTCCCAGAGCCTTACCTGAGCCGCATCTCCTCCCCACGCTCCTCACTTCACCCCCGCTCCTCCTCGTCATGACGCACCTGCGCTGCCGCTCCTCCCCGCGCTCCTCACTTCACCGCCGCTCCTTATCGTCATCACATACGTTGCGGCCAGCGCTACGTCGCGGCCAGAGCAACGTTGCAGTCGGCGCTACTTTCAGGACACTACTTTTTTTTTTAAGTTATATTTTTAAATTTACTTTTTTTTTTTTTTCTATAGCCTATGTCCATCTGCACACCCTGAGGATTACAACAATGTATTGGGTGTGTGGATTGGCTCTGTGGTTCCCGAGTTTACCTTGCCAAAAGGTTTGTGTTCCTTCTTTATAATAGTAGTATAGACTAGCAGCCCGGCCTGACCTTGTCTGGTAGCAATCATGCTTCAGGACCCCAGCCCGCCCCGGCGTTGTCCGTGGGTCCCCCGGATCCTTCCTTTATATATTGCAGTATTATACCTCTATGTTTCCTTTGTACGTGTTTGTAACCTGCACACGTCACATTTTGCTCATGTAATGCACCGTTTGCTAGCTGTTGTATTTAGTTGGCTCACGAATCTAACTTTTGTAATGCACTCACTTTTGTAATGCACGGTTTGCTACCTCTTTTGCTTCATTTAATGCTCACTGCTCCTCCCCGTCTGTATTTCACTTACGCTCACCGCTCCTCCCCGCCACTTTTTCTCCATGTAATGCACCGTATGTTACCTCTTGTATGTTGTTGGCTCACGATTCTAACTTTTGTACGGTTCTCACTTTTATAATGCACCCACTTTTGTAATGTCCGTGGGGCCCCCGGAGCCTTCCTTCATATATTGCAGTATTATACCTCTATGTTTCGTTGGTACGCTTTTGTAACCTGCACGTGTCACTTTTTCCTCATGTATTGCACCATTTGCTAGCTCTTGTATTTTGTTGGCTCACGATTCTCACTTTTGTAATGCACGGTTTGCTACCTCTTTTGCTTCATTTAATGCTGACCGCTCCTCCTCGCCTGTATTTCACCTACGCTCACTGCTCCTCCCCGCCTGTATTTCACCTACGCCAACCGCTCCTCCCCGCCTGTATTTCACCTACGCTCACCGCTCCTGCCCGCCTGTATTTCACCTACGCTCACCGCTCCTCCCCGCCTGTATTTCACCTACGTTGACCGCTCCTCCCCGCCTGTATTTCACCTACGCTCACCGCTCCTCCCCGCCTGTATTTCACCTACGCTCACTGCTCCTCCCCGCCTGTATTTCACTTACACTGACCGCTCCTCCCCGCCTGTATTTCACCTACGTTCACCGCTCCTCCCCGCCTGTAGCTTTTGTATTTCACCTACCTCAGCCGCCGCTCACCGCTCCTCCCCGCCTGTCCGCCACTCCTCGCCACTCCTCACCGCCTGTCCGACGCTCCTCCCCGCGCTGATGTCCGCCGCTCCTCCCTGGCTCCTGATGTCAGCTCGCACGTCGCGGCCGGCCGGCGCTACTTCCAAGGGACTACTTTTTTTTTTTAGGCAAATATTTTAAATAACATATATTTTTTTATTTTATATAGCCTATGTCCATCTACAGACCCTGCCAATTCCAACGATGTATCGGGTGTTTGGGTTGGCGCTGTGGTTCCCGAGTTTACCCGCCTCAAAGGTTCAAAGTTCTTCCTTTATAATAGTAGTATAGATTTAAATGTTATACTTTTCGAAACAAAGTATTACAACAATGTGTAAAAATAATTTCCCTTCAACTTCCCTTGTTTTTGTAAATAAAATAACAACAATGTAAACATTTCTTGATTATGAATGGATAGAAACTAAGAAAGCAACTGTTCCCTCTGTCTAACATCCATTAATTGTTTGCCATATTTTAGATAGTTTGGAGGTGCAATTTGATTTAAACACCAATACCCATGCCGAAAGTTTTAGTCATGCATTTAGTAATTTTTAAAAAGTGAGTTTACTTGTTGCAATGCACGCTACATTGCACCAAAGCAGGGAATGAGATATGCAGATCCATATGTTAGTAGCAATGGAGCTGTCCTCCTGATTCCCTTTCATACAATACAGCACTGCAGCTTTGTTTGCTTTACTGTGTGATTTTTAAGTAAATATGCCCCTCACTACACAGGCATGAATGATGAAAAATGTTTGTTAAAAAGTGAAATAGCTTTTTTTCGAACTTTATTTTCCATGCAACACAGTACTATCTTACATTTAGTAACTCTTGGCCATAGCTTACTTCAGAACTCAGCAGCCAGACTTACCCTCAACCTCCCATACATATCACAAATCAAACCACACCTCAAGGAGTTCCACTGGCTCTAATACACAAATGTGAGCAATTGAAAACTCCTCACCCAAACCTTTAAAGCATTGCACAATACAGGCCCACCTACGTGAAGAATCTCGCCTCGATCTACACAACCTTCAGACACCTCCACTCTGCTGGAGTTTTACTCACTCACGTCCCACGTATTCACAGAAACAGATCCTACATTGCTTACAAAGTATAAGACGACCTCCCACTACACATCAGAGCCTGCTCCTCTCCCTATGGAATTCCGCAGGAAGCTGAAAACCTGGGGCCTTATTTATGAAGGCCTTGCGTCAGTTTTGCGCCGCCGGTGCTTCACTTTTTGTGACGCACCAGCGGTGTAAAAAATGCGCCTTGTTGCGCCATATTTAAAAAGTTAAGAAACAACAAAAGCGCAGTAAGTTTTTATTTTTTATTTTTAGACGAAATTGTCATTTTTCATATAAACGAAGCGAGGGATTTTGATAAGGTAGTGAAAGAAGGAATCAAAAAATCATAGAAAAAACAAATGGATAATACCTAAGTGCAAGTGCTCAATCACACGAACTCTTCAATCATCCAACATACGTTCCGTGAAGCAATCAAACACAAGGCTTCTTCCACACTGGGTCAGACATACAGGTAAGATGAGATTGAGAAAAAAAAGAAAGACAAAAGAGACAGAGAATTTAATACCCTCACCTAGAGTAAAAGAATCTATTATTGTTTTAAAGGGTGGGGTATTAATGGGATTTTTTTACAACAATTTTTTTGAAAATCACATTGGTCAATCAAATGAGAATATTGTTTGTGATTTTCAATACAATGTTGGAACATGCTGATGGCCTGGTATTTTGACTGAAATGTGATTTTCAAAAAGAATTGTTGTAAAAAAATCCCATTAATACCCCACCCTTTTTCTACGATTTTTTGATTCCTTCTTTCACTACTTTATCAAAAGAAAGAATTTTAAATACCTGTTGCCACTCTTCATTTATATGAAAAATGACAATTTCGTCTAAAAATAAAAAATAAAAACTTTCTCATCATTAAAAAGATAAAAATTAAATTGATTAAATCCGACATTTGTTTGTCCTTTGTATGTGGCAATAGTTTAAAGTCGTTGCTCATCTAAAATAGTTGGATCCATTGAGCAGTACTGGCATTTTGTTTTGTTTATATTTAAAAAGTGACATATCTAGGTAGATGCGTCACTTTTTAAACCCCTGCGCCACATTATACCTGCGTCAGGTATAATGTATGCAGAGGGGGCATTCCCCCGCAAAAAGCCTCGTAATAGTGACGCAGTGAAATCTATGAGATTTCCCTGCGTCACTTTTAGGATGCTGTGGGGTCAAAATCTTGCGCCTGCCTCACAGCAGGCGTAAGACTGACGCACGCCCTTTCACATGGGGCTTTCCCCATGTGAAAGGACGCATTGCTGGAGTTGCGTCACTTTTGTGACACACTCCAGCAATGCATCACTTTTGCGCTTACAGATACGTCAGAAATACTGACGTATCTGTAACTCCTTGCGACATGATGCGTCATACATTAAATATGACGCATCAGGAATGTCGTAAGGAGTGCGCAGTGAAAAGTGACGCATCGCTGTTTTTCAAGCAGCGATGCGTCACTTTTCATAAATGAGGCCCAATGTGTTTTGTCCCTGTGTGGCTTGTGGTGGTAAATCTTCCTTAGTTTGAGGGCTGTAGCAGAAACATAAGCTGGGTGTTTCAAACCCCTCCACAGTCAGACACTCTGCCAGAAACACAGCCATGAATGACTTTCTTGCGAGGGCTGTTGGAGTTATAGACAAAGAAATGCCGCTTGCAAAGAGGAGATTGTCTCTTATTTCTGATAATCTGGACTTGGCCCTTCCCACTTCTGCTAGGGCTGAGTTGGACCCCATCGGGGCTCACTATGTGGAGGTTCAGGGGGTCTTGCTAAGCATGCCTCAGGGCTTGGCCAGCTTCACCTTGGTGAAGAAACAGCCTCACAATTCGCAACTCACTGCTACAAGCTGAATCATGCATAGGTCTCCTGCAGGCACCCCGTTGCTAAATAAAAACGTGCTTTGTCTTGAGAAAGTTTGTTTGCCAAATGTTCACAGCAGTATGTTCATACACCACCAGCACATCTGTGCACAAATCATAGGTGTGAGTCTGTCCCATTAGTGTGTGACAGGGGCGGCCTTAGGCATGAGCAAGCTGTGCACCTGCACTGGGCCGGCACGCCAATATATATCCTTAATATAATAATCCCCAGAGGATGGATACATATTTGCGTGGCGGCCCCTGGCAGGGATTTGGCGGCCTCTGGCTCTGTTCCACTTCTAAACACCCTGGCCCTTATTTATGAGGCCTTGCGTCAGTTTTGCGCCGCTGGTGCGTCACTTTTTGTGACACACCAGCGGCGCACAAAATGCGCCTTGTTGCGCCATATTTAAAAAGTGACGCATCTAGGTAGATGCGTCACTTTTTAAACCCCTGCGCCACATTATACCTGCGTCAGGTATAATGTATGCAGAGGGGGCGTTCCCTCGCAAAAAGCCTCGTAATAGTGACGCAGTGAAATCTATGAGATTTCACTGCGTCACTTTTAGGATGCTGTTGCGCCAAAATCTTGCGCCTGCCTCACAGCAGGCGTAAGACTGACGCAAGCCCTTTCACATGGGGCTTTCCCCATGTGAAAGGACCCATTGCTGGAGTTGCGTCACTTTTGTGACACACTCCAGCAATGCGTCACTTTTGCCCTTACAGATGCGTCAGAAGTACTGACGTATCTGTAAGTCCTTGCGACATGATGAGTCATACATTAAATATGACGCATCATTGGTGTCGCAAGGAGTGCGCAGTGAAAAGTGACGCATCGCTGTTTTCACGCAGCGATGCGTCACTTTTCATAAATGAGGCCCCTGGCTCTTTGATTAATCCCCCCTTGACCCATGGCGAGCAGGGCCGGACTGGGAACCACAACCGGCCCTGGCAAAGTGCGGGGGGGGGGGGAGGGGGATTGCTGCCGTGCTCTTTGCCGGTGCCGGTTTTTGGCCGATTTTGTTACAGGGCCGATTTTGAGCTATGCTGCAAAAACGGCCCTGTAACAAAAACGGCCCCCAGGGGCCCAAAACCGTCCCCCACCCGTGCGGCGCACCGGGGGATTGCCCGGTGCCCGCTATGGCCAGCCCAGGCCTGATGGCGAGGCTAGTCACGCATCTGCTCAGCGCCAGGGCACCCATAGTGTACACTACAAATTCTGATAGCATAACAAAACAAGCAGGGCTGGACTGGCCATTTTGCTACTCTTGCATTTTCTCTGTGAGCTGCAGGCTAGGAGGCTGCTTTTACAGCTGAGTGGGCTGCCATGACCCTCCCATGAAAGTCGCCATGGCACCAGTCCTGGAGGGTAGGGCTAGTTTGAACTTTTTTGCCGGGGCTGATTTTAAGCTCTAGTTTGGATCTGAAAGCATGGGATTTCACATTATAACACACAGGGCTACTTATCCCAATTGCACATATTGTCACAAGTCATTTACATTTATTTATTTAGTTAAAGAGGTATTTATTAAAGCAATACATGCCACCAAAGACTCTTCGAAGCGCTGACTATTGTTGTTGCCACATCATTCAAAATATTAAAGGAAATTCAAAGGAAAATATCAGATCAGCATCTTCACACATAGTAAATAATCTATTTTAGGAGGTCTTGTTTGCTTATCGTTCAAATCTTTTTTAAAGATTCATATGTGTAATTTTTAGGTCTGGCTTGCCAGCGCATCTGTCTGCAAGACCTATTAAAAAATACACACAGTGTGCTTTGGCTACACTCAGAGTTCCACTCATACTTCAAACTATCTCAGAATTATTGCTCTCTCTTCTCATGCTATTGGTTGTTTTGTGTATCATCTGACCTTCTACGGAGTGCTTGTATTGCAATACTGAGGACTATTTTACACCTTGAACGCACTAAGAATCATCACCCATTACATTCTTTATCCCATAGATGGATGGTATACAGAAAGCAACCGTTTCTTGGTTTTCCAAGCAGCAAAATGCTTTAGTCAGGACTCAAAATGCGAGGCAGAGCTATTGGCTTTGCCAAATCATACTTATTTCTGGATGAATCTGAACAGTAAACGCTGTGTTGTTCTTGAATTTTGATTGTGCAATTGGACTATGACCTCCACTGCTATAACACACGTGATTAGCAGAGGGTCATTGGTAATGATATAGGCAGGAAAGCCAAAATATGTACACCTCTGCACAGCAGCAGCAACCAACCATGACCAGGGCTGGACTGGCCATGGCAGTCATCAGGCGTTTCCCTGGTAGGCTGGAAGGGGGTTGGTTGTGTTACAAAGGCCAATTTTGCAGCAGTGTGCTGTATCAGCCCCAAGTAAAACACAAAGCGACCCCGCAGCCGCAAAACCAGCCGCCACCCTTCCAGCCTCCTGTGGACTGCTCTGATAAAATTGCCAGGGCTGTTTTGGGGTTCACAGCCGGGCCCTGAGCATGGCACACACCATAAGGTATTAATGAAGGTACACTGAGCTGAAAAAGTTAATAAAACAATTGCTAAAGAGGTTGTGTAAATCATTCACAATTCCCCACCCTTCTATATTCAACAATCAAAGACAATTATCAAGTTTGTCACTAATCATTTTAAGCTTGGTTGCTCTTTAGTGATTTGGCAGTGGAAATAATGACAGGGTTGTTCTCCTGCAGAGCTTCTGCTGGAACATATATGACAAGTATTGCAAACTCAACTTCAGACTCTGGGAGTATTTTCCTTTTTTTGTTGTAAAAGGCGTTAGGTTTTAGATAATGGTAGAATGCAGATTATAATCAGAGGTGTAACAGTAACCCCTGAGGTGCGGGGGATGGGTGTGCGAGCACAGGCTCTCTGCATGGGCAGCGGGCCCTTGGTCTGAGGGATACTGACTGGTCCTGAGCATGGGCGCCCCCTTCCATTTATTTATTTTGCAGGGGCCACCCTCAGGTTTCATTATGCTACTGATTAGAATGTGAAGGTGGATTGATGCATATGCGGATGTGTGAAGCACGTCTGTCTTGGAAACTGACAGGTATGGAATGTATAGGTTTGATCGCTGAGGTAGATGGGAATTGTCTTTGATCGGTTTTGGTGCTCTGTGGTTCACTTTTATGCAAGGTGCTACCTTAGGCAGATTTGCTTTACTGGACTTGGCATCCACACTGTGATTGAACCCTACATGATGATCCAGCTGCACATAATGTTGGGCAAATTGGGCCTCATTTATGAAAAGTATTGCATCGCTAGTTGAAAACAGCGATGTGACATTTTCCATTGCGGGCTCCTTGTGACACTTGGATGTGCCGAATTTACAGTACGGCGCTCCATGTCGCAAGGATTGACCAGATACGTCAGGAATCTGGTGGAGTGTGTCGGAAAACAGAAGCAACTCCAACAATGTGTTACTACACATGGGCGAGTTCCAAAAGTGCCTGTGTCAGTCCTTATGCCTGCTGTGACACAGTGAGCTCGTAGAAGTGGCGCAGTGAAATCTCATAGATCTCACTGCACCACTTCTCTGAGCCTTATTTACGGGAGAACGACCACCCTGAATACAGTTTACCTGACGCAGGTATATTGTAGCACATGGGTTTACAAAGTGTCGCATCCACCTAAATGCATCACTTTGGAAATATGGCGCAGTGTGACGCTTTGTTTATGTCGCCACAGCGTCACAAAAAAGTGACGCAACCGCAGCATAAGGCCTCATAAACAAGGCACATTGTTTGAGAAAAGATATCAAGAGCCACTATTAAGAAAGAACATGGTTGTTACAGACAAGTGCTTAACCTCACCAACAAGTGATGAAAAAAACATTCGGAACTATTTGCTCGCAACCAGAGAATTCACATATACCGACTGAGGTCTGCACGTTCATGATTGATGTGAGATCTACTGTTTCTACTTCAAGGCGCTCTCAATGTATTTTTATGACCCCGTTGTTTTAAGCTTTTTAGATGTCTGCTATTTTTATTGTTGCAGTTAATTGTTTTGCAAAGTCCAAAAGTCTATGGCTATTTTTACTATTTTAATGTGTCTGTTTTGTTGTATGCCTAAAGTCGGTGGCTGCTTTCATCATATTCACTTTATTTATTTTGTGCGGTTTATCGAAAGGCTGGTGTACAACCACCATCACCTTTTCCTGAAGCTCCGGGAGGAACAGCAATAAATAGGAATGTTAGATTGGATTCATTATTAGGGTAGGAGGCAGTAACCGAACGAATAAATTATTTGACACAAAAAGAATTTATTTTATTGAAACGCTGTCTACTAGACGGAGGTTTAAGAGAGTTTAAACACTTGCCAGAATTACAAAATGCTGAACAGTTAATTGTATTGAAATGTGCTGGAAGCAGCTGGAAGAAAAATAAAGCAATAAAGTCCACTCAGTATGATATACAAGATACACATTTCACAGATTAGTTTGCGATTAGCGTGCTACCATTCTTAGTTCAATGGCAGTGCCAGTAATAAGTCACTTTGAAAACATTTGCTGTGATCTTTTTTTTAAGGAATAAGATCTTAATGAAAAAAAAGACTTATAGAGTCTAAGAAAGACAGTAGGCATGGACCGACATTACTTTACAGGCGACCATAAATATTGATACAGGAATTTAACAACCTGAACGTAAAGTTCACGAGAATCTATTTCTATTTTCCAGGATTTATATAGCACATGACTACCCAACGGGCCGCCCAGCGCTGGTAAAGACCTTCACTCTGGATAAGGATATCTATGAGTCAATAAAATAGATGGGTTTTCAGGAGTTTCCTAAAGGCGATTTGTGATTTCTCCTGCCTAATGTGAGTTGGGAGCTCATTCCAGAGCTGAGGAGCTAGAATTCGAAAGGACCTTCAGCCTCTCCGTACTCTCTTAACCCCTTGGCCGCGGGGGTAATTCCCCCGCTGTGCTGGGGGAGGGGTGGCGGGTGCAGCGCCCCGGTGCTCATGACGAGCTCATGACGAGCTCAGCGATGTGCTCATGACCACACCCGTTTCCGTGGAACGCTCAGCACAGCAGGGGAATTTCCCCCGCGTGTGAGCGCCATGAGCATGGGAGTGGTTAATCCTAGGAATAAGAAGAAAGTGTTGACCCTTGGAATGTAGGAACGTTTGGGGAAGTAGGGAGAGATTAGACGTTGAATTGGCAGTGGTCCTTTTGTACAGCTCGAAAAACCAGGCAGGGGGACTTGAAATGTATTCTTTTTTTGGACTGGCAGCCAGTTAAGAGCTGCCAGAGCATGGGCAATTGAGGTGCGTTTGGGGATGCTGAAAAGCGTGCATGCTGCTGCATTCTGTATTATCTGCAGTCGGTTGGGACCCTATCTAAGTAAAGGGAGTTCCCTTAGTCCAAGCACGAGATAATGAGGCCCTGAGCTACTATTCTTTGCAGGTTGATAATAAGCCAGCTCAAGAACTTTCTTAAGGTGCGAAGATGTCCAAAGCAGCATGTTGTCAACTTTTTCACCTGGATTTCCATAGTGAGTCTCTCATTGATTCAGAAACCTAAACTCTTCACTGATGGAGCAGGTGCTGAGAGCAATCGTAGCTCATGTGGCCAGCTAAGTTCATTCCAAAGGGAGGGGTTGTTTCCTACTACCAACAACTCTGTTTTTTTTCCATTCAGCTTTAGATGACTGTCCGGCACCCAGCTAGTAACATGCTTGAGACAAGCATTTAGCTTCAGCATTTAACATGCTTGAGAGCAAAATGACAATCTGAGTGTCATCTGCATACTAGACAAGCGCAAACCCATATGTTTGCACAATTTCTTAGTTTTAGTTTCAGGAGTTAGGGCTGTGCCAGAGAAAGAGGGTAACTGAAAGAGAACTTGTGTGCATCTATCATTGTGAATCATCTTGCCAATTCAAATTCCCGTCACATTAGAAGTAGTAAAGTTAATGTTATAGCATGGGAGTTGTTAAAAAATTAAGCAGCAGTAATGAATCCCAATATTTTATTAAGAGTAGTAGGAGGTAAACACAATTGTAAATATTCACTGCATTGTGCTAGTAAAATGGACGGTAAACAGCAGGGAGTAATGTGGAAGCTGAGAGGTTCTACAATGGAGATAATGGGGGCAACAAAAAAATAAATTTCTTAATGTTTATAGTGAAAATTTAGGATATATGTTGGGTTCAAACTTGTGATGGTTTCAGTAAGGAATGGATTAAGAAATGCTTCCATGACCTACAGGATTGAACTGAAAGAAGGGGACTATATAGAGGTACCACTGAATATCTTTTTCTAATGATCACAACATTTTAAAGCAACATTTGTGAAAAGTTATGTAGCCAAGTTTGAACCATTCAGGAAACTACTTAGGAAAAATTTGTAATTTGTGAGGGAGAGTTAACCAAGAATTGCATTTCAGATGATTAAGAAGGAAGTTGTGAATACACCCTCTTTAATGTCATTTGAGGTTGGAAGAGAATGAATGTTTACTAGGCATGCCATCAATTATGATATTGGGGCAGTGCTTTTACACAAGCAAAAATATAATCAACGGATAATTACTTATGGATCACTGACTCCTTGAGAACTGTAACATAATTATTATTGAATAGAGCATGGATTGGGTGCATGTAGATGAATAGTAGAACTCTAAAGGATGTTTTTGTAGGGGGAGGCAGGATTGTGATCCATATGGATCACAATTTCCTGGTCAATGTATTTTACATCTGGGGAACAGACGTCTCCTTACATTCCCCCAAGCCAGCTTTGGCTTCCAATGGCCACAGTCAACTTGAGGGCTGTGAAAGCATGAACACAGGGTCTTTCTTCTCACACTGACCAATGCAGGAACATTCCATTCTCCTTAAGCGGTGTGTGTGACAAGCTTAACATTTATATTTGTCTAATGGTTGCCTTCCCATTATTTGTTAAATAAACTACCCAATTGAAGGTAGTATCAACACTTTCTCCTGCAATGCCATTTCTTGCCTCATTCATGTGTAAAGAGGCTTTGGTCAGAGAATGATGCATTGGAACAAATTGGTTCCCCTATTGTATACAGTGTTCATCACTCTATTAGATTAATTTTTTGGCCCGATTTTTGCTTCCTTTATCAGCAGCAGGAGCCATATTTCTGCTGGATTCTTTCTTCTGGATGAACAAATACTGGGCTTTTTCTTAATCCTGAAATCAGAAGTTTGGGTGCCTTGCTTGTCAACTTCTGTATCATCTGTTATCTTCAAGCAGGAATGACCAATTTCGACAAGGGGACTTTTCTGCCCATTACGCTTTTTCTTCCTAACTGAACCCTCTTAAGGAGATACTTAACACCTTACACATGAACATACAAAAAGATATCACAGCACTCTGAAAAGGGTTAAATGAAGTTGTCAAATGTATAGAGTCCCAGATGCAGTCTGATAGTCCAAAAAGTAAAAAGTCCAGTATGTTGAATTCCAGTATCTTTATTTTGTGAAAGTTGAAATCTTCAACAACATAAGTTAAGTGATGTCACGAAGCACAGTCAACACATGTTTAGTCAAACAAGTTACTTCTTCAAGGCTCTTTCTGAAATGAATATTGCTCCAACATTGAAAACAAGTTGCTTCCAGGGGGCTCCATCCCGGTTAAAGGAGTTTACCAGATCTTCCTTATGAAACAGGAGCTTATCAAATTTCCTATGAAGGAGCCTCTGTTTCTCATTATTCACTGTGTTTCGGATGGACCGCACTTCATAACTGTAGTGCCTATAGTCACTTGACCATGTGTCCTTACTTAGGAGCTTTTGTTTCTTCCCATTTACTATGTTTCAGACGGACTGTACTGTGTAATGGTATTGACTATGGTCATTTGACCTCGTGACCTTACTGGATTTATTGTTAGATTGTGGTATTTTGGGGGATCTTCTGACATATCCACTTACTCATTGTTACTGACCAATTTACTATGACAGAACTCTTTACTTTTTTTATTCTCCTTGGAGGTTCAATTACAGCTTATTTTTCATCGACTACTTATGCAAGCTTTTTTTTTTATTGGCCAGGGTGGACTCTGTGGAACTCATTGGCAGCTAATAAACATCACTATCGTCATGAGCAAGGGTGGTCTGTTATAGGTGCTACTCACTTCAGATGTACCAGGGAGATCAGTTGCTCACTGTAATTATGTTTTATTCTGTTACACTTCTTTCACTCAATACATTCTTTAGATATCTGTTTCACATTATTCTTTACTCATAATTCATTCTGGGTACTTCCAATATATGACATTAAACTCACTCAGGATGGATGTCATATTGAGACAGGAAAGTTGAGATTATCTTAATCCAAAATGGTGAATTAAATCTCACAACATCTCTCCCATAACACAAACAGGATTTTAATCTAAGTGGCAATTGCATTTTCAACTCTAAATGTCGACGCTACAACGGAGGGCTAGCACTTCCTGTTCCTTTTGATTGCTGTTTGTATTGCAGTTAGAACTCAGAAATTAAAGCCTTGTTTAGTGCTGGAATTATGCACTCAAGATTCTGTGGAATTACTGAAGAAGTATACTCAAGTGTGTAATTATGAACTTTTTACACAAGGTTTGAAACTTATATTTTTGTTTGTTTACTTTTCATTATGAATTCATGAACGGTATCAGAAGTATCAGTTTCCTATTAACTTTTTCTGAAAAAGTATGTCCTTTCTACCTCTGAACATCTTAAGATCCAGTACGATATCCTTTTTATGCATGAGTACAGATCTATCGGTGCTCATTTTGTATTAATATTGTTCTTGCATATTTTTGTTTATTTCCAGTTTATCTTTGGCACACTGTACACAGATAACATTAACGGAAAAAATAGTTAGCAAAGGAAAGTTTTCATTGTTTTTTTTTTAATTTTTTCATATTTTCAAATTTTCCCCCCTTTTTTGCAAAGTAGGCAGAGCAAATAAACAAACAGAACAACAAATTACATTACCAGTACAGATACATTCTTTTCGCCAAGGGGGAAAAACAAAATAGAAAGTAAATAAAATATTACATACTAAAATACCAGCAAATTTGTCGGTTAATCTTGGCTCATTCCGTGCCAGACAGCATTAAATCTTCACATTGATTTTAAGCCTCTGGCCTTAGCCAAGGCCTTCCCTTGCACAAACACCTCCATAACAACAGCCCACCACTCTTCTGCATTACAAGGTCTAGAGGAAATCCCAGCCCTAGAGATAGCCAATCTATCAGTAACTATAATTATAGATGTTAGTGTACAGCGTGCCATATTAGCATCCCGATACTCTACACACTTAGGACAATTAACCCTGCTACTTAAATCATGAGCTCCTGTATGCCCCCAACTAGCTATTTTATTGGGCGTGTAATATAGCATGCATACTGTCCTAAATTGTTGAAGCCTCAAATTGATAGACCAAACGGTGTCTTATAGCGTTGAAAGTGCCTATTCCAACATTATAGACGTTACTTCCGTCACAAGAGTTGAGCTCCATTTTGTTGCTAACTGTAAGCAAGGATCAGGTCTATCCTGACAAAAAAGGCTATATGCCGCACATATTGTCTTCTTCTAGGGAGGTTCATGTAAAAATAACAGTATTTGATGAGTCTCTACTGAATTAAGACACTGTGATCTCACAAAGATATCTATTGTTGTGGTATCAGAAAAGTATCCTGCAGGTTTTGAAAGGTTCGAAAGCCATCAAAAGCATAAAGGTCTTCCAACTTGTCCACTCCAAGTCTAGCCCATTGTTTTGCTACTCCATCATGAAATATATCCGTAAGGAGGGGATTATCCCACAAATTAAATTTATTAAAATACATTGGTAAGGAATACCTGATAGCTATTTCTCGCCATATAGAAACTAAATCCCTAAGCACCCTTTTAAAGTAATTCGGGTCATGAATCCGGTAGAGAAACCTACAGCTATCCCGGTTTAACAAGAGTTTATGATTGTAATCCGGAGCTCTATTAGAAAGTAGGCTAGATAATCTATTCACAAAAGATGCCCAATAATAAAATGTATAATCAGGGAGAGAAAGGCTGCTATAAAGGAAAGTTTTAATTGTCATCATTTGTTTTTTAGAAAGAGTCCTGCAGTATAATCTATGATTCTAAATACTGTCTTTAATGCTGTAGGATTAGAGGCAGTGAGCGCTAAACAACAAGCAAAATCCTTACTTGTTCCAAGCCGAATGGTGGTACTACACCTAATGTTTCTCTTCCCCATTCCCCTACCCTCGCGGAGGTCTTAGGTGTTCAAAGTATAGAAAACCTAGAGGTCAGCATGGGCAAGACAGAGAAGCTTCTGACTCCTGACATTCCTGAGTGCTGGGTGAGTCATGACATGGACGCTCTAACTGATAGATGGGTTTGTGAATGTACTGCATGCACCAGGCCTGACATATTTGCTAATTTTGTACAACCAATTTACCCCAAAGTACTTGGAGCAAGTTGGCTATAGATGTTATACAACCTCTTCCAGTGTTTTCTGTTTGTATAGAATCATTTGCTATGGTTCTAATAGATCAACATTCAAAGTAGCCTGAGCTATACATAATAAGCAACAAGACTAAGGAAATTGGAGCTTTCTATGGAAGGTCTTCTGAAAGAATTGGTTAAATTGGGTAACTTAAACATGCAAGGGTGGCAAACTTTTATCCAGAAGTCAATGATCAAGAAGTTTGCTTTTGGTTTACATTTGGGGGCTTGTTTACAGTTTGGAAGACGGGTACTCTACCACAAACTCTCCTAAGCTATTGGCTCGCGCACTCTATTTAGAGTGGGGTGAACCATTATGTTTCTGCTAGTGGAGTCTCTGTTGGCTCCACCCATGGAAAGCGTAGGCCAATGGTCCCATGGACTCTGCCACACTGATTGTTGCTGAACCACGCTGGCCACCCTCTCATAAAGCCCTGAGCTACCACCGAAATAGAATTTTGAAGATCAGAACTCAGGCAGTTTAAGGAGCAGGCAGCCGCCTGCCGAACTGCGTCTCCCCCTTTCAGGTCCAAGCATTTGTTATCCTGTGAGCAGTCTCTTGGCACCTGTCTGAGAAAATCTTTTGCATGGCTCCCCAACAGTACTATCTACCTCAGTAAAGAGCCTCTGGGTCATTATAGATAGTGACTTATCATTAAAAGCCCAAGTAGGTTCAATGGTTTCCAAATGCTTCCATCAGTTACGAAAGATTAGGAAAATCAGCCGCTTGCTGACTCATGCAGCACTAGTACAGGTAACGATGGATTTGGTATTATCGCATTTGGATTATGCTAACTCAATCTACCTAGGGCTGCCACCCTTCCTCACTAAGAGGCTTCAAATGGTCCAGAATCACGCGGCCAGGCTGATCCATCAACAACCTAGATGGCAATCGGCCAGACCACTGCTGAAGAAACTACACTGGCTCCTGATATCTCAAAGGACGGAATTCAAGACGGGATGTTTGCTCCTCAAAGCATTACATGGCAAGAGCCCTAAATTTATCAATACTCTCCTAACTAGGTACATACCCTCCCGCAACCTCCGTTCAATGCATCTCCAGCTACTGACCACTCCTACCTGTAAACGGAAATGACAAGGTGGACGGAGGTTTGCATACTTGGCCACTAGACTTTGGAATTCATTCCCTCTGGAGAACCGTTCCTGCACAGACTTACTCAAATTCAGGAAGTTGCTTAAAACGTGGTTGTTTATAAAAGCGCACGTATAATCTCCCTCTGTTCTCGGTATGTTCCAAACAGCGCCATAAAACCCCTGGGTGTATGTGCGCTTTATAAGCAACTTGTAACATAACATGTAAGAACCCCTCAAATTTGAGCACGGTTACCCCCCTTTTGGTCCAGACTGGGATATTGATGGAGGACTTCTACAAACATGCTGAGAATACCAAGACGAAGTTAAAAGCACGGGGTTATCCCAACAAATTGATAAAACATGCACTCAAAGTACAATATTAAGAAAACGATCTGCAATTTCTTAAAAGCAAATACAATGCAGTGGAACAGCAATAAGTGCATTCAACAAACAAAAAAAAGAATAGTAACAGTTTAAAAACTATTCAAAATTCTCGAACAATGTGAAAAGAAAACTGCACTAATGAGAATTTGATTATGTTAAACTTATATTGGCAAACCTTTGTCTCAATTTTTACAGTTTCATCTTTGTTTTGTATTAAAGTTTTATTGTGACTTTATAAGCCAATGTGTGAACCAAGTGCCAGTCATTTGAAAAAAAGTAAAAGGTGTTCAGTGCAGGTATGAAGTGAACGAGACTTAAATGATCCACAAAATCAGGTGGCATAAAATTCACTTTAGAGTTGAGACATTGTGCTTTTAAAAGCAAGCGTTGCTATCTAAGATTTAAAATTAGGTCATTTAAATAAAAATCACAATGAAAAAAAACAATAGACATGAAAAAACGAAGTAAAAAATGTTGAGCATTTCAATATAAATCTTAACGTATATACACAACCAAACGCATAGATTACTCCATGATTTGTTTTATTTTGATATCGGTTTCCTCCTCTTCTTCATCTTCATCAGCAGTGGCATGCATTTCTTTTGGAAACTTATTGTATGTTGTAAAATAACCAAGGACACGAAAAACGCTACCTGATAGTGCACATAAAGTTCAGAATATTTATAGGGAACTGCTCACAGATTTGCTGTTTAATACTGTTAATTCTAACACTGCAGCACGGATTTTAACATACAACAAACTTGTATTGAAGTCCAGCTTTTCAAAACTACAGATTTGACAGCTTTACATACATATTTCTGACTTTTACGTGGACACAACAGATGGATGTTGTTCATTTTCATGCATGCTCTTTAAATTAAAAAATAAAAAGGCAAAGGACATATTTTCCATCACCCATATTTGCAATTGTATATCTGATATAAATAGGCTACATGTTATTGCATTGTGAAGGTGCAGCCAAAGTAAACCATTATAAGTGAACTTCATCCATGCATGCGTTTGGTTGAGATCTAGTTTCACGACTAAGAAGTCCATAAGCTCAGAGCTCTACAAATCAGATAAGTTGTACATTTTACAAAATAAAGACTGTATTTCAAAGTATGTTCTTCAATGCGGCATACCTAAGGTAAATATTTTCATTAGAATAGAATAAAACATTTAAGGCATAATTCTAGTTTATCTATAAATCATTTAATTCTCAAAAATAGTAAAAACTTTGGAGTTTATGGAAGCAGAAAATATCTAAAGTCACATGTTTTCCATCTATGTAGCTTTATTTCAGTGAAAAATAACATGAACCTCTTCAATTATAATTTGAAAAAACTAAAAAAAAAAATTAAAAAAAAAAACATGCACTCAAACGTGCACGTTTCTAAGACAGAGACAGTTTGTTAGACTAAAATAAAAATAACAACAGAAATAATGCCTCTCTTGACAGAGTGGTTTTTGTAACGCAGTTTTCGCATGTGAACAACCAAATTAAAAATATTGTTAACAGGCATTGGAAAATTTTAAACTTTAACAGAGATAAGCAGCTTAACCCCTTCGATGCTCATGACAAGCTCAGCTCGTCATGAGGCACGGTTGAGCTGTGCTCATGACGAGCTGAGCTCGTCATGAACAATGGTAAATCAGGGAATGCAGCACAGGAGGAAAATATCTCAAGCACCCAAGGTGTTAATAAACCATTATTCTCCTTTCGGCGAAACAAGACAATCAGAAACTGCCTGGTTCATACATACAAGCCTCTAAAGGAAAGCCAATTTACCCTGACCGGCAGTGTAGCATCTGGTAACTACAAATGTGGGACATGTTCAATATGTCCCCATTGTACTACTGGTAGGAACCTTGAATATAATGGCAAAAAGCTGACTCCCACGACCTTTAACAATTGCCGTAGCCAGAATGTGGTGTAGCTGCTGCTTTGCCCTTGCAATTTAGGTTACGTAGGTGAGACTAGCAGAGAACTGCGTACACGTGTTCTAGAACACAAATCAGCTATCCGCACTAGTAAATGTAATGCTCCTTTGACTGAACACTTTAAATCTTTGAACCACTCGTGCGAGGACCTCACATGGTTAATTCTTGAAAAAAATCAGGCCCAATCGGCGAGGTGGAGAAGTAGATAAAACAAGAAAGATAAGAGAACAATGGTATTTTTGCCACCTTAATACCATTTTAAAAGTCCTTAACACGAGGGAGGACTGGGCCAAATGTCTATAATGCTCCAGAATAATAACATAGGATTGGCTGTAATCTTGGAACGTGGCCCTCCCGTGTTATAAGACGGGTTTTCAGTATGTTCCCACTAGTCTCTTTATTTCTCTATCTCGTGACTACTTATGCCCACCCCAGTGGTTCGAACTGTTCCCATTTTTTGGGGTGCATTCAGTGAATGTTGATGATATTGATTCTTATGTAATATAAACCACCTCCAATGGTTCATTGTACACCTTTAATTAGACCTTCTAGGGCATTTCAGGTATGTCCGCCAGCGGAATATAGCCTCCCAATGTTTCCGCTGGTGTTAGCGATAGGCTGCTTTTGTTATATTGTCTCTGAGCAATCTAAGCCAATCTAAGACATAATTAACTTCGGTGGCATTCAGAAAACTTTTATTTCCATTTCAACCTATTCCGGGTTTTAAAACAGATAGGGCACGTTTACCTTTAATATATAATTTTTTTTATACAAGGAAGCCTATTGGACTACTTGTTTACCAATGGGAAGGCAAGTCTTAACAACAGCCGTCTTGAACCGTACTCTTAGACCCGGACCAGATATAGAACCTCTCCCTGGAGGAAGCAGGGCGGAACTTAGAAAATGTCAGGACCAATCAACTTTCGGGATTTTCAGCCCATCGTTTTGCATATTGCAGACTCCAATAGCCTGACTGCAATAGGCCCACGGGGTCTAACTCAATAGACCAATCGGTAACCATTGAAGGGTACTTAAACAGGCCGGAGTGTAAGATTGCCCCAGATAAGCGGCTAGGAAGAAGGATTCATTAATTTTAAATTTTTATGATTAATAGCTCTACGTCTCTCCTTTCCCCCATTAGGTCATCTGGTTTTTAAATTTTCATGGACACATTTTGAAATATCCACTGGAAGGAATACTGGTTTTATCTTATAAGAATGCAATTAATTCTGGGTTGCAGATTTATACAGGTAGGCTCTTAGTTTTACAATCAAGATATACGATATGACACAACGCAGAGAGCTACCTTTCTGATTGCGTACAATTTATTTTTAGGAAGCGAACTAGCCGCTCAGAGATTTACGATTTTGACCAGACTTCTGGATCAGTACACATGCAGACTTTGATATCTAGGACCTTTGCTGCCTAGAAATAAGGGTAAGAGTTATCCTCTAACAGATCCCCCTAGACCTAGCACTTGGTTATATATGGAATGTGAGGAAACAAATATCTCTCGTGTTTGATAAATCCAGTTTTGTATTGAGATCACGTATACAGATATCAACTTTTTAAAGTAGGGGCTTATGATTAGAACTCCCCTTCAAATGTTACTACACAGCAATTCCGGTGCACACTTTGATAATTTATTGTCACCGAGCCAGAACAGCTGCCAACAGTATATTTTGTTGTTGTTTGTGTTTTTCTAATATTTCTCTCCTTAAATGTATGAAGTTAGTAAACTACATGTATAAAATTCAATCAATGGAGTAAAGGGGAAATGCAACAGTTTGTGATCCCAAGAAACATGACGTGATTGAGATTTTTGTGTCTTTAAAGTTATACTGGCCTTATAATGGGTCTAGTATTATGAGATTGTGTTGACATTGGTCTAACTTCAAGTATCCATAATAGACCTCATATATTGTTCTAACTGTGTGTATATATTTACTATAGGGAGATCTTACTGACCCCTGTATGGTGACAGATAAACAACAAGTCTTGATAAAGGTGGTTATTATCATTAGAACCCACCAAAACGCGTCAACGCCTTTTCTGGTACAATTCAAGACTCTGACATCGATGTTGACGTACAGATGCTGCAGTAGAAAAATATCGATGGAAAACATAACGAAGTCCATATGTACAATCTGTATTTAACAATTTTCATGTTTTACTCCTTCTGTCCTTAGCTTCAATTGTGCAGGTCATAATTGATTGTCTTGTTTTGTTTTATGTATTTTAGATTAGGGCATTAGACTAGTTAGCCCAATTATATTGTTTTTATTTACAATGTATTCATAATAAATCATTTTTAATCTGATATATTCTTGGTGGTATATATGATTGTACTGTTTGCATTTGGAGGTATGTTCATGTGAACCTGTTCTTTATTTGACTCAAGGGAACCTTTGAAATTTTGTAATGATGGTGTACCCTACAAACTCTGAGTAATGACGTGACCTGCCTGTGTTACCTTAAACAGAGGGACTTCTCAATAAGCCTTTTTTGTGCACCTTCTATTGTATCGGCCCAAGCACCTTCGTGACTTCTTTTTTACTTTTGTTCTTCCATTAGCCTGACGAGGCTCGTATTGAAAGGTCAAAAGACATAGACACCATCTATTGTAGGAGCCCTCTGAATCTGAATCTTGGATAGCTATATTTGGAACACACATCAAAGAAACAGAGGCTAAAGCTGTGTGAAAAATGTCCCAAAAACTACATTCTACGATGGACTGTACACGCAACTAGGGAAAGAACCATATATCCTTTAAACAATTCGAAGACAGGACTGAGTATAAATTGTTACACTTCTATGTGATTGTGTGCCTTTGTTTGTATTCATGTGTTAACAGGGCATTTAAATGCCCCTTGTATTTGTATTATGGTATGTTTATTTAAAAGGCCCTTTTTGCAGAGTTATCTCCAAACGTTTTGCTTCTTTCTCCTATTTTTTTCTGACCTGTTTGTGTTGATTTTAGGACAGTGGACACGTTACCACTGCTAATCAGTGCTAAAGTGGATATGCTCTCTGTGTGCATTGTGTTATGGATTGGTGTTTCCATGATTGGGTGTTTGATTTACTAGTTAATCCCTAGTAAAGTGCACTGAGTGTGTCAGGGCCTGTAAACCAAATGCTACTAGTGGGCCTGCAGCACTGATTGTGCCACCCACATGAGGAGCCCTGAAAAGGTAAACTCAGACCTGCCATTACAGAGTCTGCACGCAGTTTGTAACTGCCATGTCGTCTTGGCCAGTGCACACACTTGCCAGTACCTAAACCTTCCCTTTGCTACATGTTAGTCACCCCTAAGGTAGGCCCAAGGTACCCCTGGGGCAGGGTGCAGTGTATGTGAAAGGTAGGACATGCTCTGTTGCATGTCCTGATAGTGAATTACAGCCTATGTTTCACTATTGTAAGGCTACCTGTTCCCCATAGGACAGAATGGGAAGTTTGTTTATAACATATTTATAATCATAACTGGCCCTGGAAACTAGGTAGGAAAATAAAATTTAGTATGACTGAACTCAGAATCTAAAGATGCATCTTTTAGTGAAGGGGATTTTCACATTATGTATTTGAAAATACCACTTTTAGAAAGTAGGTATTTTCTTGCTCAGTCATCCCGTGTGCCTCTGCTGGAATTTGGTTTGCCTGTCTGGGTTTTGGATGACAGAAGGCTGGGGAGCAGGAGTGGCTCCAGATAGTCTAGGTGGGTCAGGAAAGGTCTGAATAAACCTGGGCTGCGATGGGTTAAGAGGGAGGAGATTTCCTTGCACCTCAAAGGGCCTGGTTTGCCTCTGACAATGGCGTCTCCACTTCCTGCCAGGAAATCACACCAGAGACGGCAGAACTGGATCTTGCTGGCACAGACACTCTCTGCCTAAGAGATCAAACGCTTTTGGAAAATAAATTTTGGGGCCCAGACACCTGAACTTTAGAACTCTATTGGATCAAGAAGACTGCCAAGAAGAAGAGCTGAAGAAGCTGTGAGGATGAATTACCACTTTGCTGTGTGCTTTGCTGTGTTGGCCTGCAGTGGCTGCTTCTGTCTTGGGCAGTGAAAGGACCGGACTGAACTTTCTGCAATCTACTTTGTGAGTTTCTCCAAGGGCTAGAGGTAGAGCTCGCCCCCTGTTCAAGAAGTCACAGGAACTGCAAAGACTTCAAACTCTTCGGCCCTCAGTACTGGGGACTGTGTGTTTTGTGCTGCAACAGAAGAAAACCAACTCAACGATGTTTACGATGCTTCTGCCAACTCAGTGTCCCGAAGGCACCACAGAGGGCACAGCCGCAACGCCGCACCACAACCCTGGTCTCACTGACGACGCCTTCTAATGTCGCCACCGAGCCGCTGCTCGCACCGCAACCTGTTGGCACTGCACTCTGCACTGCCTAGCTGTACGACAATGCCTTGGCACCGCAGAGGGCACCACCGCAACACCACACCGCGACCCTGGTCTTACCAACGATGCCTGCTGACGCCGCCACTGAGCCTCTGCTGGCACCGCGACCTGTGGGCACCGCACTCCGCACCACCTCACTACATGACAACGCCGTGGCCTCCCCGACGCCACCGATTTATGCCATAATTGATGTGGCTGCTTGCACCGTGGTCCGAGGGCACTGCTCATAAAGTTACACAACGCATTGCCCTCATCCCACACCACAGCCTTGGCCTACCGACGCCGGTGCCATCGAGTCCAGTTT
Source organism: Lissotriton vulgaris (assembly GCF_964263255.1). Lineage (NCBI taxonomy): Eukaryota > Metazoa > Chordata > Amphibia > Caudata > Salamandridae > Lissotriton > Lissotriton vulgaris. Next base: position 857,581,300 of record NC_141695.1, read on the forward strand.
GTCAGCTGACGACAGCGATTCAGCAACGAAGACGCCGCTGCTTGCACTGTGACCTCCCAGCACCGTGATGAGCACGCCTTCATCTCGCACCGCGACCCTGGTCTCACCAACGATGCCATCCGATGCCTCCACTGAGCCGCTGCTCACACCGTGACCTGAGGGCACCGTACGCCGCACCGCTGCACTTTATACCGCACGACGCCTGCTTACGTCAGCGCTCCTGACTCCAACAGAGAGGAGATTGAATTGAAACACGTGTGACTCCTAGAACCCGACGACTCCTGCACCGACCTCCGGATCCAACGCCTGTGGACGCCGTGTTTTCGGAAGCTCAATGCCAGGTAATTAATGCACTGCATTTCTAAAAGGTACTGTTTGCGGATCTCCCTGACGTCGTAGCTGGGCCGCGACACAGCGGTCAGCCAGAACTATTTGGATTTGTTTGATCATGATGCCGTGATAGCCCCGGACAGAGCTAACGACATCAAGGAACTATTTTTAAAGCATGATAAAAAAAGATTTTGAAGTACTGTATTGTGGGTTTTTATCGTTTTTGGTCTTGTCTTAAGTATATAAAAAATATTGGATATTTTTCTAAACTAGTGTGGTGTCCTTTTGTAGTGCTTACACTGTATTACTGTGGGCAATGTGCAAATGCATTTCACACTGCCTCTAAGATAAGCCTGACTGCTTGTGTCAAGCTACCAAGGGGGCGAGCAGGGGTTATTTTAGGAGTGTAACTCCCTTATCCTGACTAGAGTGGCGGTTTCTGCCTAGCTTTGGCACCTGCCCTAGCTTGCCAAAAATCCCATTTCTAACAGTAATATATATGTATTTCTTATATCCAATTGAGAGTGAAGGTTATGGAGCTTGCTTATGGCTTAATAAAAAAATCCTATTGTGTCATGAATAGACAATTGAACCAGTGATTAGTTTGAGTTTTCACTGTGTTGAGGTTCAATCTTGTAAATTATCCCCATATTATACCTTTTCCTGTTGTCTCGCTTGTTCATGTCCAGGTATAGTGGGGTAAATTAGGCATACTTCTATTGATGATACCCATAGACTCTGGGCAGTCAGTATTAGGAAGTTAGGCTGTCTGCCCTTCTGATGTTCTTTTTTCCTGTTTGAGACTGCCAGGAAAATCCTGTCAGGAAGGCAGAGAAACGACCCGCAGGTGCTGTGAGAAAACTCCCATCATGTCAGGGACATTTATTTTTTGACTTTCAAACACAAGATTCTGGTATGGATGTTTGTTTTTGCAAAACTATAAACTTTGCTGAGTGGTTGCATTGAACATGGTAGCCACTCAGCAAATTTGCAGTACCTTCAGAGAAGCCGTCTTGATGGCATTAGAGATGACCTCCAAGGGGGCCCTCCAACCCTGACCTGTGTGAGGGTCCTGAGACCTAGCTGAGCGATGCAGCGTGTGCCTAGAATTGAAGGAACATCGGTATGCACTGCAGTAAAGCCAAAGTACAAACCAGAAGATAGAAGGAATATTGCAAGTACTGGGAGGACCTTTGGCGCTGGGCACTTATGCATAACTTAACTTTACCAGTCTTTTGTAATGTATTTTTAAGATATGTCTACTTCAACTTATGGTATAAGCATAGTTTTCAAGTTGTAGTCAGGAGAGGCCCATGCAAGTAAGAGCAAAGGGGTAGGGTGGAGTCTACAGACGACAACGAGGAAAAATAAAATTAAACAAAAGACAATTACTTACCTCGTGCTCGCCGCATCGCCGAGCCAGCGATGTGGCCGGTGCAGGGTAAGTGTTTTTCTTTTTTTTCTTCCTTTTTAGGTTTCGAACCTGGCGAGGGGCACGAAGTGCCCCTCCCAGTTTGAAAACTATTGTCTTCAGTATGGATGTCGGCCCCGCCTCTGCCTCTCATTGGCTAGCTCCATAAATGGAGGATAGCCATTGGGAGGCAGAGGCTGTCAATCGCGCTTTCTCCAGAAAACGCGATTCGGGGCGTTTCTGGTGCTTTTTTTAAGCCCCGCCCCTTTGTCCCGGGCCGCGCTGCGATTGGCTGCCGGCCCGGGACACCCCCGTGACGTCATTCCCGGGCCGCGCTGTGATTGGCTGCCGGCCCGGGACACCCCCGTGACGTCAGCCAATCACAGCGCGGCCCGGGACCTGACTTGTTTATTTAGGCATGAATGGCCCCGCAGTCCTTCCGCCGTTCCCGCCCCCCCCCCCCTCCCGTCCTGTGCCAGTTCCCGCCCCCCTCCCTCCCTGTGCTCGTTTGTTTTTGCTAATGTCGTGTTTGTGTCCTTTTATTGTTTTTTACCTGACTCTATGAGCGGCGCGGGCCGTCTGGGGGCTCCGGGTCAGCCATGGCCACTCCGAGTAAGGAGGGGGTAACTTCGTCAACTGGAGAGGGGGGGGCTGAGTTTTCTCTCCGAGCCTCTTCTTGCACAGGCTCTCTGCTTTCAACAACGCAGCCACCGCCGCTCTATTACCATCAATTTTTCAGCCGCCATTTTCTGTGACGCGTGCGTCGTGCCTTGACTGTAAACTTCCGCCCACTTTGCGGTAGCAGCGTCGGGTTTGGGAGTGAAGTAGTCCCATTTGTCTGCGAACAAGCTGGGAATAAAAAAACGATCAGGTGCTTAGTTGTACGACAGAAATTCAGGTATGGGACTTTACACAGTCTTATTTGATGGTTCTTTTTAAAACTGGGTGAGAGAATATTATATTGAAAGTGTACGTGTGTGGATCGGCGTTTCCTAAAGAAGAGCAAAGAGATCCTTGCGCCCAGCCAGAAGGCGTATTATGACGTCACCTGAGCCGGGGCTGCAAACAATGGTTCTCCTCTCTTCATTTCGCTGGGACTGCTGTAAGGGTCGGATCTCCATGACTTTGGACAGAGTGCGGTCTTGGGGATGACATTGATGAGTCACCCTCCCACCCCTCCCCCTTTTCTGCCATCTCGTGTTTTCCTCTGATTAAAAGACAAGGGACAGACCGTCGTGGCAACAATGCAAGAACACAACAATATACTATCTCAAAACGTTGTTCTTCCAGCGCTGGAAATTGAACTGAGGGATCCGGGCGACTATTTTTGCTATACATATCATTAATTGTTCACGTATTGATGCTAGTGAAGGTTTGTTCTTGCGTTAGGTATTCAGTGTCGCTTGACGGATCCAATTTGACACTAAATAAATTTGATGGGAAGCAGCTGCAGGTTCCGATTGAGGATACGGGGAGAGAAATCACAAGAGGGTATTTTTTTCGTTTGATTAAGGGTCGGAATTGCACAATTATTGGTTGTGGTCATAGCACGTAATGTGCAAGTGCAATTATTATCTTCGCATTATGTAAATAACAATGTGCTATTATTGCGTGAGTAATTTTGTGGGTTGGAATATTCCTTAATTCACCTGAGTAGCCTGTGTTTACTTGACAGTTCCCTGGAGGGAATACAAAAGAAAGGGGTTTGCAATCTTGTTGCGTTTGAGACTGGTTTTTAAGACAAACGTAAGTAACATTATTTCTAATTTGATGAGACTATCTTGTACTTTTAAAATACTGTTGAACTTTCATGGGATAAAATGGGGAAAAAAAGATCGACCGCACTGTGACATTGAAGGAAAACAGAGTAGACTAGAGCATGTATTTCAGCGTAGCTCTGACAAACGTTGACATTTTTTATGTAACAAAAAAAGTCCTTGTGTAATGTAACTGGTGCTTCATGTAAAGCCTCCAAGACCTTCGGTGCAAGTTCGAGTTACATAAAACTGAAAAAACAGCCACAGGGCTGCAGCTGTGGGCATCACCAAAGCACCCGTCCTCCCTGCAATCAGAATTCACTGGTGTGTGAAATCCGCGCTTCAGAGAACCTTCAAGAGGTGTCAGCTGTGAAAAGGGGTCACAGAGGGAGGGGCATAGGAGTCAATGCAGCGCCAATTTACACCTGAGGTTAATTTATAAGGGAGAGTCAGACCTGTGTCCCACCCCTACTTACTAACACAGTGAATGCCACATTGTGCTATATCGATGCATGTAAATAACATAAAGTGTTGCATGCAGCACCTCGAACCCGAAGCATGCCCATGCACATTGTGCCACCCACACTTCTGCCAGGTCAGTGCCCAGCCCTCCTCTCTGTGGTGTCAGATCTCACTCGTGTATGAGGGTGTCCAGCAGAACTGTGTCAGATTCCCCCAGCTGAGTGTGGAGCACACACAAGACAATGACTCGGACACATGGTCCCCGAGAGGTGAAGCAAACTCTCCCATATTGTGCGTGGAGCTCTCTCAGCACATATTAATAAGATCAGCAACGTGCCTTCTTATAGCGCTTCATACCTTGTTATTATGGTGAGCCAGTGAAGGGAACAAATCCCATCCTTGACCGAGAAGTGTTAAGGGCCAATCGGGCTGCTGCAATCTGGGCTATTTGAAGCTGATTAATGCAGGAGGCATTAATGATGAGGTATAGAGAATTGCAGTAATCCAATTCCGAGGTCACCTGAGTGATGATGACAGATTAGTGCAGTTCCATGTGAGGGTGGCTCTGTGTAGGTGGCTGTGTGTGAGGGTGGCTCTGTGTAGGTGGCTCTGTGTATGCGGGTGGCTCTATATGAATGACTCTGTGGGTGGCTCTGTGTGTGTGTGTTTGTGGCTCTGTCAGTGTGTGGCTCTGTGTGTGTGGCTCTGTGTGTGTGTTTGTGCTCTGTGTGTGTGTGCAAATGCAATAGGTCTCATTTGTGAGAGATTAAGCTATTGGCATTGTAAATGACAATGTCATTTATTTATCTGTTTTCAAAACCAACACATAAATACAAAATGTGTCATTTACAATGCCAATAGCTCTAACTTTTACAAAGGCGAAACCGTTGCATTGTAAATGCTTGTTTCTCTTGTTGACGTCTGTCGACAAAACCCCCCACACCACCCAACTGCTCTTTCCTACACAGGCCTCTCCTGATGCACATTTCTCTGCCTTATTGACTAAATGAGAATCTCAATATGGTCAATATATATATTACATAAATTAAATTTACAATTTACTTTAGTGAACAATTATATATTCCCAAAAATATCTGTGATTGCATTTTGCCAAAATAAGTTACACTCACTTTCCTACATGCAATCTTGTTTTGCCATGTGTTAAAATGGTTTTGTAACACTTTTAGGGCCACATACATCAAAAGAAAAAACGGTTGCAAACAGGCAGATTGTCAGAATCTGCCCCTTTGCGACCGGTATTTTTGCATTTGGGATGCACCATCCCAAATGCAAAAATCGCAATTTAAGGAATCGCAAAATTAGCGATTTTTTAAATTGCGGTTGCATTTAAGGAATCGCAAACTGCGATGCCTCAAATGCAATGCATGATGCCAATGAAAATAGCAATTTCGCTATTAGGGTACGCAAGTTACCGGCAAATTAATCTTGACGGTAATTTGCAAAAACTTTGAAAAATGCATTATAGTGCCTATTTCAAAGTTCCTGGTTACACACATACATGCCCTTGTGGCATGTGTGTGTGCGACAAGTGTTCACATTACAATTTCAGGGGTGCAACAGGGTGTCCTTTCGGCACCCTTGCACCCTTGAAATTGCATGCGCGTGTATCTATTGGGTACTCGCAAATTGCGCATGGAATTCCAATTCTGTCCTGTGGGCTTGTAAGCTCATAGGAATGAATGGGAAGCCATTCCTTAATCGCGACTTGCAATTTGCGAGTCGCAATTAAGGAATGTGTAGGAATCGCTATTTTTTTGTGATTCCTACATGCATAGGCTTTTGCGATTCAATAATTGCGATTCCTTAATAATTGCAATTAAGGAATCGCAAAAGCCTACCTTGATGCATGTACCCCTTAGTGTACTATAACTTGTCATTAGGGTATATGTTCATAAATGCAAAACAAAACCAAGAATATACAAAGAAAAATACACAGGCAATTATTCCACTCTAATATCTCCGTGATAGCCAGAATGCTAGGGAAACTGTTGTCCGAGTGAAGATGCTTGCAATGACCCAATCATTTCAACATGCTCCCATTCTATGACACACAGCCTGCATTAAAGGCTTTGCATTAAGTTTTTTAAATCGTGGCAGATGTTTCTTCAATTGTTTGAACATAAAAATTGTGAAAAAGTTAAGTTTTTTACACATTAAATGGCAGAGGGTAGTTGAATGCTTGACAATATCACTCTGTATCTTATTTGCAAGCCCGACTCAGCCTGTCAGCATCCCGGAAGTGGTAAGCGCCAACCAATATGTTAAGGCAGGAGTGTCCCATGTAGGTAAGAGTGGTGGGGAAAAGGTGAAAGACAACGACAAGGGGAAAGAAAGTGAAAACCACGACCTTGCGTTCTCCGCATTGCTGACTCAGCAATGCGGCAAGCGCAGTGTAAGTGTTTTTTTTTTCCTCTTCTGTCGACTACCCCATCCCACCCCACCGCTCTTATTTGCATGGGCCGCTCCTGTGCTCAGGACATCCGAGAAGGTAAACCTAAACTTACCTATAGTTGTGAACGCCTGGTCAGCTTAACCCCCACTTGTCTATGGCTCTAGATACTATTGTTTCAACTGACTACCTGTGTGCACAGTGTGGCTTTAGTAATACTTTCACACATTCATGCAAAATGCAACCTAGGATGGAGTCTAATAAAAAATTAGGTTTCTCTGCTGCCTTAATTAATGCCAGATCCTTGCCAAGACATGCGGACAACATCCATGAGTTCCTATGTTAGGAAACTGCTGCTGTATTGTTCGTAACTGAAACATGGCTATCTGAATCATTCTGCCCTACACTGTTCTCTGCAATACCCAAAGGTTACAAAATATGTAAAGATCATCTGATTGGTAGAGGAAGGTGTTGCCATGATTTTTAGAAGGAAGTTTAACTGCATACCTCTTCCAATAGTGAGTCTGGAAGGGACTGAGATATTTGGTTTTTGCCTCACCTTCTCACCACAGCAATCTGTGGCTAAGGCCTTAATTTATGGGCCCCCGTGCCCAGCATGCCCGTTCCTCAATTCATTGTGCTACGCACTAACACAATTGCCCCTGATGGAGCGAGGTGAAGAAACTAAATTTTGTATACCCCTCGTGAAGTCATTTCCTCATAATTGTAACCTTTATTAATTGTGCAGTTTGGAAAAACTAATCAACGTAGTATAGAATGCACACACAAATAAAGTGGGAATATTAATCTGCTTGCATGGAAAACTATAACTGACTAATTTAGTAATGTCGTCATGTTGTTTATTAATGCAAAGCTTTAATTTATTCAAAAGCGGCATAAATGTGCTTTCTGTTTATGTATTTTGTAGCAAAACATGGATTTAGGTGAGTATATCATGCATATGTGTTGCTTATTTGCTAGGAAACGACTAACAGGGAAACACTTAGTATAGGGGGAGGTAAACAGAAGGGCTATATTTCAATAATTAACATTTATTTACGTTTGTTTTTATGATAGTTCCCATTCTGGCTCGTGAGGACTACCTAAAATTGGAGGCTTTCGATTACTGTGACAGTGAAAGATACTGCGCGCAAGTGGCTAAAGCCGAGATTGAATGTGAGCTGCCTGTGCCTGAGCGAGAACTGTTCCAGGTCGGCTTACCTTGGAAGTCCTGATGACTGCCAACAGAATGAACATTTGAGTTACTGATCGTGGGAAAGAAACCTGTAGTAACTAGTTGAGGATGTGACTAGGCCAAAGACTTTTTTAAACAAAGGACTCTCTAAAATTCAGCTGATGCTACGGAAATTGAATGTTACAATGATGAGTTGATGCTCATCCACCCTTAAATCGTCCAATCAGAACTTGAGTTTGTACTGACAGTTACTTTTTTAAATAGATAAGGTTAGTGAAAAAGGTATAAAAAGTTGTGTCTTTTCTTAAGAAAAAACTCTCTTTCGATTTCCTCCTGAGATGCTGTCGGTATGCTGATTTTCCTGAGATGTAAGAATTTTGCTAATGCTTGTGTTCTGTGATCTAAATAATAATGTCTATTTCTAAATTTCTGAAATAAAATGAATATAACTGCTTGAGACAAACTTTTACTCATTAAAGTTATTTTTGAATAAAGAAATACATAAACTAATTTACTGTTAGACATGCTAAACTTTGCTTTGAATAAAAATTAGATAAATGAAGAATTAAGCTGGTCTTGTCTTGTATTTTTTACTAGCAGATTCATCGACTATAATGGTGTTGTGTCTGAATAAAATGTCTTGTTAATAAAAACCATGGTAAAACTCATTTAAACTACAGATGTAAATAGTATAAATATTTAGTTTTGATTTAGACACTCCGCTATGATACAGCAGCTCTCCTTTGAATCTCACGATCCATGAAGTAGGATGGAAGTGTTTTGTGAGTAACTCGCAGTGTTATGGGCCCCACTGATGAGTAGATGTATGATTTGGTACTTCAGGGAAAGGTGATATGGTTTTAGAAAATATTTCCGGAGTAGCGCTGCATCACTCCTTAGATACATCCACTTCAGTCTACTGTGAGATTTTAATTTCCATATGGATAACACAGAGGAGAAGGAAGTGACAGCGCTAAATAGGAGCATTTCTTCCTTGGCACTGCCTCAATCTGTGTTTAACCATGCACATCAAGTGGGCGATGTCTTAGATAAAAAAAATTAAATCATTTGAATACATTTAGATGGACACCTGTTGAGAGAACTCACCCTCTGGTTGGGCTTGAATCTCGGTTGTCGAGAGCTTTTCATAAAATTCACTCAGAAGCCTTTAGTAAGGGAATTAAGGAGAGAAAGCCTACTGTCTCAGGTGATGTGGTAACTGATGTTGGTCTTCTGGATAGCTGGATTTAGCTTCACTGCCAGTGAGCTAGCTCATGAACAGGCGGCAGATCTCGCATAGATCTACGCCATCCTGTCCTAGGTACACAAACTCCCTCAAAAAGGTAAAAAAATTAGTGTAAGCATCTTGAAAGACAGTGCAGCCATATAATCTGCCCGCTAAAGCAAGATATAGAGCTTCCTTGAAAAAATACCATTAAGAGATTAAAAAGGCAATAAAGGTATACTTCGAGGATGGAATTGTTAATGTCGGTAATAAGTCAAGGGAATCTTCAATATAGTGAATTCTTTCATGTCTCCAGAGGCTAGTGGGGAACGCCTAGTGCCCACAGTGGAATGGTGTGCACAACTGGCTCACTATTTTTAGACCAAGATCGAGAATATTAAAGCCATCCTCCTTCTTTCCAAGCAGCAGGAGAAGTAGGCAGGACATGCTAAACCCAAGTCCAGAGATTGATTCCTGTGAGACCCTTGACAGTTTTAACTCAATTTCCATGGCAGACTCTTTCACAGCAATATAAAACCTTAAGTGCAGCTCTCCACTTTGACCCACGTCCCCCGGGCCTGTGGGTCTTAGGAGCAGATTTTGTCAATCCTCTGAATTACAAACGTTTGAATGCTTCTTTGTCATCAGCCATAGTACCGGTGCCATGATACAGGTAAACATGTTGCCATTTCTGAAGATATCCCAGATGGACCCCAGTGAACCGTCTGGTTACAGACTGATCTCCTTGCTTCCTGCCCCTTCAAAGGTTTTGAAGACGCATATTAACTAAAACCTTTCCCAATATTTGGAAAATAATAACTTATTGCATCCAAGCAAGTGAAGTGACAAAATCCCATTATAGCCCAAGATCATAAAACTGATGTTGTCCAATGGAAGAGTAGTCACAACAACACCCTGCCCTGCAGGAAGCTCAACTTTCTGCTTTTCTTCAGTGCTGAGGGACACAGTTTCGATTTTAGTGATAGTGCTGTTGACCCAGGAGTGATCCTCCTCCTCCCAGCTTCTTCCTGCCCAGAAGAGGGTGTAGCAGGTAGGTCACATTTATTATTTTTCTTTTTTGAATCTACGGTTGAAGTTTCAAATATCTGTTACTTTAACATTGTCGTTTTATTATTGTTTATATCGATCATTTCAGTTAATACGTTTGAATTATTTTCACATTTTTAAATGTTCTATAATGTTTTGGATTTTGGATTTGATTTGGGTTTTTTAAGTTCAATATTTATATCTTCTATTTTAATAAAGTTTGTAATTGCTAAGTTTTTGGGGTAATTAAGTTTTATGGGATTTTGGTGCATAGTGTTTTTAATGTATTTTGTATTTAACAAAAATATTTTATAGTTTAACTATTTTTTTATTTACATTTTAAATAATATGTATTTTTTAAGATAATGTTATTTTTTGGGGATGTCGATTTTTACAAGGATTTTGTTTGGGAGTGTTTTAAAATAATATTTTTCATATTTGTGAAGTTAATTACCTTTTTCATATTTTTGTTCTTTTTTTTAAGGAGTTACATATATTGTTTTGGTCTAGGTTTCTGGTTGTTGGGTTTTATAGGGGTTTAGGGTGGGTAGATTTTTAAAATGTATATTTTTTAATGTTTTTGTTTCGTCTTGGTTTAAATATGGTTTTATTTTTTCAGTCAATATGCATGTATATTCAAAGCTGTGATACTGTGGTAATAATGATATTATGGCTTCTGCAATCGATATTAGGGATCCACATCCATTGGGAAATGCATGGCACCTTTCACTCATATAATTCTGTGCAGGGTGGCACCGTGCCTCATTGGAGGAGTTGCCTTGGAGCAATCAAGAAACAGCCTCTTCAGATAGTGCAAGCATCCAGCCAATGACACACTATTGGAAATTGCATCTCACAACTCGAAGCTGCCAACCCTACCTGATAACATTTACAGTGTTGTGGTGTTGTGGTAATGTACCAAATCGGTTGACGGGGAGGTTTCTGATCCCAGGGTATTACTGGTGCATATTTTCTATAGACGCTGGCCTGAGGCGTTCATGTTATTTTATTTAATGGATGCATGAAGATGCATATTCAAGTGAATGGAATTAGCATTGCACCCTGAAATGCTTTGGTTGTGTCATGTAACCCAGTCACCAAGGGTGTTGTGCCTGTGAAATCACAGTAGAATGTCCACGTTGGGTGGTGCTGGTTTTCTGACAGGGGGAAGAGGATGTCAAGACAGCATGTCCTGTCATGTTTCTGTAGGAAGACTTCCTTCAGAAAATTGCCCAGGGTAGCTATTGCATGAAGTACCACTGAGGCCTCTCTTATAGTATGAGAGGTTTCTAAAACTCCTGGAATCATGCCCGTTCTAATTGAATCTCCTACCCTGTTGAGAGGTAGATGTTTGAGGCACTGATATCTGGCTGGGCTGTCAGGTTCTTGATAAGAATTACTGTTTCAAGCGCCTGCCAGTTGCTGATGAATCCAGGGTACACAGTACCAGTACAGCATAGGACACCTTCCTTGGGAAGATGGCTTTTCACAATGTTGCATTTTGTTTGAGAATACACTCTGAGTGAATATCAAGGCCTCGTTTCGATACAGTACTGTTGCTTCTGGAAGGGCAGGGCATAAGAGACAAAAGAGGACAAACATCGGTGCTCCAAGACCCTTTTATAGAAGTGTTAGGGACCAATTTAGCTGAATTTAGGGACCCTTGCAGTACAGAGTCGGGATGCACTAGGATGGAATGTAAGGAGTGTTTTGATGAGCATTTGAAATTATTACACTCCTGCTTAGTTGGTAAATACAGGCTCAAGCCCAGGCTCAGAAAAGTGAAAGAGCTTAGAAAGTGAGAAGGAGCAATTATTAAAATGCCCATGGTTGCGTATAGTTGATACCTGGGAAGAGACCCTGAAAGTGAGGAAACTCTTAGACCCAAACGACTCATCTATTCAGATCCCCGGCTCAAACAAGGTCTAAGTTTGTGCACTGTGAGAAATAGGTAAGGTGGCATAGGCTCCACAAGTGGAAAGGTGCCAAAGGCATGTGTGAAAGGGCATATAAGGGCTGCCAGAGAAAAAAAGTAAGATGAGAGTTCCTCAGTCCTTCAGCTAGCCTTTAGATGAAATCAGAGGCAGAATCTGCAGAACCCAATGATGGAGACACATAGGATTGCACAGTACCCAAAATAATGAACTGCTTATTCTGTATTGGAAATACATATTATTTAATGTATGGTCAAAATGGATTAGAGTACACTCAAGAACGGCCATTCTTCAGTGTGATTAGCACTTTGGGGTTATATGTGGTGACTGACTTTGTCCTATCACAAGGGCAGGCTAGACAAAATACATGAAATGAGAATTGAACTGTGGGAAACGTTGGTGAGCCACCGGGATGGTCTCAACCATACCTTTAAACAAGAGTTCTGCACATGAGATGCCCAAGTACATAGAAGCCACCATGGCATCAAGAATAGAGGTTGCTGAGCTCTAACTCAGTTTCAAACTGAGAACCCTTCGCCTGTTTAAGAGGTGCAGCTGTATGACTTTTGTAGCTGCAAAGATGCAAAAGGGTATTGGGGCCCATTGGCGAAAGGGGGGGGGGAAGAAAGCACCGACCCGAGGCTCAATGTAAGTTTGATAAAGGCCGCTTTAATGGAAGCAGGTGCATTCTACACAATAACATCCTTGGCCTGCGCCGCACAATCTAAACCTCATGAATATGTAATTTCCTGCCTCACCCCCACCCCCTCCCCTAACTGCTTACCACAATCCACAACAGTAACAATTTGGCATAACGTCAATTTGCCTCTCCACCTGGCTAAATACTTTATTGTGCTTGACCTACCCCCCGATAATCCAAACAGTTCTCCTGCTCTTCCCCCATATATTAGGAAGAACCGCCCCTACATACAGAATGCACCCCCACACCTGCTCCAGCGACATGCGAAACCCCCCCCCACCCAATCCAAACACCCCCTGTATGCACCAGCCTCCAACAAAACACGGCCCAAAATCCCTGTCACCCCCAAACTCCCCCGCAAAGGGAGCTCCCCCGTAAGAAGAGATGCCGGCCCTTGGCCCCCCCCCCTCCCCCGAATCCTGCCCAGGGAGGGTGGGAGGGAAAAAATTGTCCCAAACGCCACCCCCCGCCCGGTGGCCGAGACACCTCACCTTAAAATGGTGTCTCTGCCGCGTGGCCGGGCGGAACCCACAGCCCAGCCCAGAGGAAGCCCCACCAAGCCCCGTCCCCCAGCCCAAAAGCTACCAAAACTGAAACTGTCCCCGGGCGGCGCCATCTCTACCCCCTTCCCCCCCCTTTCCCCCGGCCCCAAATTTCCCCGGGCGGGGCAGGCCTCCCTTCGGTCGGGGGGGGAAGAAAGCACCGACCCGAGGCTCAATGTAAGTGTGATAAAGGCCGCTTTATTGGAAGCAGGTGCATTCTACACAATAACATCCTTGGCCTGCGCCGCACAATCTAAACCTCATGAATATGTAATTTCCTGCCTCACCCCCACCCCCTCCCCTAACTGCTTACCACAATCCACAACAGTAACAATTTGGCATAACGTCAATTTGCCTCTCCACCTGGCTAAATACTTTATTGTGCTTGACCTACCCCCCGATAATCCAAACAGTTCTCCTGCTCTTCCCCCATATATTAGGAAGAACCGCCACTCGAGGGCCGTGCTAACGGTCCTCGACCCCCCCCTAGGACTCCCCCTCCCTTAAACCGGTACGTGCCGCATGACCCCGTGGGCAGAACCACCCCCTAACTATATGGAGTGCCGCGGACCCCCCTCAAGCCTCGTGCTGTCCGGTCCATGCCTTCGACCCGCCGGCAGGTCCTCCCCCTCCCCACAGGGCCATGCCCTCCGTCCCACTGCATAGGGTCATGGTCTCCGTCACCACGTATAGGGCCATGCCCTCCATCACCAATGTATAGGGCCACGCCCTCCGACACCAATGTAAAGGGCCATGCCCTCCGTCACCAATGTATAGGGCCATGCCCTCCGCCACCAATGTATAGGGCCATGCCCTTCATCACCAATGTATAGGGCCATGCCCTCCGTCACCAATGTATAGGGCCATGCCCTCCGTCACCAATGTATAGGGCTATGCCCTCCGAAACCAAATGTATAGGGCCATGCCCTCCCTCACCAATGTATAGGGCCATGCCCTCCGTCACCAATGTATAGGGCCATGCCCTTCGTCACCAATGTATAGGGCCATGCCCTCCGTCACCAATGTATAGGGCCATGCCCTCCGTCACCAATGTATAGGGCCATGCCCTTCGCTACCAGTCAACGTCACCCCCCGGGGCGTGCTTCCTGGCCACGGAATCGAGCTCCCTACAGGTATGCCGCACTAAAACGGGGCCGTGCCCCCTCTCCGGCGCCCAGGGCCCCCCGGTCCACACCAGGCCTGAGAAGCCTCTCCGCGCCTGCAGGCAGTCCACCGAATCCGGCCGTCCCACCAGAGAGAAGCCCTCCGGATGCGTGTCCCACACCTGCGCCCGTCCGCCAGGAAGAAACCCCTGCCGCAGTGCCCCCAACACCCCCCGTCACCTACCATACCCCGCAGCCCCCGACATGGCAGCGGCACCGTTCGGCGTCAGACCCCACTGCGTGTTGCGACCCCCCTGTCCTCCGGCGGGCGTGCTCCCTGGCCATGGAGTCGAGCTCGCTACGTAGAATGACCACACCGACATGGGACCGTGCTTCCTCTCTGGCGTCCAGAAAGAAGTCCTCCACACCGTGCGTCACCCCCAGAGCCTGTCCGCCAGGAAAAAGCCCACTGCAAAGAACGTACCCCCATCCCGCGCGACTCGAAATGCCCGCGACCCATTGAAACGTCAATTTCGTTTGCCGTATTCACAAGTGCCTGTGCAGCTATTCTGTAAGGTTTTGCACTCCAGGACTTCAACTGTGAAAAGTGACACTCTTATAAATTTCATGAGCTTGCCTCCTTGTTTCATACTAATAAAATGGAAAAATGTACCTCCCACCCACGCGCGACTCGAAATGCCCGCGGCCCATTGAAACGTTAATTTTGTTTGCCGTATTCACAAGCGCATCTGCAGATATTTTGTTCGGTTGTTCACTGTAGGCCTTCAACTGTGAAAAATGTCACTGTCATAAACTCTATGCGTTTGCCTCCTTGTTTCACACTAATCCAATGGTCCTACAGAAGATATCAGCGTGGTACTCCGCAATGCACCTTTGCATAGAAAAGATCAGCAATATGTAAACTGGAAAGAAAAGTATGTATACATTTTATAGCTTGGGATTCTAACCCAAAATGCAAGAACAGGAACCTGGGCCCCGAAGTTAATATATTTCACTGAAAAGGAGGCGCCACGTGCAACTCCGCATTGCTCTTACCGAAAAAGCCGCGTAGCACCAACTGTACCAAGAGTTGCCTTTCAATCAGGTCTTTGATGGCCCTCGCGTTAACAGACTGTACGCGCGCTACATAAACGCAAAACTTCTGTCCCTCTACTATCCTTCCGCAGTCCACCTGAATCCAAAGAAATTCACTAACCTATCCACCAATCAATCACTTTCCCATTTCACTATACTAAATCCTTTATAGGTTCCGGAGTAGCAAGCTACCCCCTGAAAAGCGTTCCGGCACCTCGACAGGGGTAGTAAGCGGCGTCTAAAAGTAAGTACAATACCATACTTGGATAGCCCAGCATATGATCCCGCTCAGCTCTCCACTTACCCAATCTTCCGCAACTTCAGAAACATGCGGACCCCACCACTTCGGTAAAGTAGATTATATCAGTCCTGTCAGTGCACATGCATCGCTCATGCTAGATGAAAGGATGCAAGGCCATATGATCCATATTCCGATTCCGAGTGAATGAGCGCACTGGGCCTACACAATTGAGTCGCCCAACCTAGCCATATTCCTCATACTAATAAGTCGGTAAAACACTATTTTGTGTTCATGACCACAAGATATCACTACTAATCAAGGAAAGATGTACTCAAACTTTCCCACTGTATATGCAAGATATCTCCTCCCTACCTTAGCATAGGAGATGGCATACTCGCCCAGGTAACTTATGCAGAGAGAGAACACTCAATAATGGAGCAGCGAGACCAAAGACATTGTCTATAAAGGTGGTGCTGTGAAGGTCATTAGAAACAGAAAATATGATGATTGTTGTATGTGAGACAATATTACGAAGATATAAAATAACTAGGCATAGTGTAGCGAAGGCACGTAAACCCAGATGACAATGGTGATTTGGAATGTGATACCTATATGGTCAAACATGAGGTCATCGGGTAAGAACTGTCTCCACAAACCACAAACATTTCAGTGGTGCAAGCCTCATTGGAATTCCCTAATCCTGTAGTCCCATGGGTAGTGAAAAGTCACTCTTAACTATAGTGAAAAACCATCATCTAGCATGCTTGCTTCACTCGCGATTTCCATGCCTTATACTTCAGACTTTAGAACCGTATAATTGGGCCTTAAGTCCCCTTTGATTGTTATGGGCCATAAACAGTTTTTCTTTAAACTCCCATGTGCTTTCAACGTTCAGTCTTACCCTAGGCTTGCATACGTGTCACTTCAGCTTTCGGGTCCTGGAATGGCTGAGTTCTGTAATGGTTAGTTATCGTCTGAGGATTGTGGGTGTTATGTAACAGGGAAAATGAATACAGCTCTCGAGTTTAAGGCCCTCCAACCCATTCCGTCCATAAATGTCAAGAGACCCTGTGTCGTGTGTGGCACATTCACGAAACAATTTCTGTGCTGGGGCTTTTGGTCCCATACCTACAATTTGATATTGAAATCATGCACGGGGGAACAGATGGTTCTCTGTCACTGGGGTACCACATTCCAAAAGGTGGACTCTCCCCCGTCAAAACAATCCACTATTGTCAGGGACAGCCTTGCTGCACTCGGGTAGAATCAACAGAATGTACACACTGAATAGCAATGAGGTCCTGTACTGTTCACACCGCCAATTAGCTGCCCCGAGAATACAGCCCCCCACATTTTGTAAATACCACTGTACAATGACTCCGTCTAAAAGGATGCAGTTCAGCGGCTGCAGCCTATTTTCCCCTTAATTGCGATACTCGCAGAGCTGACAGAAGCTCCGAGGTGTCCCCCGCCATTGTTCCCAGTGCCCTCCCGCCAAAAACAGTGCCCGGAAGTCCGCGAACGGCCACCTCGCAGTCTGTAAACCCCCTACGTAAGCTGTTAAACACAGATCGTGGCGCCGATACCAGAACACACCAGTGCCCATCACGGGGCAATGCCAGCCTACACCACTACCACCCCACTGCACCATGCTATCCCCCTCAGTGTTACGCCATCCACATCATTGTTCGCTACCCACCCCAGGATATGCTCTCCAACGCATTACCATATTATTTTACCTGCACCGTGATGCTACGTTTCCTACCCACCAGTACCGCTACAATGCTTATACCACAAGCCACGTGTACCCCAGCCCACTAGTCCCTCTTATCCTCCAACAGGGTACCCACTATAACATGCTGCATAACGAATTACAAGGCCCAGTGTACCAAATCGTCCTCCCCACAGTACCCCGTTACCACCCACCACAGTACCTCACAATCAACACCCAATGCCATGCAGCTAAACTTGATACCCCTTGCGCAGAGAGAGCAGAAATCCCCAAAAGCACCGCCGTCTTTCTTCTCCCCTGCCCCAAATTAAACCCCGGCGGCCGTACGGACCCATCGGTTAGGGGCAGCGGGACTCACCTAGTCCCACGTGGGAGCCTGACCGCCCGCACCAGGCAGAACAGACCCATCCGCTCGGCCGCGTGGAGCCGCATGCTGCTCACCCGAGCTCCTCTGGCCTCCAGCGATGTTTCCGGCCCGTCCCTGCACCAGCGAAGTGTCCGGCGCCATTCGTAGCAGTTCCAAAGTTCGCCTCTGTCGTTGCCGCGTTCTCTACGGTGCCATCGAGCCCTGCCAAAACACCAGCGATCTCCGTGAACAGTCCGTGCACCGTTGCAGCGAGGCTTTCAGCGAGGCTTTCAATCCCAAAACAAAGTCCAATTAAATCTTGTCATCCCAAACAAAGTCCAACTAAAGTCCAAAAAAAAAAAATTGTCCCAAACGCCACCCCCCGCCCGGCGGCCGAGACACCTCACCTTAAAATGGTGTCTCTGCCACGTGGCCGGGCGGAACCCACAGCCCAGCCCAGAGGAAGCCCCACCAAGCCCCGCCCCCCAGCCCAAAAGCTACCAAAACTGAAACTGTCCCCGGGCGGCGCCATCTCTACCCCCTTCCCCCCCTTTCCCCCGACCCCAAATTTCCCCGGGCGGGGCAGGCCTCCCTTCGGTCGCCCCCCCCCCCCCAGGACCCCATTGTTGGTGTTCTGTCAAGTCAGAGCTTGCAAGAAGCGTTACAAGTCCCAATACACATGTGCACACGTGCTGCCACCATATTTACTCTTAAATGTTTTGTCTTTGTGTGTGCATCGGTGATTTTGCCCCATCAATTATGATCCCACGCTAATTCATAAATGCAGCCTATTTTGTACCTTACTTCTGTTATGTTAGCAACATTTGCGTAGCACACTTATGCCATTTGTATGACTACATAGTAATATTCCGCAGTGTGGGGGTTTCATTTTGTGGTTTCTCAAAGTCATTGTAGTAGGTAAGGTATCAGAATATCGTGGATTAAATATAGAGTAACAAAAATATAGTTTCTTAAATACCGTTTACAAAAATATTGCCCATTTCAAGTTAATTAATAATAGAACCCTACACCGAATGTCACATATTTTTGTGAACAATATTTAGCACTCAATATTTATGAATCCAAGACGATAGAACCACAGGAGCTATGGTTTCCACACCATCAGAAATGGTTAAAAACAGATCGGGTGGTCCAACTTTCACCATAGCCGGATCCTTGTTCTTTCCAACCTCAAGTGTTAAAGGGCTTTGGAAACCATAGCTCCTGTGGTTCTATCATCTTGGATTCATGAAAAGCATAATCAAGGAGATAGTGGCCCCTGATTCAAGTTCCTTCGTGTATTGGCATACTTGTAAACAGGCAGGAACAAGGAACATACACAAATTAGGGAGGTTGGTTTGGACACATATGTCGAGTATCTTACTGCCGGTGTACTTAATATAGACATCTGGCTTACCTATATGGAGAGATTAACTCCTCACTTCACTCACCAATGAAAGGATTAATCTTGGAGAGATTTGTACAAATTGTTTGTTAGCCTGAAGAAGGTGGGAAATTATCAAATACCACTGAAACGCGTTGCCTCTGTGTCTAAGAAAAGATTGACAAACAACACCTGATCAGCTAGAAAACTGGAAATTACATCTTGTGGGGACAAAAGAAAAGATTCCCTTTGTGTACATTGCATGTGGTGCAAGAACATATACACAGCATTGTTTTCTAAGTGCTTCTAGTGTGCAACAGGTTGTTGTCTTGAAATTGAGAAATTATATTCTCAAGCTCTCCCTTACATGTCATATCTTATGTCTTTTTAAAATGTCTTTTTATTTCGTTTTGTGAAAATATTTCTATAGAGAAAAGTTATTTTTTTAAATATCAGAGTTTTTAATATTTAGTAAACAATAAAGATTCGTGATTTTTTGTGTGTTATGTTCTGGGGATCTAATTGGTGCTGGTTAAGTGTGGTATGATTGGAGGTAGTATACGTGTGGTGTGTGCATAAAAACAAATCCCAAAGAGATCTTTGTTCAGAGAGTAAACAGTATTATGACATACAACCTTGAAATAAGTGATCTGGTATGCGTTATCAGTGACCTGGCCAAGCAATGGTGTAGCATGATTGCTGAGGAGTCTGTGTGTCAGGGGGAGCGAGGCCTAGGACTTCGCCATTTTTCCTGTTGCAGAAGTGAGAACAGTTGTCTGTTGTTGCTGGCTAAAGGTGCAGTGTTCTGTTGGACCAGAACCACTTTGTTAACAAGATGGCGCATTGTGTCCTTGAGGGTCCAGGTTGACTAATATATATTGGGGGGGTTTTGTGTGCATGTGTGTGTGTCTGAGTTTGTGTGCTGGTGATAAATACGTTGCAAATTGTATTGTGACTATGGATTGGGAAGGTGTGATATAAGGGTTCAGTTGATTCTCTGTTGGAAACATATAAGTGTAGGGTGTGCTCTTCATGCTGAATAAGTGCACCATCTAATTGTTGTTGGTGCCTATTTTGCATTTGAGGACGTGAGTGATCTGTGTGAACTGTTTAGTTGTTGGGTGCATTAACAATGTACAAGTGAGAATTTTTGTGTGCTTTTGGGGCAGTATCACTTTGTAAACTAGACTATTGTGTTGTGCAGTGCACACACATTTGTAGTGAGCTATCTAAAATGTTTTGTTGTTGTGGGCAGTTGTGCGTATTATAAATGGGCGTTGCTTTGCTAAGAAGACAGCTTTAGGCCTGTGTGTGTGTGTGTGTGTGTGCGCGTATGTGTGTGTGTGTGAAGGTAAGCAGGATTGTATATGTGTTTATTCGTCTATTGATTCTCAATGCATGGTACAGTACTTTGCAATATAGTACATTTAGTAATTGCATTGCATTATTTATAGACTAACATGAGAATACATATTTAAGTGATGTGTTACATTGTGCGTGGGTGATTTCATGCATTAAGGTATAAGTAAAGTGCTACATTGCTAGCCTTTTTCCATTTAACAACACTTAGAAAACAATTGATATCTAAATGTTTAAAGAAAAATATTTCTCCGAATAAAATGTTATTTTCCCAAATGACTCTAAGTGAGGAAACTGAGGGTAGAGGAAGTATAGATGATGTGGTCCATTAAAAGAGCATAGCATCTCTTTATGTTTTACCGAACAAGACATTGCACAGGCTATATATCACCATAACTGGTTAATGTATTTTCCGTGGGTGCACGCCTTGGAAAGTCAAAACTATATGCTATATCCATGTTGATGGTATTTATAGCTCGCACGTTCACCCGAGGGTCTCTTGGCGCTGAAGAACACTGGAGAAGTAGCATAAAGAATGAGTCGATCTTAGGAATGGGTATCATCAAATGGCTTCTTTAAAAGCCAGGTCTTTAAGGCTTTCATAAAAAGAGGATAACTCAGTAAGTGAAAGAATTTCAAACAGAAGGATGTCCCATTGCATAGGTGCCAATGCTGAAAACCACGGCTTCAATTTACAAAATCTCGACACCACAAGTAGGTTTGCTGTAGGGGAGCAGGGGTCTCTCCTGGGGACACATCTCGACACTTGGTTGGTTATAAATTCTAGAGCAGGAAGATGTAAGCAGTGCCTAATTTATTAAAAAAAAATATGTGCCAGTGCTCTCATCGGTAGGGCACTGCAGCTTGCACCTCATGGTGCCCCTGCCAGCTGCCAATTACAGTACAAACACAGATACTAATTTTAGACATGACTATAGCCAAAACAGCTGAACGGAAGTCACCAAAATTGGCAGAAAGGTAGCTGTTGGTCCAGAAAGTGACCTTTTTGTGTATTGGTGAAACTCGTTCAGTAGACCCCAGCCTGTTTTCTTCGGAGGAAGGTGTCATTCGATATTTGTTGCGCTGGCCAGAGGTGCATTGTGGGTGTCCCTGCTGCACAAGTGACCCGGGCGACACTGGCTTTGCCTCACAGCAGTTTTTGGAGTCGAGGGATCGACTAGCACGGTGACCACCACAACGCTTTGGAGGGACTAAGGAGGTCCGAGGTATTCACCCCGGGAGGCCCGCGTGCACTGCACAAGTGGCCCCTGTTCAGTATTCTCCAGAGCCGAGTGGTAGCGACAGCCCGAGGAGACCCAATGGGACGCTTTTTGACTTTGGACACTGTAATGTTTGAAGGTATGGGCCCTGGGCCCTCATGTTAGGCACAGCAAGGATGACACGGACACCAAGATAGAGTGGTAGGAAAGCTCCTGAGCACGTGCGCTCAGCCTCTTTTATTGGCAGCGTCATGTGACACCATGACGTCTGTGGTGGGTGGGTGTAGATTGTATTACATTGCATAGAAACACTAGAACGTGTCCACGCTAAGACACCACATCACTCCCCCTTTTACTCTATGTAAAGACTCAACCTCCGAGTCTACATTTTTAGCAAATAACATATCTCAGGATGCAGTGAAGTGTTCAGTTCCGCCAAGCTGTTCAATCCGCCGCTGCTTGGAATTTGGGCAGATGGCGTTCAGTTTGTTTGGGGGAACACTTGGCCGCTTTGGCCTGGTTGGTGGTGCTGATGGAAACAGTCTGCAAGCCTTGGGGAGCCCCGTTGCACTCACAATCTTTCTGTTGCTGACCTCCGCGGTGAAGGGTGCGGTTAGAGTTCTTGTGGTTCGCCGTGGAATGATGGTTGGCCTTGGGCTCACTGTGGGGACCCACTGCGCACTGACTTCTTCTTCACTCTTAACTGTAGTAACAGCCAAGTGGATTTATTCCTTCCTTGCTTAACTGTGGCAACGGCCACGAGGATTACTACCTTCTATTATTAACTGTGGCAACGGCCACGGGGATATACTTCTTCCGCGTTGTTAACTGTGGCAACGGCCACGATCTCTCCTTTTCTTTCTTTCTGTTGATGGTGGCAGACGCGCCACCCAGCTCTCTCCTCTTCTTCCTTTCTTTTCGCAGTGGCAGACGTGCCACACAGCTCTCTCCTCTTCTTCCTTTCTTTTCGCAGTGGCAGCCGTGCCACACAGATCTCTCCTCTTCTTCCTTTCTTTTCGCAGTGGCGGACGTGCCACGCAGATCTCTCCTCTTCTTCCTTTCTTTTCGCAGTGGCAGACGTGCCACACGGATCTCTCCATTTCTTCCTTCCTGTTTCGCGACATCACTCGGTCCGATCTTGCATCTTCTCTCCTGACCTGGCTCCTCCATGCAGGGCGCGCCCGCTGCGTGTGTGATCCTGGTTTGTCCCCGACTGGAACACTTCCTCCTTCTTCCTCAGCTTCCTGAGTTGGCGTCGCGAACCCTCTTCTCTAGATTCTTGTAGGTGACGTTCGTGGGATGGTGTTTAGCGACCTTGACTAGGTCGAACATCCTGGACCATTTGGCGGTCCGCTCCTGCTGATGTGTCTGCAGGTTTCTTCGGTCGTCCATCGGACTGTCTGATGTAGGTTTAGGGAACCCATCGCGGGTCATACTTGGTACGCGATCTTTCTGTGGATCGGCTTCTGGAGGTGCCACGCTTAGTGGTCTTCTTCGGTAACTGTTCTGCACTGTGGCGTTACCTGTGCCCTTCTTCCATCTCGTGGGGGCTGTGCCTTGCCACGTGGCGCGTTATCTGCGCCCGTTCTTTTCAAGGCTCTCGGACACTTGTTGCGTGTCGTCGGTACTTGCAGCTTTGGCTGGCGTCTTTTCTTGCTGCTTTGGCTGACGTCCAGTACTTTGCTGCTTTGGACCGTCGGGTACTTGCTGCTTTGGATGGCGTCAGAAGTTTGCTGCTTCGGACCGTTGGCGGGAGTAGTTGATGCTGCGGTGATCTCCTGTGGCCACTAGAAGTCACTGCTCTCTCCGTCTTCTGATCTCGGCAGTCTTATTCCCTGATCGTTCCTCCAGTGCTTGGCAGTCGTTTTCTCCCGACGTTTTGTCCTTGCTTGGATGCTTGGTGAGGCGTTGGTGCCTCTTCCCACGGCACTCTGGAAGTGGCATCTGCCGACTCCTTGCTGGTGCGTGTTGTTGTCTTCTCTTCCTTGTCTTCTGCGCGGAGCGCGCTTTCTGGATTGCGGCGTTGAGATGCTTTCCCTTGGGGCACTACTCCGCCTGTTGCCGCTAGATGGTGCTAACTTCTTTTGCGTTGAGTAGTGCTTGTTTCTGTGCTGAAAGATGTTGGTGCAGTAATACTTTTGGCCACTGGGTGGCAGTGTTGCTGGATCTTTTGAACAGCCTGTCTTGTCTTTCCCGGGAAGTGCACTCTACTGCTTCGGTGCACCGGGGGTTGAAACTGCTGCTGAAAATGGGTGAGTGATTTTCCCTTGCTTGTAAGTGTTGCAGCAAATGTACCTAATTGAAAATGTGCTGACGTCAGGCTTACATTGTGAACGCACTGTGTATGTCCCTTTCTCGTGTTGTGCAGGCATAGATGCTGGGGGCTAATTTGGCTGTTTTTGTGGGTGCACTGGTGTGTTCTCTTGTTTAAGTGTCCCGGTGGTGCTGGGGACTCTTTGGCGGTGTTGATCGCGCTGCTGGCACTCTGCTCCTCACCCGGAGCACACAGGGAGGGGGCACCCCTTTTTGACGGCGGCGCTGGCCGCGTGCAGACGGTCACTCACCCCCCACTTCCCTGCACTCTGCTCCTCACACGGAGCACACAAGGAGGGGGGGGCGCCTTCAGATCTTGGCGGCGCTGGCCGCCTGCCGATGCTTGCTTCTTCCTCGCTCTCTCTCCCCCCGTCCGCAGCCGCCTCGGCAGTGCTCACGCGGGCGGGGGAGAAGTTGCTTTCTCCGGTGGGGGATCTCGTCGCTCCGGTCACTCCTCCTCGGCGAGGAACGCGCTAGGCAGGCCGCGGTTGGGCCCCGTCGGCTCTGTTTTTGAAAGTGCTTGGTCCGCTGGCCCCACTGTCGCCGGTCTCCCGCCGCTGCAGCTTCTACAGGCACACGCTGCGCGGCGGAGACCTGCCTTGCTTCTCGCAGGTCACGGGTGGGCTCCGCTGGCTCTGCAGACACTGTCCCCCTCAAGGCGCTACCGGCGGGCCGCGGGTGGGCTCCGCTGGCGCTGCTTCGTCTCTTCTTCGCTGGGGGTGCCGCCGGCAGGTCGCGGGTGGGCTCCGCTGGCGCTGCTGTGTCTTCCCTCGGTGGGGGTGCCGCCGGCCGGTCGCGGGTGGGCTCCGCTGGCCTGGACCACGTCGCGAGGGGGGTCGGGAGGCGGTTAGCTACTCCGCTCCCTCCCCCTCGTTGGTTTAGTTTGCTGTCGGGTCCGGCCGCCTTCCCTTCGCGCCGTGGCTACTCAGGGCCCCGCCGCTTCCTTTACACACGCGGCGGGGGCAAGGGAGGACTCGGGCAGGCCGCGGGTAGGCTCCGCTGGTCCTGCTTATTTATTGGCAGTTACTGTTGGGCACTTCACCCCCCAGGGGATCACCTTCGGCCGGCAGGCCAGATGCTGCGTCGTGGTCGTGGCGGGTGGACTCCGCCCGGTCCGTGCACCACTCTGGTGGGGTTATTGCCATGCGGCCGTCTCAGGTGGGCTCTGGGCGGTCCGCTCATTCCTCGAGGCACATGTTGGTGGCGGCCGTCGCGGGTGGCTTCAGTCGGCTAGCCGGTCGCCTCTTGGTGGCTGCTGGGCTCCGACGTGCACCGGCTTCTCGGCTCGCTGTGCCTTGCTGCAGGGGGTGCCCTTCAGGCAGGCACTATCTCCCCCTTTTTCCTCAGTGATTGGTAGTGGCACGCGTGGGTTGCACTACCGACCTCGTCGCCATTGTAATGTTTGAAGGTATGGGCCCTGGGCCCTCATGTTAGGCACAGCAAGGATGACACGGACACCAAGATAGAGTGGTAGGAAAGCTCCTGAGCACGTGCGCTCAGCCTCTTTTATTGGCAGCGTCATGTGACACCATGACGTCTGTGGTGGGTGGGTGTAGATTGTATTACATTGCATAGAAACACTAGAACGTGTCCACGCTAAGACACCACAGACACGGAGGGAGCCAGCCCGTATTGAAGATTTTGCTCCATTAAAATGGCATTTGTTTGACCCCCGTTTCACCAACCGATTGTGTAGTATGGAGCATTCTGGGAGCTGTAGGAAGTATTGGACTCCAGCAAAGCAGCAGGTGAATGCGATTTGGCGGGGGAGGAGCAACTCACCTCTTCTCACATGTGAAGGGGAACGGGACTTGAAAGCAAACACTGTTTGGTGAAGGGCGCTGATGAGGGCACACACATCCGCCCGAAATCCATACGTCGCCACTATCCTGCTGTGCCCATTCAATAAAAGCTTACCTGAAGGAATCCTCTCTGGACCCCAATCTGTTTTCTTTGGAGGAAGGTGTAATTCGATATATATATATATATATTCACAGAAAAAACCATAGGTTATAGTGGATATATAGTTAGGAATTTGCATTTACAAAACCTTGAAAATTCAATGAAAAAACCATTGGTTTTAGGCCATATATAGTTAGGGATTTGCATTTACAAAACCTTATTTTACTCGCATAAAACCATTGAAATTCCATATATAGTTATAAGCGCTAACTATATATCGCGCACCCGCAATCCACTGCTGATGATGTCACATATTACATCATTCATGACATGGTTAGTGACATCACTGATGACATCACTGATGACATCTCAAATGACATCACTGATGACATCACTGATGACAACATCCAGTGACTGTATGTTTCTGTAAAGTTAAAATATGTTTTACATATTGAAGAATGAGTGGATGTATAAGTGTCTGGATGAAGGATTTACTAGGTGCATGACTGACTGATTGAGTGAGTGATTAAATGTGTCTCACTGAGTGCATGGGTTAGTGACTAAACTGTTTTAATTTGTGCATCATTATATCTGTTGTTCTACAAACTGCTGCATATGTTGATTCGTAGCTATATGAGTAACTGTATGGGTTATTGATTGGTTGTCCAAGTATTTGTATGGGAGACTGAGTGTGTGTGTATGGGTGGCTGGGAGGTGTGTGACTCTGTACATAGATGTGTGAGTAGTTAATTCACTATATGTATAGATTCAAAAGTGCATGTGCAAACAGCTGTATGGGCGGTTGACTGTGTGCATGAGTGTATTGGTGAGTGAATGGATATCTCAGTGCTACATGTCAAAGTAAGTACATATGTAAAACACAGTACATGTGAGAGTTGACATATATAAATAACTGTGCATAAGAGCCAGTGAATGTGTGAGTGGCTGTATGGATCATTGTGAACTTGTATCAGGGATTGTATAATAGAGTAAATATGTGTTAGTATATGTTTGAATAAGTAAAGTTTGTATAACTGTATAGTTGAGGAAATGGAGGTGTGATTGATTCTTTGCATGACTGACTAGGTGTGTGAGTAACTCCATGGATGAGTGACAGTCTGTGAGTGTCTGTTTACACTGATTGTATCTAAGGTTATATTAGAGTCTGAAGAGGTTCATCGTATTATCACATGAATGATATCATCAGTGATGTTATCAGTCATGTCAAATGAGATGTTTTCAGTGATGTCATCAGTGATGTCATTTGAGATGTCATCAGTGATGTCATCAGTGATGTCACTAACCATGTCATGAATGATGTAATATGTGACATCATCAGCAGTGGATTGCGGGTGCGCGATATATAGTTAGCGCTTATAACTATATATGGAATTTCAATGGTTTTATGCGAGTAAAATAAGGTTTTGTAAATGCAAATCCCTAACTATATATGGCCTAAAACCAATGGTTTTTTCATTGAATTTTCAAGGTTTTGTAAATGCAAATTCCTAACTATATATCCACTATAACCTATGGTTTTTTCTGTGAATTTCATTGGTTTTTTAATAGCAAATATGAAAAGCATTAAAATGTCAAGTACGTGATAGATAAAAACATTTTCGTATTTATGCACGCTGATGTGCTTTGAACGCTGCACCCCCCCCCCTCCCCTCTTTTGTCTTAGTAGTACTCTCTCTTTGCAGATAGTGAACGGTAGTTAACGCAAGCCTTTGCCCCCGTTGTAATCCGTCGTGCCTGCTTGTCTCTCCATTTGATTGATTGTTGTCCAAGCATTTACTGTTTTAGAATTGGTTCTCTTTGGATCATTCTCTATTTACAAACAAGCACAAAGTCGCAATACTCTGTTTAGTCTTTGCAGATAGTGAAAAATCGTGTAAAAAAAATAAAAGTAATCGAGCAAAATCAGTAGGCCACTAATTGGATCTCTTTTTGACCTCGCTAAAATAGAAATATTAGGAACAACCCTTCATGAGAAATACGAAAATAGTGAGATGAACTGAGCTCCACACCATGAGGGCTGCAAGACAGCTCGGCTCCGTCACCCATCCCGCCCAAAATAACGACAAACCCTATGCAAATATTAAAAATATAGACAACACACCAGCAAAGAAACAGGGTAAAACATTTTATTAAAAAACTATTTACATAACGTTGGTTTATAAGATGATGTCAGTAGTGGACCGATGTGTGAATAGATCGAAAACAGCACAAGGCTCCAAGATCCGGATGGCAAGCTCCTGGATGTTGGGTGCCATAGTTTAGAGTTCTGAATTTGAGCCTTTTTCAATGCCTGTGCTTTGTTGAATCAAAATGGCGGCTTGACACAAAGCTGACTCAAGCGTTGCTACTGATGCTATGCAGACCAAAACTGGTTTTCAGTTTGTACATTTTTCTAGATTTTTCAATCCAAGTTTGGTTGACTTTGTAGAACGATGGCTTCAGATTTTCAACATACGGTGTGGTGGCGCTGACTGGGAGGGGGCGCTTCGCTCCTGCCCCCTCCCCAAGTAAGATTTTCATACGTGAAAGTACGTTAATGGTTTTGGTCCCTGAGATGCTTCGATGTCACTGCCATTCTCAAATAGCATAAGTTCTGGATGTTGGGTGCCATAGTTAAGAGTTCTGAGCAGTGCTTGTAACACTGTCTGAAGCTTATTTCCACCTACTGCAGCTTCACTATTCTCAAAGTAAGTGAGTGTCGTTTGTGGACCTGACTGCATTAGAAAACAATGTGATATGTTACCTTCCTAAACAGCTTGACGGAGGCCCCTGAGGGGCGGTGTGATGGCCATGGACTCGGAGAAGACGCTTGGCTCCGACACCCTCCCCAAGTCTTATAGCACTGGTGTAGCCTGAGATCGCCCCCGACATAGGCGGCCGGCTCCCGGGGTCCGGCGGAACTTTTTGCCTTTTGATGACTCTTCAATTCTGGACCTTGTCCCACAATCCGTTTCACCTGAAGACAAGCTGTAGTGGGGCGCCCCTTTATCGTTTTAGTTGCCATTCCGCCCGCTTTTGCTACACTGTGCCTCTTCCGCCATTCAGCTGTTTACCGCCCGCTCTTGCGACTACAGCGTCTCGCTCACCATGTAGTTGAGTTGCGCCCGCTCTTGCGGTGCAGCGATAGGCGGCTGCCACAGGACTCTCAAAATGGCGGCCGGCTCTTCGGTTTTGGGCCTGGCCCACTAAAATGGCCCTGGGACACCTTGGAACTCGGACGCTTCCCTGATAGGGCTTGGGTCCCATTCTCGAAAAGCGTCCCCTCAGCCGTGAAGATTCTACAAAAGTCTTGGGGGCCTCCGACTCCCGCAGGCTTCTGGTGGGGAGCGACTGCCATGATTGCTCGTGGAATGGCCACGACGGAGCTACGAGATGGTAGTGGTCTCATGCTGACGCCAGCTTTAGTCTGAAACATCCAGAAACACTATAGACTACCAATTCGATCAGTTCCGGTAGCGCCCCAACATGACCCGGAAGAGAAGAACTTGCCCTCCCCTCTTTGACTGATGGTTCTTGTTGCCTGTCCCCTCTGTTGTCATTTAACAGAACTTTTTGGACTGCTGAAAGGGGTTGTGTTCTGAACGCTGGTTGGTGGAGACATTTAGACTATATTCTTGACCTACGTTGTCGCGTAATGCGTTTTATGACACGCCGCGTTAGCGCACCCGGAAGTGATCCGAGGCGCGGCGCGCAGCGCGTAACGTAAGCATAACAGGTCATGTGACTTGTTAATAAAACTTTTCATTGGTTCATTTTACTTTTGTTAATTTAATGATGAAAAGCTTGGTCATATGACCTAAAAATTACGCTTTTTATTGTTTTCGAACAATATTTTTTTTTCAAACATATGTTATAATATTCCAGGCTAATGTACTTTCCCGGAAAATTTACAACTGTCTTGCAAGTAAAATATATTCCTTTTTCGAGAAAAAGGGCGTTTCTTCCTTCCATGACGGAGCCGTTGAGTAAAAGAGATTCGGCCTGCTGTCTTAGTCGCCGATACGCCTGATTATCAGATTCTTATCGATCACTTTATGTTGCAGACATGAAAAACACAACTGCCCTTGACCATTTATCTTTACTGCGTTCCTACATATTATACCTTTTATCCGTCATGTAATTGGACTGCTTTATTTCACTTGCCTTTTACTGATTCGAAAACAGTGACTAAAAGTAAAAACTTTACCAATGTAAATACTACTACCGTGTTTTGTTTTAAAAACCTTTATTGTGAAAATGTCAGTATACAAATACGGGCCTATAACCACGTGGGCCGGCCACGGAGCAAACTGAAATCGTATATGATGAGGAGACATTTACACTGTAGAGGAACGTAACGAGCGGGCCATTAGGTTGCAAGAACTAAGGTGTCTAACAGTTGCGGAATCGGTGGACATACACTTTGTAATTAAAATAGGACAGGGCCACTTACAATAACATTTTCAAGATATACATTTGCGGGCAAGGAGTTACGAGTCCCATTTATACCGGCGCCATTTTGGGCGAGGCCGGGCAGGTCCAAGATATAGTCAAAATGTCTCCACCAACCATCGGCCAGACCAGAACCCCTTTCGGCCCTTTATGCTACAAGATGGTGTCTTCCATTCAGAAAATATTGTTGGCAGCATTTTGAAAGGAAACAGAAACAGCCGTTCTCCTAGTGAGTTTCACATTGTTACATTTAGGAAGAATGTTGAAGAGTAGTATGTGGAAAATCTGAAGCCATTTTTCTACAAACTCTCAATCAGACTTGGATGGAAAAAAAAAACCTGAAGAATGTACAAACTGAAAACCAATTTTTGTCTTTATAGCACCAACAGTAACGCTTGAGTCAGCTTTGTGTCAAGCCGCCATTTTCATTCAATCAATAGCGTCCCCCTGCACACATTCAGGGACCTGGTCGTGTCTTCAGATGAAACGGATTGTAGGAAAAGAAGCAGAAAGGAAAAGGAAAAAAGTTCCGCCGGACCTAATGAAGCTGCAGCAGGTGCAAATAAGCTTCAGACAGTCTTACAAGCACTGCTCAGAACTCTCAACTGAGGCACTCAACTTCCAGGACTTGCCATTCGGATCTTGGCGCCTTGTGCTGGTTCCGACCTATTCACACATCGGTCCACTACTGACATCACCTCATAAGCCAACGGGGCACCCCACGCCGACTTTCGGCGCAGCATTGTAGGATGGCCACACCAGTGCGGCAACTTGCTGGACACAACATCGGGGCCATCCAGATCTCGGCGCGTTCGACTCACTGTACCGCAACAGTGACCGCAACTCAGCTGGACACGCCGTCTTTCGGCGCAGCATTGTAGGATGGCCACACCAGTGCGGCAATTTGCTGGACACCACCTCGGTGCCATCCGGATCTCGGCGCGTTCGAGTCACTGTACCGCAACAGTGACCGCAATTCAGCTGGACACGCCGTCTTTCGGCGCAGCATTGTAGGATGGCCACACCAGTGCGGCAATTTGCTGGACACCACCTCGGTGCCATCCGGATCTCGGCGCGTTCGAGTCACTGTACCGCAACAGTGACCGCAACTCAGCTGGACACGCCGTCTTTCGGCGCAGCATTGTAGGATGGCCACACCAGTGCGGCAATTTGCTGGACACCACCTCGGTGCCATCCGGATCTCGGCGCGTTCGAGTCACTGTACCGCAACAGTGACCGCAACTCAGCTGGACACGCCGTCTTTCGGCGCAGCATTGTAGGATGGCCACACCAGTGCGGCAATTTGCTGGACACCACCTCGGTACCATCCGGATCTCGGCCCGTTGTGCTGCCTTCGGCCTATTCGCACATCGGTCCGCTACTGACGCCGCCTCACGTGCCAACGGATTTTCTACACTTTTTGTAGCCCTATGCCGCATAACAGGTCATGTGACTTGTTTATAAAACTTTTCATTGGTTCATTTTACTTTTGGTTTCCTAAAGATGGAAGGCTTGGTCATATGACCTAAAAATAACACTTTTCATTGGTTTAGAACATTTTTTTTTCCCAAACGATGAAAGCCCCACCTTGTTTCTGGATCATTCAGACTGAAGCTGGCGTCAGCATGAGAGCACCACCATCTCGTGGCTCCGTCGTGGTCATTCCGCGAGCAATCATGGCAGCCGCTCCCCACCAGAAGCCTGCGGGAGTCGGGGGCCCCCAAGACTTTTGTACAATCTTCACGGCTGAGGGGACGCTTTTCGAGAATGGAGCCCAAGCCCTAGCAGGCAAGCGTCCGAGTTCCAAAGTGTCCCAGGGCCATTTCAGTGGACCAGGCCTAAAACCGCGGAGCCGTCCGCCATTTTAAGAGCCATGTGGCAGCCGCCTATCGCTGCACTGCAAGAGTGGGAGCAACTCAACAACATGGTGAGCGAGACGCTGTAGCCGCAAGAGCGGGCGCAACTCAGCTAGATGGCCCCCACCTGGGGAGGCCCGTTCATGCCGCCTCCCCCACGCCCCCCCCCGGGCCGCCGCACGCCAATTTTCGGAGCAGCATTGTAGGATACCAAAACCAGTGCGGCAGTTTACTGGACATCACCTGGGTGCCTGTCGTACATGTTGTGTCAGCCATGTGACACTGGACACAGACCGCTACTGACGAGGCCTCCCCCCGCACCACCCGGGACGCCCCACGCTGTTTTTCTGTGCTGCATTGTAGGATCCCTAAAGCAGTGCGGCACCCAGGCGACATCACCTGGGTGCCGTCCAGAACTCTGCACGTTGTGCTGCCTTGGGACTATTCGCACAAAAGACAGCTTCTAACCATTGTTGCTTTTTGTGTTGAGAAATGTTTAAATGTTTTTAGTTTTTGTTCCGTTCGTTAAAGTTAATAGTTAATAAAGTTTTATAACCTTACTTTGTTGGAGTGTTATCTATTTTTTTAAAAACGGGTGAATGGGGCCTTGAATCGGGTTATTGTCATGTGTGGGCTTTGGAAGTGTGCTGCTGCAGGATCGGACATTTCAAACTCAAATGCACGTTCTTTTTCTTACCTTTCCGAAGCATGGAGCGCAATAGCAAGCAGAGAAAGGGTGATGCACGTGTTGAACACTACCTGACCTGGCAAGTTGCTGGCAGTGCCCCCCCGCCCGCTCCTGAAAGAGGGCACACACACACACCGCCGCTCCGAGTACTTCACAAATCTTTAAAAGACCATGCGCTTGTTCATGAGGCTTAAATGGTTTATCACCTCTTCTAGAACCCCTGCATCGACCCTCTGACGTTTCCTGGAAAAATTACCATGTAACACAATACCAAGCCCTGTCAGCTGAAACCCCCAAGGAATCGTGGGGCATATTATCAAGGGGGTTTATCTCCGCTTTTTTGGCTTTAAAAGCCTTGAAAGCGGAGATAAAATTATCTCCCTATTACCAAGCTGTCGCTAACACCAGTTAGTGACAGCTAAAAGGAGATAGCGACCATCTTGGGCCCCGCTTTGCATGTCAGTGATACTTATCACTAATGACATGCTAAGTGGCGTGCCAAGATGTTAGCGACTGGAAACAGTCCCTAACATCGCTACCTTCTATTACCAACTTTTGGAGATATTCGCGCTAAGCGCGAATATCTCCAAAATCTAACACCTGCCCTGAGCAGTTCTTAGCCATGTTATCCAATGGGAGGTGGATAACATGGCTAAGAGCATTTGCTCGATAATACATGAATATCGCTGACTTTTCTGCGATAATAGCAAGGTTTATCTGCGATAAAAATCGCCGATGTGCGGCGATAATTTTTGTCTCTAAACAAGTTAGAGACAAAAATTATCGCTAGTTGTTCGTAATATGCCCCCGTGTTTTTGCTTGCAGAAATCGGGAGGCCATCTTGGGCCCCGCTTTGCATGTCAGTGATACTTATCACTAATGACATGCTAAGTGGCGTGCCAAGATGTTAGCGACTGGAAACAGTCCCTAACATCGCTACCTTCTATTACCAACTTTTGGAGATATTCGCGCTAAGCGCGAATATCTCCAAAATCTAACACCTGCCCTGAGCAGTTCTTAGCCATGTTATCCAATGGGAGGTGGATAACATGGCTAAGAGCATTTGCTCGATAATACATGAATATCGCTGACTTTTCTGCGATAATAGCAAGGTTTATCTGCGATAAAAATCGCCGATGTGCGGCGATAATTTTTGTCTCTAAACAAGTTAGAGACAAAAATTATCGCTAGTTGTTCGTAATATGCCCCCATGTTTTTGCTTGCAGAAATCGGGAGGCGGGAGACTAGCACTGAAATCAGTAGTCACACGCCTGAATCGGGAGGGTTGGCATGTCTGAATTCTCTACAGCTGGGGCCATAAACTACATCCGCAGGGGTAGGTGATAGCCTGGGACCAGCCTGGCATCTAAAATGGCTGCCGTGCACGACAAAATTGTGGCATTGGAAAAAAGGCAAGATGGCGCAGCCGCTGGAAGAGATGTATCAACATATATCAGCCTCCTCAGCCACCCTCAGGAAACATAGGGGATTAGGATACGTCTCCCGCACCCACTTATACCTAGTAATTTAATTAACGAAGCACAAAATGGCGAATTCCCGTTTCGCTACCAGTTTGCGGCCCAGTTCGCGGCCCGTGAAGCGCTTCTACCGTGAAAAATCATTTTTTTTTTATTTTCCCCACGGGACCCTTTAATAACCCCAACAACATTCCTAGGGGGTCAAGAGGGGGATACCTTGCCCCCTTTCATTAAATTCCCCTTTCGTTTTTCACCTCTTCTTCTCTCTCGATCCTACCGAGAGACAAGATGGCGGCCGCTCCGGACTGTCACGCAGCAAAAAAAAAAAAAGCTCACGCACAGCCGCTGGAAGAGATGTATCAACATATATCAGCCTCCTCAGCCACCCTCAGGAAACATAGGGGATTAGGATACGTCTCCCGCACCCCCTTATACCTAATAATTTAATTAACGAAGCACAAAATGGCGAATTCCCGTTTCGCTACCAGTTTGCGGCCCAGTTCGCGGCCCGTGAAGCGCTTCTACCGTGAAAAATCATTTTTTTTTTATTTTCCCCACGGGACCCTTTAATAACCCCAACAACATTCCTAGGGGGTCAAGAGGGGGATACCTTGCCCCCTTTCATTAAATTCCCCTTTCGTTTTTCACCTCTTCTTCTCTCTCGATCCTACCGAGAGACAAGATGGCGGCCGCTCCGGACTGTTTAGAATGTTGACAGACACCGGAGAGCCAATCAGCTTTCTGCGCGCAAAGTTCCGATAAGCGAAAAGTAAGCGGACCGGATCGCTGCCCGGAGCGCTGTTACAGATATATATCTTGATTTAAACGTTAATTTCTCAAAATCCACTGAAGCACATATATTGAGACCTAGCAAAGGCACATCGGGCTAACAGTCCCTACAATTTTGCCAAGTTTCGTGCAAATCCATTCAGCCGTTCGAGCTAAAAGTGAGTCCAACCGCCCTATGGAAAACTCAATGCAAAAAACGCGTTTTGGGACCCCCCTTTTTTCTCAGCCCCCCCTTGACGAAACCCCACCAAATTTTCAGGGGCTGCTCAGAAACAAAATGTGCCATTTTCCTGAAAATGTCAGCCGATTCCGTCCACAAACGCAAAAGTTATTAGACATAGAATTTTCAGAAATCCCATAGGGAATTAATCCTAACTATATATACCTACTGGCGATAGCCAGTAGGTAATATATATATATATATATATATATATATATATATATATATATATATATATATATATATATATATATATATATATATATATATATATATATATATATATATATATATACATATATGAGCAAGGCCACATCGTTGGCCGAAAGGCGTCATCTTGTCCGCATGCATTGCGTTTTTATGGACTAAATAAATAAAAGTCACTGTGTGCCAGCAGTGTTTGAAGGCATTGAAGAGTCTGTTTCTCTACTTTTGGTGGGCTGAAGCACCGGAGTGGTAATTGGATATATACGGGGCCCATCCACCTTGGGATCAGTAGCCAGAGAAGCGGGTCTTCTACAGGATTTAACAGCTCTACGTGATGAAGGGGCGCCCACAATGTCCCAAGATGACCCTGTTATTTACAATGCACCGGGATTGACACAATTTAAACCTAAGACAACTTTTTCACCTTTGACGGTGCATGACAATTTGGACATTTTCCATGACCTTACTATTGCAGGGATGAAGAAATTACACGTTTTCGCTTTAAAAACAAAGCGATTTTACAGCATCAACAATAACCAATACAACAACTTGGTCAGGAAGATACAAGCTGACAATTTGATCATCGTGCGCCAGGCCGACAAAGGTGGCAATGTCGCGCTGTGGCCACGGACCTTGTACCTAGAAGAGGCTTACTCACAACTCCATGATGCATCATGTTACAAAAGATGTGAGCTCGCCGATATAAGACAGGCTCAAAACGAGTTGGGCAATCTGTTAGTGAGTTGGAAAAGTGTGGGCCTCCTAAGTCTTGATGAGTTTAAATTCCTGAAGAAAGACTTTCCAATGATGACGGTTTTTTATTTGATCCCTAAAATTCATAAGGACTCACACAAACCACCAGGCAGACCTATCATTTCTGCTAGGGATGGCCTGTTGGAAAATTTAACCAAATATATTGATTTTTTTCTCCAAGACTTTGTTACCTCGTTGCCATCATATGTACAAGACTCCAGCGATTTCTTAAAGAAACTGGAAGGTGTTGAGTAGCAACCTGGATACTGGTTAATTACACTCAATGTTTCATCATTATATACCAGCATAAGACACTGTGATGGTTTAAGAGCTACACAATTTTTCTTGGACAACAGGGCAATACAGTTTGTTGAACATAACAGGATGTTAATGATGATGACCTCCTTCTGCCTAAACAACAACTATTTTCAATTTAATAGTCAATGTTTCCAGCAGATCCGGGGTGTGGCCATGGGTGCCTGTTTCTCCCCAAGTTATGCCTGTCTTCACATGGGCTACTGGGAGAAGCAGGTTCTCATGGGTTCACACCATCTGATCATGACAGAGCAGATAATTCATTGGTATCGCTATATTGGTGATATTTTTCTAATTTGGCGCGGTACCAAACAGGAGGCCCTTGATTTCATCATGCAGTTAAACATTAACACGTTTAACCTAGAATTTACCCACCACATGAGCCAGGAGAGCGTTTGTTTCTTAGACGTTCGGGTTTTAGTCAGCAATAACAAATTGCAAATGACTTTGTTTCGTAAACCTACTGCTGGCAAAACTGTCCTTAATGCGAAAAGCCACCGCCCTGAACATTTGATCCGCAGCATCCCCTTCGGAGAGATGCTGCGTGTCAAACGTATTTGCATCACGGAGGAACAGTGTAGACAGGCACAGGAGGAGAATAAAAAACGCTTTTTAGCGAGGGGATATTCTGTAACAACTATAGATTCCGCGATCAGAAAAGTCAATGCCATGCCAAGGGAGGTTGCTCTTCAACCTCGGAAGGGTGTAACAAAAGAATCTGACAATTCCAATCAACCAGTTAGACTGGTATTGACATTCAGTCTGCAGACCCGGGCATTGCGCAAGATCGTGACAAAAAACTGGAATCTAGTGAATAATGACCCTACCATTGGCCACCTCATGTCAACTAAATCTAACATCTCGGAAAAAAGGGCGTTCTCACTGAGAGAAGCATTGGTTAAATCTAGCTCTGAGGTGGTGGCGGTTACCCCATTGTTCAAAGCAATCAAGGGTTTTAAAAAGTGTTCCTCCTGTAAAGCCTGCCAACATGGAGTTAACAAAACCCAATACCTGACTCCTTTCTCTGACATTCCCCGTTTGATCTCCAAGCAACTCACGTGTAAAACGGAGTATGCAGTTTATGTGCTGGAGTGTCCGTGTGCCCTGCAATATGTGGGTAGCTCCAAGTTGCAGGTGCATAAAAGGATACTCCAGCACATCAGGGCCATCAACACCGAGGATCAATCTTACCCGGTGGCGCGTCATTTTAAGGAACATAATGGCAAACAAAGTCATCTTTTGAAATATTTTGCCATTGACGCGATCCCACCCCTACGCAGAGGTGGGAACAGGGAGGCTAAACTGCGGGCCCTTGAAACAAAATATATCCTTGTCTTGGATACTAGAGCCCCGATGGGTCTCAATACCAGTGTTGATTTCCATACACATCTTTAAATCACATCTGAGGCCCTTGTTTGCACTTCCTACTGTATATTTCCCTAGTGACAATTAGCCATGTTACATTTTCCCTGCATCCTGCTTCTAGTGTTTTGCTTGATGGGTTTGAGATCATATAGGCTTCTAATCATTATTACTGGCTCAAGGCAACAGCTTTAACTAACTGAAATTCCAACTGGCTCTCTGTTGCATTTGACCCGCGGCTGTCTTGATTTTACTAAAAATTATAATTTTTTTTAAAAACTAACAATAACAAAATGAAATCATACCCCAAGTCAACCATCATGGGGGTTCTCTATGTCAACACTTAATAAGTTTATATCTGCACTTTATACACCTACACCTTTTTCTCTAGGCACAATGCACGTTAAATGTGAATTGTTGGAAATATGGGGTCAAACCCCTTGATTGTGATGATAACTTGAATGATTCAAATTTGGGTACAGCTTATAATACACAGACATGAATTTTTGATTTCACCCACTTGGGTTTTATTTCAACAATGTTTACATGGTTGTCATCATGACATTTATTATTAGCGGACATTTGATGAAATTCTATTTTAGAATTTGTAACATTACATAATATTTGGTGATTTTGTTTACAATAATTTTTCCAATTGTCCGTATAATTTTATTAAGGCTTGTAATTTATGATTTTAACAAACATGAAATCGAACATCCCTTTTCAATAATGTCGATGTGGTTTAACCTTTGTAAATATTTCTTCTATTTTAAACCCAATTCTGTTTTCTATGTCGAGTATGCCGTACCTCTGTGGAGATACGCTGGTCCGTGTGGGACGAGTGCGAGTGGCATATTTATATATATATATATATATATATATATATATATATATATATATATATGCCACTATGCCATATATATATATATATATATATATATATATATGAAGCGGTTCCAAATGTGATTGGCTGCCAATACATTAAACAGGAAGTGTTGGGAGTCATCTTGGGACTCAGCTGAGTCCCAAAAAACACATTAAAAAAGAGGATTTCCCTAACCCCCTAGGCTTTTTGGAGGGGTCCCGCAGGGGCCCCGCCTGGGGCAAAAAATCTTTTTTCTATTATTTTTCTGCATCCGTCGCTCTAGATCTGTGGCTCCTGCTGAAAAATTTAATAAAAAGATGTGCTGGTTCAAACGCTTCTCTACTATTTAGACCCTGGATGGGCCAGGTCCTGGGGGCATGCAGGCTTACATAAAATGTAAAGGAGGGGGTGCCCGCCTTGAGCATTTTTATGCATCGGGGACCACCACCTCCACAGGGCTTATATTGTGTATTGGGGGAGCAAGACTCCTTCCGAGGCTAATTCTAAATAAATTGGGGGCCTCTGGGACCAGAGATCCTACTGTACCCCGGGGACCAACTCCTCCCCAGGGCTAAATTGTTTGTAATGGGGGGTCTCACTTAAGGAAGGAATCAGCACACCACCTCCCCTGGTAGTACGGAACCAACGCATCACCTCCCCTGGGAGTAAGGAATCGATGCATTGCTTTGTTTCTCCAATGCCTCATCTACCCTGTGCCTGTTTTCATCTCTGATTTTCACACATCCCAGGTACTTTGAGATCAAAGTGACACATCCATAGCTTCCTATTTTAAACCCTTTTAAAAGTGATATCTTTGCTTGAGTATTTTGGATTTCTGTTGTTTTGGTTTTGTTTTATTCACGCCTTGAGTCTGAACAGCAAGTAGTCTCTGATGGTTCCTCTTGAGTGGGGGTGGGGTGTCTCAGGTTCCTTGCAAGAAGATGTCAGCCCATCCATGCTTGTGGATTGTGTGATGGGGAACAACCTGGAACACACCACCTGGAGGGAGGTGGAATGCAGGTCTCATTTGAAGATGTTGGGATTACCTGTGTGGGTGTGCCTGACCGCACTGTCCATGGCAGCCCAGGGTAATCAGAATGACCTGGAGCCTGAAACAGTGGGCCAGGTGCCTGCTAAGAAGAGGAAGGGCAGGGGGCACGGGAAACCCACTCTTGAAAATACCATGGTTCGAGAGGAGGCTGAACCTGAGGGGGATGTCCCGGAACGTACAGGGGAAGAGGTGGTTAAACTGGGAGACTTGCATGAGCTTACCCATTGGCAGCAAGAAGGCGGTCTTACCAGGGAAGTGTTCTGCTGGGAGCTTTCTCAAGGCTCCAAAGATAACAATTCCTATTACGTCTTCTTAATATGTGCCTGGTCTAGTTATATCTGGTCTTGGTCAAATTCCTTGCTACGGTTTAATCTTGGGTGGTAGTGTTGGTGTGGTGCTATGGCGCCATAGCACCACAACAACACGAGCACCCTTGAGATGACGTGGCAGTGTTCAGCTCCAGTTGGGAGGACCACTTACAACACTTCTGGGAAGTGTTGAGGACCCTGCAAAAGGCAGGTCTCACTATCAATGCCAGTAAGTGCCATATTGGGCATGGGCTGTAGTGTACTTGGGGCATCATATTGACACCATTCTGGCTTGCAAAAAATACAGATAATGGACAGAATGCAGAACAATGTCTTACAGCGTTAATAACAAGGACCCCCTGATAACATATGATACTTCTGTACCTCAGGGAAAATTCAATCGTGTGTACAATAAAAAACAAGCAAAGGGAGATAATTGCACAAAAAGGAAGAAATACAACCAATATTAAAAAATACTATCTCACTTTTAATTAATATAACAAGTTTAAAAGCAATAGAGTCACATAAATGGATTAAATCAACAAAACATATGCGTACAATATAATCTAATTCATAAAATCGTCATGTAACAAAAGAAATTTGTTCTAAACCATAATACAATCTACAAAAAATATACAAAAAACAACAAACAAGTGGCAATGATTATTCGACGCGCGTTTCGGCGTTCAAGACAACGCCTTCTTCAGGAGCCACAAGAATAACTTTAAAAGACACCTAATGACAAAGAACATAGAAAAATATACATTAACAATAATATCTATATACATATATATAAAAAACCAATACATTTTGTACAAACATTTCTTCCAACTATATGCATGCTAGTGCAATCAAACTCCCTACACAATTTTAGGCAATATATCATTTGCAGAACAAGTTAGAGAGTTGGATACATATATCTGAGCAGTTGTAATAACTCCCTATTTCATATAGGGGAGGAACTGGGGAAACAGTCATTGATAATTAAAAAACACAACTTTGAAATAAAACTAACTAATGTTCATGATCAAAGGTCTCACGATTAGAGCCAGGTACCTATTATTTAATGTATAAGGTAACCAATCTATCTAAAATGGACTTTAAATGAACATTTTATTAAAAAAGGACATTGTGCACGATTAAATTCGTGGAGATAACAAATCTCTAGCAAAGCCAATATGGCCTATTATTTGAATTTTCAGACATTCGATCAAGCAAGCGTTTGATGGTTATCACACAAATTATACGTTTAAGCTTACCTCTAATTCATAGAAGCAGAGGCCAAGGTTACCTTATACATTAAATAATAGGTACCTGGCTCTAATCGTGAGACCTTTGATCATGAACATTAGTTAGTTTTATTTCAAAGTTGTGTTTTTTAATTATCAATGACTGTTTCCCCAGTTCCTCCCCTATATGAAATAGGGAGTTATTACAACTGCTCAGATATATGTATCCAACTCTCTAACTTGTTCTGCAAATGATATATTGCCTAAAATTGTGTAGGGAGTTTGATTGCACTAGCATGCATATAGTTGGAAGAAATGTTTGTACAAAATGTATTGGTTTTTTATATATATGTATATAGATATTATTGTTAATGTATATTTTTCTATGTTCTTTGTCATTAGGTGTCTTTTAAAGTTATTCTTGTGGCTCCTGAAGAAGGCGTTGTCTTGAACGCCGAAACGCGCGTCGAATAATCATTGCCACTTGTTTGTTGTTTTTTGTATATTTTTTGTAGATTGTATTATGGTTTAGAACAAATTTCTTTTGTTACATGACGATTTTATGAATTAGATTATATTGTACGCATATGTTTTGTTGATTTAATCCATTTATGTGACTCTATTGCTTTTAAACTTGTTATATTAATTAAAAGTGAGATAGTATTTTTTAATATTGGTTGTATTTCTTCCTTTTTGTGCAATTATCTCCCTTTGCTTGTTTTTTATTGTACACACGATTGAATTTTCCCTGAGGTACAGAAGTATCATATGTTATCAGGGGGTCCTTGTTATTAACGCTATATTTCCCACAGCTTGTCTGTGCAGGGCTGTTCTTGTCGAAAAGACTTGTTTTAAATATTGTGAAGTATCTGAGTTGTTGTATATTAATAGTTGCCACCTTATCACTGTTTAACCTGATTTCTAGTTATGGCTAATTTTAATACTTTTGGATTCAGTGACGATGAATTTGCCACGTTGGTTGGCACTTCAGTTCCCTCAAATAGTACTACCCCCTCCACTATAGGGAATGATGAAGGTAAAAAACTCGTGGAATTAAAAAAGAAGCTTATTCGCATGGAGGCCCACGGTGAATTTATGTTGTCTTATTTAAAAACTGGCATTATCCCCAATGGGCTAAGGGTCCGGAATATACCAGGTCTCTTCGTACATCATAGACCCTTTTTAGAGAAGTGGAGCCGCATAGCAAATAGGTGTTCACGGGATTTAATGATCCTAATTGTAAGTACATCCAAAGAATTAGCAGCAGGCATCAAAACTGAAATAGAGGAGTTAGAGGAGAAATTGAAACAACTTAATGGGGTAGATGAGGCTATGAGAAAGATAGAGGGTTATAATAAAGATCTAGAGTCCTTTGCCAACTATTTAAACAAACGAAAAACTGACAAATTAAACAAAGATAAAAGATTTTATAGTGAAGAGGTAGCATATCCATATCTATGTAAAGATTTTTATCAACAGAATCAATACGTAGATGAGTCTAGACATGTGCAACAAAGAGTGAATAATTTCACAGATAGCTCAGATTCTGAAGGTGAAGGCCCCAATGGTAACTATTATGAATCGGATGGAGGTTTCAATGCATATTCTGGTTCTAGACCCCAGCGTCGTCCTTTTTTATCCAACAGGGGGCCTCGTCGAGGCCGTCCCAGAGTAAGGTTTCAGGGACAGGGACAACCCAGGGGGAATTTTCAGGCGAATCAGCAGCACCAACAGCAACAGCACCAACAACAACAGCAATATCACCAGCAACAACATCATCAGCAGGAACCCCAGTTCATAAGAGAAACCCGCAACAGACAGTATTGGGGTCAGGGAACATAATCCCCATTTTTAATTTATCCTCTAAACCTCTTGATAGCCATAGTGAAGCCTTGTTAGCTAAGGGCCTGTCATTCGTGCCACATACAAATGCAAATATCTTTGAACTATATAAAGATATTATTTC
The DNA here is from genome assembly GCF_964263255.1 of Lissotriton vulgaris. Lineage (NCBI taxonomy): Eukaryota > Metazoa > Chordata > Amphibia > Caudata > Salamandridae > Lissotriton > Lissotriton vulgaris. The sequence continues at coordinate 857,624,547 of NC_141695.1, forward strand.
ATTCTTTAGGAAAATTAGGCTAAAAAAATTCTTCAGTAATATGGAAGAACTAGACACTGAGCAACCTGATAGAGGTGGTCTAACATTACCTTCCACCTTCTGCCCAGGTTTGGACCAAGTAGGCCCAGAAGTTACAGCCTTTGAATTGGTAGTCCTCCAAAAACTGGATAGGTCTCTTAGGTTTGTCCCCAAACCTATTTATAACATCAATAAAGAGGAATTTCAGTCATTGAAACACTTATCAGTTGATAAGAACTTAATAATCAAGAGTTGTGATAAAGGAGGAGGCATTGTCGTATTAGATTCAGATAAATATGAAAACAAAATGATGCAAATGTTAGATGATGTCTCTACCTATACCAAAATTAACTCTAACCCTATAAATAGCATCAAAAGGAAGATTCAACATCTTACTAACGAGGCTTTAACTAAAGGAGATATTAATAAGAAAGACTATGACTATCTAAATAATAATAAGAACAAGACAGCATGTATTTACGGACTGCCTAAGATACACAAGAATGTGCAGGACCCCCCTTACCGACCAATCGTATCAACAATTGGTACCCCCACCGAACCATTGTCAAAGTTCATTGATCATTACCTAAGACCCCACATACCTAAAATTAAATCTTATGTAAGGGACACAGGACATATGATCAACATAGTTGAAGATTTAGATTTTGTACCCAGTAGAGACATCATGGTGACAATGGATATCGAATCTCTGTACAGCAACATACCTCTGGATGAGGCTATTGTTGCAACAGATTGGTTTATTGACAGGCATAACATCATGTGTCCAAAAACTTTTTTAATCGATTGTTTGTTTATTGTTTTAACAGAAAACACTTTTGAGTTTGGAAATAGGCTTTATCGTCAACAGAAGGGTGTCAGTATGGGCGCTTCAGTTGCCCCCTCAATAGCGAACATTTATATGTCAGCATTTGAGGATAAATACATTGACAACGAAGTAGCCCCATTCTTTGAATCCATTTCCCATTGGTCCAGGTATATAGATGATATCTTTTTTATCTGGACCAATGGGGAGGATTCGCTTTTGGAATTTCTCGAATGGATCAATCTAGCCAACACTAACCTTAAGTTTACAGCCCAATTTAACATTAAACAGGTTGAGTTTTTAGATCTATTAATAAGAGAAAATAATAATAAACTGGAGGTAGATCTTTTTGTTAAGGAAACAGCACGCAATACATTGTTGCATTTTACTAGCTTTCACCCTCAGAGCCAGCGTGAAAGCATACCATTTTCACAATTCTTGCGTGTCCGCAGGAATTGTACTAATCTTTCAGACTACGACAGACAAGCTGCCGTTATGCGAAAGAAATTCCTTGAACGTGGGTATCCTCACCGACTAGTTAGGAGTTCTTACAAGAGAGCTCGTTTCTATGACCGCGATCATCTCTTGAAATCAAAAGAAACCCCTGCCAAAGATCAACTAGTTTGTGTAACTACGCATTCTACATTGGATGAGCGCGTAAGGCAAATCATTAATGCCAACTGGCATATTTTAAATTGTAATCCCACCTCAAAAGAAGTACTCTTAAAACCACTTTTTGCTCATAGGAGGAACAAAAATCTGAAGGACAGGATTGTCCACTCCAGATTTCAGAACACTGATATTATTTCTAATCTAGCTCAGAGATCTCTGACGAGTAACCTACCTGTAAAAGGCACTGTCAAATGTTCCTCATGCAAATCTTGCAATAATATTATTGAGGGAGAAGAGTTTGTGCATAATGGTTATGTCACAAAAGCAAGAGACATGTGGAATTGTAAAACTACAAATGTAGTCTATTTCATAAAATGCGCCTGTGGTCTTGGTTACGTGGGCGAAACGAGCAGATCAATACAAGTGCGCTTGACCGAACATAGATCTGCCATCAGGACAGGTAAAACAACAGCGCCACTGGTCAAACATTTTTTAGAAAGCCAACACAAACCAGATGATTTTACCTGGCGCATTCTAGAAAAAATACGTATTGCTGACAGTAAGGGCGGCTGTGCCATTAGGAAGAAAAAGGAGGTTTTTTGGATTTTCGTCCTCAATACCTTCAAAAAGGGTTTGAACAGCGAAATCCCTTGGGAAAATGCGATAACTTGATTTACGCTTAGTAAAAAATATAATCCCTACATTTATTTAAAAAAATACAGCGAAATGGGTAATCTACCACTGTGCAAAATGGTTTGATTCCCTATTGGACATCAAAAGTCACGTGTCTAAGCATATTTAAACTGGACATGTGATTCACACAGGTGATACTTTTTTCCAACGGTCCCGTATTGACGTCAGCGGTTATCACGCTCAGCGTCTTTGAATCCACGGTAAGAGCTCGCTGCTAGACACTTATAGGATTGCACTAGATTCTTTTACATCGTATTATATATTTACTAAAGAGCAGTTTTATCTCTGCTTATTTTCCCCTTCGTGGTTAGCTTTGTACAAACGAAAGCAATCCAAGACAAACCGGCTAATAACGAAATCCGCGAATATCCGGTTGATGTCTCCGAGGCGCTAGCGGTTTACTGGAGGCAACGCCTGCTTTGAATACACGGTGAGCGCACTTAGGATATCCTCACAAAATAGTTCGTTATACGTAGTCCCCTTTTTTCTTAATCAACTAAAAGCCTGTATCCTTTGAAAATTTCTTTATAGGAATTGGCTACAAAGAATTTGAAATGAAAAGTAGTTAGCGGGATCGTACATCGACATTTTTTACTACCAAATATCAGTTGAAGAGATTATCCAGAATATCACCCTGGTAAGATATAAGGATACTAGATAAGATAAAGTATAGAACACCCCGAGAAAGGTTGTTTTGCTCGAAAGCTGATCTGTAGTTTTCTGATATTATATAGAAACCCAATGGGAAATAGGAAGTCGAGAATCTAGGAGTGAACTATTATCCTGTAGTTCCTTCCGTTGACAAGTCGGCTCCATCAAAATACTCTAGCACTCTGAGTTTGGCCTCTGCTTCTATGAATTAGAGGTAAGCTTAAACGTATAATTTGTGTGATAACCATCAAACGCTTGCTTGATCGAATGTCTGAAAATTCAAATAATAGGCCATATTGGCTTTGCTAGAGATTTGTTATCTCCACGAATTTAATCGTGCACAATGTCCTTTTTTAATAAAATGTTCATTTAAAGTCCATTTTAGATAGATTGGTTACCTTATACATTAAATAATAGGTACCTGGCTCTAATCGTGAGACCTTTGATCATGAACATTAGTTAGTTTTATTTCAAAGTTGTGTTTTTTAATTATCAATGACTGTTTCCCCAGTTCCTCCCCTATATGAAATAGGGAGTTATTACAACTGCTCAGATATATGTATCCAACTCTCTAACTTGTTCTGCAAATGATATATTGCCTAAAATTGTGTAGGGAGTTTGATTGCACTAGCATGCATATAGTTGGAAGAAATGTTTGTACAAAATGTATTGGTTTTTTATATATATGTATATAGATATTATTGTTAATGTATATTTTTCTATGTTCTTTGTCATTAGGTGTCTTTTAAAGTTATTCTTGTGGCTCCTGAAGAAGGCGTTGTCTTGAACGCCGAAACGCGCGTCGAATAATCATTGCCACTTGTTTGTTGTTTTTTGTATATTTTTTGTAGATTGTATTATGGTTTAGAACAAATTTCTTTTGTTACATGACGATTTTATGAATTAGATTATATTGTACGCATATGTTTTGTTGATTTAATCCATTTATGTGACTCTATTGCTTTTAAACTTGTTATATTAATTAAAAGTGAGATAGTATTTTTTAATATTGGTTGTATTTCTTCCTTTTTGTGCAATTATCTCCCTTTGCTTGTTTTTTATTGTACACACGATTGAACAATGTCTTACATTCACCCCAGTACAAAGATCTGGGCCTAAATCCATCGTTTTTTGCACTCCACACCACTGGCCCGAGTGGGCTGGGTATGCTCAGACGTGAGTCCCAGGCTCTCCACATCACTGGAGTCAAGCTATCCAAGCTGAAGAAGGCTGATAGCCAGAAACCGGTCCTTGGATGCTTGATTCCGGTCTAGGAAAGACATGGCTTGGTAGTTCGGGCTGGACTGTTCCCATGAGGCACAGGGTCAAGGCTGATTTGCATATAGCCATTGTCTGACCTAGGGTGGTGTGGAGTGCAAAGAAACTATGAATTTAGGCCCAGATCTTTGTACTGGGGTGAATGTAAGACATTGTTCTGCATTCTGTCCATCAACTGTGTTCTTTGCACCATTCTGGCTTGGGCACCCCCCAAGACCGAGAGGTGAGAGACTTCTTAGGTGTCGCCCAGTACTAACGCAGGTTTGTCAAGGGGAATGGCACCATTGTTGCCCCCTTGACTGAGCTGACTTTGAGGAAGCAGCCTCGTCAGTTGATCTGGACTGAGGCATGCCAGACAGCTTTTGGTACCCTGAAGATGGCCATGTGCACTGCACCTGTGCTCAAGGATCCTGAGTCTGACTCCTCCAAGGAGTTTGCTGTGCAGACTGGTGCCTCAGAGCATGGTGTGGGAGCAATGCTTTCACAGCTAAAGAAAGATCAAGCCTAGATCATAGCTTTCATAAGTAGGAAGCTACATCCCCGGGAACAGAAGTGGAGTGCAATTGCAGTGGCCTGGGTACTGAATAAGCTAAGACCCTACTTGTTTGGGACCCACTTCCTGGTTCTGATAGACCATAGGCCCCTCTGATGGTTAATGCAAATGACGGGTGAGAACTCAAAATTGTTGAGGTGGTCTGTCTCCCTACAAGGAATGGACTTTACGGTGGAACACCACCCTCACACAGAGCACGCCATTGCTGAATGCTCTGTCCAGGTTCTTCTGTCTTAGTGAAGAGAACTCCCATGAGGTTGGGTAGTTCTCCCCACTTTCAGCTGGGGAGGACACATATTAGACCTGGCATCTTTGGTGTGTTTTTACCTTGTCTTTTTTGCTTCTGACCACCTGTTTGTGACTGAGTGCTGCATTTCATTTTTGCTGGTTTTGGAACTCTTGGCACTTTACCACTGCTGATTATTGCTAAAGTGCAAGTGCTCCCTTTGTAAATTGTGATTGTGATTGGTTATCCATGATTGGCATATTTGATTTAATGGCAGGTCCCTAGTAGAGTGCACTGTGTGAGCCCAAAGACTTCAATTCAAATACTACTAGTGGGCCTGTATCACTGATTGGGCCACCCACTTAACTAGCCCAGCAATCATTTCTCAGACCAGCCACTGCAGTGTCTGTGTAGGCAGTTTTAAACTGCCATGTCGACCTGGCAAGTGGGTGCACTTGCCAGGCCCAAACCTTCATGTGCAGGATGCAGTGTATATAAAATGTAGTACATGTACTGGTGTTTTTTATTATGTCCTGATAGTAAAATACTACTAATTTAATTTTTCACTATTGCAAGGACTATCTCTCCCATAGGTTTTCATTGTAGCTGCCTTGTAACCTCTTACAAGTGTAACTTTCAATTTGGAAAAGATAGAGATTCGGAGTATAGGGTTCCAGAATTCACAATTTAAAAATACATCTTTTAGTGAAGTTAGTTTTTAAATTGTATGTTTGAAAATGCCACTTTTAGAAAGTGGGCACTTTCTTGCTTTAACATTCTGTGCTTCCGCCTGCCCGTGGAATCCACATCAGTTTAAAATGGCAGTTGGTCTGTTTGTGCATTTACTCTAGACAGTACCACAAAGGGAGCTGAGGTGTGCCCTGCATATCCTGATGGCCCATCACCAGACAGAGGGTCGTCCTGAGCTAAATTGGTGGGAGGTGTTTATAACTGACACGTGAATATGGCTGTGCCAGTCCTCACATAAAGCTGTCTTCACCCCCCTGTAGTGTGTCTGGAGCCAGGTAAGGGAAAGCCAGGGTCCTGTGCATTACAAAGACTTTACTTTGAAGTTTGCCTACTTCAAAGGCAAAAACTGATATAAGTACTGGAGCTATGACACCAAACCTCAGAACACTTCTGGACTGAGAGGCGATTCTTCCAAGAAGAAGAGATAGAGAAGTTGTGAAGAGGGACTACCACTTTACTGTGTGCTTTACTTTGTTGGGCTGCTTCTTGATGCTTCGTTCTTGGGCAGTGAAAGGACTAGACTTTGCTTTCTGTATCCTGCTTACCAAGGTTCTCCAAGGACTTGTGTGTGCTTGCCTCCTGTTAAAAAGTCTCAGGGCCATCAAAGACTACATCTGCTGACCCTGAACTCCTCTGCTGGGTTTCTGACTTGCCAAGTGATGCCATTTCAGTTCTGGGCCCTTGGAGGTGGCTTATGCGGCGATGAAGCCCGAAAGTCCACGCATCAACCTTCAACACCTGTTTTTCCTGATGCTGCAGTGTGCTGTGCGGCTGAAAAATCAATTCATAGTCGTGGTGCGGCTGAAGAATCGCCACAGCACCTGCTGTGTGGCAGAAAAGATCGCCGTGGCCCGAGTCTTGAGCACTGTGTCTCCGACGTTCAAAGCACCCATTCTGACTCCCACGCAGGTGCTGCTGTGCGGCTGAAGAAATCGATGCATCACCTGTGTGAGCAGAAAGAGGCACCCAGCAGCGAAGGAGACTTAATTCCACAACCAGTAGTGCTCCAGGGGTGCGTTTGCAGAGTGGTTGAGAAATGGGAACGAGGCCTCCATCAAGGTCTCAGCAATCCCGCTGTGGGGGACTTACTGGTGGCAACAATAGGGGTTCTTGGCATGAGGGTTCTCACCAGCCAAGTATACTTCAACCCCCAACAAGTAGTGCACCAGGAGGCGAGTTATAAAGTGGTTGAGAAAGGGGGCGGGCCTCTGATGATGTCACTGCACTATCCACAATATCCTTTTAGAATATTGTGTCCATGGGAAGTTGAGATGGTTTCTGTCCCATTGACAATTATATTGCAGCTTCAGTTTGGGTCACTCACTTTTCTAGCTTGTATTCCACACCGGGAGAATTTAAAGATCCCAAAGTGATTCAGCTTGAATTAAGACCTCTAGTCAGCCCTGTGGAGGCATAGTGGTAGGGATGTCCATCCAAGCAAGTGGATCCACTGAGTTGAGTGAATGTCCAGAGTCTTTCTATATTTCATCTATGGAAATAAGTAAGGCTATTAAGAAAATTGTTCTTAATAAAGCACCAGGGCTACATAGGATCCGAGGGGACTTATTTCTAGATGAGATTGATATCTGGAGTTCATATTTTTCACAGATTTTTGATGCCATCATGGATGGAAGGGGCATCTGTCCTTCCGGCCTGGGCTTGGCAGAAATAATTCCTATCTTTAAAAAGGGCTCTTGAGTTCTAAATTAAAGGCCCAGAAGCCTCATAGGTAGCTCCCAAAAGCTATTTAGTAGGATCATTTTGGACAGGTTGTAGGAATGGTTAATCACAAAAGAGAGTTTTGACTTCCCTGCAAGCTGGTTTTTGAGAACACACTAGTACCATTGATCAGGTGTCCTCACTCCAGCTTCTATTCTGGAAAATGGTCCTTCTAGGGGGTGGTTGACGCTACGTGGTATTCGTAGGCTTACGGTCTGTGTTCAACCTAATGCCCAGAGCTTCTCTTTGGCAGGTACTACCTGAACTGTACAATCCAGTCCCAGTTAATGGAGGGGTAAGACAGGGCTGTGTCCTTGCTCCCACCTTATTTACATTGTAAGTTAACAATCTGGTACTGTACCTGGATCAATGTGAGAATAATGCAAGTTTGGTAAACACCAGGGTCCCTGCTCAAATGTTTGCAGATGACACGCTTTTGCTCTCTAAATCAACAATGAAGCTGTAAAGAATATTAGATTGTTTCATATGTTTTTGAAGACAAAGGGGCATGGAGATAAATAAAGGGGAAACTAATTATATGGCTCTTAACCCATGCCACCGACATGATCTAATCCTTTTTAAGGGGGACTCCAATGGAGCGTGAAAGTACCTTTGAAAATAATTATGCACGAGTCAGATCACACTAACAGAGCAGCTTGAATGACACATATAGCACAGCACAGGCTCAAACTGGACAAATATACTGGGGGAAGCAAAAATGCACAGAGGAACTCAATTTTGTTCCATCTCTGCAGCACTCCAAATGTATAACCACCAGGCCCTAGGAGCAGCACTTTATGGTTCGGAGCTGTGAGGACATAGGGACACAACTACCCTGGTGGCAGTCAAAACTGATACATGCGTTAATGGATGGGTTTTCCCATTAGCACCCCTTGTTCCCCCTTAGACTAAATCTGGGGAGCTTAGACCACTCTCTGATAGGATAGGAGTGAGGCCTATCCTGTATTGGAGAAGGATCTGGGCCAACCCTGAACTATGCTCATATCGGCACCGCCTAGAAGTGCTACCCATTCCAGGATCAGGCAACATACCCTGGTTTGGGTATGTAAAAATTACCCTTATAATGATTAGGAATGAGAGACTGTGATTGCCCCTGGGGAGGATTGTGTGGCCTATAAATTATCCATCAGGTCCAATTATTGGCAATACTAATTTGGAATTTCGCAGTGGCAGTCTAATCTGGGATCCCTAACAGATGCTTTCCTCGCTTTGAAGGATGCCTTCACAAAAGAGCACTTCCTGGATGAGATGAACGTGTAGTTGCCACAAAGCTCTTCCTGTAATTTGGGTATGGCACTGCTCTCTCTTACTGACAAATAGGCATGCGATCTTAAGGCAGTAGATTGTCTGTGCCCCTCTTGTAGATCGAGCAAAGAAATGGTTGAGCACTCCTTATTCTTCTGCACAGTCTACCAGAGCAGCAGGGAGGAGTCAATATCACCACTGTGCCATAATGTTGGTGTCAGCGAATACACAGATGCATTAAGAATCCTGAAATGGCATAAAAGGCAATGTATAGTCTTCACAGTTTCGCGATTTTTGATGTTGATGTAGAGAATCAGACAGAAGTTGAGTACTTCGCTATTAAAAAAAAGGTATTAATGTTCCAATAATATTGTACTAGGCGCCCTATAACTGCTATTGATTATAGATTTTGATTTAAGATTTATAAAGTGCAGCAATCACCCTAACGCATCCAGGCACTGAAGACCAGTCGTCCGGAAGACCAGTCGTCCGGAAGAGGATCACCGATACACCAACCCCAGATAGAGAGCTAACAAGAAAAAAAGCTATTTTTTAAGATCCTTTGTGAATGGCAGAAGAAGGGGGATGGCCCTTAAGGTAAGGGGAAGGGAATTCCAGAGTTTGCTTGTGGCTACAGAGAATGCTTTCTCGCCCCATTTCTTTTTTATTGGTTCTCGGTGCCGCCATCAGCAGTTTGAAAGGTGATCGGAGGGGTCTGCTGGGGAAGTGCCACCTGAACATGGTTTTTAATCTTGAAGGGTAAAGGAGATAAAGTGCCTTATGTACCATGCAGAGTGATTTAAAGCTAATGCGTTCATTGATAGGGAGCCAGTGCAGGGTTTCTAATCCCTTCCCAGCAGACTGTCTTTTGGGAATGTCCAGAACAAGTCTTGCTAATGCATTCTGCACCTCCTGGAGTTTATAGTGTGTGTTCTTATTAGAGTCCAGGTACAGCGAGTTGCAGTTGTCGAGTATGGACATTACCAAGGCAAGAGCTGCCTGTTTACATGCCGGCCATTGGGTGAAGAGGATGATTTTATTAAGCATCCTTATGATCCAGGTCCAAGTGGAGATGGTGCGATTTATTTGGACATTAAAGTTAAGTTCAGTGTCCATCAGTATTCCAAGATTCTTAGCCTTCTTGCCTGGGGCAGGACAGCATCCTAAGGACTGGGACCAGCACTTGCTGTTCAGTTTGATATCCCTGATCCAAATATCATAACTTCTTTCTTATCCCTATTAAGCGTCAAGAAGTTACATGACATCCACTCTGCCACTTTAGTCATGCAACCGAGAATATTTTCTGATGCTGAATATGAGCCCTTGGGGATTGACACCATGATCTGTGTGTCGTCTGCAAACAACACTACCTCTAGTCGAAAGGGGTGAATCACAGCCGCTAAAGGTGCCACATAAAGATTGAAAAGTGTGGGGCTCAGCAATGAGCCCTGCAGCACTCCACAGGGTAGAACAAAGGATTCAGAGTGAAAGTGCTGTAACTTCACCCTTTGTGATCTTCCTGTCAGCAATGAGGATAGGGGGCTAGTGCTTGATGAGAGATGCCAAGACTCTGAATTCTGTCCAGCAGCAGTATAGGCAAGATGGTATCAAATGCTGCCGACAGATCCAGGAGTATCAGCACCAACCCTTGTCCTTCATCCACGGTACACCTGATGTAGTCGGTGACAGATATTAGAGCAGTTTCAGTCAAATGATGTTTCCTGGAGTTGAACTGGGAGTCATTAAGCCAAAGTTGCTGTTCCGCAGTTTGCATCACCTGGTTGTTAAGATGCAACTTCAAAATGTTGGCAGGAGCAGGGAGATGGGACGATAGTTCTTACAGTCCCCTGGGTTTAAATTAGGTTTTTTCAAGAGAGGCCTAATAATGGCTTGCTTCCAGCTGTGGGGATAGGATCCAGATAGGATCACATTATTCATAAGTTTACAGAGGGGCTCTGCTATAATGTTGGATGCCATATTAAGAACTGTTGGTGGCCAGGCTTCTAGGTGTGATCCTGCAAGAGTTCTCATGAGATATTGTGTGCCCAGCGGGGTGAGAGATTAGAGAATTTTGAGAGACCTACGGTCTCGATGCTAGGACCAGATGGCGCACCATGGGTATGCCAGGTGGATTCCGATGAGTGACTAGACAGCCTGGAGTTAGGATCAAAACCTGTGTAGATATCCATGATTTTAGAATGAGAAAAAGTTGCTAATTGGTCACAAAAAGCTTTTGAGGTTTCTGTTTTTGCTCTGGGTTGAGAAGCCGAGAGCTGTTGTACTATCCTAAATAGATCTGATGTGGAAGATTTCAATTTTATGCGTACATTATTTGGATTTTTCTTCCATCAATATGAGCTTATATTCCTTGATACTTATTTTATAGAGCATTCTTTCTTGCTCATCTAAAGTTTTTCTCCAAGCCTGCTCAGAACGACGGTAGGCGTCTTTAAGCAACCTGAGTCTATCATTGAACCAGGGAGCTTTGCCTTAACACAGGAGGATCCTTGATTTTAACGATGACTTGGCAGAAATATGGACAATGAGGAAATGAGGTGATGCTCATCTACCCCCTAAATGGACCAATGAAAGTGAGTGAGGACCCTAAAAGTTTCAAATTTTAGATAGATAGTTAGGGAAAAAGGGTATAAAAGAAGACGTTTGAAAGTGAAAAGAGAGCTTGCTTTCGAATGTATTTTCGGTGCTGTCGGACTGAACAATTTTTCCATGGTGAAAAGACTTTGACATTTTTCTTGACTTTAACTTTTAATGGGAGCGGAGTCCGGATAGGAGGTGAACATCAAGAAAGAGTAGCGAGGCGGTTTTTGGGAACTTTCCTGTGCTAACACTGATGTTCATTTACTGAAATCTTGGTAACATGGTTTTGACTTATTTTCTGAACTATTCTGCTACTAAATGTAAACTGTTTGAATTTTAACTTTCTTTTCTTCAGGTTAATTAAATGCCTAATGATTATTGAACTAAGGCTAAATTAAAATAAGGTCATGCTAGGAGATTAAGTCTCACAATAAAAATTAAATAAATGGAGAATTAAGCTGGTCTTGTTGTCCATTAGTTAACTTTTACTAGCTGATCCATTGGCCAAATGGTGGGGTGTTTTACTGTTTCCAAAAGGTAAAACCGTGGTAAATCTGATAAACTGCAGATGTATATAGTGTACAAAATGTTAGACTAAATATGATAAATAAGACACTCCGCTAAAATCCAGCATCTCCTCCTCTAGTCTTCACTGATTTTGGGAGCAGGGTGATTTGTGTGTATGAATGACTTGCGGTATCATGGGCCCCACCACGAGTAAAGTGTGATAGCTCCTAGGAAATATAGTGATGGTTTGAAGGTTTGGTTTGGAGCAGCGCTGGATCAGTTTTTCTTGGCAGCAGGAGTCTGGTTGCTATAGGTTAACTTGGAAAAATGTATAGAATTAGTAGGGCAGTGTATATAGAATTGTGATGCACAGAAATTATGACTAACACTTTATGTTGAATATGTATTATGTTATGTGTAGTTCGGAATTTTGAGGCTTCTCAGAAGTAGGAAGCTGGTTACTCTGCCTAGGAAGAGGAACGTGTGGTATACAAGTCAGACATAACATAGTCTGTTTCAAAGTGGTGACATCGTCGTATGTTACAAGTTAGAGACATTTACGTGTAAAAGTGGTGGCTGTATAGCGAAGGACACCTGTAAAATCTAGGCTCTAAGCACAGGAGTCAGATGTACTCTGTATAAAACTTAGCCCTAAGAGAGTAACAGAGTTGACACCGGAGCTTGAGAGAAGGGTAAGGTAGAGGGATGTGCTACTTTATCGGCAAAACTAAAATTCTGTGGTAGAGAAGAGATAAGCTCTGTCTACCGGAAATACAGAATACTTGTGAGTTTGAGGAAACTATCACTTTGGTTTTAGCGAAACAGACGAATGGAGATGTTTTATGTGGTTACTAACAGATTTTAGTTGTATAAAGGTGTAAATACAGTGTGCCGATAACTTTTGTAAAGGAGGGGTCAGTCGAAGCTGCAGAAACTGGAGCAGGACTGACGTAAGAAGGATCGCTCTGTGATTGGTCCGCGTGACTAGAACGGAGTGAGTGCTGATTGGTGCGCTAGCAAAGACTGTGCAAGCATTGGTTGAGAGTGATTGGAACGTATCTTGTTCTAATTGGTGCGTTAGTGTGAACTGCGCTGTGATAGGTTGGTGTAGCGAAGCAGTTTGCGGAAGAGTGCACAGTTGTTTTAAAGTCAAGAAACCGTCAGAAAAATTGAGTTTTATTATGGAGAAGCAAAAGAAAAACCTACATGGTTTAAGAAATTAAAGAATGTGTTCAAAAAAGAGAAGGAAATAGTGACCAGAGAGGGAAAATTGCTTCCTCCGACTAAAACGTCTGCATCGTACATGATGACAAAATATGACTACCATACATGTATATGGTTAGAAAATTGGGCTAGATATACTAAGAATGATGGTGTATTAGCATTTCCAGAAGTAGGTTCTTTTAGTACTGTTGTATTACCAAATTTGAGAGAAAAGATGACTAAGCTTGAACCAAGACCTAGACCAACTCAATTTGAGGCATTAGCTGAGTGGGAAGATGAGATGCATGAATTGGAGAGAGAAAGGCTTGAGGAGTTCAGAGGACCTAGAGGCAGATTGCGAGATTTATGGGGAAAGACCCATGAGAGTTGAATGCGGAGTTGGAGAAACACTGATATGTGTGATGGAAGGTTTCCGGTGAGGACAGTTGATGAAATAGTAGGACGGAGGTGTTAAAGGAAAAGAGAAATAATGTGGAACCTGAAAGAAAGAGTTATGGGGATTGTGAGACAGAGAATGAGGTAATGGAGGAGATATTAAATAGAAGACCACCTCCATATCAACCGAGTTCTGTAACAGTGACTCCAAATGCTCCGCCAATGGAGACCAGATTTACTGGTACCCCAAGACGATTTTCTGAAATTAAAGACAGTAGCGAGAGAGATGACGTGAGATATGATTCTAATGCCCCATTAATGGAAACCAGACTTACTGGTACTCCCAGACAAAATCATGAAATTAGAAGTAGTGTGGCTAGAGCAGAGAGGAGATTTGAAGAAAACCCGAATACGTCTGAATATGTGCGGTCTACTAATGAATTGACTGAAAAGATACAGGAACTCACCAATAATATTGAAGCTGTGACTGTCCCAGTACAATAGGTCCTGTGATTCCAGTGTTGAAAATGAGAAAGTTAAAGAACCATCGTTAACTATCCCTTTGAACCAAAGTTTACAAAAAGTAACAGAAAAGGTTTATCCAGATTTGTCCGAGGTTAGGCGTACTAGTCAGATGACTCCGCCTGATTTGACCTCTAATCAAAGTCTCCCATGTAAGTTTCCAACGGGTACGGAATCAGATTCTGCAACACCCGAAAGAAGTATAGAGAAAATCGATTTGTCACAAACTCCTGTAGGACCAACAGAACAGGAATTAAGTGATTGGCTTAAAACATTAAAAGTAAAAGATCAAGAACCTAAAGTGTTAGATGTGGTCAGATTGAAAATTGACTTTGAAGAATTGATAATTGTAACAGTTGGAACAGATAGGTTAAAAGCATACCAAGATGATGAATTAATGTTCATGTGTAAAAGCATTACATGGAGAGCAAAAACCCTGCATGATCGACTACAAGAGTTGGCAAATGAACTTAATATAGATTTTGCAAATAATAAATTATTACAAAAGCCTTACAGAGTAGATTTTACTCAAAAAGATATTGAAAATATGAATACTGCTGGAAGATTAACCCAGATAAAAAAAATTCATTGTGTTGCTGAGAAAATGGGGAGATGTAGAATGGTGGAAGAATAAATGGACAAAGAAAAGGGAAGAGAGCAATGATAAAACATCATTAGCATTTCCAGTCAGAGAAAAGGAGCCTGTAGCAAATGAATTTCCTATGAGAGAAATACCTGGATGAGGGTATGTGCATGTTCCTTGGACTAGACAGGATATATTGTCATTCACAAATAATTTCCCCAGGTTGCGAGAGAAACCAGTGGAATGGTACCGACAAGTGGATCGATTTGTAAAAGTCTCAAAAGTATTGTGGGAAGATTTAGATGGATTGTTTGACATAGTAGTACCAGCAGACCTATGGTCTGAATGCAAGATAACTGTGGATTAGTCAAAAACTGAATATCCACGGGACCCTAGAACAGTTGCTCCTGGACCTGAGGTAATACGAAAGTATGAGCAAGTAATAGTATTTTTGAAGAATAAAATCCCTCCAATAGAAACAGATTGGCTAAAGATTGACAGGACTTTGCAAGAACTAAATAATCAGTACATTCATTCTATGAAAGATTTTTGCTAGTATTTAAGCAATATAGTGGCTATGAGGAGTTAAGTGAAAAGGACATGAGTCATTTTGTGTATCGTTTTGTCTTTGGACTAAGACCAGAGATAGGAGATATGATCAAGCACAACTTGATGGGATGGCAATCATGTTCCATTGATGAAGTGTTGAGGCATGCGAAATATTGCAGTGCTGAGATTGAGGTTAAGCAAAGAAAACTTAAAGAGAAAGCCATGTGGGCACAGGTAAAAGTGGCCGAACATGAAGTAGTTAAATTGGAGAATAAAAGTCCAGAAGGAGGTCAGGTAGGAATGAAGGGAAATTTGAATAAAGGGAAGGGAATGGGTAACCTGGAAGAGGCAAAGAAAAAGTTTCCATGTCACAATTGCGGCAGGTTAGGGCATTGGAAGAAAGAGTGTAAGTTGCCACCAAGAATTAATCTCAAAAATACATCATTGAATCCGCAGGTACAGAATGAGGTAATTCAACAGCCATCCCCACAGCAGCAGGTAGTTACCCTACAGAGTCAGGTGCCACAACCACCACTTCCACACAGTATAAATCTTCAGAAATACAGTGCAGAGACAGGATTCTTCGGAGGAGAACAGGTAACAAGATCACCCAGAGTGAATGTGAGTTCACAGTATTAGCTGAAGGAAGATGGGAGTGAGTCTGATGATAGCTTCTGACGGTGCCTAAGAGAGGGAGAAGAGTGCGTACTTGGCGCAACTCTAGAGGTAGATCAATCTGGTCCTTTTGTGAATGGAAAGGTGAATGATGTAGATTTGACTTTTCTAGTGGACACATGTGCTACCCGTTCTACTGTGAGATCAGTAGAAATTCAAAATCTTCCTCTCTCTGTATCCAAGTAGTAGGTGTGGCAAATAGACAGATTAAAACATCCCTGACAGAACCAATTGAAGTGGAAATTGGAAATTTCAAAGATATTCATCGATCTGTAGTGTGTGACAGTAGTCCTGTTAACCTTCTTGGTTCTTGTGTGTAAAATGAACAGTGCCATTTACTGTTCACCAGATGGCATTGAGCTTCAAACACCAGATGAAGATAGATTGTATAAATTGACAATTTCACTGATAGAATCAGAATAAAATAGTATGTTTCCTGTATTTGACCGAGAAAAGATAACCTAGTAAGTTAAAAGAGCCAGTTAAAAAAACAAGTGTGGGATTTCACAGGAGAGGATTTTGGATTAATGAAAGGTATGGATCCTGTGAAAGTTTCTGTAAAGAAAGGAGTGAGTTACCCACACATTCCCCAATATAAAATGACAGTAGAAATAATTGAAGTAATAACTCCAGTGATAAACAAAATGATTGAACATGGAATTTTGAGAGAAATAATAAGCAGTCCATGTAATTCACCTATATTGGGATTGAAAAGACTAATGGAACATTTAGGATAGTACAGGATTTACGAAGAATTATTAAAATTGTTGTTCCATGCTGTCCAGTTGTACCAAACCCAGCAGTAACCCTGTACCAAATTCCACATGATGCGGAATGGTATACAGTCATTGATCTATGTAATGAATTCTTTACAGTTCCATTACACCCAGATAGCCAGCCAATATTTGCTTTCCGGTTTGGAGACCGTATTTTGGTATGGTGCCGAATTCCTCAGGGGTATACTGAGAGTCCCTCCATCTTTAATCAGCTGCTAAAGAAATCATTGGAGAGTTTGAACATGCCTGGAAACTCAGTATTGGTTCAATACATTGATGACCTGTTAGTGGCATCAAGAACCAAGGATGCAAGTGTTTCAGATACCATTGCATTACTGAACCATTTGGCAGACGGAGGACATAAGGTGTCACCATCAAAGTAACAGTTCTGTCAGAAGCAGTGGCTGGTGACATTTGAAAGTGGTAGAGCGTAAAAACTGGGATGAGTGACCTGTGGTGTGCGAGCCTGGCCCATATAAAGGAGGCTTGGGGGGGGGGTTCTCCCCGAAGAATTTTTTCGGTCAAGGACCGGAAATGCTGGCTTGCCAGCTTCCGGGAGGAGTCGTATGTTACTTAGTAGGGATCTGGAACCCGCCTCCCTCGCCCGTCTCTCCTCATTGGCTGGCTTCCTAAAAGGAGGCCAGCCATTGGAGGAGAGAGCCGTCCCTCCAAATAAGCTCCGTCTTTTTCGGATTCGGGGGCGTAATTTTTTGCATTCTTTAGCCCTGTGACGTCGTCTGTCACTCAGGGCGCAAAAAACACGCCCCCGAATCTGAAAATGGCGGCGCTTTTCTTTAGGCCATTTCTCAACAACAGCCGCCCCAAGAAGTCGCAGCCTCCTCCACCTGGCAGTCTCTGTGTGCCCATTTTCTATTTGCGAGAGAGAATCGAATCGGCAGCCCCTGCATGCGCGCCATTCCCGCCCCCCCCCTCCCCGCGCCAAGCCCGGCCCCCCGCCAGTCCCGTCCCCCTCCCCCCCCCACGCCTGCAGGCCAGGCTATCTTTCCCAGATGCGCAGGCACCGTGGCTTGCGATGTTAGCTTCGGCTTAGGCCCACGAGGAGCTTGCTGCCGGGTGCAGCGTGGCCCGAGCGGGTGGCGAGTAGAGGGGGGCCTGGGTTTTGGGAAGCCTCCATCACCCCCTCCCGTCCAGACCATTTGGCGGATCCGCTATGGGTCACGTAGCCCCTCACCACCATCCCCCTCCGCCCGGACCGCTTCGGCTGGGGAGCGGCCGGTCCTCGGCGGTTCTCATCAGGGGTGGATCGGTGTCACCTGGGCCTTTAAGAAGCGGGGGGTGGCCCGTAAAGCGTGGCCTGTTCACTCGCGGGCATCTAGGCGCTGGATAAGAGACGTTAGACGCCAAAAACCAGCCCCAAGATGGACCCGGAAACAACGGACATTTTCTCTTTACCGTTTCGAAAGATGCCCAAATACTCACATAACTACTCGAGCTTCAGTAGGAAGAACAGTCAGTGGCCAGCTTGAATTCGCATCAGCGATAAGCAGTGCCACGGGCAAGGTGGTACCGGCAGGTGCGAACTGTTGTTTTTACTGCAAGTATAAATAAACCTTGAACAGAGTCGATGGGGCGTTCTGCTCAGGGTTTTGTTTTTGTTTTGTTTTTTAGTTAATAAGAGATGCTCTCAGCGCCTATTTGCACTGTTTGGAGGCAGTTTGTCTAAATCATTTCTAAATGTGTGTAGCCATTTGTTAAGTCCCATCAGGTTTCGTATATGTTTTACTTACAGGTTTTGTATAGCGTCCACCTGTCGAGCGACGGTATCATGGGCCTATAGGGAGTGAGCAAAGGGGGGTCAGGAACGTGTACCAGGGCAACCTCCACCTACATATAAAACGAAAGTATGGAACAAAGACACTTTTGAACCGGAGGGGAAAGGATTTGGGAGACGGTCACAGGGAGGTACTGGCAATGTGTGCACCCTAAATGAATGCGGGGGCGGGGGGAGGTGCCTCTCTCCCTGGGCTTTAAACCTCGCCATGTCCTAATCCAGCATGACAGTTCAGATATTTTGTTGTATGCACAGTAGCCTGCGTCTGTATGTGTGTCCCTGTGTCATCAATGTGTGGCTGCTTGCTGCGTGTGCTCGTGCACTCGCACTATACTAAAGTGCAGCCTACTGGCTTTGTCAATGCAGGTTTTGAACGCGACCTCCAGGGCCTCTGCCAGGCAGCAGCAGATGGCAGCAGGGGCCAGCCTTTCAACCCGCCCACAGATGGGCATCCCTGGCTGCACCGGAGCGCCCCTTCCTTCCCCCTCTTCCATAGGCTGTTGTGGCTGCCACACTGCGCGCTCGGCTCTGTATTTGTTCAGGGCTGACAGAGGCCTGGAAACAAAGCGGCTACACGTTTTGAAGGCAGAAAAAAAGCACAGGAGCCTCGGGGCTTCCAACAGATGTCATCACAAGCCACTTCCTACAAATTAGAAAAAAAAGGAAAGTAACCCCTCAGGTTAACTGTGGGGCGAGGCCACACACGGCGCGGGGCAAGGAAGACCTGCATGGCAGGCAGCAGCAAAGCGCTTCGGTCAGATCACGTTCCAGGGCAGCGCCTTATTTCACCGGCCTGACTTTTACCTGCATTTCTATGTACAAAGCTTTACGGTGCAATCAGGGCTCTTGCCAATAGCGGCGAGGCCATCCCAACCTCCTCTGCCAGGGCCGGCTGGCTGCGTGTGGTTTCAGACACACAAAAAAGCTGTCAGCTAATTAGCAAGGATTGTTCTCGTTCAGAAGTGAGAGCGCACTCGGCCGTCCACCAGATTATATGCAGATTCAGCAGTATCCCAGCAGCCCTTGCGCGGTGCTACTTCTAAGCGCTTGCCCGAGTCTGGCAGAGCTGGGGATCCGTCAGCCAGCCTGCTGCAGGGGCCCCAAGCCCACCAAGACCGGGTTTTCAAGCGACGGTCAGAGCAACTAGAGGCTCGGTGCCCAAGCTGCAGGCATGCTGGGGCCAGCGAGCCGTCTGGCTGCCGCGCCCCCGGCGTTGACACTGGGCGCTGTGTGTGGGCACAGCCTCATGGAAAGTTGAAAGTTATCACGTCACGACAGGAGCACCATTCCGAGTCAATGGGTCAATGCTCCTGCTGGCGAGATAGCTCAGTGGGCTAAAGCACATGCTGCTACTGTGGTTACTCCGAGAGAGCACCATTCCGAGTCAATGCTCCTGCTGGCGAGATAGCGTAGTGGGCTAAAGCACATGCTGCTACTGTGGTTACTCAGATAGAGCACCATTCCGAGTCAATGCTCCTGCTGGCGAGATAGCGTAGTGGGCTAAAGCACATGCTGCTACTGTGGTTACTCAGAGAGACTCGGGTCTTAGAGTTCACACGGTTGGCAGCCTTTGAAGGGCAATACACGTGAAAACACTATATTGGACAACCATGATAGCGCTACTTACCACCATAAAGCCATTGCAACAAGTGTAACATATAACAAGCATTGGCAAAGCCAATAGGGCTCACCATTGGAACGGAGTGGCTTTGCCAACGGTTTTAGCCATGCGGCACACAACTCTGTGCGCTATACTTTTTAGGTCTCGGGACCGTTAAGCTGCGAAGCAGCTTCCGGTCAGGAGATTTAATGACTCTTAGTAGGGCAGTTTAGACCCGCCTCTTAGCTCAGTTCGCTTCCATTGGCTGGCTTCCTAAACAGAGGCCAGCCATTGGAAGAGAAGTGAGTCACTCCAAACAAGCCCCGTCTTTTTCGGATTCGGGGGCGTAAGTTTTGCTGTTCTTTAGCTCGTGACGTCGTCCGTGACTCAGGACAGCAAAACACGCCCCGGAATTCGAAAAATTCCGATAGCGTGCGGCTCTGTGTGCGTGGCTCTGTCTGTGTGTGTGTGCGCGTGGCTCTGTCTGTGTGTGTGTGCGCGTGGCTCTGTCTGTGTGTGTGCGCGTGGCTCTGTCTGTGTGTGTGTGTGTGCGTGGCTCTGTCTGTGTGTGTGTGTGTGCGTGGCTCTGTCTGTGTGTGTGTGTGTGCGCGGCTCTGTGTGTGGCTCTGTGTCCGCGAATACTCTCTTCTACTCTCTAATGCTCACCTATTGCCATTGGAAATGACAATACCATTAATTTATGTTTTTAAAAAAAATGGAAAAAAAATGTCATGAGCAATGCTAATAGCTCTATCTTTAATAATGCTGAGACCATTGCATTGTAAATGCTTGTTTAATAAAGTGTGAGCAAATGGTGAATTTTCAAGCAAATTTGACAAAGCAAGAAAGTTAATAAGGCAGTTGTGATATTGTAGTTATAACATCAATAACGAGATTTTATATGATAAAGACGTAGGTAGCTGTTTATTCAGTATACCCACAGAGACAGCAAGGAATAAACTAAAAAAGGCAGTAAGGCACCCTACAAGGCACTGTACGTCTCATTCAGGGAATAAGAAATGTGAGTACATCACCCCACATGCTTACAGCTGACCAACACAGACACATGCGCTTCAAGGAACCCTTAACATATGTCATCATGCGCTCAAGTGTGATGTTTGTTATCACCTCTGTAAGGCTTACGACGTCGCCAAGGCAGCTGAGCAGAGAATGTGTAGTGTAACTACTAAGGTCTAAAATATGCGGAGCACATGATAAAAGTACATAGAATTAAAAGCTCTACTCGTCTTTGCGATGTTATGTATCATAAAGAAGTGATTCTGAATGCTGCTGAATGCTCGAAGGTGTGGAGAGGTACTGAGACGTCTCTGAAACACTCTAGGCTGATCACACTCCTCTCCTGCCCGAATCTATGTTGTTGAAACACCCTTCAGTATCCTTAAAGGGTATGCTAAGTGCTATATGTGGGGGTCGTGAGTCACGGTCTTCTGTTTCATACATTTTAAATCTTAAGTTTCACTGCTTGGAAGTCTCATGATTTTATTCATGGCTTTAAGTAGGGTGCAGAAAATGGAAGGTCTCTAAAAGGGATGAGGCCTATGTAATTATTCAAGAGTGAACCTTGTAAATCAGCACGCAAAATGTACAACCCCCAGGAAGAGAAATGTAGAAGCCACTACGAACTGTCGACTCTGTGGAAAATGCAGAAGACCACGGACCCCCACTAGGCATAGTCACCTCAGGGCTACATAACATTTCCCCGCCCCACATACCCAAACCCACAAAGGAAACACAGACAATTAGAAGTTTGGGTAAAAAATTGCTGCAGGATTTATTTACATACAACATATGTAAAGATGGTGGGTTAGCTTACGGGCGATCCAGGACAGGCCGCATTCTCGCCACCTGCCCGCCTGTTTGAGCCAAACAGCACAGTGGCGAACCACCCAACTGCTGTATAATAGAATTAATTACTGACACACCCATTTGCTGGGCGTGACTAGGCAAACCCCCGGTTGCACAGGCCCACAACCGCCCGAAGGACTACTGGGGCGCCGACACGGATTCCTGCACCTCCCATGAGGTTACAGGTTAGGCTCTGGCACCCCTATGTGCCCGCTGAAGTACATCATTTGCACCTCTCTTCTTCCGGATCGCCCCGTAACTCCGCCACAGCCTGTGCGGTGGTAACCGCTGCCGCACAGGCCCCCCACCATTGTTACCTATTCTACCTGCAACCTCTGCTCATGAGTGCTTCTTTTAAGTCCATCAGGAAGAGGTCCAAGCCAACAGGCGTGAGGTGAACACCATCTCCCTCGAAATACCCCTTCACCTTTTCCTGAATCAAATCATGTTTAATAAACCCCAGCCCTCTGCGCTGCGTACATTTTTTCATGGCCGCATTTATGCGCCTTCTTGCTCTCTCGATTGCCTCGCTGGACTTAGCACCCCGCCAGTGTCTCCTAGGCACTATTTCGGACCACCAGACCTCGCATTCGCGCAACAGGCTGCCAATGATACCCAGGTCGGTTTTCATTTTGATAAGTAGAGCGGATTTCCCCACGGAGGTAATGTCATTGCCACCCAAGTGGATTATTAAATGATGGGGAGGAGGTCCACCCTGGGCAAGGGCCTCCCGCAGTCGAAAGAATAGGCTATGCAAACGCATGCCAGGGAATCCCAACCATACGCATTCTGTCTCTGAAAAGGTACCAGTCCACTGCCTGATGACTTGTCTGTAGGTTGATTTACGACCACCCACCAGGGTATGCAGAATGCAACCAAGAGTCCCAATGAGATCCCAACCTGCATCAAGACACGCTGCAGAAACCAATGCCCCTCTGACATTAACCAGTCAATACCTCCTGATGCAATCCTACTACAACATAGTGTCGACTATCTCAAGATCGAGAGGTCATACCCCTGGCAAAGACCAGGTGACCGGAGTGCCACCTCTGCCAGCATCTCTCCCTAAACATTCAATAGGAGAACCGGCACTTGTCACTGCAATTCACTACACACCTTCACACCACGCATCAGCAGACCACACCCAGTGATGTACAGCTACTACCGAAGCGCCATTCTCCAGAATCTATTGTAAAGTTGTGCTTTGTATACTCTTGTGCAACTAAATTCACGAGGAGCACAAAGGGATATGACAGTGCGCCAAGCATCGATTGGATAAATCTTGCGTGGTGGACTTAAATAGATATACTGGATTGCCAAAGAGCCAATCTGGTATCAAATTCCCACCAGTACAATCTGGAAGCTTCTTAGTCCATGCTACCTCCAGGATAGCTTGTCTAAGGTGGACTTCCGACCCCCAAAAGCGAAGATTCCACTAAACCAAGGGGGGGGGGGAGGGGCAAAATAGAAAACCAGAAATGTCAGGCCAGCTTTTCACTTCGGGAGGGGCAAAAGGGGGAACAAAGGTTACTCGGGTACATTCAAGCGGCTGTTCCACGCAAGTCATGGGATCCCCACCCTACTAACCGTGATAGAAAGGCTGTGTGACCACCCTGATAAGAGCCCCTCGAGCAAAGCCACCACCCATAATAGGAAAAGAGCAAAGGGTGAAGAGATACCAGGTGGAACATTCTATAAGGAGTCTACTAAGGGCCCACTTCCTAGGTATACTTCAAATTCCATACGCAGGCTGGGAACAGATGTTACACTTGCACGTGAAATGGATGCGACACTGCTAGCTGTAGACTCTACCTTCTACAGGGAGGCAGCAAGAGCTCCCGAACTGATGGCGCCGCGGGTGGGCTGCCTGCAAACTCTCTAGCCTTGGATGACAGACAGACAACAGCAGAATATGTACGGGCAAATGACTGTTGACATATGACCTTACCTACTCGTAGGTCAAGTTAACGCAGCGCAAGGTCCCGGGATGGCTACGCCTCTAAGTCAAGGCCTCCAGGGGATGATATTCGCGAAGGTTATTATGATCCTATTAGCTTAGGGCTAGGCCTAGCACTTGTTAATTCTCCTATTCTAGGCACGTCCTAGACGGTCTTCCAGACAGACAAACCTTGCCAGGACCGACAGTCAGGTACCCCGAAAGGAGGGCCCCCCCAATAGTGCACCCCAGGAGTAGCACAACCGCATACTGTAACATGTATGATATTAAGGTGCCAAATAGAATTAACTACACCGCCATATATGAGCCACGTGACGCGGCCCGGGGATCCCCCTAGCGCACTGGACGTGATAACATGGAGTGCCCGTTCTATTGTATTACAACAGACCCAAAAGACCAAAATGCATAACATTGACTGAAAATAAACAACTTAGACACACTGATTCCACATTCTCATGGACTCCGCACATACTGTTCTGACAGTCGCAGCATCATCTAGTTCTGAGATACTGACAGAGAGTCCCGATATCGCTGCAAATGGCCTAACGGGTGAAAGCGGGCAGGAGTCCATTCACATACGTGTACACTGAGCGCACCACGACGCGCCTCTCCTGGACCGAGCAATCATACGTAAGTCTGCTGAGCACCCATGACCCAATACTCGGCCCCTCACAATGCGGGTGATAGGCGCTCATTCACCTGCGTGCTGCGCACCACATCTCCTATACACCAGCAATCGTATGCATATTGTCCACACTATGCAGTAGCATATGCTTGGCTGGTGTGTCGCCTATATCTTAGAACTGGATGCACAGTCACCCATACATACTGGTTCCTCTTACATAGCTGGCTTCCAGATTGTCTAAGGAACACAAATCTCAATCATGGACACACATTTGCATGTACACATAAGTCACCTCATACCGTACGAGCTAGCTGCAAGCCTAATGTAACACACCTCTAGTTTGCTGCCTGCCTGATGTAACACGCCTTTTGCTCAGGGGCAGCCATTCACACGTCCACATCGGCGGCCTAATGCCGTGCACACTAGCTGAAGGCTTGGTGTGCCGCACCACAAAATGCAGGTACTCGAACCAGTAAATGAACTGCGTATATCATCTCAACACCTATGCGGGCACCTAGGCACCCAGGATAAGCATGCGCCATGCACCACTTCTCTAGTGGGGAACATAGGCCGCGTCCCATAACTCGTAGACATACCCCTTATGCGGGACCCTACAACATGAATTAGGAGCCATCTAGCTTGTCCTTAGCTCAATGCCCTATGGTGGGCCGGTCTGATCTAATGGATTGGCTGTGAGGCCAAAAGGCCACCGACTAAAGTACCTCAATTATGCCCCAGGTAATTCTATGTCATAGGTACAAAGCCTACAGGCCAGGAGCCCCCTCAATGTGTGGAATGCCGAAAAGCACCGGGGAACCGAGCGCTCCCTTCGCAACAGGTCCGATACCCCAGAACACACATACGTGCTGCGAGGCACCAGGATGACGAGTCAATGGTCCTGAATTTTAGAAATTACAATTATGTATGGCTCGAACCTACACGCAATTGTCGCATGAGACGGCCCCGGGGCGCGACCCCATGACCCCCGCGCCGCATTGGCGGACCTCCCCTAGCCTAATGCTAACGCGAGGTACCTATTCAAATCGTGTGCCAAGAATGTAGGGAATGTCAGGGTGCAAGCCGGCAGGGAGTAGGCCGTCCGCATGCCTATACGTATGGGCGCTACCCCCGGGATTGCTACCACTCGAGAACAGTGAGAGGAGCCGACGCTCGTGTTCCCCGGGAGGGGAAACATTCGCTGCCAATGGTCAACGCGTTGACCCGCCTCCCACTGCTGCGCTGCGTGGGGGGGGGGGGCAAACCTGCCCACCGGCTGGTGGCCGAGCTTCTGGCTCCGAGAGGCCCGAGACCCCAGAGGCATAAGCCCTAACCACTTTACTACCGCTCCCATATGCAGGGATGGTGGGCGTCTGGCACTGCAGGGAGGAGGCTGAGCTCCTATGTGTAAAGCGCGATGCACCACCGAGCCGCTCGGCGCTACCCGGGAGGCCTGACCCACCGGAGGAGGCCACCAGCTGGAGCATGAAGAGCATGACCAGTGCCAGGTCCAGCAGAACCTCTAAGGCGGAGAAACCAAAGCACGCTCCCTCGTGAGGATCTAGGCGCTTAGACATGTTCATGCTGATACCAGACCCAATGGGACTCATTTCTACAACCTCAGAAGGATGGAGGACTGAAAGACCCGCCGAGATATGCCTGTGACACGCGGTATAACACCGGCACCTACAGTAGACGCAACAGTCCACTGAGCCACCAGGGCCAGCACGAAATCATGCTCTAGGTGTATAGGCACAGGCGGGGGGGGGGCGTGTGGACCAGGACAACATATGTAACGCCGGGGCCGACCCGGTTCCCCAATCAACAGAGCTGGGCGGTACTCAAGTCCTAACTCCGGGTACTAACCCTAGTCAATCGCAGATCCACAGAGACCCCCCCCATACCTTGGAACAGGACAAAAAGGGGGGGGGGACTCATCTCCATCTCGGCATGCCCCCTCGCGAACTACCCCTTAACACAGGCTGAGGAGGGCAGACACCAAAGCCAAAGCCAGGCTACTCCACCCTGCCAATCCCGCAACTATCTACGGGAAAACCACTCTAATAGCATACTACAGCGTGCCTACAATCACATGGAGGGGGGGGGGGCAGGGCTAGCCTGTATCCTTTCGAGCAGACGGCGCCGCGCTGACATACTGCGCTGTTAGTATTCTCGTGTTGCCTACGTGCTGGGATTCCACGTTATATATACATAGCAATGAGGATACATTATACATTTTAGGCATGGGGAGATTAAGTACTTTGCCCGGAATCACAGTCGATTTTGGCGTCGTTGCCGAGACTCGAACCCAGATCCCCAGGTCCGAGGTCGAACGCCTTAGCCGCTAAGCCAACCCTGTTCTTAAATAGTTTGCATAACTGCGCAGAGGAACCCTGCATTAAGGCTGCATTCAGTAGCAGAGGCAAGCTATGATATATAGGCACGGTAGACCTATTACGCCTAAATTCGCCTCCTAAACCGCAAAAGTGATGCACTTTACTCCTGCACATCTGTTCATTCATTATTTATAACACGCATCAAAATAATGCAAGATAAGCAATCTCATTATTGTGCATGAGGGACCACTGAGCACGTGCCTACTTCACCGGGAAAAGCCCACTCCGAAGGAATCCCCCGTGTGCAATTAAATAAAGGTCCCCATCCGGCACACGTCGAAGCCACGATACCGTGAGACAGGATGGCCGCCGAGAGGGGGAGGGGGCTGGGGTGGGGTGGGTTTGCTACAGAGCATGGCCGCCGTACACATCCGGAAAATGGCCGCTCAGCAGGCGGGGGGGGGGGCAATGTGGGCAATATCCTACAAACCAGGTCGAACACTAAATAGCCATGACACGGTCAAATAAGCCAAGATGGCCTTAAGCATGATCGCCGCGGAAAGAGCCAATACAACCGCGCCAAACTTAGGATCCAGACACTGAATAGCCGAGACCCCCGATGTCCCCCACAACCGCGCCAAACTTTGGATCCAGACGCTGAATAGCCGAGACCCCCGATGTCAACCGCTCGTGACGGGGTATCAAACCACCCAGTACAATTCCTTGCAAAAGTACCCGCCAAAATGTAAACGCGTGAAAATCAGCCTGGCTATGGAGTAGCTGCTTGCCCCGGCGTGAAACACAGGAACAACCCACCACATGCAGGAACACCAGAGACCCAGACACATGACCGTCGTGAGTGTAACCGGGCACCCTAGAAACGCCAAGGAACTTCCCCTGAAAACCAGCTGCCACCTTCCCGACATAACAGGAACGAAAATTATATAGGGAACAATTTCGACATTCAGGTATTGTCATATTTAAATGGCTGCAGGCAGTCACTAAAATTCATGGCTGTACGTGACACGTGCTCCACTGGTTCCCGACTGTATAAGCCCATAAAACTCCATGCAGGACGCGGACTTAGTCTGGCCTATGCCTCCGACAATTCAATTTACTGACGGAAGTTGAAATGCTCGGGGAGAGGGACTTCAAAACTGCCCCGGAGGACACGAGGGGCCCTAGCGATACACGCATCCCCTAAGCATACAGCACGAACGTTAGCAGGCCGGACTGGCACACCACAGCCGTGAAACCTTGCACAAGAAGCAATCTTAGAGTTTGGCAGGGAAGATCGAGGACTCTATGCAAACAATGAGAGTCGAAATCAGCTAATGAGCCACAATGGCAAATCATAATTACCGAGTGCCCGCCCAGCCACGGGCAACTTGCCCAAGATGGCCGCATCATCTCCTCCTGCTTTAGTCCTCCGACTTGCGGACCAGTCACAAAACCGTGTTACCTATAAAGGCACTTGTTCCTACATAGTTAAACCTGATAAATCAATTGGCTTCTCGAAAAGCTCATCAACATTAGCATAAAGGAGGGGGGCCGTTTCACAGCCGCTGGAGGCATGACATGCAGGAGGCTATGCAGACACATCGTAAGCGGGTAGCATACCACTACAAAAAGGGGGACTCGGCAGAATGCAACCAGACACCAAAAGTGCTACACCCGAGAACTCACCGTCAGGACCCAGGGGAAGTGCAACACGGAGCAGGAATGGAAAACTACTGCCAAAGCAGGACGGCAGGACTCCCCTAGTCACAACTGGCCACCGCGTAGTGAGGCTCCAACAAAACCCCGAGCCTGCTCTTCTGCCCCCCA
This sequence comes from Lissotriton vulgaris, assembly GCF_964263255.1. NCBI lineage: Eukaryota > Metazoa > Chordata > Amphibia > Caudata > Salamandridae > Lissotriton > Lissotriton vulgaris. Next base: position 857,652,945 of record NC_141695.1, read on the forward strand.
CTTCCACCGGACAAAGAAAGCTGCCACCTACTTCCACCGGGCAATGAAAGCTGCCCACCAAAGCTTCTCCGTGGGAACGCAATACCACAACAAATTCACCCAGACTCACCGCAGGTTTTGCAAAATCATACTTCGGAAAACCCATCACATCGACCACGGCCGGGCCTCTGGACGGCGATCAGAGGTGACAACACCTGCCGCACTGAACATAAAACAACCATCGGAAGACAAGGGACCGGGAACGGAACCGGACGTCCCCCCCCACAGCAGCCCGCTCTAGCGGGCCGCCTCGCCAGGCTCACACCTCGCAAGGAGGGAGCAGGCGGCTACGAAAAAGGGGGGGGAGAGGGTAGGCCCGAGGCCTCGCTCACCTCGAAGAACGAAAAGAGTGTCCCGCAAGTTCACGACGGCGTCCGGGCGGCAAAGAGGCTCTGCAGAAGGGCACTGTGGCATAAGTACCCAGGAAGCCCCTCCCCGCCGCCCGGACAAGATTCACGGCAAGCCGCCTCCTCCAACCGGTGAGGCGGATGTGCCCGACATGCAGCTGGGGGCGGGACCGCCCTCCTTGACTAGGTGCCCGCCCTCTTGATGGCCACTGCGTGGCCTCGGGCAGGCGCACTGTCAAGGGATTGGCAAAAAAAGACACCGCCTTTGGGAAAAGACAACCATTTTGCAATGCCAACGTGTGCTGCGAAAAACTCAACAGCAAAGCCAATAGCGAGAGCCGTGGCGGTTGATGGATTTGATTTGGATGCTATAAACATGCATGACGGAGACCACGACAAAGTCGTCTACACTATCAATGCCCTGAAGGAGAGTCGCGCATATTCACACTCAGGGTGGAGAAGAGACTTGGCTTCAGTGGCAGCCGGCATGACGAGGGGGAGGTTCGCGCGGGTTTGAGCTGGGGCCTGGGGGAGGGGATTAACAACTCCTGTTCTGGACAACACAATGCCCCGTGCTCACAAATTTTTCCAGTGATGGACCAGTGCATTTTGGGAATTGTAGTTCTACGTAATGCAACAAACTAGACCTACTCATCGCATAAGGCCTTGCTTTGTCAACCGCTTGATCCAAGTGTAGCTTCTGTCAGAAAACAGAATACAGTCAGTCAATTACTTCCGGCTTCAATCTCTTTTCATCACTGGCATTTTTCATCCCGTGCCGTTTTTAAAGACAAGATGAAGACCACACTATCCGCTCCAACAGGTTTAAAGAACACCCCACTTTGATACCAGATCTAAATATGTTGTGCTAAAACAGAGTTTGGGAAGTGTGAACAAGAGACCAACCAGCAACCTAGAAGAATATGGCATAAACGACCGGACACTTGACCAGCAGCATCAAGGAAAGTAAGAAACCTTGGGGTGATCTTTGATCATGGACTTAACTATTTCTTTCACCCCTCGTGTTAATAAAATTAAAAGGACTATTGGCTTTCCCCGGCACCCCAGTAAGTATGATGGCGCCATTGCCACCCATCACCACACACGCACACCGGTGACCGGTCCGTCCGCACACACGCATTAAAGAAAGTGACTACTGCTACTTAACTTACGTGGTTGGTTTCATCAGAACAGAAGAACTGACAGTCTGACACAGACTCTCTCACTCTCACACTTCGTCACCAGTCGACGAGAAGAAGAAGAAGACAATGACTGCACACAGGCACGACGAGTCTCGAGGTCTGACCTTATGAGGTCATCTACGCTCACCTCACTCTCCTCGTGACTCTGGTGTTGTTGAGTTGTGGCAGCAGTCCTGTCCACGCCAGGGCGTGGTGACGTCCCCACAGCAGCGGCCAACGCCGGCCAATCACTGACTAGACTACATGGTTGCTGATGAATCGATTGGCCATACAGAGCGGCAGGCTGAGCACAGCCACCCACGTGCGGCGGCACCACCATCCTCGTGCGCGGTAAGTAGCCAATCCTGGCGCAGCATTAACATCGCCACTGCGCCAGGATTGGCTAAAGAGCTGGGCGAATACTGCCCATAATGAGACCTGGCTCCCCCGGGTCTCAGTCTGTGTGAGTGCTAGGGAGGAGGAGGAGGGAAGGGGCTACTGCGTGTGTGCGCATGCGTGGGCAAGTCATAAAAATGACTTGTCCTAAATGCGCACACATTGCTGCTACCCCTTGCCACGCTGCTGATATCTACCACTGCCAGCCTGCCACTCACTGCCGCAGGCCCGCCCCCCACACTATTCCGCAATGACGTCACTAGTGACTCACTCGAACCGACCTCAAATGATGCATTAAATATGAATCGGTAATTTTACTTTTGGTATATGCGCGCAGTGTCAGTGACAGTGACGGTCGTCCATGGCTAGTGGGGCAATGCCCCAACGCCCCCAATGGACGAACCGCCACTGGTCAGAAGGAAGTACAATATTTAGGTCACAAGATTGCCCAAGGAATCAGACAAGTTACCATAGAAAGAATCAGAATGATACAGGGAATGCCACCTCCTAAGACTTAGAGACAAGTGAGAATGTTCCTAGGAATGGTAGGTTACTGTCGACAATGGATCAGTGGATTTTCAATGATAGCAAAACCATTGCAGAGGTTGACAAGAACAGATGTTAAAGATCCCATAGTACTAAATAAAACAGAAATGTAGGCTTTTGAACGACTAAAAACCAGTCTGTGTGAAGCACCAGCATCTGATTATGAGAAAGAGTTTGAACTGTATTGCAGTGAACGAGAAGGATGTGCATTATCAGTTCTGATTCAAAGACATGGAAAACTGAGAAAGCCAATTGCATATTTCTCAGCTGTTCTGGATCCAGTTGCTAAAGCATTGCCAGGATGCTTGAAAGCAGTAGCTGCTAAAAGTGTGAGTTTGGAACAAAGTGAAGGTGTAGTGATGGGATATCCTTTGAGGGTATATGTACCTCATTCAGTGGAAATTCTCCTCACTAGGACGAAAACACAGTTCCTTACCTATAACAGGATGACAAAATATGAAAAAGTAATTTGAGGTGCAGATAATGTGACAATTGCAGGATGTGTGAATGTATATCCATCTACGTTGCTACCTGATGTCATGGATGTTGAGGTGAGAAATGAAGTTGATCATAAGTGTTTGGATGTTCTTGAATATTGTACCAAACTAAGACCTGAAATTAATGATGAGCCATTGCCTGAATCTGATTATGTAATGTTTGTAGATGGTTCATGTTTGAGAACGGATGAGGGTGCTCTACGTGCTGCATATGCTGTATGTACAGTGGCAGACATTCTGGAAGCATCTTGTCTGAAAGGAATTCGTTCTGCTCAAATAGCGGAATTGATTGCTTTGATTCGAGCATGTGCACTGGGAAAAGAAATACGAGTCACCATAGTTACTGACAGTCAATATGGTTTTGGGGTTGTCCATGATTATGGTCAACTGTGGTCCTAAAGAGTTTATTTAACTTCTGCAGGATCCCCCATCAGAAATGCTGAGTTTGTGAAAATGTTGATTGATGCAATCCAATTACCAGAGAAAATTGCTGTTGTAAAATGTGCAGCTCACAAGAAAGGAGATGATTACGTCACCAGAGGCAACCACTTTGTTGACTCTATTGCTAAGTACTGTGCCAAAAATCTGGCATCTATAAATCGGGACAGAAAAGCTGAACATGTTTCAAGTTCTTTAATGCTAACCACAGTAGTGAGACTTGGCAGGAAGTAAGACAGATGCAGGAAGAAGCAAGTGAGGAAGAGAAGGATATTTGGTTAAAATCAGGATGTAGACAAAGAAAAGAGTATGAAATTTGGGTTTATAAAGATGAAAGGCCAGTAATGCCTGATAACATGATTTCTAATATGGCCCGAATGTACCATGGTCAAGCCCATATTGGGAGGGATGCCATGATTAGGATGTTCATACAGACATGTTATAATCCTAAATTAAGGATGATCGCTGAGAGCCTTTGTCCGCGATGTCTTGTTTGTCAGCAGTTGAATCCAAGAAGGAAAACAGTTGTGAGTTTGGGAACCATAGGGCAGGAGGGAGGTCCATTTACACGAATGCAATTAGATTTTATCGAGTTGCCACCCTGTAATCGACTTCAATATGTACTTGTGATCATTTGCCTATTTTCTCGGTGGGTGGAGGCCTTCCCTACCAGAAGAAATGATGGAGTGACTGTTGCAAAACTGTTGTTGAGAGAAATCATTCCGCGTTTTGGTTTCCCAGTAACAATTGAGACAGATCGTGGAACATATTTTCACAACAAGTTAATGCAAATGATTTGTGAAGCACTGGACATTCATCAGAAATGACATTGTGTTTACAGACCAGAGGCTTCTAGGGTAGTTGAGCAAGTGAATGGAACCATTAAAAACAGAATTGCAAAAATGTGTTTGGCCACTGGACTGAAATGGCCTGATGCTTTGCCACTTGTTCTGATGATCCTAAGGAGAATACCTGATAAAAAGACAGGATTAAGTCCAAATGAGATTCTGATGGGAAGAGTGATGAGATAAGCATTTGTGCCAGTTGATAAACTATTGACCAATAATGATGATATCATACTGGATTACGGCAAAAACCTGTCTGACGTGGTAACTTCTGTGTTCCATCAGGTGGGAACTGAGGCACACTCGAAAGAAAAACATCCAGCTCATGATCTAGTCCCTAGCGAGGGGTTCGGATAAAGGTAAACAGGAGATTAAACTGCTTAGTTCCTCGTTGGCAGAAGCCCAGACAAGTCATTCTGGTTAGCACAACTACAGTTAAATGTGCTGGTGTAAAGAGATGGATGCATGCAAGCCACAACATCTGTGTGCCTGAATCTGAAAATCCACAGGACGGAGCAGAAAGCACAACTGACTCAGATTCTGAAGGTGAACCAGATAAAAATCCAGATACTGAAGCTCGACCTGTTCGTCGACATCTGGAAATATTAGATGCAAGCTCTGCGTCTGAAGGAGAAAGTGAAGTAATTGAAGTACAAATTCTGAAGATCGACCTGAAAGTCGAGATTTGGTAAGGACTGATACCAGTGTGAGCACTGAACTAAGTAAACATAAAACTGGTAGTCAGATTACTGAAGGACAGTCTGAAAGCTCTGAAAGCAGGAACAGGAATCTCGAAACTGGTGAAAAGGAAATAACTCATGATAAGGTTGAGCTTCCAAGTAGTACCAGCTACAGAGAAGTTCCTAGCAGAGTGAAAGAACTGACCAAAGAGTAAACAAATTCAGTGAAGGAAACAGACAATATAAAGTTCACCATAAATGAAACTAAAGAGAAATCTGAAACTGAGTCTGATGACAGTGAGGATGAAACTCAATTGAGATTAAGCTCAAGAAAAAGAGCTTGGAGAGTGGAACGTAACACTGTCAGACCTGAAACCAAGAAACCACGCAAAGGAGATAATTGGCCTAAAGAAGATGATGGTCTGAGATTCAAACTGGTTAATAAAGCAAAAGTCCAAGAGGATCAAGTAAATGAAATAGCCAGTCAAAAAAAGATTGCTGGGTTAAAAGATAGAAATTGTGCAAAGGCCAAAAAGAGTAAGAAGACCACATCAAAAATATAAGTCACCTGAATGGTTATATATGGTTTTGCCTCCAATAAATGAAGTAAATTGCAGTCAAGAAAATTTGATTTGTCAGAGTGAAGAAAAAGAAAGTGAGTGAACTGAAACTCAAAAGAGAGAAAAAGAAGTACCTAAATTAGGAAACCAAAGGAAGGAAAAAGTGAAGGAACAAGATTGTTGAAATAATTGGTGGTAAGGACATTTTAAAGTGGGAAGAGATTTGAAAGAGACAATATAAGGCCAGAGAAGATTGTGGAAAGCACTGTGTAAAACAAATAAAAAAATGGCTACTAATGATGTAACAAGATTGAAATGCAATTTTTTTAGAAAATGGTGTAGAATGTGGCTAATATGTACAGGATTAATAATGTTGGTATGGTTGATTTTAGCAATTATAATTCCTTTTAGGCTGAAATTTGAAAAAGTGAAGGCAAATGAGAAAAAAGGCCTATGAGTCAAAGGGTGAAATGATGCATGTGTATAGATCTGAAATACATCAAGATAACTCGATAAGCGGTTTTTCGAGGAACATGCTTTCGAAATTATTATCTGAATATGTGAGAACGATGGATGCTGGTGACTGTTACGTTTGTGTGAAATTACCAGCATCTGTATCAGAGGGTGTGACGCACCATCACCTTCCATTAACATATGGGGTTACATGTAGTGTATTAGCTACTTTGTTTTGTAGAACAGGTAAATTAGAGTATTATTATTCTAATTCTGATGATATTTTTGCGAAATTGAAAATTGTAGCTGAATTGAATCAAATCAAACCTGCAAAAATGTTGGGAGAATATTTTGTGGAGACACATGAACTGACCCATGACTATGCATTCAAACATAATTTGACTTGTAAAATGAGAAATGAGGAGAAAGCCTTTTTGGATATGGTAGAAGAAAGAAGGAATTAATACAAGGGAAGGGAAAAAGCAAAACAATCTAAATCTACAATGTGGACATTTGAGGATGATAATATAGAAGGACATAATGTGAATGTGGCTATAAATATATATACACCATTATTAGGGAAATTATGTATTCGAAGAGATAACACTGTGTATGATAATTATTTTGTGAGAGTAAGTCAATGTGAAGATACATATATTAGAAAAGGGGGTTGGGGATTTAAAGGAGGCAATGATCCAGTTTTCCCTGGGATTTATTTTTTGTGCAGGAACAAAGCTTATTATAGATTGCCTAATCACTGGTATGGGTCCTGTTATGTAGGCCTGGTCTTTCCTAAAATTTTTCATGTAGATAATAATGGAATTCATGAGATAGGTAAACCTTTAAGTCGTAGAAGAAGAGAAAGTGTAGTAGAAATAAAAGGTGATGTTTTTGGAGCATTGATACCAGCAGTGGGTATATCCTTTGATGCAAACAGAATTCGGAAATTGTCAATGATAGTAGATCGTTTGTCAACAGATACTGCAGGGGGATTTTTAATAGTAAATACATAAATGGTGGCTATGAGAGCTATGGTGATGCAAAATCGACTTGCTCTTGATATAATTTTGGCAAAAGAAGGAGTTGTCTGTGGAATTTTAAAGTACAACATTGTTGTACATACATACCTGATAAAAGTCAAAACATTGAAAGATATATTACAAATCTTACAGAGTTGCATGAAGAAATTATACCACTGGAGGTTGATGGTGTTCTTGAGAAACTTGCTGAAGTTTTTCTGCAGTTAAGAAATGGTTTTATAAATTAGGTAGATCTATAATAGGGAAAGTATTAATTCCAGTAATACTAATAATAGTAATATTTTTAGTTTTAAGATTAGGTTGTAAACTTAGAAAAAGAAGAAATCTTAAAAAGACTATAAAAAGGAATTTGAAGAAAGACAAGGAAGAGAACGTGAAAAGGGGGACATTGAAATGGAAGAGTTTAAAGAGAAACGCTATCAAGATAGAAAGAAACTGAAGAAACTAGAGTATAACTCATACTAATTAAAAGAATTTGAAACATGTTTTATAAAAAATGTACAACATTTTGGGGTGTTATTTGGTGATAAATCACCAAAGGGGGGTGTTGATGGAGCGACGGTGAAAACCAAAAAAATGTTTTGTATACCCCTCGTAAAATCTCTTTCCCATAACTGTAATGTGTATTAATCGTGTGGTTTTGAAATTAACCAACATAGAATCGAAAGCACATACACAAATACACGTGGGATACTAATTTGCTTGTGTTGCAAATCATAATATACTAATTAAGTGAAACCGTCACACTGACATAGTACACGAATGTCATAATATAACGAAAACACGTGCATGCAAGCTTCCTATATGTATTATTGTGGCAGAAATGATGGAGAATGGAAAGAAAACGATGCTTAATTGGCGCTTAAACGCTAGGTAATAACTAACAAGGTTACCTTAGAATGGGGGGAGGTAAACAGAAGGGCTATACTTCAAAATCTAACGTTTAATTGTGTTTGTTTCTGCAATAGTTCCTTTTATGGCCCATGCGGCCTCACCTAAAATGGAAGGTTTACGAGACTCTGAAACTGTGGTGATCTACGCATGTGCGACTATGCTCGAGAGATGTGCAAGCAGTCTGTGCCTGTGCAGCGTGGATCAAGGTCAGCGTGGCCTGGAGTGCAAAAGGGTGCCAAAATTTGTTTGACCGTGCCGTGAGCCTGAGGATATTGCTCCAAGTGACTAGTTAAAGGACACAAGTGAAAAAATGTATTGAAGAACAATCGGGACCTTATTTTGATTATAAGGATGACTTGGCGGAAATATGAACAATGAGGAGGTGAGGTAATGCTCATCCACCCCTTAAATGGACCAATGAAAGTGAGTTAGGACCCTAAAAGTTTCAAATCTTAGATAGATAGTTAGGGAAAAAGGGTATAAAAGAAGACGTTTGAAAGTGAAGAGAGAGCTTGCTTTCGAATTTATTTTCACACCATGACATGCTGTCGGACGTAACAATTTTTCCATGCTGCAAAACCTTTGACATTTTTCTTGACTTTAACTTTTGATGGGTGCGGACTTCGGATGGGAGGTGAACATCAAGAAAGAGTAGAGAGGTGGTTTTTGGGAACTTTCCTGTGCTAACACTGATGTCCATTTACTGAAATCTTGGTACTATGGTTTTGACTTATTTTTTTAACTATTCTGCTAATAAATGTAAACTTTTTGAATTTTAACTTTCTTTTCATCAGGTTAATTAAATGTCTAATGATTATTAAATTAAGGCTAAATTAAAATAAAGTCATGCTAGGAGATTAAGTCTCTCAATAAATTTTAAATAAATGGAGAATTAAGCTGGGGTTGTTGTCCATTAGTTAACTTTTACTAGCTGATACATTGACCAAATGGTGGGGATTTTTAATGTTTCTTAAAGGTAAAACCATGGTAAATCTGATAAACTGCTGATGTATATAGTGTATAAAATGTTAGACTAAATAGGATAAATAAGACACTCCGCTAAAATCCAGCATCTCCTCCTCTAGTCTTCACTGATCTTGGGAGCAGGGTGATTTGTGTGTATGAATGACTCGCGGTGTCATGGGCCCCACCGACGAGTAAAGTGTCATAGCTCCTAGGAAATATAGTGATAGTTTGGAGGTTTGGTTTGGAGCACCCCTGGATCAGTATAATATTTAGAGTATTGGCTAAGGTCTCGGCCGAGACCCCTTTCCAATTATCTAGAGTTCTCCAGAGCGTGAGGAATTCTCACTTTATTGAGAATATCATGACATTTTGCATACATTTTATAGTTGTTTTGAAGAAATGGAAGTGCCTATAGTTGTATTTTACGACTTTTATCATCATATAAGTATTGTACTTCTATTCTTAGAGATTGCCTAGATTTTATCTTATATACTGTTGTGTTTTTTTATATGTACCTTTATGGTAAACTGCAAAAATAAAGATTTGCTGAAATGCTTAGCCTTAGCACAGGAGTATCTGAAAGAAATAATTTGTAGAACAGAACTCCCTGAGACTTCCATGAAGTTGTGATGCCAGGAAACATTCCGCGAAGACACTGAGCAACCAATGTCTTAAATTTTTTATTATATTTATGAAACTAAATCATAAAATTCCATTTACAGTGGTTCATTTGCTTTACATGTGAATGGTCTGATATGCAGGATTATTCAAATGTGAGGACATATTATTCCCATAGAAGCCCAGGTTCACACCAGAAACTGGGCTTCTATGGAATTCACAAAGGCATATTAGCAAGCCCCTTATCGCCGCTTTAGCGGCAGTTTCCGGCCGCTAAAGCTGTGATAATATTATCGCCATTCTTGATAATATGGCCCTTGGAAAGGCAAATAAATCAGTATCATTCCAGCACTTCAAAAGTCAAGTGATCACGGTAGTCACTGGCAAAAACACTTCCCCTGCATAAAAGAAAATGTTCCAGTGGGTAAATAGTTGAGGGATACTTTGAGAGATCGGATGAATGCTAAAGACCCAAAAGTGAATGCATACATTTAGCTTTTCTATGAGTCATGAGATTAGACCTAACACATTCATGGTGAGGGGACCACATCGCAACACATTTACCACGACTGTTCCTTCATAAATTAAAGAAGAGTGAATTTGCTCACTACCAACAACTGGCTGCAATAAATTCAGCCCTCACCGGGTAAAGGGAGAGGAGAAAAATATCAGCTTGAGTCAGCATTATTTTCACTTTATATGCCGATATAGTTAAAAAATAGTAAAGTATATTTGCCCTAATCGTAGCCACATAAAAAAACGCTTTAAATGTAGATACAGTCCCCGATAACAATATGGCCGGTCTACTGAAAACGGTTCTAAGTTAACAGAAAAAATATTGTACCAAGTAAATATGTTTTCAATTCCACCGCTGATAGTATTAGGTCCTTGTAAACATCAGAGAGTGAGAGCATATCCAGCGAGCTCTCCTTTTGTCACTGCAGGCATTGAGAATAGTTTATACAGGAATAGAGTATTTGTTCAGCTTTTCTCATAAAATAAAACACTTTCATCAATGTGTTTAATGGTACAGCGGTTAGAGAGACAACAGATAATTCTAGGCGCCTTGTCTGTTTCAGACAGAGCAGTGAATCCCAATGACATTTTTCACAAGGGGGCAGTCCATCAGATCCAAGTAAAATGCCGCTTTGCCAGCTATAATAAATTGTAGTAGTAGAGTGTTGTAAATGAACGATAAAGGATTTATTCAGAGGATCCAATACTTTGTATTGAACTTTAATAAACCTTTCTTCTAGGTTATTCCTAGCATTTTAATGTCTCTTCCACATTAAATGATTGTCGAAAAGGGGGACTAAATAGGAGTAATCCGACACGATTTCCAGTCTCTAAATCTATGACCAAGGTATTCTTACTTATCGAGTTTTCAAAGATCATTATTTCTGGTTATGGTTGAATAACTCAAAATACATTTTTCGTGCAAGATAGATTCAGTGTTTCAAGAGAGCATTTCAATCTCTGCAGTGTGCTACCTTTTTAACCCGTTTCATCAGCAGAAATGTAAGCTGGCACTTATATTCTGTTACTTTGGGAACAACATTATTTATTTTGCTAATCTGAACTTGTAAATCAGGTAACAGTTATTAAATATAAGGGGTGTCAGTAATCATCCTTGCTTGACACATTTCCTATCTTATAATACCAGCTGTTTATCTATCCTTTTTCTCAAAACTTTTATGGTATCCACTGCCTTCTAAATGTGTATTTTTGGACGCCATTTCCATGGTGATTGAACAATTCCATCCCTACCTTGTTTTATATATGATGAGACAGGACCTGGTGATGATGCTTTAGGACTTTTCTAGCCTTGTTGAGTGCAGAAACCCTGCCCAGATCCCTGGTGAATAATTTTAGACCATATCTCAGAAACAAAAATAAACAAAACCTGTTCACTGTTTCCAAGCAGTACTGTCTGAAAATCAATCCTTAGCTATAAGCAATATTGTGTTAAATTATATCACTTCACACACAGCAGGCATCTAAACAAATGCTCTGCTCTCCGTTGAGTCAGCCAATTGGCTCCAGAACACGGCTGATGCAGGAAGGTTGCTAGTTCTGCAATATATCTATGCCTAATGACTATAATGTAGCTCTTGGACGAAATTTATTTTCCCCCATCAAATTTCCTGGAAGGACAGATGAAGTTCAATTAGATATTGACGGTCCTTCCCATTCGCACTGTGGTTTTCAATAGACAATAAGCCCCACATCCTACAAAGACCAGAGGAGAGGGAAGACATTTTGCACCTTCCCAGAGAAGAGCTCTTCACATGGTGCAAATAAGGAAAGTGGGAACATATCCACACCAATCATAGATGGGGTAACAAGAATTGGTGGATCTTTAGGAAAACAGATCAAGTCCCTTATCAATACAGAGATTGAACCCTCCTCTCTTTGGTTTCACTTTTCAATAGGTAAAAGAAGGATTAATAATGCACACTGTTTGAGATCTCTAAAATTGCCTTTTCTTTTTTGTGGTATATGAGAATTGGGTGGACGAAGCATGGAGGTGACCTTGCCAAGGGATGGGGAAGTGGGCAGACTACAGCTATTGATGCAGAACCAACAGCTTATCTGGGTGGATGCCTGTTTCCATCCTGAATGAGTTCAAAATGGATAAGAAAAATATATTTGCTATATAAACTGATGGGGAAGAGAGAGGGAGGGGCAGAAAACCACCAGTGGAGTAATTAAGGGATGGAGACAATTATATTCTGGCAAACAGGCGCACACACTAAAACTCTACAAAGCACACAGACTACGTTATGACAAATTACCCATGCCAACCAAATGGAGAACTTAATAACATGCAATGTTTGGGGTCTCAACTCCACTCTGAAACAAAATATATTTTGGAGGGCACTAATAGTTGAAGGAGCCAACCCTATATGCCTCCAAGATACCAATTTGATCTTAAATGGTATGATAATGATGACACATAGATGTTATCCAGCCCAAATTCATATCTCTTCAGTAAAGACATTTAGTGGGGCAATCTTTGGACTACAAAAGGATCTGTCTTTTGAATTAAATGAAGTGATTTGCGACCACAGATAGAAGCAATATTTGTCACAGGCACATTTTATAGGAAGGATGTCACATATGCCCCAAAGTTACACCAGAGGCGCTCTCTGGCGGAATTAATTGCAGACAAGGAGCTTGGAGGACTGCTCTGAAGGGGAGACTTCAATGTGATTGAGGACCTGACCATCGATAGGCAAACAATTAATAGTTATACTCATGGAGCAATGTCCAGTCAATTATGAAGGGACCTATCTGAGATTGATATTTGAGATATATGCAAACCACAAATACCTCTGATAAGGAATACACTTTATTCTCACATAGCCACAGTATGCACTGGAAAATAGGCATTGTTTGGGGATCCAATTCTCCCGTAAGGGCCATGGAGAGAATGAAAGTTGGTCTCATTGGGATTTCAGACTATGCCTCAATTTTCAAATTTTCTCCAGAAGGGATACGATGAAAAGTACTGAAAGTGGCAATTTGACACAAGTTTATTAAAGGATCTTGTTTATGGTATCTGGTTTAATTCTTGACTAAGTCAATAGAAAGGATACCTATCTTGATCGTATGGTATGACCTCAAGTCAGTGATAAGAAGTAGATGCATTGCTATTAAGACTGACCAAAAATGAAATTCAGTCCTTGTGAAAAACAGGTTAGAACCAGACATTAAAGAGAAGGAACAACAATGTACAGGTAAAAGGGCACAATATATAGATTTAAGGACCTCATGTTGTTAAAAGGGCAACTCAATCTGCTTCTTACCAAAAAAACTGAAAGGACTCTCCCATGCCTTAAATAGAGATTTTATGAGAGAGCTGACTAGGCTGTCAAGTTTTATGCAGGCAGACTCTGCATGGCCAAAGAAAAAAAAAACTAACATACATATCTCTCATCCTCCATGACATCAAAATAGCAGGCGTTCCCTTCCTACTTTCACCACCAGGATGAAGGTGAGTCCACATGAATGAGGAACAAACCACTGAAAAATGGAAGGTCCAATGGTGAAAAAGAACTTAATATTAACACGACTTTGGGATCAGATGGCCTTACTGACACCTTAAATGAACACTTTAGTAATCTTCTAGCTCCACGCTTAACTAAGGTGCCCAGTTATTTTCTGGAACCAGGAGACGTTTCTCCATCTATGAAGGAGGCTGATACTGTGTAGACAGACATATAATCCCGGTAAGCCTGTCTGCTCTTCCATAGACCAAGATCATTACTGAAATTAGACCTTAATATATTCACCAAGATTCTCACCAACCATTTGAAATGTTACAACCCTTATTGGATCAACAACCATCAATCTGGATTTATCAAAAACAGATTGATTGTTATCCCCAAGTGCTGGAAAGGCTGCAATGCAATAGGTGATGAAAAACATATGTGGTCGACTTCTCTCATATTGTGGTTTGAAAACTTTCAGGCTCTCAGATCAACTCTAAGCAACTCTATAAGTCAGTACATAGCCACAGTCCTGGTAGTCTGGGCGCCCACTTTGAAAACCAAACTTGACTTAACAGGATGATCATGTGGAATTGTTTGAGAGCAGTTATAGTTACATTTAGCTCGTACTGGAAGAAACCTCATTCCCCACCTATAACGAACTGGCATACACACCCATATAAAATGGTTTGGCGGTCGGTGTTGTCTTATCTTTCCCAGATTGTTCCATCATACTCTGTAAAACCGGCGTTGAAAGCATTAAACCTACAAAGCACTGTAATCAGCATAATGCTTCTTTTGGCCAGAGCCTACCCCACTCTCCCCATCCCCCGGGACCCCTTGAGGCTCCCCCCTAGGGGAGCGCGCCGCCCCCCAGTTTGAAGATCTCTGTTCTAGGCTCTTTGGTCTTTGTCTCAATGTCTATGAATTAAACAATATAGATTGTTGATGTTAGAAAAAACAGATAGATGTTCGACAATATGTGTAGAATATAGCCCTTACTAGATAGCAAGACAAGAAATGCTTTGTTCGATTATGTTTGGTAATAAAATATTATCACAAAAATCAAAATACAAAAGTACAAGTTAAAAAGGGATAGAGTTACGAAGGCGCACCACAGATTTTCAAATAGATCCAACCGCAAGACTTATATCCTGACCAAAGAGCAAACAAAGAAACCATAATAGTGGTCTGCATCTCTTATATGTGTATCTTTTAAGTAAAGGAATCAAAAACATTTTTGTGTTAAAAACAATAATATTCACCAAAGAAAAACATAAAATGCAATAGTGATTGTTTAAACTGTTTTTATTATTGTTTGTATTGCTCGCAGTTATTTTATTCACTCTATGTCCCCTGGAACATCCTGCTCAATTCGTGCTCATTTGCACTCAATATAACAGATTTTTCGCTGTTAGTGAGGACTGTTTTACCACCTCTTAATCATTTGTGATCTTCTTTCCCACTTCGCCACTCTCAGGTCCACCAGTGCTTTACTGTGCCGATTTTGTGGAGGAAGTTGGACGTAGTGGAGCTGTTTGCAACGCTCGGCGGCCGCCATCTTGAACGGTCGACGCTCTAGTCTTTTTTGGCATCTCATAATAGAGTCGAAGTTGCTCTAGTACTTAAACCTGCCCTGAAGCGGGCGCACAGCCTACATGCCATTTAAGGTGTCCACATCTGACTGAGATTTTTAAACTGTTTTTATTATTGTTTGTATTGCTCGCTGTTATTTTAGTCACTTTATGCCCCCAGCACATCCTGCACAATTTGTGCTCATTTGCACTCAATATTACAGATTTTTCCCTGTTAGTGAGGACTGGCCTTAACTCCTCTTAATCATTTGTGATATTCTTTCCCACTTCTCTGCTCTCAGGTCCACCACGGCTTCACTGTGTCGATTGTGTGGAGTGAGTTGGACGTAGTGGGGCTGTTTGCAATGCTCAACAGCCGCCATCTTCAGCGGTTATCGCTCTAGTCTTTTTTGGCATCTCGTAATAGAGCCAATGTTGCTCTAGTAGTTAAACCTGTCCAGAAATGGACACACAGCGGACGCGCCACCGGCGCACTGAGGTGACGCCATAGGCAAGCCTGTCTGCGCCTGTCCACGCTCATCCCTCGATCAGCGGCAGTGACGCTGCCAGTTCTGGGTTCCAGTTGGCAACCATGCTTTCTTATTGACAAAGTAAGCTACTGGCACAATCTACTGTGATCCTGCACTTTCCGGGTCCAGCCCTTGGTCGTTGTACATATTCAGCAACTCAGTTGTGCCTGGTATGCAAACTTATGTTCACAAACATTAAAAGTACACACTCCGGAAATATCTACAAATCTAAAGACAGGGACATACCTGCCCTGGCGGGTCTTAGAACTAACCCTGGGCATAGTTCGCAAAGTAGCGCTACGTGAAGCTACGTGAAGTGCACTTCGCACTTTACGAGCTACGCGTGATACTACGCGAACTGCGTAATACCCTGTTCGCGATTATTGCACAGTGCCGTATGCTTGTCCGCACTGTGCAATCATTGAAAACAGCATCTTGCACAGTGCGAGCTGTCTTTTACTGCTGCTCTAGTATTTTTTTACTCGAGCAGCAGCTTTCTCAACATGGACTGGTAGTTTCTCATCGCGAGTGGTCGCGAGCATACGTGACCACTTGCAATGAGAAAACTGACCTCCCCGCTTTGAGAATCTCGCCGGTAGGTTTATTTTCCACGCTTGCAATCGGCAACTTGATGTTGCTGATCGCGAATGAGGAAAAGGTCTCGCCGGGATGTCATTTTGCTTGCTCGCGGTTGCCAACTTGACGTTGCACTACGCTACGCGTGTTTGTACTGTGCTATGTGCAGTTCGCGTGGTGCGAAGTAGTGCAAACTTCGCAAACTACGGGAGCGTAGCGTAGTGCTTTGCCCAGGGTTACTTAGAACCCTGCAGAAACTACAGTGTGCTCTCATCAATGCACGCAATTTTCAAAATTTGTTGATGAGCAGGCCCTCGACATACTATTTGTCGCGGAAACGGGCTGATGAGACCTCTGGCCTGACCTGGTGGTGACTATTTCACCAGGCTTCTCTATTACCAGGAAAGATCACAGAGGGAAAAAAGTGGGTGGGCTAGCCATTGTCTTCCGGGATTATTTGAAAGCATCCTTTGAAGAGATTTCTACTGGCACTGAATGTGAAGTGCTCTCCTTCAAGTTTCCCATCAATCCTACATACTCTTTTAATGGAATGCTGATTTATCGACCCCCAGAACTAGGGCTAACTTTTTACATACCTTGGGGCATTTACTCAAATATAAAGTCATCTCCCAAGATTGTACTATTCTTCGGGACTTTAACTTTCATCTAGATAATCATCTTAACAAGGATTTGATTGCCCTCATGGACCTGTTAACCAATGGAGGTCTAGCACAGATTACAGGAGGCCCCACCCATAGAACTGGTCACCTCCTAGATGCTGTTTTTTCTGACTGACCTTTCCTCAAATTCAAAAATATCCAGCAGCTCCTCTGGTCCGACCACGCAGCAGTTATGTTAACTCTCACTTTGCCTGCTTCAGCTGGTAATAGACCTCCCCCTACTAGAAGTCTTAGGGGATACCTAGTTAAACTCTCATCGAAGAATGAGCAGACCCATCCTATCCCAAGATCTGAAGACAGCATCCTTAGACTATCAGAACTGTATTGGGGCAGCAGTTCAAGCAACAATTCCCCAAAAAGCAGGGAAAATCACAAGGACAACCCACACCGAACCCTGGTTCTCAGAATATCTTAGACTTCTTAAGAGGTGATGCCGCAGACAAGAAAGGTGCTGGAGACACTCATATGATATAAAGGAAAAAGAACGATACAAGGAACTATTAACTCATTACAAAGGCATGATCCATAACACCAAGATCAACTATTTCTCTGAAAAAAATGAAAAGCAAAGAATAACTCTAGAGATTTGTTCACTACAGTGCAAGAAGCTAGACATAATATACCAGACCAAGCCTTTTGTAATACCTTAGCGTCCACCTTTTTTGGTATGGTAATGAGTATCTATGATTTGTTCACGGCTCAACCGGTATTGGATAATTTCAACCAGTCTGCACTCCCTGATGTTGGAAGAGGGGATTATCCGAACTCTAGTATTCCCATAATCTCCCATCCTCACTCTTCACTTTCTTTTGCAGAAAGAATGGGTCTTCATGACCCCAATATTCCTCACTCCTCACATCTCTTTGAGTTTCCGCCCATAATGAGTGAGCAAGTCATCAAATTTCTTTCTGCCACCAATTCCGGTTCACCATTGGACCCATGCCCTCCCAAGATTAAACACTCTGCGATCGAGTTAGCCACTTGCCATCTTACTGAGTTATACAACCTTGTTCTCAAAACTGGAATATTTCGTAAAATATGGAAAAAGACATCCATTTTATCACCTAACCTGGACAAATCAGATCCAGGCAACTACCGTCCAATCGCCCACCTGCCTTTACCAGCAAAACTTCTGGAAACATCTATGAATCAAATACTGGCCTCATTCATCAACCACAGTCATACTCTGGACCCTTCACAGTATGACTTCCAGAGAGGTCATAGCACTGAGCTTGGTCTGATCACGGAGTCAGAAGAAATCAGGTGCTCTGTGGATAACGGGGGCATGGCGGCCTTGATATTATTGGATCTTTTGGCGGTGTTTGATACAGTAGATCATAGCCCCTAATCCATTGCCTCCATGAAATACCCATAGCAGGCCCTGCTCTATCTCTTTTCAAAACCTTCCTTACCGACCGAGATCAATTTGTGGAAGTGGACGGCCTCATGGCCCAGAGTTTTAAACTTCCATGTGGGGTCCCTCTGGGCCCATCCCTAAGCCTAACCCTCTTCAATATATATGTGGTCCCCAGGCTGCTAAACTGATCAAATCTCATGGTTTTGCTGTGGTGTTGTATGCTGCTCACACCCAGATTATAGTTTCCATCTCAAACAACACTTGGGACACTGCTCACAACTTTCATGCCTGCATGCGACAGGTGAGCAGTTGGATGTCTGAGAACTGCCTCAAGCTGAACACTAATAAGACCGAGGTTCTCCTTTTTGGCAGAGATCCATCCATCTGGTTCTCGGATTGGTGGCCCTCGGAACTGCCCCCCCCCCCACCCCAGCCACTAAGGCAAAGAATCTGGGAGTCATTTTTGACACCACCATGTCCTTTTCCCATCATGTGAAAGCAATCACTTCATCCACCTGCTATACATTGAAGATTCTGAGAAAAATATTTCCTTACATACCGCGAGACCTACAGAAAACTGTGGTTTCTGCATTAGTCTTGTCAAGGATTGACTAATGTAACGGCCTTCTGGTTGGCATAAACAAAG
Source organism: Lissotriton vulgaris (assembly GCF_964263255.1). Lineage (NCBI taxonomy): Eukaryota > Metazoa > Chordata > Amphibia > Caudata > Salamandridae > Lissotriton > Lissotriton vulgaris. Next base: position 857,671,800 of record NC_141695.1, read on the forward strand.
AACTTCTTGTGAAACTGCAGGTTTTACAGAACTCTTCTGCCCATTTGCTCTTTGGTATCCCAAAATATTCCTCTGCCAATCTGGCTTCCAGTGGGAAAGCGGATTCATTTTAAGGCCCTCTGCATAGCCTTTAAGGCACTGCATAATCAGGGATCCGCTTATCTAATCGACCGCTTCCACTGGTACACCCCCGTCAGAAACTTGAGATCTTCCTCACACATGTTAGTCGAGGTCCCCAAGCCACGTTTATCAAGCTGGGGTGGTAAAAGCTTTTTAAACATCACAACCAGACTTTGGAATCGTCTGCCTTACAAACTTCAAAACTCGCCTAACTTGATCTCTTTTAGGAAAGGCTTTAAGACCTGGTTATTTTCTTTTCAGACTCTAGCCTTTTTATAATCCCAGTGATGGCTTGATGTTGGATGACAAGCGCTTAGACGCCCCATGGTATTAGCTGCAGTATACAAATAAATACATTAATTAATTAAATACCTTGTCCCATGGACATAAAAAAAATAGCCATTGTAATATTTCCCGAAGGGAAAACTAAAAAGATGTTGAAGGGTGCTAATCCTGAACCGAAACAAAAGTGATTTTTCCCAAGAACTTGGAGTGCATTATAGGTAAAATTCTAATCCGCTGTCTGCAGTAAGTTTGAATAATGGCACACTGCCTTAGGGCAGGCTTGACTAACTCAATAATCTCCCTGTTAGAACACCTATGTTCCGTAAATGAATTATTGAGCTACGTTTTGTCTGATGTTTGGAATTCCAAAAGAGTTAGTAAATAAGGGCTGCCTACCCAACGCTTCCATTGCTGTTTTTATATATAGCAGCCATTGCATCTTCAAGCAACTATGCCATTTAACTTTAAGACAGTATAGAATAATAATTTGGTTGAAAGTGGCATTACGATTATTCAATGGTAATAGTAAAAGGGGGGCAAGTTTTATTGTTTTGTCAATATAAATTAAACCTAACTCCTCGTAGCAAAAGAAATGATGCCAACTCAAAGGTAAAGAAATCAAAGGTTGGCAAAACCGATTCTCCTCAAGTTGGAGATTGATAATATTAGTATGCCCCATAAACCCTGATCTGTGTTTAACTGTAACATTGTGTATTATAGGTTTTGAGGAGCGTGAATGTTGGTTTACTGGCTATATTGATAACGAGGTTAAATAGGGCTCCAATGGACTGACACAAAGTATTGAGCCTCACTGTGAGACACGATGCACTGGTACCAGGAATGTCAAAGAAAACTACAAATTAGATGAATTGTGGAATTTTCTCAAGCTCCTTGCTGTTTACATAAATGCTGCACATCCTTGAGTTGTTTGGGCTGCAAGACATAATGTACGATTAGGTTTAATTTGTCTCAAAATCTAAATACTTCATAAAAGAACCAAAAGCATTGACTAAGATTTTGGGACTATTAGGAGGGAGTCAAAAGCAAAACATTAGCTTATGAATGTCATGGATCCCATTTATAACCTACCTTCGGTATTTCCTGCCCCAAACAAGTCAAGACAGAAATAAGATTAAAATAAATAAAGAAGGGGCAAGAACACAGCTTTGGTGCACACCCCACTCAAGTTTCAATTAATTTGTATATTAATTGTTGTTCCCGAATCTAACATTTGCAGATAAATTGGTATGTAATACAGCTAGAAAATCGACTATAGGGGTGTCAATTCCCAATTGGACCAAATGCTGCAAAAGAAGGAACTGGAAAGATCCATGAAGCCTGGTCCAATGAATATCCTTTAGAGATGGCAAACTTTCAAATAATAGGATGCAAGTTCAGGCACTGTTCCATTGTACCTAACCTTTCCATGAATCCTCATTGGGCTTCAGAAAAAATGTTTTATATCTTTTGCCCGATCCAAAATTCTGTGTTTTGCAAATTCTTGCCACTACTTTCACCATAAAGTGAATTAAAGATATGGGTCTGTTACAACAGAGATCATTTCTACTGATTTTCTTGAAAATATGGCAATGGTAGAAGTAGCCCAAGAGTGTAAAAATACGATTTTACATGTGTTAAGCACATGCAAAACGATCTGGATTAGAGTTGTACAGGTCCATTGGTACTTCGAGGCCTATTACGATTGCGGTTTTTCCGCATCCTCCGGGCCGGCGGAAGCCACCGCCGGCCCGGAGGATGCGGAAAAACTGCAGCAGACCCACCAAAGACCCACCTCCACATTAGGATGGCTGGTGGGTCCTGGTTTCCGTCCGCAGCTTTTCCGACGTGGTGGCTTACAACTGCGGCGGAAAAGCTCTAATATGGTGACGGTGTCTCTCAGACACCGTCAGCCATATTAGGATGGGCTATTAAAAATGCTTTTCCGCAGCGGGTTTTCCGCCGTGGAAAAGCATGTGTAACTTCACTGCGGGGGCCCGTTGCGGGCCCCCTGGGTGAAGGGGGCATGGGGGGTACCTATGGTACCCCCCTGCATTTGTATGCAGAAATCGGCAGGCACCGCACGGTGCCTGTCGCTTTCTGCATACAAATGCAATGTTTGCATTTTTACCATTGCAGCAGATGCAGCTTGAAGCCGCACCTGCCGCAATAGTAAAAATAGAGGATGTGACCGCCAGGGTGGCGGTCACATCCTAATTGCACAGGAGGGAACTCAGCAGGCCATGCAGAGGTTCCCTGCTACTCTATGGTGGCGGACGGACTCAGGTCCGTTCGCCATCATAGTCGGCCTGGTCCTGAAGCATTGCCAGACAGACTTCATAACAAAGCAAGAGCTTCCTCTTGATACTCAAATGTGCTATCATTACACACTGGACACTGCTGACGCCATGAGAGTTATTAGTGTTGCAATTGTAAATTGACAGCCTCAGTAGCCAGTGATCTGCAGGAATATGTGCCTCCAAACACAAAATAGACCCACCTTTAACCTTAATGGAATTGACGGGTTTCCAAAACAGTCTGAAATTGTTGCAGCTGCAAGTAACCGTAAGAATACCCCAAAGGTTTCTCTTAACTTCAGCTTTCTTCCGTTTCGTAGCAAGTTTACAACGAGCTCTATATTGCACTATGCCTACATTCTTTCTAGGTTTAGTAGAAAGAGCAGCACAAAGCTGTGTAATAGATAAGGAGCATGCGAAATCAACCCATTTCGTAATGCAGGGATATGTACTACACATTGGTTTGGGGAGAAATCTTTTAGTCATAAGACTCAACTCTGTGAAACCTATAATGAATTCTTGCATAAAGACACAAGTAGAAATGTTTTATGAGATTAACGAAAAAAAGATGAAGGATTAGAAAGTTTCTGTGATGGTCTATGGTCTTTGTTTTTAACCGTTAGGCAAAGATTATCCCAGGGAAGGCGACATGAAGGGATAACTAGAAACTAAAAAATGTTAAAGGATTGTGATCTACATATCTTTATCAATAACCTTGCCACCAAGGAAATGTCTAACCAGCCTTCTAGATTGAAATATATAGAGTCTATAGCAGACCTTCTACCACACCCCAAAATTTGGAAATAGGATTAGATCGAGACCATTAGATTCCAGAGAATAAACCAAATCCAGGGCAATGGGCCCTGGGCATCAGATTGGCAAAATCCATTATCATATGTTGACCATACATAACAATTGTCATAAGAAAAGGTATTACCAGACAATTTAGCATTAAAGTCACCACAGAGGATTAAGTTAAAGACTTTTTGGGAAGACTTTGCTTACATATTATTTCTATCAATGTTGCCAGGTAAATCATACAAATTCTGATTACCTGTGGAAGACAAACCATCATTATAAAATGAACAAGGTAAAAAAAATGGTTCCAATGTATAGAGAATGCTTTGATCCCCAGTGCTTATTATTATCAATTTGAATGGTATGAAAATAGAGGGATAGCTTGAACTGAACTCTGTTAGGGTTGCAAGTTCAGAATGCATGTATGGTTGTCAAAAAACAAGTGTGTAAAGGACCACGTTTCTTTGAAAAATATATAATTATAACAATTTATAAAAGAAGACCAATCTCCAAAATTAACTTTACTATTGATTGCTGCAGTGTTCCAGCTGGCCACCATTTATTGGCCTGCAATATGACACTGAGTAGTAAGAGCAAAAATAATTTAAACTTGAGAATTAAATATAGGACCAGTGTGTCAATCCACCTGCTAGAGTCCCTTCGGGGATGAAATCGATTATGCCTGGGATGACCAATTTCTTGGGCCACAGCAACAAATGAGTCAACAGGCTGAGTGTTGGTCATATTAAAAGAGGGATGGGCAATAAAAGAAACTCAGGGGTAGAAACTCAATTGAGCTGCATTTGGATAGCCAGTTATGAGCACAGCACAGTAAATTTCTTACATAGACCGGTTTCCTAAAATTCCCAACTTTACAATCACCCGGTAGAGATTTATTTGAAGCACCAATCCACGACACGGTGCTCACAACTAAAATTTGATACGAGTAATGATGTTAAAATTCAAGAGTTTAGACAGACAGCAAACACCTTTGTTAATATGCTTTATAGCATCCTCTCTGAGGACAGTAGGTTATCTAGGGACATTTGCAAAAATCAAGACATAGGGGCAGGCTTTAGTTAAGGGGAATTAAGGAGGAAGGGGAGTTAAGGAGGAAGATCCTTCTCCTATCTGGCCGCCAAGACATGGAACTCCCTCCCGACCCACCTCCGCCAGACGCAAGACCACCTCGCCTTCAGGAAGCAACTCAAGACCTGGCTGTTCGAGCAGTAGCGACCCCCCCCCTCCCCAAGCGCCTTGAGACCCTACGGGTGAGTAGCGTGCTATACAAAGGCTTTGATTGATTGATTGATTGACATAAATGGCAGAATATCATGTCTGTCAAACCCACCATTTTCTCGCTGTATTATGAGTCAGGGGGACCATCAGGTTTCCGACAGTGGTGTTCTACTGGCTCTGCCATCGGCAACCTTCACTGGTAGCCTGACTGAGCAGAGGCTGTTGGTGTAAGAACATTACACCGCCCACCATATTTAGAATGAAGGTATTTTTCTGTTCAGGACCAGCAGAAAAAAACTACTAAATATCCTACCTCAGTATGCCCTTGCACCAGTGGAAAAGACCATCAATTTTCAACAATCACCTCTTTATTCTCCCCTTGCAAATAACCACTACCCTCTTCCGCTATGCTGGCTTACTCACCGCAAAAAATAGTGCTCTCTCACCACACATGCACAAGCGGCCTGTGCTCTGCTAACTGTAACATATTTACCATACGAACACCATTCTATTGTGCCTCATCCAGATTCCAATCAGACTCTAAGCAGCCTTGCAATGGCTTTCTCTCCATGTTGTACATATCTCTATTGCTCTCCAATATTTTCCTGAAATCACATCTTCTTCTATACATTGCCCATTGTGAATATATGTATGCTCATTTTCTCGCTTGAATATCTATACCACCAATCAATCCAAACAGACAGAGGTTGAACACACTTTCTTGGACCACTTTACAGAATCTTGGACTTCAGTTTGAAACAAAGGGTCTGACTAAGAATTCAGTAATATTGAAAAATCCTTAAATTTTTGGCCAAATGCTAAAATTCCTCCAGAATATGATGACATGTGATGCATTATTAAGCACCTTATGCTGTAGACATAAGCTCTAATTGAGAATTAGGCTGAATTCCATGTGGATATTCTCAGCTGCTGGAATTACAGTTACGGGTTGGTTTTGCTGCATGAAATGTTGCCTATTATGTGTTAGCCCCATCAAAATGGAGAAAACTGTATGGATATGGTATTACTTTGGAGAATTCTGCATGGTACTTCCTATTCCAAGAGGTCTAATGCTCCCATTTTTCACCTGCTCTGGCATTCTTGCAGGATGGGTGTGGAGCCGGGAAGATAAAATACAACTTTTCTCGGAGACCAGGACCAAGGCGTGGCTGCTGTATTTCGTACAATAATGTCCAGTGATCCTGTACCCATAAAAAACACAGGTGCAAATCGTGGTCAGATGGAGCAGAATTCCATACGATGATTCCTCACCTTGTGATTCATATTCAGGGCTATGGTGTAGTGTAGGTCAGAGAAGATTGCTGCGAGTCTGAGCACAGACTTATTCTTATGTTCATGTACTGGTATACATATTCTCTGAAATTTGAGCTCTACCCCTTACTGCTAAATAGATTAGAGGGAGGATTATTTAGATCGGGGATAATACATATTTACAGAGGTCCTGATGAATGCCATTGACCCAGAGGGTAGCCAGACAAGGATCATGTTGAACAGGCTTGAATAATAGTGGACTTATTGGAAGATTGCGTTCCGCAGGTCATCACTCTTTTTTAACCTGTATTGTAGGTAGTGCACAGCAGCGGCTCCCATAAACAAAGGATGGTTGGGCGGGAGGCGTCGCACAGGAGGTGTGCCATATATATATTTTTAAGTACCTTTTACCGCCGGCCACCTCCAGAGTTGTGTCTCATCGTGCTGCCTCTCCTCTTCCTGCCTGCTGTTCCCAGCAGCTCCTGGGACAAACTCCCTGTCCATTTCCGTGTAGCAGAGCAGCCTGGGGATTGGTCTGAGTAGACAGGAAAGACGTCGGGCTCAGACCAGGAAGTCTATGGGCTTTGTGAAGCACAGCTGCTCACTGCAGCTGGGCTGGAGAAAACCTAAGTACGCATGTGTGTTTTGGTTGGCCTGAGACGGCCAGCCAAAACACATATGTGCACTTAGGGAATAAAGTGCACATAGCACTCCTCCTCTTCCCCCCTCCCATGCCTAAGCCCCGACCCTCCCAACACAGCTGGTTCAGAGTCGACACATGCAAAATAAAACGATGAAAGAACGTTGTTTTATTTTGCATTTGCTGGCTCTGAGCCAGGCAGTGGGGCGACGCTCCTCCGCTATTCTGGAAGAGCCGCCACTGGTAGTGCAAACAGTTAACAATAAACTACAATTATGTCTATCTGCAGATAATTTGTATGTCAGTTAATTTCACCCTAACTAAAACAAAAACAAATATAACAAAAGATCGCATGATATGCCAAATCATGGGTCCTTTATCTTTGTTCCTCTCAAAGATATTCAAAAAAGTGCTCCTTAAGTAACCAGTTGGTTTTTCACACCCACCAAACGTGCAGCACGACCCCTTGATGAAACATGCTCCTTCCGCTGGAGAGGGTCAGTGAATCCTGCAGAGGATAACCCTTGAACCTGCGGTCTGGCAGCTCAAGGATAAAATCACTCATTGAGCGCATTGTTCCGAAATGTCACACTGTCTTGATGTATATTGACGTGGGTGGAAGGGTGATGGACTGAAATAACCTTCTCGATCACACCTCCCTCTTTTTCCTTCGTAGAACACCCTTTACTGGCCAGTTCATGTAGCCAATCTTACGCCTACCCCGACCCTGCCACCCACATTCTCAAGCAGCCCAATCACAAACCACAGCCTACTGGCCATTTCATGCTCTGGCATTTCCCGGGTGGGCTGCAGGCTAGGGGGCTACTTTCAGGGCAGGGTGGGCTGTGATATAACCCAATAATGCCCAATGCTTCGTTTGAGTGGGTGGCTGGAAACAGGGTCCACAAGCACTCATTTTTGGGGACCATGATTTATTTTTCATTCGTGAGACTATGATTCAGAACAACAGAGAGAAAGGTGGAAAGAAGAGAAAGGAGGAGGAAGAGAATAACAGAAAAACATTTAGAAAGAGGGAAAGCAGGGAAGAAAAAAACCTGCAGGAGCAAGATAAAGGGGCTTGCATGGCTTGTATTGTGTTTCATGAAAGAGGCATGAGGCGGAATCAATTATTCAATTTAATACTTTACAAATTCTGAGGCACGTTCTAGATGTGGTTTCCTGCAGCGAGGGAGGGGTTGGTTTCATCGTTTCTACCAAGGCTGACTTTGGTTTCCAGTCCGGCCCTGCCCCACACCACACCATACCCACAGGGCCTCTGGGCCTGGGATATCTGACCGAGCGCGGCAATAAGCAAACTGCAACAAAGCAGAATATCGAAATTACAGCACACGTTCCGCAGCTGATGGCTCTGAATCACTGTGGCGGGCAGGCTATTAATCCGCAGCGAGAGATAACGGCCGCGCGCGCTTTCTGCCGGAAGTTAATGGGTCCAGGCCCCCAGTGAGGAGCCGGCCATGGCTATTCCGGGGCGCGGCGGGGCGCCTCGCTCGTCCGAAGTCTCCACGTGTTTTATGTCCCTGCTCCCGCGTTAAAGGCTGATTACTGCATTAATCCAACAAATAAAACCGTGGCTCCGTGAACGCCTCCCATATGGGGCTCGGGCGGCAACCAGGCCGAGGAGACGGCGGCCGGCGTGCGAAACGGAGATACACTTGGTTCTGAAAATCCAGGATTTTACATCCGTTTCCTTATGGATGTTTCCTTCCCGTTTTATGAAGGAATACCACAGGCAGATGAGGCAACTGATATTATTATCAGTAATAATAAAAAAAATGCTACCTGGCTGGGTGAGCTGCTCTCTCACGTCAAGTTGTCTCCCACCCTGAGATCGAGAATTAGACTTCGGCAAAGCTCTGAAATGTGGGTAAAGCAGGTCTTTGACCTGGTTCACAAACCATTACGCATCCCTAGGTGGGAAATTACGCCTGCCAGTATGGACTTTGCTCAAATAATGTCACATTTCGGATTGATGCAATTTTACATTCATGAAGTGCAGCCACAGATGAGAAAGTGCTGCCCGATCAGTGTAATTGTCCGCTATTCTGGGTTGATCACTTGTAAAAATAAAAGAACACCCACAAAGTGTACATTTTGGGAATTCAAATATATATAATTGCTGGTAGTTTTCTGATATAGAAATGCATGCAAATATTCCTCATAGGCAGGGTTGTAAGTGTAGGGAGGGAAAAGAAGGAAGGGCGTGCACTCATATTTAACTGAGCTCTAGCGGAAGGGCTTCGCTACCAAAAACGGTTGTTTCCCACCGAGGAATATAAAAGGTAAACACACGACGAGCATTCAACCTCCTGGAAAATTCCCATTCGGAGGTATTGGAGTACTCCTCGTATTTATGACTGGTGGATACTTCCTTCAATACTCGGATTCAGCCTGAAACCTTGTAAAGTCAGACTGTTTGATGTGCTCCAAAAGTAGGAATAACCCCAATGGAGCAACAGTGGCCTTGAGAGGGTCTGGGTCTTTGGTCAGATTTACTAAGGCTTTGCCCGGTGCAAAATGACACAAAGTAGTGTGAAGTCTTGGAAAGGTATTTACTTTCCAGTGCAAATGGTATTTTCCCAGAGACGAGTCAGGAGGGCCCTATGATGCCCATGTGCTGATAGCAGTGACAACAGCAACTCTGCTGTAAACTGCATGCTCTCATCTGTGAGCCTTAACCCTGCAGAACATGTTTCATTGCCAGCGGTGCAGGAAATGAGGGGGGAGTCGGACTAGCCAGATCCACAGCTGTCATTGACATGGATCCAAGCTGACCTTAGTGAAACATGTTGGATTTGTCCCAGTGTCATTTGTCGAAACCAGTCAGCAGTGACCTACGTTGTCTGCTTTCCGTTCGGGGCAGCAACCTGCAGGTGATGAGGGGATTTTCTTATTTTCGCTTCCAGCTGAGCCCAAAACATGTAAAGGGCCATTAGTCCACCATTTGTTTAACTATCATCCTGGCTCGGAGCTATTTGGAGCCTGACACCTAGATGTCAATACACTGGAGGTCATTTTGCAAGGTCCAATGGGTTGATTGAAGCATAGATCCAACCCAGCTAATGGATTCTTTATAGATCCAGCAGGCAGAAAGTATTCCCCGGAGCAGCTGTAAATCAAAAACAGTGTTGATATAGTAATGAATTAGAGTTGCAGGAGGTACCATCCTGAACTATTCCTGAAATAGTAGATTGATACAGTGAATAAGCCAGACTTATTTGGATTGGTAGAAACTTAAGGAGGAGAACTATCCAATTCATATACGGCAATGTTGTCCCATGCTATGAGAAACAATAGCAACTGTTTGGGATGTAAATCAGGCAAACCAAACAGTGTAAGCACAACTTGGGCTGCCTGAGGCACATCCCCCACAAACGGTTTGCAAGGGATGGAAATCAGATGGTCCGCTGAATACTTTCACACCCTCCCCCAATCATTGGACAATAACTGTCTGAGCCATTACAACATACTTAATAGCCTTGAAACGTAATTTTTTTAAAGACAAAACATATGTCTGATGTCTTGATGATCTTACAGCATAGATTCAAGGAACGCGGGTCAAGAATTCTATCTAAGCATGACTGTTATGAATGAGTTGTAGATTGCGTACAGCTATTTATTTGTATTTAAATAAAAAATCTTTTGTATTTTCTTACTTTGCTTTTAGGATATGCCATGTGTGTGCTAACTAGTTTAAAACATTTGACATGCTTCCTACTTTGATTTCATGGTATCGGAGTGCTCAGGTCACTGACCACTCAATTTTCACTCCTGGGTAGTGGGTTGCGAGTAGCATGGTGCAGGGAGGGTAGTGTGGTGTGAGTACGGTACAGCATGTGTCTAAATTAACGTTTTATTAAAAGATCAGGCCCTAAATATATCATAGTGGATGCACAATAGCTTTACTTGTCTACCTTTATAAAAGTTGGAATAAAGAATGAGTGAGAAATAAACAATAAGGTACTAAAGCTATGCCTTGCAGTTTGCAAGCAGCTTCTTAGTGCTCGTTCATAAATCACTTGCTATATTTGAAGGACTGTAATTTATTTATGAACATCAAGAAACAAAAGCACTTTTGTGACTAAAGTGGAAGCCCACTGTGCAATCTACATAAAATGCAAATCTGCGATCTAGATGTTACACACTGTGGTTTGCAGCAGGCACATTAACCCTTTATTCTACCTTATGAGTCAAAACTGTCACCGGACAAAACACAGATCGCTCCAGCAAATGTATTTGCCACAAGAGTTATTTTATGATTATTATTACCCCTAAAAATTGATGGGCGCACAAAGATCTCTGCTGCAGGCTTTTTGTGACCAATTAAGTAAGTCGGAACAGATTTAATATCACATTTGTCTTGTAACAAAGTAAAAAAAATATATATACACATTAGTTGAGTGTCAGACTAAATCAATGAATCAAATTTCTTGTAAAGAGCGACTATTCACCCGTTACGGTCTCAAGATGCGGGGGGAGAGGGGCAATCTGCGGTTTAGTCGAAGAGCCAGGTCTTGAGATCTTTCCTGAATTGCGGCAGCGATGGTGATTGCCTAAGGTGCAGAGGCAAGAAGTTCCAGGTCTTCGCAGCTCCACTTTTCATGACTCCACCCTGGTGATTCTACCCACTTTCCACTGCCACACCTTGACCCACAATTTATAGGGTCCTGGAGTACATTATTCAATTTCCAGTGCTGATCATCGTCCTCAGCAATAACTTCACATTCTCACAATTTTGAACGTTCACTGCATCTTTAATTCCAACACTAGCAGTTCGTTCATGCTTTGCAGCACCACGTCACAGTTGCAGAAATGGGGCACACATGCAACTCTCACAATGTTTTTCAATCTTGACCAACAGAACTTCCTGCTTTTTATTTGGCTAGGATACAAACACAGCCCTTCCAATGAACCTCAATTCCAAACTGTAGCACCTCTGCTATTTCCGGAATGGAGCATCCAACGTAGCTCTGATAACGCGGCCGCGCACCTGCTCTGAACTGCAGTGTCTATATTCTATTACAGGGATATGGCCCATTATTACTACAGTTCCCTGTGCATTCTTGCATCAGTTTTTGAGCTTATGTTTTAGGACTATAGGCCTTCTCCGTCAGCCTCAGTTTGGAATTTGATTTTCCATATGGATGATAATCTCTCTGTGGCCAGTCAGGTAAAAAAGATGTCATCTACTTGCTTATCCTTAGTGAGTGTGTTACATAACATTTTACCTCTTCCTCCTGTTTATCCGTGGCCTCTGGTGGTATAATCAGGGCCACTGGAATTATGCAACAGGGGAGGGTCAAATTGCAGCAGGGTTGAGTAAATGATGCAGTAAGAAAAGCCAAACTATGAAGCATTATGTTGCACATTTTGTGATGGTATTTCTTCATTATTAGCCATTTTAAAACTTGTTAACACTGTCTTGGCATTAGTTGCACCTCATAAGTACCACTTTATCACCCAAATATAGGAATAAGATAGAGAAACGTCACAAATCAACCTTTGCAAAGGTTCTTCCACTGCACGGCAACACAAGTCATTGCGTTTTAACTAACTTTTGAACTGTTTGAGCTAGAAGCAATATTTTTGGGTTAAAATCTGCAGATTATGCAGAAGATGATGGATTATATGGCAAATGCAGCAATTTTTAAATTATGCGAAAATCACTGCAGCCGGACTGTCTCATAATTTCAGTGGCCCTGGGTATAGTCCAGTGCTTAATTTTAACCAGTGGTTTCTGGTGCTCAGCACCAGCACTTAATCATCAACACCAGCGCTTTTCATGAGCACCAGTTAAGGACACATTATTTATGGGGAGATTAAGTGATTTGGTCAGAATCACAGAATGTTGAACCGCCGAAACTCAAACTTGGTTCCCTAGCTCCGAAGTCAGCAGCTCTGGCCATTGCAACACACCCTCTCCCAACTTTCAGGGTTAGTAGTTGGTTCTGTTTTAAGTGGCGCTAACGGGAGAAATGGGCTGGTGCAAGCTGCCTCCTGATGAGAGCACTTATTTTTGTGCAAATTGACCACTGGTATATTTCACCCTCCTTAGCAGACTGGACTATTGTAACTCTACTTTTTTGGTGCTCCAGTCTATATTCTGAATCAGCTTTACCACATTCAAACTGCTGCTACCAAACTAGCTTTACAACGTCCACGATATACGTTTGCGTCGTCATCTTGATGCTCAACATTGATTGCATCAGAGGAAAGCTTTCAAAGCTCTGTGCTGTGATCACGTGGCCCTTCATGACCCTGATCTATGATTCCTGTGGCAGAAGTTTGAAGGTTGTATCCCCAGATCCCTATTACATTTTGCTGAAGCAGATTTGGTTGTTGTTCTAAAATATAGACAAGAACCGATGGGAGGCAGAGCCTTTTCTGTTAGGGGTGCTCACTTATGAAGTGGCCAACCTTCATCCTTGCAAGCCATACAGGAGCTGCAGGCTTTCAGGACGGTCTTAAAATTTTGGCTTTCTATGGTTTAGTATTTTTGCCTGTTGCTGTGTTTTGTTGAGTTGCCTAATACCCAGCGTCAGGACCAGGGGCGGCTCCTCCACTAGGGCGGAGGAGTGTCGCCCCTCTGCGTTCTCGCAGTGCGAGAAGTAGCAAAATAAAATGGTATTAACTACCATTTTATGTTTCTGCTTCTCACACTGCAGGTAAGCAGAACAGAAGGGATTTGTTAGGGGTGGGAGGGTGGGCTATGGCTACTCTGCAAGCAGGGGTTGAGTGGTGTGCCCACTCCTGAGTGCGCAATAACTGTTTGGTCGACCCTCTGGGGCCACCCAAACCAGTCATGTGCACTCTGCACTTTCTCCATGCAGGCTGCAATGCAGCCTACATGGAGAAAATGGCCTCCCCGTAAGCGTCTGGCTGGGCGGCGTGCCCACCAATCACAACACTGCCATTGCAGCGTTGTGATGGGCTTAGGGGAGGGGAGGGTGGCTGCCTGCTGCCTGTTCCTGCCGGAGGCAGGAGAACAGGACAGGCGCCAAGCAGGACTGTCAACGAAAATACGCGGGACCCGGCTGGCGGACAGGTACGTTTTTTCTTTAATATTGTATTAAATCCCCTCTCTCCCTCCTCGTGCGACCCCCTTGACTGGCAGGATACCTGCATGGGTAACAGTTGCAATCTACACATTTTTTAACATAACATAAGGTAGTTCTGCTAATTCACCTAATTTCTGCCCCGTAGCCCACTCTTGCCCTTCTACCGGGACACGTGCATACCTCAACTTTGCTCCCTCACTTCTACCCTGCAGCACCTGCCCTCTGTTTTAATACTGAGGCCTGCTGGCCCAGCAGCGCTCCCTTTTGCTGACCAACAACACTGTTATTATTCAAGGTATGAGGAGCCCAAAGCTCTAACATTAAAAGTGCCCGGTTCTGGGCTGATTAACTTGGAATAGCTAGAATTTTCTGCAGGGGTACTGGCCATAATTGCAAATTCCTGTCAGACCTCCCACCTCCTCTGTCACCTGCATCCCAACAGTTAAGTCCAGTCTACTCCTAATGAGGATCATAGTCATAAAGTTCTGCTAATGCATCTTAATACTGGACCTGCAAAGTCCTTTGCTGCACAGACTGGGCTGGCTTTAGCACAGGTGGTGCCAGGTGTGACAACCATTTTTGGCGCCCCCCCACCCCATGACTGCCTCCTCAGATTCTCTCACTACCACCAGGCAAAAGTGTTACTCATCTCTCCAATCATAATTTATTGCTAAACACAGCGCCCCCAGGTCAGGGCCCCCTCCACGGGTCAGCGCCCAGTGCAGTCGCACCAGCCGCATTGCCCTAAAGCCGGCCCAGTGTACTGATTCACGAATAACTCTGCCAATGCCCGCATTTCTTACCTATTACACCTATTACCTTTTTCAGTAGTGAAAACCACTCACTGCTCAGCCACTGGTGCTCAGTCGTGGCTCGACCTAGTGCATGCTTCTACAGCATTGAGGACCAATTACAGCAGATGAGGAAACACTGTGTGGCTGACAGCAACAAATTAAAGTTGCAAATATGGACTGTGGAGCCTTCTGGGCATGGGCGTCCGCAGGGTGGGGGCAAGGAAGGACACTTGCCCCCCCTGGAACGCACCTCCTTGCCCTCACTGCGGATGCACATGCTTTTACGGACGCCTTTTGTCCGTAATTCTGGGCCCTGCAGGTAGCAGAGCTGTTCCCTGCCAGAGGCCTCAACTCCCTGATGGGGCGCCTCGTACTCCTCCTCGCAGCCCCTCCCGTCCGTTGTCATTCTGTCTGTGGCTTATTATAACATACGGAATGACAATGGCCAGTTTGAGCTGCTAAAGCATGCATCCCACCCTGAACCAATGAGGCAGCTCAGCGGGTTGGGTATGAGCTGCCGAGACCAGCGGACATAGAGCAGTGTTGTGATGAAATGGAACAGGCTCTGCCTCAAGTGCCACTTGACATCACCAGCGCTATAAGTAGTGTGGAAATACACCCACCCCCTTCAAACTGGTCATTTGGGTCATGCAGTCCTTTCCTTAATCAGCCATAGGTGAAATTGCAGGCTGCATCCATAACCGGAAAGTGGAAAACTGCGTTAAATTTAAAACATTGAGCCTTTTATTTAAGATTAAAGACAGCACAGCTCCCTTGAACCTGCAGGCCCTGGCCCAACCTTAATATCCTTCACGGCAACTACGTTCCGCCACCCAGGGAACATTTTTGGTTCCCAGGATAAGGCTCTCGCGGATGGAAGGCTGTTCCTTTGCCTTTCTCGATCCCACCTTGTGAAATACTTTGCCTATATCTCTTTGCTTTGAAACAAATTTCGTAAGATTTCACAAGAATTTAAAGACATGGCTATTTAATCAGTAATTCCATACTCTGTCTCATCCTCTGGCTGGCGCTGGGAAACCCTTTTTGGGTAGCTGTGCACCTTATAAAAGCAACTTAACATAACATAACATAACACGTGGCAAACTAGGTCTGGACACCAAGACCTCCTTTTAACACTGTGTAGCCTGAGAGCAAGGGGTCTTCTGAATGAAGTTCTGAGGGCGAGGGGGGTCGATGCATTATCCTCCCAAGTCAATAATTGAGGTTGCAGCATAGCCCAGATTTCAGATCCCACTAAAACGTACAGTCTTGTGTCAATAACATATCTATCTGCCAGTATTCACCCTATCATGTCTGGCAGGACCCTGTGTTTCACTGCCTTATATCCCTCTGTACCCCACTACCCGCACTCACTGCCTAAAATCCCTCTGTACCCACCACCTTGCACTCACTGCCTTATTTCCCTCTGTACCCGAAACCTTGCGCTCACGGCCACAACATATCCCTCTGTACCCCACACCTTGCGCTCACTGCCACAACATATCCCTCTGTACCCCACACCTCTTGCTCACTACCTTATATCCCTCTGTG
The DNA here is from genome assembly GCF_964263255.1 of Lissotriton vulgaris. Lineage (NCBI taxonomy): Eukaryota > Metazoa > Chordata > Amphibia > Caudata > Salamandridae > Lissotriton > Lissotriton vulgaris. The sequence goes on from NC_141695.1 coordinate 857,687,869, forward strand.
CCCCACACCTCTTGCTCACTGCCTTATATCCCTCTGTACCCCACACCTTGCGCCCCCTGCCCTATATCCCACTATACCCCACACCTCGCGCTCACTGCCTTATATCCCTCTGTACCCCACACCTCACTGCCACAACATATCCCTCTGTACCCCACACCTCGCGCTCACTGCCTCAACATATCCCTCTGTACCCCACTTCTCGCGCTCAGTGCCACAACATATCCCGCTGTACCCCACACCTCGTGCTCACTGCCACAGCATATCCCTCTGTACCCCACACCTCTCGCTCACTGCCTTATATCCCTCTGTACCCCACACCTTGCACCCACTGCCCTATATCCCTCTGTACACCACACCTCGCGCTCACTGCCACAACATATCCCTCTGTACCCCACACCTCATGCTCACTGACACAACATATCCCTCTGTACCCCACACCTCACCCTCACTGCCACATATCCCTCCGTATCACACTCCTCACACTCACTGCTTGATCGCTTATTTTACCCTGCCATTCATCTTCTTCGTGTTCTCTCCACTTCCACTTGTTCTACCTCTGTTCACCCCCTTACTTCGTTTAGTACCTTACTCCTTTCTCAATACCTCTAATTCTTTTCCTCTTCAGTAACATCTCTCTGACACATCTCTGCACTTCCTTTATGTCAACGCACCCCTCTACCTCACATGTCTACCTCAGTCTTTATTATTCCCTCTTCCTCAGCTGTCTCTATCTGTCTCTGACACACCTCACCCTCTCCCTACCTGGCCCTCTCATGTTGTACGACTGCGTTATTCTCCCCTCTCCATCTTTGATTTACCTGTCTGTGCTCCTTTAATCTTTTTCTTCTACACCTCACTTCTTTGTCCACCCTTCACCCCTCACTACCCTTCTGTTTGCCTCACTACGGTCTTTACCCGACCCACCTTTCAGTGCCTCTTCCCATTTCACCTCCCTCACTCACAGCGCTCTCCTAACATGCATCTGTTTCTCCCCTCACCACCATGCCTGCCTCTACCCCTCCTTACCTTTCTAAGCAGCCTAACTTTCTACCTTCCTGTTATTCCTGGTAGTGAACCTTTCATTTCACGCCTCCGATTGCATTACCTACGCATTCAAATTGAGTAGGTCATTGCTGTGCTCCCAACCCGACATTGAGACCCAGTCCCCTAGCCTCTCAACATGCCCAGATATAACATCAAGCATTGGCATAGCCAATAGATCTTGCCAACCTGCTGCATAACTAAATACTTATAAGGTCCCAAAGGCGAGACCTATTGGCTATGCCAGCGCTTGATTTTCTCAGCTTGGCCTGAGCATTACCCGATCCTGATTGTCTGCCATTTTAGCCCCGCCCTTATTGATTAACATTAGCCACGCCCCTTCATTTGCCAGGTTAGCCCCCTTGGAAAACTGTCTGTGGACGCCCATGCTTCTGGGTACACTGCAGACACGCCAGTAGTTAAATCCCAGCCAGTGACAAAAAGAGATGCAGATGATGAGGGAAACTGATCTTGGGGAGCAACTGGAAGGGCAACCTAATGCGGAATAGACAACTATATACTGACTAATCATGAAAAATGAGCCGAAAAATATGGAAAGTGGCGCAGGGAAGACAAGATGGGAGACCAGAAAGGAAGAAAACTGCACAAAGAAAGAAAAAGACAGGTGAGAGCGGAGAAGGAAATGATCATTTGAGGGAAAGCGATATAAAGGGGGAAATAGGGTGACAGAGGCCTATAAGAGGAGATTTAAAAAGCAGAAAGGCAGACCAAGAAAAAACAAGAGATAGAAAGAGCCCTTGGGGCACACAGGGCGAGCGAAAGAGCGAGAAATCAGAAACAGACGCCGAGGCAGTGGAGCAGGCTATGTGGGAGAGAGGTAGATACAGGGGGCGGGGGAGGGGTAAAGGCAGAGATTTATGGCTTTCCCTCTCTTGTATATTTTCATATAATTGTTCCCTCCAGGTCTCAGATAATGTGGGCTTGCTTTGTTGTTTCAGCACTTTCCTCAGCTCCAATAATTCCTGAGAGAAGGTCCCAGGCCCCTCCCACCACCAGAGACCGCTGCTTTCATTACTTGCACGCGGTATTTCTTATGGGCGAGCTGGGATCCACATCATTTACCTAAATAACGTTATCTTTAGCAAGCCCTAAATAAGCAAAAATAGTGAAGCCTCCAGCTGCTCCTCGCAGTGCCAGGCACATGACACCCCGGGGTGCTCCCGAGCGGCTTGGAACCATGATGGGCGCTTGGGTGCTGCTGCTTAGGTGTTAGATCAGTATTTCGCTCTTGCAGCACTTTAGCTGCTGCTACGGTATCCACCTTCCCAAGAGAAAAATACCGCCCATTTGTTGTTGTTTTGGCTTTTTCTTCCAGATGTTTTGTACTTCTTGTATGATTATGGAAATTGTACACCAGTCCCTTACCGCCTCTCACTCACTCTAGTGTATTAGCTACCTATCATGTGCCTGCCCTCCATGTGTGAGAGAACAGAGTTATGCTCCTCCTATTACTGCCACATGTCCTTACTTATTATTTGTGTTAGAGAAGGTTGTGCAGTTGCTATCCATGTTGTACCTTTATTTGTGTTGAGAAGCTACACAAAAAAGTTCCATTCAGCCAACGCTGGTTTTCATTCATGATATGAGTGAAAGAGATAACCATCACAAAATATGTGAGCAGAGTTTACTTTTGAATTGAAGCATGAAACAAGAATTCTTCATGACGGTATTGTCATTTTTAAAACTGCTGCCTAGTGGTAATTTATGGAATTGTAGCCAAGAGCACTTTGTATGCTAGGGCAGTCCTTCGATACATGTACTCCGGGCCCCCTCAAATTGATGAAGTGTCCATAAACAAAGAAGCAAAATGTAAAATTAAAATTGTTGAAACATTCTGTAAACGAGAAAGAATTTGAAATTTGTGACTAAAAATTAAGTTGGTATCTCAAGCTTTATTCATGGAAGCAGTGCAAGTGCATCAAATAGAATAGTGTAGATGGGTGACCTCAAGTTCCAAACTTTCAATTAAAATATAGTTTTTAAAATATTTGTTTATTAACTAAGTACAATATTTAATTCCGTTCATTTGATTGATAGATGCTTCTTTCTGTGTGTTGTGTATTGTTTTGCGGTTCTAATCATCGATTTTTTTTTTTGCCATGGTCCCCTGTTTCCAATCGTGACTCAGTGGGGTTCCCAGATTCTAATAATGATTCAGTGGGTGGTCCCCAGTTTCCAGTAATGTTTAAATAGGGCGTTCACAGAAGTCAAAAGGTTATGAACCACTGTGTTAGGTATTTCAGTCCATGAAACATCTTATCAATACAAAACTACAAGTCCCACAATGCAGAATGTCATTGGTTAAAGAAAACAAAAATTGATGACACTATCCTTTGTCCTACTGCCAAAGTGTTGAGTTGCGAAATGCAAAATATTTTAATAAGTTATTTTCTGGCTTTCTTGCAGGCAAGCATGGGTAAATTGCCCAATGGGTGAGAGGGCAGAAATACCTTTCAGGTGCAATTGGGAGCATCTCACTGTTAATTGGCTAACATAAACCCTCCTTAGAAAGCCTGCAATGGGTGTCATTCACCAGAACAAAGTGAGCAGCAACAGTTCCATGTATAATGACACTCAGGAAGAATAATGCCATGTCATCGCTCTTCCCAAACACGTCTTCGTCTTAGAATGTGGCGGGATTTAAGTGTGCTACACCACTACTGTGAAGTGCCCTGCTTGAGCAAGTACAAATGATGGACAGAATGCTGAAGAATCTCAAACATTCATGCCAGTACAGAGATCTTGGCCTAATTTCATTGTTTTTTTCCTCACCATGCCAATCCAGTTTAAACCCAGCCATATGAAAATCATTCTTGACCCTGCTCTCCATGGGAACAGTCCAGCCCAAACTGCTGGGTCAGGTCATCCCTGGACCGAAAACAAGCATCCTGGGTTCTGGGGGGCTAGGGGGATCTCCTTGTACTTTGCAGGGGGGCCTCGAGTTTTGTTACGCTACTGGGGGAGTAGTGCAGCTTCTTGCCATGAAGGGGTCTTGCAGTCCCTCTGAGGGCTACAGAGTAGTTTCTAACAGTTATAGGCTGTGGGCTTACCCTAAAGTTGTGGGCAGTGATCTGAAGAGCACTGGTCGGATGTTGTCTGGTGATTTGGTGCAGCTAAGCAGCTTTCCATACTTCTTGGTGCATTCCGTGGTCCAGATGAACTGGTGATCGCAGGGATGGGTTCCTTGCCATCCCTTGGTGTGGGAAAGGGCTATTGCCTTGGAAGTGACTCAGGTGCTGGTGACAGCGTTGTGATCTTGGCTGTGGCTCAGTTAGTTATTACAGTTTTGGCCTCCAGTGCAGAGGCAGGTTTGTATGCCAGAGTGCATGAAGGCTAACTCGCATTTTTTAGCATGGTTTAGATAACATTTTAAAACCGATCATGGGTATTAGAGGCAATTCCAATAGGCAATGGCAAGACCAATAGGTCTAGTCTGCATGCTAAGTACTGATAACAAGCATTGGCAAAGCCAACCGATCTCGCTTATGCAAGAGCTGTTGGCTTTGCCAAGATATTTTAGCAAGGTTGTACACCAGAGCGGCTGCTGTTCAGCATAGCTAAAAGGTGATGGAGTAAAGGAGAGTGGTGCCGATTGGAGTGTCATCAATTGGAGTAGAGTTGAGTGTTATGAAGTGGCTTACGGTGGCTTACAGTAGAGTTCAGTGGTGTGGAGTGGAGTGCAGTGAAGTGGGGTGACATGGAGTAGAATACATAGTTGTGGTGTGTCGTAGAAGGAGTAGAGTGCTGTAGATTGGAAGGGTCATAGAGTTGAGTGACGTAGAGTGAAGTACAGTGTCAGAGTTGAGTAGAGTGTCGTAGAGTGTAGTGGTATAGAGTGTCATGGACTAGTGTAGAGCAGAGTGGAGTGGCATAGAGTAGAATAGCATAGAGTGGAGTGGACAGTCAGAGAAGCAGAGTTTAATGGAGTAGAGCATCATAGGGTGGAGTATCGTGTTGTAGAGTGGGGTATAGAAGAGTGGAGTAGAGGGGCCTAGAATGAAGTTTGTAAAGTACTGTGGTGCGGACTAGATGGCATAGAGTGCAGTGGCATAGAGTGCATTGGTTTTGAGTGCATTGGTGTAGAGTGCAGCAACGTAGAGTGCAATAGCAAAGAGTAGAGTAGTGCAGAGTAGATTGCAGTCGCATTGAGTGCGATGGCGTTTGGTAGAGTGGCACAGAGTGCAGTAAAGTGGTGTAGAGTGAAGTAGCATAGAATGGAGTGACGCAGGGTAAAATGGAGTAGTGCAGAGGTATAGAGTAGAGTGGTATAGAGTGCAGTGGTGTAGAGTTGAGTGGTGTAGGGTAGAGTGGCGAAGAGTATAGTGGCATAGAGGCATAGAGTGCAGTGGTAGCGAGTGACACAGAGTGGAGTGGTGTTGAGTAGAGTGCAGGGGCGTAGAGTGCAGGGGCATAGAGTGGTGCGGAGTAGAGTGGCATAGAGAGCAGCAGCGTAGAGTACAGTGAGCGCAGAGTAGAATAGAGTGGTGTGTAGTGATTTAAAGTACAGGCTAGGTCGCCCCCACGCTCCACCGCTACCTTCTCCTGCCTGCTGCCTTCCTGGTAGCCTCCTCGCTTCATATTTCGCTGCTGCCTGCTTCGGGCGACCCAGCCACCGCTGAGCCGCCCGCCTGCCCCAGACTCTTCCCGCCGCTGCCTTCCTGCGGCCCGCCCCCCGCCAGCCCATTTGCCGCCCCGCTCCCGCCACCCAGCTGACCCTCCCTCCCGGCTCCTTACTTAAGGGGACCGCGTCCACCTCACAGGGAGCGACCGCTGAGCCTGTGTCCAGGCTAGGTCACCCCCACGCTCCACCACTACCTTCTCCTGCCTGCTGCCTTCCTGGTAGCCACCTCGCTTCCTGTTTTGCTGCTGCCTGCTTCGGGCGACCCAGCCGCCGCTGAGCCGCCCGCCCACCCCAGACTCTTCCCGCCGCTGCCTCCCTGCGGCCTGCCCCCCGCCAGCCCATTGGCCACCCCGCTCCCGCCACCCAGCTGACCCTCCCTCCCGGCTCCTTACTTATGACGCCCCCAGAGCGACCGCGCAGTCGACGCGCGCAGCGGGCACGCCGATTGTGCGCCGAAGGCGCGCCAAAGGCAAGCCCGTTTACGCCCGTCCACGCCTGGACCGCGCCCAGGACCAGAACCCTGGCCCCTGCAGATGCCAGCCCACTTGCCGGACTTACGATGCCGCCACCCTCAACGCACTCAACTCCGGCCGGATCCCTGGCTGCCTCCGAGCCACCCCGAGACACACCCACGGACCCTTCATCTGCCAATCCTGCAAATTCTCCTGCATCCTGCATCCGGACCTGCACTGCAGCCACCAAACTGAGCACCAGCAGCAACCACCTGAAGTGCATCCTGCTCAACACCCACTCCGTCCACAGACACGTCGTGGAACTCTGGAACCTGCTCGACACCACATCTCCAGACGTCGCCTTCCTCATGGAAACATGGATGAACGCCACCTCAGCGCCCGACATCACCATCTCCATCAAGGACGGATACAAGATCACCCGGAGGGACCGCATCAACCAGACAGGAGGAGGCATTGCCATCGTCCACAAGAACACCATCCGCATCACGACCAACTCCGACGACACCCTCACAGCCGCCGAACATCTCTACTTCCAGATACACACCGACCCCAAGACCACACTCAGAGGCACCCTCATCTAAAGACCCCCGGGACCACGCACGCAATTCAGCGAAGATATAGCAGACTTCCTCAGCCCACACGCCCTCCCCTCCGCTGACTACATCCTCCTAGGGGACCTCAACTTCCACCCGGAGAACAACAAGGACAGCAACACCACCACCCTGCTGGACAACATCGCCAACCTGGGACTCAAGCAACTGGTGAACACCCCCATTCACTACGCCGGACACACGCTTGACCCAGTCTTCTCCTCCAGCAAGTACATCTCCTTCAGCCACTCCACCGGACTTCATTGGACTGACCACAGCTGCGTCCACTTCAGCTTCAGAAGAACCATGACCCACCATCACCCGCAACAGGCTCCCTGCAGAAACTGGAACAAGATCACCGCTGACCAGCTCACCACCTCCCTCAGCCAGAACCCTCCTGCAAGCACAACCGACCCCAAAGAAGCAGCCAGCAACCTCACACAGTGGATCACCAACTGCGCAGATGACCTCGCACCACTGAAGACCCCTCCGAGCAGACACGGCAGCAAGAAAGCCTCCTGGTTCAAAGGCAAACTCCAAGAAGAACTGCCGCACCCTCGAGAAAACCTGGCGCAAAGACCCGACTACAGACAACATGACCGCCCTAAAGCACGCCTCCTGCAAACACCACCAGCTGATCCACACCACCAAGAAGACAGCATTCAAGGAACGACTAAACAACAACGCACACAACAGCAAGGAACTCTTCAGCATCGTCAAAGAGCTCTCTAACCCCAGCGCCGGAAACAACGACATCACTCCCTCACAAGACCTCTTCGACTCACTCGCCTCTTTCTTCCACAGCAAGATCGCCGACATACACAACAGCTTCAGCGCACAGACCACGCACTCAACCACCGAACCCACGCCCCCTCCACCACCCTCTGCTCCTGGACCCCCGTCAGCACCGAAGACACCATCCACACGATGAACACCATCCACTCCGGCTCACCAACCGACCCATGCCCCCACCACATCGTCAACAAGGCTGACTCCGTCATCGCACCCCAACTCCGGGACATCATCAACTGCTCCTTCAACACCGCCACCTTCCCGGAGAGCTGGAAGCATGCCGAACTCAGCGCCCTCCTGAAGAAACCATCAGCAGACCCCACCGACCTCAAGAACTACCGACCCATCTCGCTCCTCCCTTTTCCTGCCAAAGTCATCGAGAAGACCGTCAACAGACAGCTTGCCGCCTTCCACGAGACGAACGGATCCCTCGACCACTCGCAGTCCGGCTTCTGAGCCAACCACAGCATCAAGACCACCCTCATCGCAGCCACTGATGACATCCGAGCCCTGCTCAACAACGGGGAAACAGCGGCCCTCATCCTCCTGGACCTCTCCGCAGCGTTCAATACTGTCTGCCACCGCACCCTAATACAACGCCTCAGCAACATCGGAATCCAAGGAGCGGCACTGGAGTGGATCATCTCATTCCTCGCCGGAAGAACCCAGAGAGTCCGCCTCCCCCAGTTCAGATCCGAGGCCACCGAAGTCATCTGCGGCGTACCACAGGGATCATCACTCAGCCCCACCCTCTTCAACATCTATATGAGCCCCCTCGCGGCCATCGCACGCCAACACAACCTCAACATCATCTCCTACGCCGACGACACCCAGCTGATCCTCTCCCTCACCAACGACCCAGCCACCGCCAGAACCAACCTAAACGAAGGGATGAAACACGTAGCTGAGTGGATGATGAACAGCCGCCTGAAACTGAACTCAGACAAGACGGAAGTCTTTATCCTCGGATCAGCACCCTCTGCCTGGGATGACTCCTGGTGGCCCCCTGCCCTGGGCAGCGCACCCAAACCAACGGACCACGCACGCAACCTGGGCTTCATCCTGGACTCCTCCCTCTCGATGACCAGACAAGTCAACGCAGTCTCATCTTCATGCTTCAACATCTTACGCATGCTCCGAAAGATCTTCCGATGGATTCCCACCGAAACCAGGAAGACGATCACCCAGGCACTCGTCACCAGCCGACTGGACTACGGAAACACCCTCTACACCGGAACCACAGCCAAACTACAGAAAAGACTCCAACGCATCCAGAACGCCTCCGCACGACTCATCCTGGACATCCCCCGACACATCCACATCTCAGGACACCTGAGAGACCTGCACTGGCTCCCTGTCAACAAGAGAATCACGTTCCGAATCCTCACCCACGCACACAAGGCCCTCCACGACCTGGGCCCCAAGTACTTCAACAACCGCCTGACCTTCTACACTCCCACCCGCCAGCTTTGATCGACCAGCCTCGTCCTCGCCGCCGTTCCACGCATCCGAAGAGCCACCATGGGAGGAAGATCCTTCTCCTACCTGGCAGCCAAGACTTGGAACTCCCCCCCCCCCATCCACCTCCACCTGACCCAAGACCACCTCTCCTTCAGGAAGCAACTCAAGACCTGGCTGTTCAAACAGTAGCGGACCCCCCTCCCCCAAGTGCCTTGAGACCCCCCGGGTGAGTAGCGCACTATACAAATGTCGTGATTGATTGATTGATTGGTATGGAGTGACATAGCATTCAGTGGTGCAGCGGTGGAACAATGTTCTATAGCATAGTGGCATACAGTTCAGTGGTGAAAAGTAGTTGATGTAGGTGCAGTAGCATAGGGTGCATTGGTTTTGAGTAAAGTGGTGCAGAGTGCATTGGCCAAGAGTGCAGTGGTTTAGAAAACAGTAACATAGTTTAGACTGCATAGGCATAGAGTGGTGTAGTGTAGAGTGGAGTAGAGTAGATTATTTCAGAGTAAAGGGGCGTGGTGTAGAGTAGATTATGATGGTGGAGGGTAGTATAGTAGAGTGGCGCAGCGCTGATTGCAGTGGCATAGGGTGGAGTGGCGTAGAGTGAAGTAGAGTGGTATAGAATGCAGTGACATAGAGTGCAGTGGTGTAGAGTAGGTTGTTTCAGAGTAGAGTGAAGTGGCGTAGAGTGGAGAAATCAGGGTAGAGTGGAGTGGTATAGAGTAGCAGTGTAGAGTGCATTGTTGCAGAGTGGAGTGGCTTAGAGTGGAGTGGTGCAGAGTGGAGTGGCCTAGACTGGAGTGGCAAAGAGTGCAGTGGCACAGAGTGCAGTGGTGCATGGTAGAGTGGGGTAAAGTATATTAGCATAGAGTAGAGGGGTGCAGAGTAGAGTAGAAAGGCATAGAGTGCAGTATCAGAGTGGGGTAGAGTGTAGTAGCATAGAGTGGATTGGTGTAGAGCACAGTAGAGTGGTACTGTTATAGGGTTTCTATGAATTAGATAGGACTATGTATCTGGACAACATGAGCGTCAAAATATGGGAACTCAGTTCACACATATCATCAGGAAATGTTGACCTAATTCCTATCTAACTCACAGGGCCTCATCTGAACCTGTAAACTTACCAGGATGCCAGATGGTAACAGCTACCCTGAGCATAACCTCTCTTTATTCCCCAAGTAAATCGTGGAAACAGATCTACCCTTTCATTGTTTACTCTTGCATGCCCAAGGGAAACATTAGAAAGATACGAATAGGCTTTTCAACCATTTATTGAAACAATTATATTCTTGTATAAAAAGAGTGTGCTACAATTATAGGGCAGAGGAAGCAAAGCATTGCAATCAGCATTACAAGAATTATGAAAAAGATAAACAGTTCAACCGTGACAACATTACTATATGATTATATGTTAATACTCCTGCCTAATACTACCAATAATATCAAGAGCATAGTGGCAGCACCCTCTGCCAGATCCCTTAGGATAGCCTAAGCTCCCATATCTTAGTATGATGTGTTAGGAAGCTGGCCTATGTAGAACAGGCTATCGTCTTTTGCAGGATAAAGGCCAGAGTCAGCAGGACTACATCTCAGCCACAATGCATCGCATTCCAGGACAATTCCAGCAGAAGTGTTCCTCTGACAAATGTAATGCACAGACTACATAATAAAAGCACTGTTCTAATCGTACTGTCTCAAAGGTGTATAGCTGATGCGATGGTGTGTCTGAAGCCTTAGAGCGGTCTCCAACGGGACAACAAAATATAAGGGCATCACATTCTATGTGCCTAGCCTTGGACAGAGTGTACGAGCAACATGATAATAATGCTTTCTAAGAAATGACATTATTGCGTAAGTGTAAAACATGTAAAAAGTCACTATTAGAAAAAGATGTCAAGTTAAAATGTGAAGCTAAAATGGAGACTGAGAGCGGACCATGTTGTACCCCACAGTAGTGCCTTTACTATCCTGGCCTCACACTGAACTGCATCATTTGTTGAATGTAACCTGAAGAAGAAATTTAAGCACTCCCTGTGGCGAGAGACAGCTGATGCCTCTATCAATGCCAAATACTTGTGTAGGAACCCTGGGCCTGATTTTAGTGGCCAAAAATATTGCTTAATGCTTCGCCTGCAACCGAGTCTCATCTGCTGCCCTCACCCAACCTCCTTTTCTGGCAAGGTTAGAGCAAAGCTCTCCCCTGCCACAATACTTGGTCTGCTTTCTCCCGTACCCTCCATTTCCAGCCTACTCTCGAAACACCTCCTCCTCCAGCCTTCCACCTCACCGCACACAGAAGCCCTTCTCCCATTTAACACCGGCTGAGAGCTGTAAACACATAGAAATCGTAAATAGTAAGTATATGAACTCATATGTTAATTTATTTTAAGGCCTAAAGTTAGGGTAATGTATAATTATATCACAAAGGGCAGGAACCATAGGGTGCCTTAAAACACACCATAGATCCATCATAATCGCAAAATATTTTAACATTGTGTGGAGTTAACAGCAATCACACAGTTGTTATTAGATTATTCATAGGGTCAGGGACTACCGACCAACCCCCTCCCCCTACTTTGTCACCACCACGAATTACAATTAAAGCAATTGGACATGAGAGGAGTTTCTTTGGAATGCGGGGGGTCTCGCGACCCCCCGGCCATATTTATTAAAACATGAAAACAAATTAAAAATTGAAATAAACAATATTTACACAAGCATTTATGAAGAAAAATGTTGACATTAGATTACAATCAATGTAGCCAGGTATCAAAGGGCTAATCTTAACAAATGTCTAATACAGTGTGTTTCCTAACCGAATCTAACATCATGCTTATAACTTTTTCTGCATATCCTAGCTTTGGGCCTACGGCAAGGTCGCTAACCAGTGTCAGATCCTTATTAACCAGCTACGCCCTCACGTATGAGTGTGCATGCACAGAGGCCCGTTTACCGAGAGGGTACTTCCCCCCCTGCCGGTTACCCCCGTATGCTCCGTGAACTCCATTACCAAAAAGGGGGGCCCTTGCACTCTTTGCCATTTAATGACGTCATATTGCACGTGAGGGGTGGCTAACCAGCCCAAAGAAAGCTTGACTCTCCCCTCCTCCGCACCCATCAAACCAATCGGATGTACCACCCCTGGAGTTCTAGAAGAGACCACTTGCCCCTCCCCCTGGGCGACCCCATTCAAGAATGGTGACGCCCCTGAGGACCTTAAATTGACTGCACACCGATCATGACCTTACCGCCACAGGCCAGCATAGTTTCCCAACTATCTGGCCCCCCCAATCCTCCTCTCCTGAAAGGTCATGCCTACTTAGAACCCTCCCAGCCATGCCAAAATATTCTCCATAAACAGCTCGTTGCCTACCCTAGTCAGGTGGACCCCATCTTGTAAGAAGAGATGTTCCCCCCGATGCACCCATGTGGTATATTCTGCAGTTGAGGTGACCGAAATAATTACTCTATCTTGTTGTTGGTCCTCTTTACCGAGTGATTCAACACCCTGACAGAGTCCCCCCCTCCAACTCAGCCTAGGGATCATCTGAGACTACACTATGGTACAGCCCTGGCGTATTTTGGCTAACTATCTCACTATTGAGATTATCTCTACCATCAGGACCCTCTTGCCCAGACTTACCAAATCGTTGCCACCCACATGTAAGATAACCACTGAGGGCGGTGGTGTGTGCCTATCAAGCAACTCTGTAAAATACCCCCTAAACTGACTGAGGGAAAGACCCCTCCTACCTTGAAACCTCCCTGTTCCGCCCTCTGTCTATAATTGCCTGAGAAGAAAACAGATTTAATGCTCTTAACATATGAGTGACCAACTAGCCATACGACTTGTGTCTCCTTCCTATGTTTCTGGGTCCGCCGTGATAAAGATACTTGCTGTTGGTGATCCGGTACTAGTTTCCGCCCTGTGTGACAGGCTCGAGAAACTGAAATACAAGCAAACAACAAGACAGGCATCAGTGTAACTTACTGGGTACCTCACAACATGTGCAGCCGCACATAACGCTTGTAACAATTGGAAGACCCTCTCCCAATCCTTTTCACACTGTTCACATGCAACCCTCTAGCCGTCGCTTCAGTGGCTGTCTATATCCTGAAAGAATGTGTCCCAAAATCTTTTGCATTTAGACCAGCCCTGCCAATCGTCATTGCCTACACTCTTTGGAGTTGGAACCTTGTCAATGGGGTCTGCATGCATTAACAATGCTCCCTCTGCTGCGCCAGCTCGTTGTTTGATAAAGGCCTCTAGATGGAACACTGGGCAGCAAGGATTAATCCTTGCATAGTGTAGTACTAGACTAACCCCCTGGGCCTCCTGATCAGTTTTGGATTTACGTATGGTAACCAACAGTGTATCGCCCAGTACCTTTGTGTGTTCCAGCCGGAGACCCCCTAGCATGTCATGCTTGCTGCTAGCCACCAGTTCCCCCTCTCGTAATGCCCCATAAAAGGCCAATGAAAAGGCGGCTCTGAATAAGAATACCTCCCCTGATGAACTACAGGTGTCAGATAAGGCCTTCAATAATGATGCCAGCCGTTCTAAACCTATTGGTTGTCTGGAATCTGTGGCAGTTGCTTGCAGGCGCCGCCACCCCCACAGTGCCTTCTGCACGATGAAACTATTCGTGGGATCTTTGGCCCCTTTAAGCTGCGCAAAGAAACATACGGCCGCCATGTGTCTGCTAGCTGTCGCTGTTGAGCGCCCCTCTTTATGCAATGCGTCCATGTACTGAGTGAAATTCCCCTCCTGATCCAATTTCTCTGCCCAGCCCTGTCCCAAAAAGGAGCAATAAGACAAAAACGCCCCTTCATAAGCTGTTCTGGTCCTGGGCAGAAGGCTAGCTGCCACGAGGTTCTGTAGCTGGGTCACCAATTTGCCAGAGTGTTGTTGGGAAAGTGTGCAGGTGTCGCCTCTGCGGATGGTGGGTGCTCCCTGACTACCTGTATCTTGAAGCGAGAAAGTGTGTCAGCTGTGTTATTCAACACCCCTGGGACATGTTTGGCCCTAAACTGTACATTCAGTTTCATACAAATCAGCACAATTTCTTTCGGTAGGCGGAGTATAAACTTACACCGCGCCGCCTGCTGGTTGATACATTCAACTACAGTCATGTTATCTGACCAGAAGATCACAGAATGATTACACAACTGATCAGGCCAAACTGGTAATGCAACCCAGATTGGAAATAGCTCCAAGAAGCCGATGTTAGCTGTCAAGCCGCTCTCCTCCCACCAAACCGGCCACCGTTGGGGCACCCACTTGTCTCCAAGGATGGCGCCAAACCCCACACTGCCCGCGGCGTCAGTCCATAGACCTAACTCAGCAGACGTAGTGGGGGGGCCGCACCACACTACTCTGCCATTGAAATCCTCCACAAATGCAATCCATATATGCATGTCCTGACAAACCTCGGCCGACAATCTAGTGCAATGGTGTTTCTCCGGCAGGCACGTAATGGCCTGCGAGATTGAGCGGGAGAAGGGGCGTACAATGAGTATTACTCTTAGTGCGAAGTTCAGCTGGCCCACAGTCTGCTGGAGCTGCTGAAGCGTCACTTTTTCTTTAACCAAACATTGCTGGAGAGCTGCTCTAAATTTCGTGATTTTGCCCTGGTGCATGAACGCTTGTTAAAATCCCAGCACTCACCTTTTCGCCCACCATTGCTCCCCGTCTGAGTGGCCATGTCACCCCCCTGTGCTGGCCGAAAGGGCTGCTGGGTTTGGAGGGGTAGCTTTTGTTCCAACTTGGGCCCGCACTCCCTGGTTGCCCGGCCGTGAACTCGCCATACCATGAAATGGAATCCACCCTGTCCCAGGATAATGCTTGGTCAAACTCTTTAGCCTTCCTGAAGGTCATGTCGTACTCCTTCCACCCCTCCCCTCCATATTTCTCACTGAAAATAGTAATCCTACTCTGGTAACATGCCATCTCTGCCTGGACATTTGGGAAACACTCGGCTGTAATCGCCATAAACACCGAAAAGTCTCTAATCCAGTTGATCAATGTCTCCTCTACCCTGAATCTTGCCATTTGGCCCCGCCATTCACTTGGCAACATCCAGTCCTTCTGCTTCCTAGCATACTCCATTTCCCTGTTATCAACCAACAGAGAAAACATATTGACATATTTTCCTGCCCAGATCAAATCCTTCACTTCTTGTGTTACATGTTGGGCAAGACTTTCCCTCCTGGAGGGTATTGTACCTTTCCCCAGTACTGGTAATGCCACTTCCTTACCACTTTCTGCGACTGGCGTTGTTCCAACACTCTTGTCTTTTGCAGGGTCGCTTGCCGGACATGTTGCTTGTTGAGTAATAGGCGTGCTTGGCCCCCCCGCCACCCTGAGCACTCATGATCCTTGCTACCATTTTTGGGCCTCTGCAGAGGGGTCCTCTCTGACCTCTTTGGCACCCACTGAAGAAGGTAACATCCCACCCATCCCTAGCCAAGTGAGTACAGCCACTATCTGCGCTGACAGCTCTGAAGGTACCTGGCCAACCACTGGAGGTGCTGAAACTGGTATGGGGGACCCCGTGCCGGGTATGGGAATAGGCGACGGGTTAAACACAGGTACCACCGGGACTACCGCTGGAACCACCTGGGGCACTATGCTTGGTGCTGGTGCTGGCAAGGCCGGCGCCGGTGTTACCGGTACACCTGTCGGGATTATGGGAGTAGGCATGGGAGCCACCGGTGGTGTAAGCCCTCCCTCAGGGACCATCTCAGGAAGCCCCCCCTCTCCCTGTAGCTTGGGGGCCCGACCGGTACCCCTCTTGGCCCTGACTTGCTTGGGCAATGCATCCAAATCCCCCCTGGGCTGAGGGGGCACTATTACGCTTTTGGGTCTCCCAGCTGGCCCAGCCTGATCATCAAGCCTCTGTCTGAGCTCCGCCACGCTCCTACCCATCTGGTCTACTTTTGCCCATCTCCTGTCCATTGCTGTCATCTTGCGCATCATGCCCTGCAGCATATGTTCCATGCGGGAACGCTTAGCGCCTCGTCCACTAGCCATCCTCCTACTGCCTTGCAACAAGGTAAACCACCTACACTTATGCCCAACCTATGAGCACGATGTGTTCCTGCACCCATCAGGGCCTACCTGGCTTTTAACTTTACTTAGTTGGAGGTACACAGACTGGCCGTAAGCACCACGCTACTGTGACCGCAACACACCAGCTAGCCTGGGTGTTGGGCGAGCGCACTCTAACTCACTCCAGCCCGGCGGCCCAACAGAAGCAGTGAAATGCAGGCCTGCCTGTGTCCTCTGACAGTGTTGTCCACAGCGCCACTCTCCGCTGGTTCATCCCGGTACTGCCCCTCTGTGATGGTCTAAGATGAAAAGCAAGATAGCAAACAGTACTGTCACAATTAAAAGAATTGTCACCTTGTAGCTCTTCTTATCAGATCACCTTTTACCTGAAATGGACCCACTGGGGTTTGCACCTATATCTATGAGTTCCAACACAAGACCCTACAGTGATTGCAGTAGCTCACTAAAGAAACAAGCATTTGCAATGCAATAGGTCTCGCATTTGCGAGAGTTTAAGCTATTGGCATTGTAAATAGCAATGCCTTTTATTTATGTTTTAAAAACCAACACTTAAATAAAAGGTACTGTAATTTACAATGCCAATAGCTCCAACCTTCGCAAATGTGAGAACTATAGCATAGCAAATGGTTTTTGATTTAAGGCAATAGTAACATGATACAAAGACATTGAAACAACACCACACTTCTGCTAGCCCTGTGTGCAGATGCCAAGGAACATGGTGGAGCTAAATACATGAACTGTTTGTGTTCACAGATCATCTCAAGGGCATAAATCAAGTGTTGCTGCACAGCACGGGCATAATGACACCTGCAAAGCATGGGTGCTTTGAAGTTCAAATGAAAAAAATTAAATCTATAGCATCCAAAAAGGAATATAGATGTTTTTAAAGAAAATTGTTTATAGGGAGAGCGGGCTATCTTTGCTATGACGTAATATTGTCAGCATAAATTAGTCACGATTTTGAAATCCAAAAGTTCATTGTGGTTAATGCGACAAGGGAAAGGAGCAACATAGGCATTGCCAGGCCTTTTCTGCTCACGCCTAGGCAATACCTAAAAAACGGTCCCCCAGGGACCCAAAACCGGCCCCCACCATGGCGGCCCACCTGGGAAACACCATGTGCCCGCTACAGCCAGCATGGCCCTGGGGAGAGGGCTTTTGTCCCCTGCATAGTTTGTGCCTCGAGCTAATGCAATGGAGCACTATTTTAAGCTCCAAGAGTGAGAGTGCAGGGTTTACTTTTGTGTTCAGGAGCGTGCTAGCCTTGTTGTTACTGCTCTTCGTAGTGACGACTAACCGAAATAGTGAAAAGAGGAGAAAAAGATTAAGTATCAAAAAGGTCAACGGTAATATAATAACCTGCATCTCAGTGAATAGTGCCAGAGCAACAACGTACCCCACTACCTGTGTGGATGAAATAAAATAAAAAACAACTCAAAAATGTGATACTAAAACATCCTTGCATCTTGTTTACCGCGTCTTACGAGGAAGAGCACGATCTCCTCTCTGCACGGAAAAAATGAGAACATGTGAGCGACGCTGTAAAAAGCTAATCAGTAAAAGCACCGCTTGCTCTGCGTATACGAATTGCCTTACCGGAGTATCAAAAAGTAATCTCCGTTTCTGAAAGAAAAACAAGACGTCAAGTCGATGTCAGATTTTATATGGCACTAAAATAACTTGAAAGTGAAAGCACCCCGTGCTTCAAGTATTCAAACTATCTTACCGGAGTATGAGAATGTAATTCCTGAATCTAAAAGAAAAGCCAAACATCGAGTCAATATCAACCTTAGTGGGACACTACTGCCGAACGATACATGTGTGGTAACAAATTACAATTCAAGACCGACTAAAACGCTCACCTCTTGTTAGCGTGTAGCAGTGGATAAAACCCACGTCTCCTCAGGGCTGGTCACGAGCGTGCTAGCGTAGTGTGATTTAAAGACACCATGTGATTGAAAGAATAACTTTATTGGTAACTCTTTGTTAATGCATCTTCTACTGTAAACCACAGTGCGGCGCTCCAAGTTTGAAAACCGTACTAAACAAGCACCTCCAAGTTCTAAACAAGCATTTGCAATGCGATAATTCAGACTGCACTGCAAACGATTAAGTTGTAACCTGAGCATGGCGCCGCTTGAAGGACACTGCGCTCGTGTTTTTTAACTTTAACACTGAGCGCGGTGTCCATGAAGCAGACACTGCGCTCAGTGTTAAAGTTAAGAAACATATAAACGAGCTCACAGCGCGAGCTGGAGTGAAGAAAGGGAGCGAAACCAGGAAGTCAGGCATCCTTGCCCGTGACATGGGCAGGGCCTGTGACGTGCCGGAAGAGGCTGGTGTTGCTCGTTGCGCCGGAGAAAAGGAGCTCAGCGAGGGGACGGGACAAAAGAGCACGGTGAGTGGAGGGGGGGATTTGTGTGTCTGTGCGCGTGAGCCCCGTGAGTGGTGGGGGAGGGGGGTGCGTGTGTGTCCGGGGGGGGGAGAGAATGTGTGTGCGCAAGCTGACTTTGCCTGTATGTGTACGCGCGCGATGGCCAGAAGCTGACTTGCGGTGAATGTTGAGAACAGGGGATGTGCACTGCGCCGGCTGGGCGTGCGCGCCCACGAGGTGAAATCGCCGATGGGAAGCTCGTGCACATCCCCTGTCTCACATTCATCGGAACACGCCAGCAACAGTTGTCTTCGCAGACAAAGCAGGCTCCGCCTGCTTTTTAGGTCTGCTCGCCCTAAAAAACCCGGCCTGAACAGTATTGTACCTCACCCTCAATGTTAATGAAAAAAACTGTGATCATAAACAGTAGGCAAAACCAGGGGTAACCTACACCAATTAGACCAGGGCTGCTATTATTCTTATCCCATGGACAGGGTAGTTATATCGACCTCCCTCGCCTGTGTAGCTGTTATCACTTCACATGCGGTCTCCCATCCAGATACTAACCAGGCCCGACCGTGCTTCGCTTTGCACAACCGGCTCTCACCCTATTGAGCTCCAGGCAGCCTCCCGTATCGAGCCTCACCCCCGGGGCTTCGTGCCGAATATCCTCACTGCTAACAAAGGTCTGTGGTGTAAATGTAAATGTATAGGCATTTATATAGCGCACTACTTACCCGGAGGGTCCCAAGGCGCTTCGACCGCTGCGAAACCCTTCCTGGCTTCCCTGAGAGATGGTCCCTTAATGGGTATCTCCAGGGTGAGACCAGGCATCCCCGGCGGTCTGGTGGGGCCGTTAGTGAAGATGAGGCAAGCTAATGCCCAGAGTTGCCGAGTGTGATCGCTGATCAGAGTGGGCACCGAGGCGAGAGAATTACCGAGTCCGCTGACCCTGGTCCAGAAACCTGCCGCGCCGGGAATCGAACCCTGGTCCCGGGCCGTCCTCTGCTCTCGGGTCTGCCGCCTCTAACCAGTGAGCCACACTACTTCACTAGATACCGCAATCACCCCACAGTGCACCGCTCGCCCCCCCGCAAGTCATGCTCACGCTGCCTTACTTTGTATTGCAAAACATTGTCCCCCAGCGTGCGCTTAACAAACCTCCCTCAGCGCGTCTGCAATTCGGCAGTGAAAACTCTCCCGCCACGGTCCCTGCCGCTCTCGTTCTCAGCTCTAGCGAGAGCGCTGCTGCCGTATGAGCACACAAAACGATGACCCAGATGCCTCCACGTCCGGTCAGTGTAAGAGTCCCTCTACAAAGGAGTGCTGCTGCCTAAAATACAATAAAAACAATTATTCAGATCAATCCGAGTCCTGAGTGAGAGATTATTCTGCGCCTCGAGGCACGGAGGAAAATGATAAATTCCGTTAGAGCCTCGCTGAGGCGAGGGGGCAATCCAGGTGGGAGCGCGGGAACAAGAGGGTGTCTCCCGCACTCCCCCAGCCTTTTAACCCCTCTGGCTCCTCCCCTTTGACCCGGAAGCAATTAGGTTTGCTTCCGGTTCAAGCGGGAGCCAGCACCAATTGGCGGTGCGGGGCATCCGCCGCGTCATCACAACGCTGCGGAGGGGCACGCCCCACCACCGAGAATGCAAGGTGGGGGGGAGGGGGCCGTCGCTCCGCCATACGTGCGCGGGGGGGCGAGCGGCCCTCCCTTTCCAGTAATGAATTAAAAATGCACAACCTGAAAACAGTGGCAGTAACTAAGTAGTACATTATTAAAATGAGCAACCTCTAATGAGGCTTGGATGGTAAGCCATGGTGAGGCGCAATTGACTCCTAGTACAGGCCATTGGACACAGGGTGGGTCGTTGTGGGATTACCCTCAATAAACAATATATTCCTGGAAAGAACATATAATAAATGGACGGTTTTAAATACATTTTTGTAAATGCCAGGTAAGTATATTCAGGATAGGAGATGGCCCCCTGTCTAAGGGATTATTGAGTTATAGTATAAAAGTGCTCTTTTAGGGGTTCTGGGTACTCTATGTTTTTTCTACAGTGAATATAGAGCTGGATGCCTGTAGGAACTTAGAAAACTCCCGAATAGTAGATTTCAAAATGCACACTATTGTTGATGCATTGTGCACGTAAATCTCTGTGTGGAGTGTAAGTTATTAGCCACCAGAAAAATATCCGCCATGACAGGAAAGAACAGAGGTCCTCTGGTCCCTGCTACATCCACAACCTTGAGGCATTGGAGTCCTAGTGTGGTATCGCAAGTGGTATGTTTTTGGTCTCTTTTTATAAATGGCGGCCTCGGTTTTGTTCCTGCTGACGCATCAGAGACTCTCCCGTGACTGATGTAGTATGTTCCATGCATGCCTTGAAATTATTTTGATTACATGCATTTTCATTTAAGTTGATAAGGTTTGAGTTTCATCCGCATACACCTAGACGTGTAGTCAATATTTTGTGCCTGGAGGCACAAGAGTACATTAAATAGTAAAGGAGGGAGCTGCAACCCTTTGGGGTACCCCATATTTAATTGATTTCGAAGTGGATTCTGAGGAACCAATTTTGATTCGCTGTTTTCTGTCAGTGATGACTGATATGCCCCATTCTAGGGCAGTGCTGGAGAGACCCTCCAATCTTTCAATCTGCAGAGCAAAGTTCATTGTCGTGTGCTGCTGAGAGGTCGAAGAGAATCGATGCTGCAGTTGTATGTTATGCAGGACTGGGAGGATGTATTTTCGTAAATATGTCAGTGCTGATTGTGTTCCATTTTCTGGCCTGAAACCTGTTTGGTGGTCGTAAGGAAGTCTTGGCTTCTAGATGTTGGGTAATTTCCATTTAAAAATCCTACTGGAATTGACTGAATAAAGATGGAGCAACGGAGCACAGGAAGGGATGGCTAACATATGCTCAAGTGCTAGCACGCATAGAAATGGCTGGCATAATGAAAGGGAAAGCTGATGTTTACACACCAAATGCTAGCATTCTCAGATAGAAACAAACTGATACTTAGGGCAAAATTACTGTAATTCATACAAATATAAGGGAGGTGGACAAACGTACTCTTGTTTATTTAAAGTGAAAGCGTATACTTGTGGCGAGACGGCTTGATTCTGATATTTTGATACATTATTTTGTTTATTTACAAGACAATTCAACGGGTACTTAAGTGACAATCAGTATTCGTGTAGGTGCCCTTCTTGCGGATGTTGTGCCATAATCTTGTTCACAGAAGCCACGTTCCTCCCTCAGGGGCTGTTACTTCAAGGCTCCTGAGCAGCATTTTGTAATTTGCTCTTTACAAATAGATTTTTACAACCTAATTATCTTTCTGGATATTTGATGTGTAGGCCCCGAGCAATTTAGTTTTGATGTCTACATCGGAACAATCTCTAAGCAGGGCTGAAATTGTGAGATCTTTGTAATTTTTGCAATGTTTCATCCTCTCATTCCTCAACTCCTAAACACCTTCTTCACCATGTGAATGAATCTACTTCGAAGGGGTTTATGGGAAAATAAAACGAAGTGGAAAGGAGAAGTTAAGGGAGCTTTCTTTCCTACTTTTTGAAAAATGGCAGCAGGAGGCCTGTGTGAGAAGTTAGCCTGGCATATGATGTCGACTAGTTCTAGTGGGCACCTTGCACCAGTCTAATCAACCCTTATTGATGGTGGCTGTCAAGTCAACCTTATAGAAAGCTATCCTAGGGGTAGCAGTGGCGAGCAGTCTTCAGGCTAAGATTTCAGAGAACGAATGAAGCGAGTTGTTTTACCAATTATAATCCCTTGACTACCAAATTAAAGCACATCACACAAGGTATATATCAAATATATATGTATTTATTCTAAACACAACCCCTCTGCACTCTTTATGAGGTCAGAGGTAAAAGTACAATACAAGTTACTTAATTAGCACACGATAAGTTGCACAGTATACGTTTTGCCCTAGGGGCCTCACAAACCATATACTAAAATAGTGGTATAAGAACTACGTGAGAGGGGCGTGGCTTGATGCGTCAAGATGGCGGTCGCACTCTAAGAGTGCTCCGAACCCCCTCCATCATCCGCCTGCTTCAGCGGCCATCGGAGTTCCCCACTGCCGAAGGCGACTCCCGCAACCTGCCTGCACTTCCCGGATCCGTTTGTGGGGCTCCCCAGGGCCCGTGCTGCCCTCGCTGGCCCCCTCCCCCAGACGGTCCGGACTGATCAAAATGGCGGCCTCCTCGCTCATCCTAGGGCCTGAACCCTCAGCCCGGACGATCCAGCGCTCTGTCTCTGCCCTGGCTGCCTGCGACCATCCTGGCTCGACCGGACTGTATCGTCGGCCGCTGCCCCACCGTGGAACCTGGAGTTGCGGTGAGGGCTCCGCTCTGTGGCTGGCTGTGTCGGGGGGAGTCGTGGAGAGGTCTCGGGAGGCGGTGGACGCTCCCTGAGGTGTTTGGAGGAGCCCTTGACCCCCTGGACCTGGCCAGGGCCCCGGGAGGTGCCAGTGAATCTTCTACACGGTGCGGTGCGGGCGGCACCAGGGAGCTTCGCCTTGGCCGGAGGACTGGCGGACTGGCACGACCAGACCTGACGAGGTGCCGGCCCACGAATGGGGCTGCGGTGAGTGGCGGCAAGGCCTGGGTGACGTGGAGGACCTGCTGAGGTGCGGGAGTACCCGGCGCGGGCCCGGCAGGGCAGACGAGGTGAGGGCTTCTGCCTGGGCATGGCTGACACTGTTTCACGGTGGCTGTGTGGGGACTGAGGGCCTGGCTGTGTGTTACCTTCTCCTGGGCCTTACTGCTGAGTCACCGTGTGGGCTGAGAGGTTGAGGTCTGCGCTGGTGCCTGAAAGTTGGACTGTTTCTCAGGGCCTGGGACTCTGCACAAACTGACCTGGATCCTGCACGCCTCCCTGCGCGCCGGTGTGGGAGTCCTCTGAGTGCCCCGCTCTCCCCCTGTTGCTTGCTGCTGCTGGTTTCTCGTGCCCCGCCATCTTTGAGGCGCAGTGGTGGGGAGGTGTGACGCTGCCGGATTCATTGGGCGTCCTGTGGTCCGTAGAAGTGGGCTGCTTGGTCATTTGTGCAGCGCGGTCCCTGCATCGTTGGTACTGCCACAGGAGCTGCAGGGTATGCTGGTTTCCAGGGCCCGAAGGTTCTTCGCCCTACCCTGGGCCTGATGCTGTGAGGGCCCACCTTTCTCCACCGTCTGGGGGCGAGTGAGGAGCTGAGGTGTAGTTTGGTGTGGGGGTGCATCGGCCACCGTGTCGGGTGGCCCCCCTCCCCTTTCTCATCCTCTGGACGCCTGCGGCCTCGCCACTAGGGCCTGCTGAGGGGGCCCGAGGGTCCTGGGTCACCAGGGCTGCCTGGGGGATCGCCGCAGCTGTGAATGGGTGAGTTCCCTGGTGAGTGGCCTCCCTCCTTCAAAGTCTGGGTGTGGGTGAGGGATTGGCCACTGCATCGGGTGGCGCGGGCTGAAGCTGAGACACCGGGGTGCGCCCCCCCCCCCCCTCCGGACACCACTGGCTGATTCTTCGGGGACATGGGCAGGAACAGCAACACCCAGACCCCCATCCCTCCAACCCAAACAAAGATGGTCCAATTTACCAAGTCAGACCGAGACCCTGGGGTCGGGCCCCTGCCTGCCCATGGGACCACAGAGGGAGATCTCTCCACCATCCTGCAGGCGATAAGCGCATCCCAGGCCTCGGTGGAAAGCAAGATCGGGGAAGTGAAGGTGGACGAGGCCCTAATTCGGCAGGACCTCCGAAATGCCATGGCGCGTATCGCAGAAACAGAATCCCGTATCTCCACGGTGGAGGACGACGTGGGCGCCCCCAAATCCCAGGTGGCCCGCCTTCAGACCCAGACCTCGGAGTTACACCGCAGGGCCGAAATGCTGAAAACAGGACACGAAGAAACAACCTGCGCCTCCTGGGTTTTCCGGAGGGGTTGGAGAAGGGCTGCACTGACACCTTCATTGAGGCCTGGGTCCGCTCCTGGATGCCCACAGAGAAACTCTCCCCCTGGTTCGCGGTGGAGCGGACTCACCGTTCTCTCGCTCCTAAACCCCCTCCCGGAGCCCCTGCCTGTCCCATCATCCTTCGAATCTTCAACTTCTGGGACAGGGACGCAATTCTGGAGGCGGCAAGGGAACTGGGTCTGTTGCTCTTCCAGAACTCCAAAATCATAGTATTTTCAGATTACTCCAGAGAGTTACAGACTCAGTGCCGGTCCTACGACGAGGTAAAGCAAAAACTCAGGGCTATGGGGCTCCGCTACGGTCTCCGCTTCCCAGCACGTCTTAAGGTGATCTTCCAGGATAAGACCTTCTTTTTTGACACCCCCCAGGCGGCATGGACCTGGCTCGGGGAGGAGCGTCCACTCCTGCCTGGTGCGGCCCCCTCCCCTGCCCGGAGACCGTCGACGCAGCCAAACCACGAACTGGATCTCGAAGACGGGACAATCGCCGGGGAGGAAGTTCCCTTTCACCGGGGGCGCAGTCCCGGCGCTCCCCGACTCAGCCCACAAACCAGAGAGCCTCTTCCCCCACCTTGGCCTCTTCTTTGATCGATATGGGGTGTATCCTCGGGCCGGACGTGAATCTGTGAACGGCCATGTCGGACTCGGACCTGTCTTGGAGCCCCGTGATACGAGGCTCTGGTGGTGAAGAGGGGGTGTAACCAGCGCTGCAGACTTTGTAACTTGCATAGAGGGGTAGTTAGAGGTTTGAGAGTTTTTTGGGGAGACAGATGCTTCCACTTCAGAAGTGTAAGGTGGGGGGAGTTGGGGGGCGAGGGTGGGAGACTGTTGTCTCCCAACAGTTTGTTATTTTTAGCCGCCTACGGGCCGTTGTTCGTTGTTCTCACTGGCAGCCGTGATTCCCTAGTTGTCCTCCCAGTTGACAAGTAGATCACCACTTTACATGCCTTTTCCCCTAGGTCCTGGGCCCAAGTGGGTCCCCTCCTGGGCTGGAACGATCCCACGTCTATATCCACCAATCCACACATCACTCTTTTAGATGGAGAGCGCCCTCAATAGGCCTATCCATATCCTTTCCTGGAACGCCAATGGCCTCCTTGACCGAATCAAGCGCACAGCTGTCCTTTGCGCAGCCCACCGCCACACGCCGGACATCCTGTTTCTCCAAGAGATGCATCTCCTCGGTACACAATGCACTTTCTTTGCCTGATATGGATTTGACAGGGTCTGGCATTCTGGCTTTGCTCGAAGTTCCCGAGGGGTGGCTATCCTACTTAGAAAAGGGTTTCCCTTTGCCCTGGCTTCAGCCGAGACCGATGCACAGGGCCGAAATGTGGCTGTCTCCGGAACGATTGAGAGACGCCCCACAAACCTCCTATGCACTTATATTCCACCTGCACTGCTGCCCTCCACCCTTCGGCATCTTACGCTGGTCTTCTCCTCTTTTCCTCAGGGCCTCACGGTGGTCGGGGGGGATTTTAACGCCTTCCTGCACCCCCTGCGTGATGCGATGGGGAACACTTTGGAGTGTCATCTCGCCTCCGCGAGGGCCCTCTCGAGTTGGTCTTCGGCCCTGGACCTTTGTGACATATGGAGGGTCTGGAACCCTCATAGGGAACAATACACCCACACGTCGGCGGCCCATCATATCCACTCCTGTAAAGATCTCCTCCTGCTGCCTGCTACGGACTGCAAACTAGTCTCTGGGGCTGCGATACTGGCCAAGGGGATCTCGGATCACAACCCCGTCTCCCTTCATCTTGAGTCCTCCTCTGCGGATCCGCGAGCGACTTGGCGGTTAAACGCCTAGTTTCTGCAGGACCCCACACTCGTGGAATCACTTGAGCAGGAACTGCGTCACTATTATTCCACTAATACGGGCTCGGATCCCTCACCGGGGATGCTGTGGGAGGCCGGCAAGGTTGTTGTCTGGGGGGTGGCCAGGGGACTGGTCCACGCAAAACGGGTGGAGCAGACAGCTCAAATTGTACGGCTGGAAGCTCAGGCAGCACAGCTGGAAAGACTCCTCTCGGCAATTGGCAGTGGTCCGCGAGGAGATTCGCCCGATCTCATTGGAATCCGCGAAAATGCTCTGGCGTTCATCGGTGGCACGTATCTATGGGTGGGGGTGACAAAAATGGCAAGCTCCTACACAATCTAGTGTCCTATCCAAAGATCAACCTCGTTATCCCTGAGATCCGTTCGGCTTCCGGGGTCCACCAGGTGACGTCTTCAGCCATAGCACAAACTTTTGCTGAGTACTACGCGACCTTATACGCTGCTTGCCCTCCTGGCACTACACTGGCGGGCTGGCTGGAGAGGACCGGTGCCCAGCTGCCTTGTCTCCCTCGGGAGACCGCGGAGGCGCTCGACCACCCCTTCACCCCAGAGGAAATTCACGAGGCCATATCACTATTACACCCCGGTAAAACGTCTGGTCCGGAAGGTTACCCCCAGGAGTACTACGCGACCTTTTGCGAGATCCTGGTTCCCCACTTAGCGGAACTATTCAACCATGTGGCGGAGGCAGGCTCCTTCCCACCTGAAACTGACGTGGCCACCATAGTGGTCATTACAAAAAACGCAACCGCCCTCCCTGGACTGTGCGGACTATCGCCCGATCTCGCTGATTAACACAGAGCTCATGATCTTCGCTACCGTGATAGCCCAGAGACTCAGACACCTTCTGCAGGACTTGGCCCATCCCGACCAATGCCGGTTCATGCCTGCATGGGGTACTGGTCACTGCATCCGTCGCCTCCACTTGGCTATGGCCCACCGTGGTTGCCTAACCCGTATCTGGCATTGCTCCTCATTGATTTTGAGAAGGCCTTTGATACGGTGGACTGGACGTACCTTGAGGACGTGCTGGAGAGGATGGTCTTCGGCCTTCCCTTCCGCCACCTGGTCAGGGTCCTTTATAACAACCCCAGAGCCCGTGTTCTCATCAACGGCGAGCTTTCTGGGACATTCCCAATCCGGAGGGGCACGTGTCAGGCATGCCCGCTCTCACCCCTCTGTTCGCGCTGGTGATGGAGCCCCTGGCGGTGCTCATCCGGCATGACCCACTCATCAGAGGTTGGGCCTGGGACTCGAGTCAGGTTGATAAGAAAGCCCTTTATGCGGACGACGTCCTGCTTTATCTGGCGGACCCGGACAGTTCTGACCCCAGATGCCTGGAGGTCCTTTCCACTTTTGAACGGGTCTCTGGACTCCGGACTCCGGCTCAACCCGGCAAAATCGACTTTGGTCCCTTTACATACCTCCCGGCCTGCTTTGACTGGCAGACAAATATTCCGCTAAGGAGGCAATACCTGGGCGTCTGGATCACCCTCTTGCCAGAGCTCGAATGGGCTTTGAATGTAGCTGCTTTGGTTACTCGGATGAAGTCCGACCGCAAGAGATGGCAGGCCCTTCCCCTTAATCCCCTGGGCAGAAGTGCGCTCTTTAAAATGATGATTCTCCCCTGCTTCCTTTACATTTTGCAGAACATCACCATCCACCTCCCGGGGAGTTGGTTCTGGGAACTGGACGGTGTCCTTACCCGGTTTCTCGGGGGAGGTGGGAGGCCGCGTCTATCCCTGGCGCACTGTCGTATCCCCCCCTTTGATGGAGGCATGGGAGTGACCAATCTCCTCCTCTACTACTTGGCCACGAGGCTTATTGTGATCCACGACTGGTTTGCGGGTGGCTAGTCCGAACCGGCACACAGAGTGAAACTCGCCACGACGGACTTCGCGCAGATCCGGTCCTTCCTATACAGTAGCCCGGTGCCGCAGGCCCTACCCCCTGTCACGAGAACGGTACTCATGGCTTGGCGCACAGCCCTGCACCATGTGCAGTGCAACCGTAAGCTCAATCAACAAACACCGCTCTGGAGCGGGGCCTGGCTATGCGAGGTCTCGTCCCTACAAGGGTTCTGCCGCTGGGATCTCGCCGGAATCTCGTTGCTTGGAGATGTATGGGTGGGAGACCACATTCGATCCTTTGCTGACCTGCAACAGCGACATGCCCTTCACTATTCCCAATTCTATAAATATTTACAACTCAGACATACCCTCCATGCACACATTCGATCCCCTGCCTCTTTTCCAGAGTTCAGCCCGCTGGATGCTCAGGTGATGATGGGGAACCTGGGGAGGGGTGTCTCGCATATACCGGTCCCTACTTAATAATGGCCCGCATCCCACCGCTGAACTGCTATCAATGTATGAGTATTTGAAAAATATTATGGGGGACTAGAATTTTGATGGAATGAAGGGGGAGGTGGTGTGGGGGGTGCGGGGCCATGGCTTGACAGTGACATGCTTGTTCTGTACTTTTCTTTGCGGAAAATAATAAAAATGTTTTTAAAAAAAAATAATAATAATAATGGCCCGCATCCCTAGACCGGCTCAGGGCTCGATGGGAGGATGGTTGGGCCCCCTAGAGGAGGCGGAATGGCGAGATGCCCTTATGGCACCCAAAACCCTGACCACGTCCTCCAAGTTGTGCCTGGTCCAACTGTATTACCTTCATGTAGTCTATCTCACTTCGCTGCGCCTATTCCGGGCCCGTATGAGACCATCCCCATAATGTACACTCTGTGATGCCGCGCCAGCCAACTTCTATCACATGGTATGGCAATGGCCGGCTTTAGCGCCGTTCTGGAGAGGTGTTGAACTTGAACTTACGCAAGCTCTGGGATGGGAGGTTCCCCACGACCCAAAACGTGTGCTGCTGGGGATGTTCGACGGCCTAGATGGCTCCAGGGCAGATAAGCGCTTTCTGGGGGCGGCTGTGGCGGTGGCAAAAAGAGATATCGCGGTGCTTTGGACCCAAGCTAAGGCGCCAATGGTGCAGAAGTGGAGGAGGGGAGTGGACTGGTGTGGGATGCAGGAGGAGTCTCTCTTCGAGGCCCGGGGTTGTCCAGAGTTATTTGGTAAAGTGTGGGGTAAATGGTTTAATCTGCTGCCACTGTGATGATCCGTATAATTTTATGTATCTGCAATGCTTATCTTATCTGCAGTACCCGACTCAGCCGGGTAGCCCATGTCCTGTTAACTGTGTACAACGCCATATTCCTCTCAATTATGATTAATCTGCTGGCAATTAACTTTTCGTGCTTTGAAAATCCAATAAAGTTGATTATCAAAAAAAAAGAACCACATGAGAATTAAAAAGAAGGCCTGGGGCCTCTGGAATCTCTGGGGCTACTCTAAACAACCAAAGGTTAGGATGTAGGAGACCCGCGGGAGACGCAAATTTACAATTTAAAGACACTTCTAAATAAACTACGATGGAACCCTTTTGGACTTAGACACTAGGAGGGCCAATGCCCTCGAGACTATCAGAGCACTTGTGTTACCTCACCCAAGGAAGCCGGGTGCATAGGTCTCTTTTGGTGTCGGGTTTCGTCATCAATTTCAATGGAGATCTGCAAAGAAGTGCTGCAGGCGACCAGAGGAAAAGTGTCCGGGTGTATCCAAGGGTAGATCGAAGATCTGTAGAACCTGAAAGCAGAAGGGACAGAGTCTGGGCCACTTGCCAGTGACAAGGGCGGCGATAGGAAGATGCCACCAGATGTTGGATGATTTCAGGTAAAAAGGTGAAGTTTGTCTCTTCAGCCACGAGGACCAGGAGGTGTTGATGACAACCAGAAGCTGGATTCAAGCTGTCCCAAAAGGATCTAGTTGACTGCAGTGTCGGTCGGTATCCGGATGGGATACAACAAGCCTTGGCAAACGCAACCCACACAGGATGTCAAGATTGGCTTCGGTGCAGACCAGCAAAGTCTAGGGAACTTCTCCTTCACAGGAAAGTTGGAGCAAGTCTTAAGCAACCAGGAAAGCAAGTTAGATTAAAGGTTTGTCTTCTTGGGGGCTCACTAGTTAATGGACTAGGAAACGCAAAGATGCATCAAGCGGAAATGAACGAAGCAAGCCCACTGGCACTCATGGAGTGTGAGGCTCTGTGCTTCAATGCAAAAAGTGCTCCGGTCTGAGGCTTCAAGTACCCCAATGCACAACTTCGGGATATCTCGGGAAGTTTATGCAGGTAGCAAAATGCAGGATGTCCAGGAGTTCCAGTCCCACGTCTCTCATGTCCGCCACGAGTCTCAGCTTTGCTGTGAGTGAAGGTCGGTGTCAGAGATGTCTGGAAGTCTGTGCTCTGTGTCACAGATTCTTTGGGATCCGGCGAGAGCCTCGAAAATGCAGACCGGCAAAGATGCTGTTGGTGCATGTTTGAACGGGGTGGTCACTCATTGACCAAAAGGGAGATGTCTTCCATCTTCCAGTGGAAATGGAATGTCGAAGGTCCAGGATATATGTTTCAGAGTTTCGTCCAGGGTAATCTAAAGTCCTGGGGACTGGGATCCTATACTTATACTAAGTTTAGGGGTTGGACTAACTTTAAGGTCCCTCCTATGGGTGGACCTGGGGTGAGGGTGGTTACACCCCTTCCCCTTTGTCCAGTTTCACATCAGAGCTGGGGTTGAGTGCCCCAGCAACCGGTTTGAACTGGGAAATGCATGGAGCACCTAGTGTGCCCCAGGCAGTGTCTGGAAAGCATTCATTGAATGCAGCCCTCCCTGCCCCAATACACAAAGAGCCTGTCTTGGTAGATGCCAGCACCTCCCTGGGCAGGAAACCTATTGTCTAGGCCTCCCCTGCCAGAGTTTCATCCAGCAGCAGGGGTGCAGACTCGTGTCTGTGGCAGCAGCATCCATTGTATGATGCTGAGGCTCTATTTAACTTCAACTGGGTAAACCAGTAACTACATGTCTTCGCCCTCTAGAAGGGTGGAATGCTACCCCCACCAACAGAACTGGTGGGGGGGGGGGGGTAGTATTCCAAAGTGTTTTACACCTTACACGACATGTTTTGATAAAAAAGTTAGCATTAACCGCGAGGAATATAATGCACTTAAGAGTATATGGTATGGCTATATCATAGAACAGCTATAAGGACATGGTTTCCAAAGCTGCAGAGGGACTCAGCTCATGCTAGGGCACCCTCTTACATAAAACCAAGCACTCTGCCTCCAGGATTGTTAAGGCCTGCCATAGGAGTGACTTATAGGTGTATATGTGTCTATATGTATATATAGATATAGGTATACTATATCTAAGTAAGGGGTGATTATACCACCTTACCCAGGCTGTGTGAACAGACCTGTGGTGTCAGTTTGGAAGGCAAACCAGGGGTGGCACAATACATGCTGCAGCCCCTGGTAGGCCTAGGGTGCACCTATGCCCTGGGTACCTAGCGTACACTATACAGGGGCTCACAAGGGTGACCCAGTAACCAATTATTTTCACCGAGCACTCAGAGTCCACAAAATTCTTTTTCAAGTAGGGTAGTTTTAGTTTTATTCTTGATATGTTTCAATTCTCATCTTCATTGAAAACAATCTTCAATACAATCTTCAACCCAAGTGCAGCCAACACGTGTTTCGTCTGGTCAAGTTCGACCAAAGAGTTCCTCAGGGCTGCAACCCAAAACAAAGTATAGTGACCATTACATTCTAGTTTTGCCTTCAGTATGACAAGAATATTTAAAAATTAAACCTAATGTCAGAGGGATACATCCCAAAAACACACATGTGCTCAAAAGTAGAAATATAGGTCATAGTGTTCTGCTCACCACCAAGTTGTAGCTAGAATCACCCAGGTGTAATGCTAATATTAGCTGGGATATGTAGCCTCCACCTAATTTATTAGTTCTTTATCCGTTGAATATAGTCACTTATAGTGGATTAGTATAAAGTAAAAGATGCGACCATGCTGCAAGGCTTCCTACCTATATACCTCCACGATGCTTAATTCTAATTCCAAAATAGTCCAATATTCGTATTGCACTTCAATCTGTAAAGATTTACATGATCAATAGTAGTCAAGTTTAATGGTATTCTCGACTAGCATCCTGTATTTCGTACTACTAAGTAAATGTTCGCTAATAGTAAGCCTTTTGGCTATCTTACCTATTTCCTTCACAAAATCTCCCAAGTGTAACGGGCTGTAGTATCAAGGTGTCGCTTTCCGTCACCTAGAAAGTCGAGAACCCGTGTTAAAGATACCGTTCCTCACGTTATATACGCAGTCTCATGTTACCGTCTCATAACTACAAAGGAATCTCACCTCGTTAGAAATATCTCGTGCTTCGGAACGCGTATCTCCGTGTCGGCGTCCTAGTATAGCACCATCTTGCTAGTCCTTTTTATACGTAAGTGAAGGCAAAAAGCGCAATCTTACTAAAGCACGTAATTACTGTCTAAACTGTTGTTACTGTTTAGTACTAGTAGTCATTTCTCTATTAATACTATGTGTATCTCTAATTTTCAAAGTTATTTTAGGATAGATATATACATTAATATATAAATCCATGTTTATCAGAATTTACGAGCCGTTAAAAATTCGAGTTATTAAACTTGTTATATTGATACAATAAAGACTATATCCGCAATCGGCTGTTATTATTAGTTAATCTCACAAAAAAGATACATGACACCAAAGCGTGGTAACGCACATGTCTGTAAACAATAGTCGCCATCTTATGATGGTAAAGTGAGAATCTGTCTCAAGTAGGATCAAGGCTTTATGGACCATGATCGCGTATCATAATACATTGACGGACAATTATAAAGATCGTATTATTCAGATTTATAATGTTAATGTGGTATTTACTGTATCCACACTCAACTGTTGTACATAATTCTCCTCAGAGTAACGGTACCTGTCACCAATCCATGGTAGGACGCATATGTTAGTAAAATAGAGTCGCCATCTTAAGATGGTCAAAAATAGGAAGCGATCTCTAGTGGGGTCTGGGCTTTGTTTAACCACGCTTAAGAGATATTCAGTATTAATCTAAGACTATGTTACGACGAGTACGTCAGTGAAGTACTATTAGTCAATTTATACACCGTTCAAGTAGGTTCTTCATAATGTCACAATATATTCGTACCACACACGTATACTAGATGGAGCATCCCTAACTCTTTCTCTACTAGTTGTTGTATTGTGAATTTAGGTCAATATCTATTCTTATTTTTTTTTATTTTTTTATTATGTAAAGCGAGGGACACTAGTAGTCTGCCCTGCTGTCCAGTCGCAAAGAATCAGGTTAGGGAATACATGCAAGAATGCAGGAGATTCCAGTTAGGAGGTAGCGAGTTCAGTATATCATTGATTCCTTAGGTTCCTCTTCCTCTTGTACCATATTCAGAACGTGTTAGAAACAATAGATATAAACAAAAGTGTCATGTGAAAGTTATACAGTATAACCAACAAAAATTGACAGCAATTAAAAACAATTTCAACAGTCTGTTATAAATAAGTCTAATTATTACTGTCATCTAACATGTTGCGCTAGTTAATAGGCATTACAGCATATAAGACCATCTAACACGTTAAATCTATTGTTTCTAACACGTTCTGAATATGGTACAAGAGGAACCTAAGGACATCTGCCACCAGGGGCAGAGTCAGCACTAGGAGCGAATGTTCTCCTACACGTGGCACGGACCACTTTAAATGCGACTCTTTGCAACCTGACGTGGAGAAATTGACTTTTAACGAAGGAAATTCAGTATGAGAGTCTCATACAATAATTGAAAACTACACAATTTGTGTGAGTATCACTCCCCCATTTTTGTATTGTCCTGACGAAAGCTCCACAGACCCTTTTGGGCCCAGGAGAGCTGAAACATGTCGACCTACCTATAGAGACATATGGTAATCCAGTAACTCAATTATCTAATATACCACAGTTAAATTTTTAAACTCACAGTGCCCACCTCTTTATAATAAATTTTGGTCTTTTGGTGTGACACTGTTTTTTAATAAATCTTTTGACTGCTTTACACATCATTCCTCTGTAGCTGTCCCTGTAATTCCTGGACACTTCTACACTTACCAGAGGTTGCCTCGGGGGAGGCAGGCATATATCACGTCATTTGATAACCCGATGACTATGCCATGACGCTAGATAAGGGACGGATAAAAAGATACACTGCAACGTCAATATCAAAGCGGAGGGTTCTCAAATATAACCAATGGTTATTGTAGATACCAGAGTCCATTCCCTTTTTTGATTACCATAGACTCTTGTTTACAGACATGTGCGTTACCACGCTTTGGTGTCATGTATCTTTTTTCTGAGATAAACTAATAATAACAGCCGATTGCGGATATAGTCTTTATTGTATCAATATAACAAGTTTAATAACTCGAATTTTTAACGGCTCGTAAATTCTGATAAACATGGATTTATATATTAATGTATATATCTATCCTAAAATAACTTAGAAAATTAGAGATACACATAGTATTAATAGAGAAATGACTACTAGTACTAAACAGTAACAACAGTTTAGACAGTAATTACGTGTTTTAGTAAGATGGCGCTTCCCGCCTTCACTTACGTATAAAAAGGACTAGCAAGATGGCTCTATACTAGGACGCCGACACGGAGATACGCGTTCCGAAGCACAAGATATTTCTTACGAGGTGAGATTCCTTTGTAGTTATGAGACGGTAACATGAGACTGCGTATATAACGTGAGGAACAGTATCTTTAACACGGGTTCTCGACTTTCTAGGTGACGGAAAGCGACACCTTGATACTACAGCCTGTTACACTTGGGAGATTTTGTGAAGGAAATAGGTAAGAGAGCCAAAAGGCTTACTATTAGCGAACATTTACTTAGTAGTACGAAATACAGAATGCTAGTAGAGAA
Organism: Lissotriton vulgaris; assembly: GCF_964263255.1. Taxonomy (NCBI): domain Eukaryota; kingdom Metazoa; phylum Chordata; class Amphibia; order Caudata; family Salamandridae; genus Lissotriton; species Lissotriton vulgaris. The sequence goes on from NC_141695.1 coordinate 857,723,018, forward strand.
TACCATTAAACTTGACTACTATTGATCATGTAAATCTTTACAGATTGAAGTGCAATACGAATATTGGACTATTTTGGAATTAGAATTAAGCATCGTGGAGGTATATAGGTAGGAAGCCTTGCAGCATGGTCACATCTTTTACTTTATACTAATCCACTATAAGTGACTATATTCAACGGATAAAGAACTAATAAATTAGGTGGAGGCTACATATCCCACCTAATATTAGCATTACACCTGGGTGATTCTAGCTACAACTTGGTGGTGAACAGAACACTATGACCTATATTTCTACTTTTGAGCACATGTGTGTTTTTGGGATGTATCCCTTTGACATTAGGTTTAATTTTTAAATATTCTTGTCATACTGAAGGCAAAACTAGAATGTAATGGTCACTATACTTTGTTTTGGGTTGCAGCCCTGAGGAAGTCTTTGGTCGAACTTGACCAGACGAAACACGTGTTGGCTGCACTTGGGTTGAAGATTGTATTGAAGATTGTTTTCAATGAAGATGAGAATTGAAACATATCAAGAATAGAACTAAAACTACCCTACTTGGAAAAGAATTTTGTGGACTCTGAGGGCTCGGTGAAAATAATTGCCTGTTTGAGCTATCCTGATAGCACATTGATCTTGTCATGGTAACCGACTCGTTTCATCTGGAGCACCACACTTAAACTTTGTATTGTGACATTCCTTTACCTGCTGTGCGCTCAAACCTAAACAGTTACCGTATTTTTTCTGGTGACCCAGTAACCAATTTGGTATGTACCTAAAGTACATGGTATCAATTCAGAGAGAGAACAGCTGGGCTGTGGGCCTGATTAGCAGGTCCACAGCCACACTAAAGTCGAAAAACCAGAGAATCACAGAAAAAAGTGGGGGTAACCATAGGAAGTAGACCCTACTCTCCTACAGCCTGCACAAAAAGCTGGAGTCCAGCAGATGCACTCATCTGGTATCTGCGCTTCCACTGTGACCTGTTCATCTCAGAGGTACCTGGGTCATTACTGAGTTTTGACCCTCCCTACATGCTACCCAGGGCACATCCCAGTAGGCAGCAGTAGCTGTGACCAGGAGCGACACCCCATGTTCTGACAGCTGCCATCACCATCTGCATTCTTACACTGCGAGGTTTCATTAATTCCTTCATGTGCTCTTTCTTGCATGATGTACCATACCTACTCATAGCTTCTCGCCTAAATAGAATGAATAGCAATGTATTAAAGGGTTTGTATGATTTTGTAAAGGTGTGCGAAATGTGTGTAATTTGCTTTTGAATAATTAAGTGACATTAGTCAAAAGTGATGTGAGATTATGTGAATTACTAATCTGGCATTTAGCAATGCAATTTGAACATAAAGACACATTTCACACAAATAAATAGTGGAAAAACTCAAGTGCCTTGACCATCAGCGACCAGTGTTCTGGTCATTCGAGTTATTCCATGCTCCCATGCTAAAATTGTTGTGAAATGGTGTAATTTCAGGAACTTCAAGTGGTAAGTATAACTCAAAATTCCCGAAATTATGTGAGATTATACACGCATAGCAGAGATTTCACGTAGAATTTTGCACCCGATTTTCATGAATTGGGATCAAAAGCTCTTATTTGACTGTGCTGTTCTTCAATGGATTTCTTTAGTGCCTAGTTTACAGTGGTGAACAAAAAAATCCGCCCAAAAATATATTTTACACCGATTTTTGCATATGTCATCACCACTTTTTTCTAATTTACTTTTGTTGTTACCACCAGTAACGGCAGGCATTATACCAGAGCGAGTGAAGTGTGCAATTATCTCTACATCAATGCCTGTAAACAAACAAGCATAACATAATTTGTGCCCATTTGAAGTGTGAGAGATGTTTAAAGTGATACCGTTTGTGCAGATTTTAGTTCTACTGCACTGATTTCAACGATCTAGGGTTTGAAATTAAAAATAATGACCACACTTCGAGACATTATGTGTGCTGTGCTTACAGTTGAGAGAGTTTTGTTTGTTGGGTTCTAGAGCACTGAAAATAGGTCTTGCTGGAAAGTGCCCTCTTTTTATGGCAACCCCCAACAATTTTCTCCAATGCTGAAGGTTTTTTTTTTTTTTTAAGTTTGAAGTTTATTAAGGCATAAAGAAGTAAAGACAGTACATGAAGAAACAATCATAAGTTATAAAAAAAACAAGAAATCTCTCTTACATCGGAATGGAATTGATCATAGAAATAACGTAAAACAAAAACAATATGTATTAAAAATGTCAGGAATATTGAGGGTAAGGGGAAAACATTAGAATCATATATCGTAGAAGTGACAAAAAAGAAATCATAGGATGCATCAATAAACTTACATATACTAAGATAAAACAATCACAGTGGTTTTTGAACTTCAACATTACGTAGTGGAGAAGTGGGAGATGGTCTGGCAATTCTGGATAAATATTCGGTAAGGGGGAGCCATAGAAGGTCACGTTTAATTGCTAGGGAAATAGGGGAGACAAAATTGGTATCTAGACGATGATTAAAACAAACTGCATTCCACCATGCAGAGAAGGAAACATCCTTAGCCTGTTTCCAATGCGATGTAATATGATGAAAAGCAATGGCTATCAGGAGATCGAGTAGCTTGTGTTTATGGTGGGGTCCAGAAAGATCAGGGGAAAGGGAACCTAGAAAAATTTGAAGGATTGAAAAGGGGAGAGTGAGCTTGGAAATTCTATGAATTTGGGACCAAACTAATTGCCAGAAATGGAGAATGGGAGGGCAGTCAAAGAGCATGTGTTTCAAATCAGCCAAAGGACAGGGACAGGACCAACAAGTGGAAGGAGTGTCTGAGGAGAAAGAAGACAGAATTAAGGGAGTATATAATGTACGATTATAGATAAAAAATAAGGTTTGGGTAGTATTGGCAGCTCTAGATGTGTTATGAATTTTAGACCAAATTTTATCCCAAGGAATAGGGGGCCAGTTTTGAGACAAATCTTCCTCCCAAGCCAACTCAACCTTAGATTTAGTGCGTTCAGTAGATGATTGTAGATATTTATATAGAAAAGAAGCAGAGGGGGATTGGTCAAGAGCATTAGAGATGTAAAGGTGAGGTATAGGAATAGAGTTGGTAGCAGGGAGGGAGGAAAGATATTGGATAAGGGAGGGGATCAGCGATAAATATTGTTTACGAGAAGAGGAAGGCAACGAAAATTGGGTTTGGAGGAAGTGGAAAGGAAGAGGGCGAGTATCAGAAATAAGTTGAGAAATCCATTTTAAACCACGTGAATGCCAAGATTTCCAATAGAGTGAGCGATTACGAATTTTAAGGTGTTTATTATGCCAAATAGGTTGGGTGTGAATAGAAGAAGCAGAAGGGTAGGAGGATAGCAAGTAAGGTTGAAGAAGAGAACGTGTGTGAGAAATGATGGGAGATCGAAGAGAGGTGACATTAGAGGAAAAGGAAAGAACTTCATTGAATTCATAAGGATGAAGGAAGGATGATTCTAGCATCAGCCAGAGTGGAGGATAATATGGAAGATCTGAAGAGAGCCAACGCAAGGCTTGTTTTAAGGAAAAGGCAGTATGATATGATTTAAAATTGGGAAATTTGACTCCACCCAAAGATTTATCTTTCTTTAAAACAGAGAGGGCTATTCGGGATTTTTTACCTTTCCATAAAAACTTCAACAGAATAGAATCTATTGACTTGAAGTATTGATTAGGGATGCGAATGGGAATCATAGAAATAGTGTAGAGGACCAAAGGAGCTAGCATCATTTTTATGGAATCCAGGCGACCCCACCAAGAAAGAAAGAGAGGGTTCCAATGATTGATAGAAGTAGTGATCTTAGTAGAGAGAGATTCGAAATTAAATTTGAGGGTATCAGAGAGACGAGGGGCGAACCAGACACCTAGATATTTAATCTTAGAGGGTTGCCAGGAAAAGCCGGAGGTATCAAATAGATGTTTTAGACATAAAGGATTCAGGGGGAGGATTTCACATTTGTCCGTGTTAAGTCTATAGCCAGATACATTAGAGAAAGCAGAAACTTGATTAAGGAAGGAAGATAAAGTTGTTTGAGGGTCTGAGCAGTAAAATAAAATATCATCAGTGTACACCGATAATTTAACTTGTTGTTGGGGACCATATTGAAAACCGGAAACATTCTCGTCACGTCTAATTTTGGTTAAAAAGGGTTCTAAAGCTAGAATAAACAAAAGAGGAGATAGAGGGCATCCTTGACGAACTCCTCTACGAAGGGGAAAATAATCAGAAGTGATACCGTTAGCAAAAATGGAGGCATGGGGGCTAGAGTAAAGTAAAGAAATAAGAGAAATGAATTTGGGTGGAAAACCGAACCAACGAAGAGCTTGAAACATAAAATCCCAGCCTATTCTATCAAAAGCCTTCTCGGCATCGAGAGAAATGGCAGCTAGTGGAGAAGTAAGAGAGGCGGCTCTACTCAAAATGTTAAAGAAAACACGAGAATTATCTGATGACAAACGACCTTTAACGAATCCAGATTGCTCCGGACCGATAAGTTCTGGTAACAGAGGATCTAATCTAAGGGCTATAATTTTGGCAAAAATTTTATAATCTGTATTTACCAGGGAGATTGGGCGATAGTTTTTACATAAAGTATGATCTTTATCTGGTTTGGGTATTAGACAAATTAATGCTTCTTGAAAAGTTCCTTGAGAAGAGCCAGAATCAACAAAGGACTGAAACAATGATAAAAGTCTAGGGAGGAGAAGGGAAGAAAAGTGATTGTAGAACTCAATGGTGAAACCGTCTGGTCCTGGGGCTTTGCCTCTACGGAGGATTGAAACAGCATGTGAAATTTCAGAGAGGGAAATATCTAAATTTAATGATTGAAAATCAACATGAGAAGAGTGAGGGGAAGGAATATTTTGGAAATAAGAAAGAAGATCATCAGGATCAGGGCTAGACTCAGGAGTGTATAAAGTTTGGTAGAAAGAGACAAATTGAGCTAATAGGTCTTTGTCTTTGAACAAAGAAACACCAGCTGGACCTTGTAAAGATTCAATCTTTGTTTTCTCTTTGCGTATTTTAAGGTAATTAGCTAGAAGTTTGCCCATTTTGTTTTGGCCTCCATAATAGCGGGAGTTACATTTAAGGAGAGAATTTGATGCCGCATTTGTGGTAAACTTATTAAACTCAATTTTGGCAGAAATAAGTTCGCGAAGTGAAGATTCAGAGGTAGAATTATAATAGGTATATTCTAGTTTCTTAATTTTATCCAAAAGTTGAGTTGATTTGGTGATCGATTGTTTTTTCTTTTGAGAAACGAAATTGATGATAAAACCTCTAGCAGCTGATTTGAAAGAATCCCACACTGTGACAAAGGAAGGCTCGGAGATGATTTAGTGCAAAGAACTCAGAGGTAAAAGCTATAAATTTAGTGGAGAATATGGGGTCTAGGAGTAAAGAGTTATTAAATCTCCAGCGTCCTGAATGAGGAGAGAAGGGGATAAGGTCGATATCGACAAAAACGGGGGCATGGTCTGAGATTAAAATGGAACCAATGTCTGAATGAGTGGCTAGTTGTGCTAGGGGTTTGCTGAGGAAAAGGTAATCAATACGAGATTGAGAGTGATGGGTGGGGGAATAGAACGTGTATTCCTTAAGGTCAGGGTTACATAATCTCCAGATGTCAACTAGAGCATAGTTTCGAATTGAAGTAATAAACTGGGAATGCATCTTAGAGGGAATAAACTTAACTTTGGAATTCCTGTCAAGAAAGGGGTCCATAACTTGATTGCAATCACCACCAAAAATAACATATTGTTCATCAAGTGTAACTAATTTGTCAGAAATAGCAGGCCAAAATAATTTATCAACACCTGTAGGAGCATAAACATTGAAGATAACGATAGGAATTTTATCAATGAGAAGATTAGTAATAACCCAACGACCATTATCATCATTTTCATGGGATACAACTGAAAGAAACAGTTAACTTTTTATGACATAAAATAACAGTACCATTTTTCTTACCTAAAGCAGGAGAATGAAAAACATGTCCCACCCAGCAACGTTTAAGTTTGCTAGCCTCCTTGTCCGAAAGATGGGATTCTTGGAGGAGAGCTACGTCAGCTTTAAGCCGTGTCAAGTGAGTTAGGACACGTTGACGTTTAATGGGGTTATTTAACCCCTTAACATTCCAAGTAACTACTCGGAATTTGTAACTTCAGTAAAATGATATGAAATAAGATACATTAAGAGATGAGTATGGAAAGGAAGAGAATAGTAATGAGAATGTAAAAAAACAATAATTGTAAGAGAAAGTGATCAGAAGAGAATGAAGAGAATATAGTAAAGAAAGAAAAGAGAAAGAATGGAATAAGAGAAGAGAAAAAGAGAACAGTAGAAAAAATAGAGCAAAGTATGAAGAAAGTAGTAACATCTCAATAGATAGAGAACAAGTCAAAAAGAACTGAGGGATGACGACGTCAGAAGAGGACGACATCAACAACGGAGACTCGCATCGTCGAACACCTGAGGAACCAGCGAAAGAACAAAATGAAGGGAAGTACGGATACACCGGGATTAAGAAACACGAGGGTAGGATCTGTAAGAAGATAAAAATTAGAAGAAAACATTAGAGATACATATGGTAAATGAGATAAAGAGATAGCACGAGAACATTGCACAAAAGAGGTAGGATATACAAGGGTAGAAGGTACTCATTCATATACAGGGATCAGAAACAAGAAACGGCAGGGAAACATAGAGGCAGACAAATGAGAAAATATGGTAAAACAGAGATGGTTAAACGGGTCTTGCAGTGTCCATGTTTTCGGTTTCGTGACGACGAAGGAACTCTTCAAGGACGAGTGGATCTTCAAATGTAGTTGTTCTTTCCTTGTAGGTCACCTTGAAGAGGCATGGATGTAGCAGTCCATATCTGGCGCCAAGGGCTCTCAAACGTGGTCTCAAATCAAGGAACTGCTTTTGACGATCAGCTGTGACTTTAGCAACGTCTTGAGAAAGGTATAGCCTGTGACCTTCCCACATAATTTGTTTTTTAGTCTTTGCTGCCGATAGCACTTGAAGGAGATCAGTATACTTGAGGAACAGCATGATGACTCCGCGGGGCTTAGTGGAAACTTTCGGGCCAAGTCTGTGCGCACGTTGGATATTAAGAGAGGAGGAAGGAGGAAGATCCAAAATTTTTGGTAAAAAGGTTTGGAAGAAAGCTGTTGGATTGGATCCCTCTGTAAGTTCCGGAAGATTATAAAGGTGTAGGTTGTTCCTCCGGTTGCGATTTTCCAACTCCTCCGACTGTCGCTTCAGGAGAGAGACATCTTTTTCTAAGAGCGAAATTTTTGCGCAGGAAGATTGAAGAGTTTCTGTAGATTGTTCCACCAAAAGAACCCTCGATTCCAAAGTAGACCATTTGTCATGAAGAAATTGTAAGGTTTTAGTTGTTTCAGCCATGAAGGGTTTGAGTGCACGAAGTTCCTCCAGAATAAGATCCATTGACGCAGAGTGCGTTGAAGAGCCTGGAGAGGGAGGGTCTTTTTTCTGACGTTTCGTTGAAACAGGTTGTAGAAGCTTACTGGATGGAGTAGCTTTAGGAATTGCGCCATGAGCAGCATTTGGTTTGAGGGGAACAGGATCATCCATAGTATGTGCCGCGGAATCAGAGTCGGAGGATAGTTGTGGTTTGGTCTTCGAAGCTGTAAGTTTGAGGGTACGGAGCTTCCCCATAAATAGCAGGGGAAGGAAGTGCAATGACACCACAAAATTCAGAGGAGAAAAATGTTGTAAATAGGAAGCAGGAGGTACGCTTTATGGTGAAAAACTGTAAAAAGCGTATAAATGCTGCAACGAGGAATGATGAGATGCAGCCAAATGGTAGTCACAAAACATATAATCTTTCCTCAGATAAAACCAGAACATTTTTGTGAATACAGTATCACCTCATGTCAAAGAATAACAGTTTGAAACGCCTATTTCGGCTTGGAAGGTTCAATAGGCTCTATGCAGAGTAGCGTGACACCATGTTGTGTCGAGAAAGACGTCAGACATGAGGAATAGCGCTGAGGTAGGTTGAGTGAAAATGGCGCTGTTTTCCGCAAAGAGCCGATATTGTGTATCACAAGTGGAGAGACATGATGTAGGAGAGGGGTCCGTTAAGGCATGAGGCCGGTGCTTGAAATATCCGCATCACGCACGCTGAAGTAGAAAAGCGGCGTTCGCTGGTTGAGGGAGTTTCGCGGTAAAGCGGAAGAAAATGGCGGCCGCTGGAAAGCGAAGCGCGTCACTGATGAGAAAAGCGCATATCGCTGGAATAGAGGAGAGCAGCTTAGGTCTCCCTGCTCACCTCATGTTCCGGCGGTGAAATATGGCATCAGCGCTCACAATTGTCCGGTGAATGCGGAGAAATTCGCCGGCTCCGGTGAACGACTGGCGGAGCTCCGGTGTCAAGCCGCCATCTTGTGCGGCGTTCAAGCCACGCCCCCCAATGCTGAAGGTTTTGACTTTGAAAGTGCACTCGAGAATGCTAACCAGGCGCCAGTGCTCTCTATGATCATTGTGAATTGGTAACCCTAATTGGCACGTACTTTAACCCCCTTACAAGTCCCTGGTTGGTGGTACCAGTGGTACTCAGGGCTTGGAAGTTAAAGAGGTCAGTAGGACATGCAGCACTCATTGTGCCACCATGAGGGACCCAAGTAAATTGATGACAGCAGGCCTGTCATTTGTAGACTGCAAACTGCTCGAACTCGACGTTGCCCTCAGCATGAGTGGCAAGGTCATAGTCCTATTTTTAATATATGTCAGTCATCCCTAAAGTAGACCTACTGAGACCAGGAAGCAGGGTGCATTATATTAAAGGTGTAGATATATAATTACAAGCTTGTATGTCTACTTCCATCAGGGCTTCTAGATATGTTCAGGGGACCATATGATAACATGAGCTAGCACACAGGCACCCACAGGTTTCCAGCTCCATTATTTTCCCAATCAAAAGTGTCATGTTTGGTATGAAACAATTTGTCTCATCAAACCTGACCGCTTTCTAATGTCAGATTTAATGAGAAAGGCACCCAGGTGGCTACCTAGAGATTTCCCACCTGCTTGCTCCAGGTTTTCCTGTACCCTGCCTGACAGCCCACAACTGCTGCCATCAAGACTGGAATCTAATCCCCTGCCAAGAGGGTTGAATTCTCTCCGGAGACAAAAACAAAGGCCTGGCACCTCCCGCACAGGCCTTTGTGACGTGGTACATCAAGGCAGTGAGCTTCAAAGCCTTCACCTTCTCTGATATGCAACCAGGCTTCCTCCCAGAAAATGCCTTTCCCAGGCCCATTTTCCACCCGGGCAGGCAAAAGAATTAGGTAGTTAGGAGGCGTGCACCCCCATAAAGATAGCCACACCCCAAAGGTGGGCTACCTCCTCTGTAAAGCCAAGGAAGGGTTCTAATATCTTTAAAGGTGGCAGAATAGAGGATTCTAGGTAGAAAGGGTGCCATCCTTCACAAGAAGTGGCCACTTCAGGGGCAGATTAGGTGCTGGGTCTAGTAGCCCATTGGCTACCAGCACCCACATCCCGAAATCTAGGATTTAACAGGCTTTCCTCACACCAGAACCTCAGATATTTTGAATTGTGACTAAGGACAAAGAAGAGACCCGTTATTGTGACTTCAGGACCTGCACAAAGCAAAGGTGTGGTACTCTGCACCTGTGGTAACCATCCTGCAACTGCACAACCACAACTCGTCCTGGATCAGAGATCAGCTCCAAAGGGAAGAAAAGCCTCTCTGCAAGCCAAAGGCATCTCCAGAACTCCCTTTAAATAGAGGTAAGAGTTCCCTGCAGCCGACAGGTAAATCGCACTCCCAGACCCAAAGAATCACTGGCCATCGGCCTGCTGAGGGATCCCCACAAGTAAATGGTCTAGTGCATATGGGAAATGTAGTCCTGACAGGACATCGAAGTAACCCAACGCTGTGTTTACTACTACCAAGGTTGATGGTGGCCTGCCCAGCTACCACTATCTTTACTCGACATTGCACCTCATGGGGACTCCTCAACATCTTCAACCTAATGCCCCAGTGACCATGTTTTAGAGCATTTGTACCCCTTTCCTCACCAGTGTTGTCCAAGCAATAAAACCAGCACCCCTCTGCTTCTGCGTTTAGCACCAGGGACAGCCAGCACAACTCTGCACCCGGGCCCTATGAGCCAGGTAAAATTCAACTGACTGTCGGAGCCTGGTCCTGGGACCCGCATCAGCTTACCCCCCAGTGGTTTCCACTGGACTCGACCTGCAAGTGACAGAGTGGCACTTGTGTGTTTTTCTAGTGACCTCAACGTTATAGTTTTGCAGGCGTTAAATGCAATGATTTAATATTCATTTTTAAATATATAACTCCAGTATGCTCATCAGATTGTCTTCATTTTGGTGACTAACTTTATATAAAAATCTGCTTTATTTGTTTTAATTGGTGTTGGATCTCTTTCAAGTTGTGTCAATTACCTATTGTCCATGTTGGTACTCTGAAATGCTTAACACATGTTCCTCTATTAAAGCTTCGGTTCCACACTACCAATATTGAGCTAGGGATTTATTAGTGTGAATCCAAAGAACCTATTTGGGGTAATGTGAAGGTATTGCATATTGAAGCCTAACCAACCTCACTACATAATAGCCCACTTTCCTACAGGTGACTGACTTGGTTGTTCTTGAGTAAGATGGCAGCTGTATGCAGACAAATTATCAAACTCCTGCATGCCAAGTGTCATTGCGATGGCATTTCACAATTTGACTCAATAATTTCTTCTACTTGCTCATAACCTAGTCACTTTGCTACTTCGCTCTTTTAAGAAACTCCCACTGTGACCATCTTTGTTGCCCACATAATGCACACAGTCTATGGTGGAAAAGGCAGCAGTCCTTTATTAACTTTACATGAACATTGTTGCCTCATCTGTTAACACAATTCATCAACAGGATGGATATAAGTTGTCACTCTGTAATGTGTGTGCTGTATGGAATTCCAAGGCCCCACTGGGTCACCAGGCACCCCTTTCTATTCTTTTATGTAGTGCCTTATCCATACTGTAGATGTTATTAAACTTCGGCTTCTATCTTATAATCTGTTCCTGGGTGGCTTTTGATTCACCAGCTGCGATTTTGAAGCTGGGGTCCGCTCACCACTATTTGTAGTGTGACCCTCCCCAAGATCAATATGTCCATTCGTATGTTGTGGGGGAGTGCTCAGCCAATTGGATGATGTACTTCTCTCAACTCTGGTTTTGTGTGCCTCTATGCCGCCCCTTCCAACTCAGGGCATTTGCCGCTGGGCATTATTTTGCCTTCCTTCATGCAGACCTTTGGTCATTTGAGCCCAGTTATGGCTCATGCCCCTAGAGGTTCTTCCACTGCCCTGGTCAAGAGCCTTTGGGGTACCCCGGCCGCTTTGCCTCCTTGCTCTTTTAAGAAACTCCAAACGGGTCTCTCTTTATTCCCCACATAACCCGTACAGTCTCTGTTTGGTGGAAAAAGCTGCAGTCCTTTACTAACTTTACATGAACATTGTTGCATAATCCAGTAAGCAGTCAATATTATACATAAAAAGGATGAACATTTGATGTGAGTTTTCAGTAGGTAACTGGTGTGGGGGAGACCTCCTTGTGTTAGAGGCTTAATCCTACTTCAGATTTGTCCACACTGTACCGTGTAGGCCCTAAGCTGGATAGCAGTGCCCACTTCGTCGTTCCCCAATTCAATGAATGAGATGGCCCAGCCACCTGGCATCCCTATGTCCCACGGGGTTACCAGGCACCCCTTTCTACCCCTCTCTGGGGTGTCTTATTTCTGTTGTAGAAGTTATTAAGCTTTGCTGCACTTCCAGAGGTTTTCCATCCCTTGGCAGTTTCCCCCTCTGCTCTGTGCCCATTACTTAATGTCTACCCTGCTAACTCCGGTCCCAAGTAATGTTTAGCCACGTCAAGCCGGACGCATGAGTGGTGGACGCCCTCCTCCATGTAGCACCCCAGGACTCGCAGGTTGATCAACCTGGGCCTTACAAACTCCCAACCCATGCCTTTCCAGAATTTAGTTGTTCCTGTATTGCATTTTCTGCAGGATCCTTCCACCTGCTCTATGCTACTTTGATAGAATCAAGTTAAAGCTGGATATGACTTCAGAGCCACACAATGGTGGCTGGTCCCATGAGCCAAGCTTTGTAATATCCCTCTTCATGACCCAGCAGTCGCTGCCATGCTCAGGTATTGAGGCTGTTACCGCCCAGGCGCACCACTCGCTTCGTCAACAGGTTGGACACCAGGGGAAGCAGTTGCTCTCACTTCATGTCGGGTCTCCTGAACCACTCACTCCTCGTGTTTTCCAACCATACCTTGTGTTTGCAGCAATCAGTAACTTGTAAGCACTCCAACCTAAAATGCATGCCCTTCCCATCCTGGTCCTTGTTGGAACTCCAGCTTGATCGCATGTGCTAATCGTGGATATGTACATCCTGCCCCTGTATGCATGTGTTCCCTGTGTCTCCTTTGCTTGAGGAAGCTCATCCTTAAAGCCCTGAAGAAGGCTAGGTTAAAGGAAGATCTCAGCACTGTAAGCTTGTGGTAGACAGAAGTCATTTTGTGGAGCCTGTAAGCACCTCCACTCCTTCATCGCTGACATACAACAATGATTGCATGTAAGGTTCGCACATGTCTCCGGCTTGGCAAAGTCTGCTACTGCTGCTGAGAGTGTTTGCTCCCAGGACTTGGTCCTCCCGTGTATGCCCAGTGTATGAAGTTCTCGACAGCTCTCTGGCCCCAGCCTATCTCTAACCATGCTGTCTGGGGTGTCTGTTGCCTGCCTGAATGTCACCAAGCACTTATGGTACTTCGTTGCTGTAATGGCTAGTTCCTTCTCTTTGAGAAACTTCAGGTCTGGTCTATCAGTTTCCATATTTCTGGAGGGAACTGGAGTTATCTGCGGTTCAGCCTCCGGTGCGAGCTCAGTAAACATCTGCATCTGTAGATGAGAAAGAGCTTTGACTATTGAGTTGACGCAGCCTAGCACATACCTTGCCTTCATTTCCAAATGTGCTTTGAGTTGTTGCATGGCTAGCATGCACAGTAACGCTTTTACCTGCAGACAGTCCGCTGCAACATTGTTTATCAGTTGTACCACTAGGTGGTTGTCCGACAATATGGTGATCTTCTTGTTCCACACCTTCCTTTCCCATAGGTGGAGGGCGGCCATGACCAGAAATAGGTTTAGCATAGTGATATTCTTCGCTAATATATGCCATTGCACACCATGTGTTCCCTAGCATTGCCCTGAAGCCTAGTTTGCTTGCCATATTAGTGAATGGCTCTGCCTGGTTGGCTGTCAGCCAATAGCACACTGTTGAAGCTTGCAAAGAACCTGTCCCATATTGCCAGATCATGTCGCACTTCAAGCTGTCACCCTGATGTGGTGGGGAACTTTTGCTGCTCTAGCGGCCAGCTTGGTCAGACATTTTGTGAATGGCCTGCTGGTTGGTTTGAATCTTCACGCAAAGTTTAGCCTGCCCAACAGTTCTTGTGTTTCAGGAAGTGTCATTTTCTGTTTGTCTTGCGCACAGACCACCCCCATGTCCTGAAACTTGTTCTGAGTAAAAACCAACTCTTCCTTTGGTTTACTTAATACTACACACCACCCTCAATCAATAACCAAACCATATAATACCACATCTAAAAAGCACAAGGGAGTCTAATTGCTACCTCAAAGCCAGTACACCAGAAATACGTCAATAGTATAAATATTGCTTGTCTTTTTATTAAAAGCGTTAAAAAAGATTATAAAGATTAAAAATAAAGTTAAACATCACAACAGATTAAATCACATGCATTTCATACTCATATAGTGAAGCACCACTATTATAACAGTATGCAGCAAAAACGTTTGCCACCACATATAGAATCAACCAATCAGACAAACAATATTGAAGACGATGAGAGTAAGAAAAGACAATACACTTTGTCATCAAAAACACATCCGTGTATAAAAAACGTTAACACTGGAACGCTATATGTTGACGATCGCTAAATATCTATGGTTCCAGCTACCAAAACGAATTCTGTACCAAGGCGTTGACGCGTTTCGATGGTATTGTCCAAATTCTACCATCTTTATCAAGACCAAGATTAGACTCTTGCAACATATACATGAAGCCAATCAGTGTAATGTTCCTGTACATTAAAACAAACATATAAGTGTATGTGCTGAACATCTCAAGCTATACACATGAAATGGCATATCAAATGGGCCGACGCTTGTCATAATAAATCAGCCCTCTGAACTGGAAACTGAATATGTTAAAGAGGTCTGAGTGGATTAGCTGTGAGCATAATGTCGACTCACTGTCCGCCTTTGCCAATAATGCCTTGTTCCTTGTCAGACCTCTGGGCATCTAGGACAGGTTTTGGCTCCAGCCCCAAGAGTTCCCTCTGCTGCGCTGGTACCGGGGTCTAAGTGATAATCATCCTCTCCACCTTTTTGATGTTCAGACTGGCAGTGCTGGGGCCTTTATGATGATGCCACTCGTGGTGGTTTGATTTTTAGAGTGCTGCTGTTAACATGGGGATAATTCTGCAAATGAACTCACTGGAAGTAGAAAGTAACCTCAGGTACCAGTCACACAAGTCGCCCTTAATCTTCACCATAGGTGGCATCACCCCCTTTTCAATCCTGAAGTAGTCATTATATTCAGGGCCACCAACTTATATAACTTCAGGAAAAGTCCCAACTTTACTCAGACCACTAGGGCCTCACAGGCTGATGCTTTTCCAATCTATAAAAAGAAGAAAAACAAGCAATGGCAAACCCAATAAGTCTTGCCAGTTGTACCGATAGGATTTGACAATGGTTCTTAGAGATTCTGTGCAACATAGCTAAGAAGAAAAAAAATATTAATATAATGCAAAGTTAATAAAACAGAGAGACTATGGGCAGAAATAATTATCATAAGTGGCGGAGTTGCAAAAAACAAGCCATAAGTGGGACAGTATTGCTAAAAATATTCTGTCACCACATGGGGAATAATGCATTTCTGAAACTTTATCCGGAGATGTAATGTACAATATAGTGTTAAAATCAAGACAACACTATAAAAACTAAATCAATGACGACTTCTGAGAGAAAAGAAGTTGCTCATGTTATGTATGAATTTTAAAATATAAGGTATTAGAATTCTAGTATTTTATACAAAGTGCTTAAATAGGGAAGAGCAGAATATTCCCATTGCTGATTACCTTGCAATGCTACCAAAGTCTTCCACATAGAGTTCACATAGAGTACATAGAGTCAAAATCTGAGGTGGGTATTCAAGCCATATGGTGAAGGGATATTGAACACATAAGGTACTCATTGTTAATATGTTTAGTTTTCAACAAATACAAGTGCCACATCAAAGTGCAGAGAGTTGGATACACAAAGAACTCCTAAAGTATATCCATTCACTAAAAATTATAGGTGCAGACCCTGTTATGGCAAGTTACTAAAGATTTCTGTTTACCTTTAGACATTCACATCATCCGTTAGACATACTTTACCCTCAGGAGAAAAGAGTCAGACTGGTGGCGACCAATGGCTCTGTCCTCTTTCTGTATCCATTCTCCTGCCCCCATTTCTACCACAGGCCAGAGTGCTGGCCATTGGTGGAGGGGTTGAGAGACAGCGGCCTGCATCATTCCCATTGGATCCCAAGCACCAGGTTAGCACATCTTGAAAGTAATCCCCTATCTGTAACTCACTTCATCAAAGAAGGCAGCTGCTGATGTCAGACAGACATTTTCCTGCTCCTCAGTGCATCCAGCGTTATAGTGCAGTGTATAATGTCCCGGCGAAGCGACAGAACAATGTTTCATGGCCTCATCCTGAGTGATACAGTAAGAGAAGAATCTAAGGTACCCGGGCTTCAGAAATTCTCTGACCAGGCTTCATGACATCAACACCACAGGTAAGGCAATATTCTACAATCTTTCAGCACATTGCATGGATTGAAAACGGGTGCATGGCATTTGTAATTTACTGAGCAATAAGCAATATATACAGACATTCAAGCCTACCAACACGAAATACATTTACAAGTAATGGACGGTGAATCATATGAAATAAAAAATAGCTAAGTATGCATCTACACAATCAAGATAAGCACAAGCGACTGCCTTATCAGTGTAGTTATTATCTTTGAAATCCTTTACAATTTGTACTACCAAATTATTAGGAAACTCTTTACCTTAGATTCATGAGAGAGGGTTGAAAAAAAGGGTCTTGCAGAATGTGGTGCTGTCATTTCCAACATACCTACTGTGCATCCTTTTCACATACACTGTTGCTTCCCTTCCCAGAAACAGTCCTGTTGTCTGTGAACTAAACCTAATGGCTCACTAGGTATAGGGCCAGTTGGCCTCTTTTAATTGGCTACTTTCTCGTTCATTCATATAAATCAACCTCACACATGTTATTCCTCTTTAGGAACCATTCTTAAGTAACTCACTAATGATGGCACGGATGATGGAACTATGGAGGTACATAAGAGAAGAGGATTCATTCTCCCACTGCTGTGAATATCACTGACCTCAGATCATTGGGACAGTGTGAAGGGAAATACATAGGAATAATAATGCCGTCTGGTATACTGTGCTCTAGGCATAGGTAGCCGGCGCATCATATAGTGTATTTAACTGAATTCCCTCAGTTTAGAACATACCTCCTGTCAGGCACAATCTACCTTAGCATTGTCTGGAAAACATCATATAGAAACTCATTGAACTTTTTGGTTACACCAAAAGTATATAAAGAGAATACATGCAAACATAACACTTATTGCTGGTGCTATAAGATTGCAGAAATGTGTCTTCTTTACGCTGTTTGGCAATACTTGCACATAACCTTTGGTGTGAAGAACACTCCGCTCTCAGCAAAAAAGTAATCATAGAAGCATTTCTCCTTCACATTCAAAAGGTTGCGCCTAACTTCACTTTCTCTCCTTTTAGCCTCGGTGTATGTCAAAGTCTGTCCATCAAGTGGAACTAAAATACAGTAGAGCCCTCTAAAGTGTCATCGGTCAAAACTGCAGGACGTCTATGAGGCTCGACCTGGCCCCATCCTCTCACTAAGTGTAGGAGAGACTTCCGAACCCTTGGTATTTATTAAGTCACCTCCCTCTCTCTGACATTCATCGGTACCACATGCCATTTGGCAGCATTGGGAAGCCACTCTATCAGTGCCATCAAAACAGTTTACAAAATAACTAAAGAGCAACCCAGATTCAATCCTGGAATATGGGTATATACTAAGTTCTAAACTATAGTAGCACTAGAGGGATAATTGAGTTTATGCTGAACGTGGAAGAAATTGAGTTGAAATATATTTAAGGTGTATATTGTGAAGTGATGAAGGGAAGACACAATGAATGAAATGATTACAGGTTTATGTACATATATACATGAGCATTTACTTCGACCCCAAAATGTAACTATCCACTTTTTTGCAATTCACACTTTCCTAGTAAATATTTTCACCTAGGTGTAAACTTACATGTCTCCACACCCTCAAATGAGGCTTTGGAACCTTCTACAACAGACTTTGTGACTGTAAAATTACTGAAAGTAAATTGGCACGTGTTGGTAGAGCTCTCACCACTGAGGTGCAGATCTATCCATTGAAAAATTATTTAAAAGTATTATTTTTTAGAAAAGTTTATACAAATACGTTATTCTAAAATATTCTTGTTAATTATTTTAAAATATTTAGTATTAAACTAGAAATAATAAAATACAATTTTAGAGTACATTAGATCATTAAATTAAATGTGATTTAAGTAATAACGTAATATATACTCATTGTCCTTATAAACATGTATAAACATTAATTTAAAAAACTCACCCTTACTAACATTTTTATTGGATATGTAGTGAACTCAACTAAAGATTATATATTTCATTAACTAAAGCACTTTTTTTTTAAATGTTGTCTAAACGTTTATTTACACTAATTGTTTTTAGTTTAGTACTAAATCTATCTATCTATCTATCTATCTATCTATCTATCTATCTATCTATCTATCTATCTATCTATCTATCTATCTATCTATCTATCTATCTATCTATCAATCTATCTATTTGACTGAAAAAACAAATGTTAAAGTAATGTTATATTTAGGTGAATATGTCAGTGACAACATGAACAATCTGAACCAAAAAAACTGAAATTCACCAGTTATAGTTAGCAGAGCTAACCATAATTTGCACTTTATGATATCACTGTTAACGTCTCAAAATTCATCATTGATGACATCACCATTCCCCAGGGTAGGGTACTGTATTTCATGAGTAGGGGGCATGAGGCCCCCATCCCTGGGTCAATTTTGGCCCCAGGAACCCCATTCTATGGGGTCCGGCACCATTTTTAATGAGGAGGGGGCATGAAGCCCCCTTCTCTGAGTCTGTTCTGGCCCAGTGGACCCCATCCCCTGGGGTCCAGTGCATTTATTTTTTGTGGAGCAGGGCATTTAACCCCCATCTTCGGCTGTTTTTGCCACCGGGGACCCCATCCACTGGGGACCACTGCTGTATTTTCAGGGAGGAGGCACGCAAAACCCCACCCCAGGTGAGTTCCAGCCCCGGGGACAGCATTTCCCAGGGCACGGCCATATTAAAAAAGGGAAGGAGCCCACAGCCCCTCTCCCTGGGCTGACTTCAGCGCTGGGGACCCCATCCCCCGGGTCCCCAGCCAATGTCCAAAGGGGAAGGGGCTTGGTGCCCCCCTCCATGAGCCAATTTCTGCCCCATAGACCTCATCCCTTGGGGCCCTGCCAACAAATGGTGGGCGCCCTGATGCCCACCCATGGCACCCATCACTGCGGGCAGGGAACAGATGAAAAGTCCAC
Source organism: Lissotriton vulgaris (assembly GCF_964263255.1). Classification (NCBI taxonomy): domain Eukaryota; kingdom Metazoa; phylum Chordata; class Amphibia; order Caudata; family Salamandridae; genus Lissotriton; species Lissotriton vulgaris. Next base: position 857,741,920 of record NC_141695.1, read on the forward strand.
TTCCACAGGGCGGGAAAATTCTTCATGCTCCCGCCCACTGGGAGCGGACTTGGTCTTTGCTCCCACTTGGTGTGAGTTTTGAAATTGCTGCTGACAAGCGGGAACAAATATAGGTTTTCCTGCCAGCACCCAGGGGTGGGATTCCCTGGACAGATCCTTAGCCAGCATTGGGGAATGGTGTCCCCAGGGCCATTAGTGGCTCAGAGAGGGCGGCATGTGGCACCACTCCCTATTTCCTGCACGGCCGGGCTTCATGGCATTGGGGTCCATGGAGCCGAATGCGGTCCGAGGAGTAGGACTATGCACCCCTCCCCCTTTAAAAATCTGACCGGGCCCCAGGGAATAGGGTCCCCTAGGCCGAAATAAGCCTGGGGTGGGGGCAACATTCCCCCTTCCCTCTTTGTTATTACGGAGGGACCCTGAAATTTGGGATTCCCGGGCCACAATCAGCCCAGGGACGGGGCGGCGTATTCCCTTTCATTTGTAGGAGCCAAATAAACAGCACATGTGCTGTCTATTTGAGACTTTTTGTTTACTGTTAGTGGACTTCGAGCCCTCTCATTACATACCCTTAGTGGGTTTCAAAGCCATTCTCAATTGCTTGCTTTCTGCTGATCAGTTCTGCGGTTGGCACTTCCCTCTTCTTGCATGTGACCCTCTCCTAGAGCTTGGCCAGAGAACTTGAGTCCTTACACTGCTCGCACTATGGGGACCTATTTTTTCTTTTTGATGAGCCACTATACAATGGCGTCTTTCCTAGCTGGTTCTGTCATTTGCTTCTTGTTTTAGGCTGTCCAGCTTGACTTAGCCTCTTCGTGAGTACTTGCTATCTGTAAACAAGCCTTTAAATCTTGTTCTTATCTTGTCTCATTTGCTGTGCATTCAAAGACAGAGGTCAAATGTCAGGCTTTGTATTCAGAGGGAACTTGGTGTTTACTTTTCTTTCGCTGACTTCAAAGTGAGAGGATTTATGTGTCAAATCCATCCTGCTGAGTACCTGTGGGAGAGGACAGTGTCTAGGATGTTATCTTTTCTAACACACATCAAAAATAAACTGTGCAGATATTTCAGACTACATCAGAATGAGAACAGTAGAAGTGAAGCACATGTATCTGTAGACTGAAGTGTGGGCGAAACAATAAAAAAAAATCAATAAACTTGGTGATGACATTTCCACACATTATCATTTGTGAGCAATAAAACTGTATGTCTGTGCAAATGTAATGAACGTTTTCAATTGGAAATGTGTTGTCTGTAATGACTGCGCTATCACACCATGCATACTTCCTCCTGCACCACTCCTTTTTACACTACTCCTCTCTGCAGCACTCTATACCACTCTACTCGACAACACTCTGCTCCACTATATGCTCTGCCACTCCAGGTCATGTCACTCCACTCCATGACACTCTACTGTAAGATATTCTATGATACGGCTCGCCAATTCACTCCACACCCCTCCACTCTATGCCCCATCCACTCCATTCTACCCCACTCCACTTCAATCTACGTCAACCCAATCTACTTAACCCCCATTCAATTTACTCCACTCAACTTTGCTACAATCTACCCCACTCCACTCCAATCTACAATTCCAATCTACCATACTTTAATCCACCCAATCTACTCCACTCCAATGTACTCCACTCCATCCTAATCTACCCCCACTAACCCCACTCCAATCTACCCCACTCTACTCCACTCTAATCTACCCCGCACCACTCTACCCCAGTCTCCCCACTCCACTCTACCCTACTCCAGTTCACCCAATCTAGACCACCCTACTTTAATCCACTCAATCAACCATACTATTCTGCACTCCAATCTAGCCCAATCAACTCAACCCCAATCTGCCACACTCGACTCTACCCCAATCTACCACACTCCATTTCAATCCAATCTATCCCACTCTAATTTACCACACCCACTCCAATCTACCCTACTTCAAACTTCCTAACTCCAATCTACCCCTGTCTACACCACTACACCACTCCACTCTACCCCAATCTACCTCACTCCATTCTAATCTACCCTACTCTAGTCCACCCAATCTACCCCCACTCCACATATGCCACTCCACTCTACCCAACTCCACTCCACTCCACTCCAACCTACCCTACTCTAATCCACCCAATCTACCCCACTCCACTTCTCCACTCTTCCCCAATCTGCCACATTCTAATTTACCCAGATATACCAATATATCTCACTCCACTCTACCCCAATCTACCCCTATCTACTGAACTATCTCCTGTAATCCACCCAAATATACTTCTACCACCCTAATCCACTCAACTCTACCCTACTCCAATCTACCCCACCCCATTCTACTCCAGTCTAGCCCACTCCACTCCAATCTACCCCAACCCACTCAATCTACCCTACTTCTGTACACCCTACCCCATTACAATCTACCCCACTCCAATCTACACCACTCCAATCTACCCCACTCTTCTCAGTTCAATCACCTCACTCCATACCACTGCAATCTACCCCACTCCAGTCTACCTCACTCTACTCCAATATATAAAATGTACTGCACTCCCCTCTAAACCAATCAACCCCACTCCATGCTACCCCAATCTACCCACTCTACTGTAAACCAATCTACTCACTCCATTCTACCCTAATCTATCCCACTCCATGCTACTCCAAGCCAATTTACCCTACTCCACAATACCCCACTACATACTACTTGAACCTACACTACTCGAATCTACCCCATCCCACACTGCGCCACTATTGAGCCATGCTGATCAGCAGCCACACTGGTGTACAACATTTCTAAAACACATTGTTGAATCCAATCGCTCTTCCATAGGTGCAACCTATTAGCTTTAACTATGCTTGTTTAATAAGGCTGAGCCTTGGGGGATTGGGTCCCAAGGCCAAAACCAGTCCAGGAGGGGAGCTGCCCAGAAACCCCCCACCTTCTGAAAATCAGCCGGGAGAATGAGAAGGGGGACCACGCATGCCCTTCTTCCCCAAATATATTTATCTTTTCCTCCCTGGATCACCCAGGGAGGGAAAAAAAGCACAGGAGACTGTACTTGTTTTTTTCCCCTGAGGATCCTCTGCGAATTTGCGGCAACATTTTTTAATTACATTTTTGGCCCCAGGCAACTCCTGTGGACCCCCGTCACCAGGCCTAGGTGGCCATGGTATTTCTACACTGACCCTTTGTGTATTTTGTGCCTTTTTCCTGAGTGACGTGGTGGCAGCCAATCACCATTTTACTGTTGGTGGCAGGCCCGGAATGGCCATAGCGGGTACCGGACAATCCCCCAAGGGTAGGGGCCGGTTTTAAGCCCCTGGGGGCCGATTTTGTAACAGGGCTGTTTTTGCAGCATAGCTGCAAAATCGTCCCTGCAACAAAATCGGCCGAAAACCGGCCCTAGCAAAGCGCTCGGCGGCACCTCCAACCCCCCCCCCCTCAAGTGGGGAGGGGGGGGGCCAGGCGAGCACTTAGCCAGGGCCGGTTTTGGTTCCCAGTCCGGCCCTGGTTGGCGGGTGGATCCGCAGTGGATCTGTGTCTCTAGATATATATAAATCTTTTTTTCTTTAATAACTCCAAAACAACTGCACAGATTTACACCAGATTACAAAAAGCACTCTTTCTTGGACCAAGATCTAGCTTTCGGACAAATTTGGAGTAATTCCGTTCAGTGGTTCGTTCTTGAGTCGTGCCTAAAACCCCTATGAAAATTGCAAGGGGAAAATGCATTTTTGGACCTTCCCTTTTTCTAGTCCCCTACTTGACGAATCATACCAACACTTTTCAAATAGCAGCTGAAGTGAGTGACAAACTACTTTTGAAAATGTCGTTAAAATGTATCAAACAACACCAAAGTTATTAACTAGGTCCTAACTACCTATTGGCAGTTTTTAGGTCTCGCAGACCTGCTCGCGTCTGCGAGACTTTTTAAGGATGAGTATATTTCCAAAGGGGGCTTGAAGCCCTGCCCCTCATTTTCATTGGCTAGCGTCACCATTTATGGTAAACTGTGGCTTCCCATTGAAAATTAGGCTTCTGTGTTACCGCCCATTCACCTTTTGGGACGGCCCATCCGGACTGGGTCTCCTGCTTCACGGCTGTCGTGAAGCATTTTCTTATTTCAGAGGCGTGTTATGTAAACAAGCCTCAGAGATCCAGTCCTGATGGGCCTCCCAGAAGGAGACAGGGTGCTGCGTGATGCAAATATAAACAGCGCTATGGCGACCGCTTGTTGTCTTAGCCTAGCAAGCTTTTTCTACTGACATTCTTCCAGACTTTCTATTTCAGTCAGAGCGTTTTCAAAATATTGTGGTTGTTTAGGGGGTTAAAAAAAGATAGCAACTTTATCGACTTGAACCGCACACTTTTTAAAATAGGTATAAACATTGAGATGCTCGTAAAGTTCACGTTGTGACTGTATTTCTTTAGCATTGATGTCTGGGCTTTGAAACAGGTTTTTAATAGTCGATTTCGTTTTTTAAGTACAAAAATTCTCTTTGCCACCTGGAATTTCAGAAGTGGGTGATTTTAGAATCCTCCGTGTTTTGCAGAGCGGTTTTGCGAACCACCCTGCCCACCACAACTCGTTGCAGGCAATTTCAAAAGGGTGATTTGGCAATACTTTCTGTTTTGCAGCATTATTGTACATTTTGCGAGCCTCCAGTTTTGCAGATGTATTTCTTAGTTTTTAGTCTTAACTTTTTTACTTCTAAATTATTGAACCAGATCATAGCAACTCTACAGTTTAGAAAACCAAATCCGGCCTACATGTATGTATGTAGTATGTTCATAGCAGATGTCTAGCCAGAAAAGCACTTTAAAGGGTCAAAGGCAAGCACACAGTCAATTAATGACTAGAGGTAGCTGGTTATTGGATTGTTGCTGCCTTGTGATGCAGTCTTTAAAGAAGTGTGTCTTCTTCACCTCTTTCCTAAATTGAGCAGCATTGGAATGATTCTTTTGGACACCGTTCCAATTATTTAAAGCTATTGGCATTGTAAATGACAATACCTTTAATTTATGCTTTTAAACGAAAACAAAAATAAAAGGCATTTTTTTTACAATGTCAATTGCTCAAACTCACGTAAATGTGAGACCTATTGGATTGCAAATGCTTGGTATATATAGATATATATACCGGCCTGCAATATCACTCAGAATGTCGAAGGAGAACTTGTGACTGGGCACCGTGAAAGCAGAGGCCTGAGCGGTGAGGTCTGTTGTTATGTTACGTTAATATCATTTGCTATAGCGCACATATCACCCGGGGGGCATCTCGGCGCTGTTGCGGATCCTGACCGGAAGTGCAAAATGGGTAAAATTGATATAAATAGGCTTCATAAGTAGTTGTTCTTATGAATTTTTATGTGAAGCTGGCCTCTCCCGACTTGATACTTTTACAATATGGTGCTGCTTAAGGAGTTGATGATGTGTTATTACAAGACGTGAGGATGTGTTTTCATCTGAGAAAGTCTGTGCAAGTGGGCAAGAAACCGAAGACTGTTCCTTTCTGTGTAGGTCCGGTGACATTGTGCACACATGAAAAGTTTTTTCTTTGATTCTGAAATACGTTAAGTCGTGCTGGACCTACAAGACCTGCTAAGTGAACTCACTTTTACCATGCCTAAGATGGGAATTCTTCAGTGTTGCCGTTATGAGGCATTATGGGACTTATATTACTTTATACTCGCATGGTATCTGACTTACATGTACGCTATTATGTAATTTGTGTCCATATCGTGTGCTGATATTTGGACATCTCTGTGTGCTTTCAGAAGTTTAAAGTTGAAATATGACCTGCAGAAAGCGATTAGGCTATAATTGGTTGTTCTTTACTTTGAAATCCAATGGCTAGGATCTGAGCGTAATTAATTGATGTAGTCTGTTAATGCCCTCCTTAATGAAGTCTCCAATAAGTAAGACAGGTAGCACCAGAAACACGAATTGTTTACTTTGAGGGGGTTTTCGCAGTTTTTTAAAAGAAAAAGACAAAAGATAAAAAGACAAAAGGATAAACAAGAAAAGTTGTTTAAACATGTAAGAAGGCGTTTCTACTTCTCCTAGTGCAAAACGATCATTTTTTTTAGATTTTATACATATATTCTCAGCAAAGTCATATTTGTGCATTATGCCTTACACTGTGTAGCGTAGTTCCTATTTTCCCAATAGGCCCTGCGCATTGGAATAACATAAACAGTAGTATCGACGTAGAAGTGCGGATCTTCCAGGCCTCTACTGACTATGCTAAGCTTAATTGGGTTTGTTACCAACTAGCTCAGAGGTCACTGGAAACTTTCTTGACTGAAATAGGAAGTGATCAGCTTCCCTGGCACAGACAAGAAGGGATTCAGTTTTCCAACAACCGTGCAACATGACAACTTTGCTCCTCAGATCAAGAGTCAATCTCTAGGGTCGTGTGAAACAATAGACAGTTATTTTACTCAGTCAGGTTGGTGCAGTTTACTTTCACAATATGTAGAGAATAGAGAGACGGGCGTTTGTCATTAAAAGGTTAACATTTATTGAACAGTCTTTCTTCTCGTACAAGAGAAATGAATTGCCACAATTGCAAGACTTGTTATTATAAAAAGTACGTACAGTAAGATAAGTATTGCGAAATAATACTGTAAAAGCATTGATATGGTTTCTTAGCCATACAATGGTTTAAAAGTAATAAAACATATATACATTCATATATACATTAGGCTAAAATACTCAACTGGTGCTTCTAACTACGCCTACCCCAGTGTACCTGACCTAAGCCTAATACTTGGGAGGGGAGTAAGTAAGTAGCTTTAAGTTAAGTTGGTTTTGCCAAGGTTTGCTTCAAGAATTCTCTCTCAAGGGTTTAGTCAACACCATACCTCTGGAATAGAATGATGGAGGTCTGGTATCTCCCTCAGGGTTCGATATCCCAGTCACCCGCAAGGGTAGACCAGAAACGCTGGAGCTGGATTTCTCGGCAGGAGAAAGGCAGCGTCTCTTCTTCAGCGCGTCGAGGAGGAGAAGGAGGGGGGACAGCGTCCGCGGGCAGCTTGCATCTGCTGGGCTCTTCGCAGAGGGACGGCTGTTCAGCTCCTAGGTTCACCACACCATCGTTCGCTAGTTAGCAGCGATAGCAGTAGCGATAGCAGCTATGGCATCATCAGCATGACAGCTTCTTCAGCTGCAGCGAGATAGCTGGCAGCATCAGCTTCAGTGAAACAACGGCAGACAGCAACACAGCAGCGTTTGTTTAAGGCAACGTTGGTAATATTTATACCTGAAAGGTGCCTTGTTTGACGTACGTTTGCTGGACATAAGACGTCAATAAGATGTCACTAGGAAGTGACCGTCTATCAGTGCTCATTAGAGTTCTATTACTAATCAAAACACAGCAAGCGGGGATTTCCAGGTTTGCTGAGTTTTTATCTTGTTGAAGAACTCAGAGTGTTAATCTAGGAATCTCAGATAGTGACTTCTGCTCTGTCATTGCACTAATTGGTTGCAAAGGAAGTGGCAGAGAAAGCTATTCTGGAATGTGGCTCTGTTCGTGTGAGGCCAGAGATGAGTTTCTGAATATCGCACTTGAACGGTTATGCCAATATAGGGAATAAATGGATTTATAGCCGAATAGGGGCATAAGGTCACAGTATCGATCAGGGTCCTAGATAAGCACGCAACACCCACTCCACAAATTCATGTCCATCAAATTACTAAAACTAGAGCAATAAGATGTATGTGTAACATTGCCCACCCCAAAATACATATATGCATTCGAAATAGGCGTATATTGTAATACGTGAAATTTTAGGTACTGTACGTTTTTAAAGCATAGAAATCATTAAAAAATTATAGCATATGAAATCAATGAACGATTATGCAAAAAGAATTACACATGAAATATCTCTGAAACAGAAGAAGGGCGAGATAAATCATCACATATAAATGCATTGCAATAAATGTGCTAGAGGTTGGTGTAAGGTTGTTATGTCTCTTGATGTATTTAAAAATAGAAGTTTGAAGCTTCTGTTCTCTAAGAATAGTTTTTACCTTAAGCAAAGAAATGTTCGTGCCAAAAAGGGTGAATATTAAAAAGTGTTCAATTCAAAAGAATTATTGCTTGAACGGGGAAATTAGAGTTCCAACGCTTTTAGCAGTTTTTGTTGTTCAAAACTGAAGGCCGAATTCAGAGTTCATGGGAACGCTGTGTGTCGGAAAGCTTCTTCAAAGTTATTATTTCTGTTCGGGTGAGAACAGCTTATCAGACAGGCTCTCAAAGAATTGGTCTACAAAATCAGGTGACAGTTCAACCAAATTCGATAGTGCTGTAACTTGGCAGGTGTGAGAATGATTGCTGTCATCATAGTCGGGATCAGCAATGCTCACAGAAGGTCTACCTGGGTGATGTTGCTTTTGTCACTCGCTCCACTGTTACCACCTAGTCGTAGCACAGGAGTCTCAACGAATGCCGTCATCAGGATTGGTAGCCGCTGGGGACAACACAATGCGTGAGCCGTTATCGGACTGAGCAAAGTATCGACGTCCATTGGCACTGCTGATGGAAGTGAAAGACAGATGTCCAACCCGCACTCATCTCCGCATAGCATACATCGAAGTACCGGTAAGATACAGTTCTGCCATATAGGTCTGAATGAAAGGAACCAGGTCATGTTTAGATCTCTCAGCCTGGCCAATCCAAGGACTCTAGTTATTCTGTCCCGGTAGCGCATTGCTAGGATTGTCTCTTCCATTCCCATGGGAGCTATGTCTGAGCTGTGGCTTGCCATAACGAAGCAGGAGGGTCAAAAATAAAATCCCTGCTACAAGTCCCAAAAATAAGGGTATGCCGCCAAAAACAGAGTGGACAAAATTAGGAATGATTCCCAAAATTGCTTGAAACGGTGTTAGCAGTCCCGTAAAAATCGTCTTAAATATGCCTGGGATGCCTGTGGCACTAGACATGTTAAGGAGTTGGCTAAGCATTTCTACGAAATGCACGGGGCAATTTGTTGATAAAAGGTCATGAACCTCCGTAGCTGTCCTTGCAACTAGAAGATCATACGTCTCTTTTGATGACGTTATGGGCACTGTTGTCTGTAAAAGTACAGACTTCATTTTGCTTAAAGTATCAATTCGTATAGAATAGAGATTCAGATGAGGCCAGATGGGAGTCACTGTGTCTGCAAGCCCGCTCGGAAACAATGCCTGCATACAGCATTTGACCATGGATGTTCCACTTACTAGATAACTTTTCCCTGGCACAAGGCCACAACATCTGTGATCCGTTCTAAGAATGTAACTCCCGTTAGCAAGTTGCATAAAGAAGGGCTCTATCTGAGTTGCAGGTGTGACTAGCTGGTGGCATGAAAGGTTGTTAGAATTACCTTCACAGGCTCCGTGTAAATTAATACCCTGGCATAAAAGTATACCGCTTAGTGAATGTTTACAATTTTCACCACTAAGAAATACATTTTTATCGCTGTCACTGTAGCATGAATGTGTGTATGGTAATTTCCATTCTGATTTTACATATCCTTTACCCAATCGTTCATACTGGCCAGTAGGTATGTATTCAAGGCACTTTTTAAATCGGAAAGTTGTTATCGGAATAGTGATAATTCCGTGTATTATCCATTCAATGACAGGACTCTCTGACATTGTCAATGGTAATCTCTCAAGTTTTTCGATGCTCAGGATTGTATAGTCTGCTCCTTTCTGTGCCAAACTGATTTGTTTATCAGTAAGGTTAAAAATGGAAAATAATGATGTTGTGTTGATTAAACGCCAAGGCACATAGCCTGAACGAAGATTTTGCAGCGTCCAGCCCAATTGTACAATAGAACGTAATTGAGATTGGCCATGTTGTAACATTAGCAAGTCTCTGTCTATTATGTCAAAGGCAGAAGATACAATATTGTCCAACGAATATATTCTGGAGGACAGAGTCATTAACCCATTGTCCACTACAGAAAGTGATTTTCCCAAATTAATGCGATCAATTTCTCGTATTTTCTCTGCTGTTTCAATTTGGGTGACTTTCCAAGCCTCGTTGTACGCAGCATAGATACTGGTCGCTATGAAACGCTTTTGACGCTGTTTGCGTGGTCCAAGAATGAAATCGCGCAAATCAGCACCATCTTTTAGTAAAGACAAGTGTTGCTTAATTTCAGCCAGTGTGGATGTTCCTAGCCATTCAATGCAGAGTTTCCCTACACTGTATGTTGTTACTATCCCTGGATGTTGTCTCTGGGAGTATCTAGGGTCTTGTCTGGTCATTTTTAACCCCTGTGTTTTGTTCAGGAATCTATCTTGACAGCTGTTTGTGTCAGTAGGCCAGATTAACCACTTTTTCCAATCAGGATGTGTTCTGTTAAAATGTAAAATTTTTGTTACGTCTATCTCAATATCTGTTGTTGTATTATCAGGTATTGGCTTCGGAATAGACGGTTTGTTTAGGTCTTTGATCCTAGCTAGGCCAAGACAGGATGTTTGGTGAATTGTGTCATTTAAAAACATCATTTGTTCCGGTATCATGCAGGTTCTGAATAGTGCTTCAAGGCCTTGTACCTGCCAATCTTTTGTACCCCAAATGGTTTTCGTTTCAATGTTATTTTTCCAATAATCAAAACCAAATGTCATCATTTTGTCATAAAATGCTTCTGAATATATTAATTTAGTGTTTGTCAGCATTGTTTTTATACCTGTTTTATCTAACAGTTTGTAATAAAACGTTTCTGCATCACTGGTGTTAAACCCTGAGAAGTATTTGAATTTCTCAAAAAATGCTTTAGAACTGCTTTTAGGTGGTGTAGCACAATGTTCCCATTGATTATACTTAAAAACATTTCTAGGCTGTGCAGATTTATGCAAATAATGATCGCCATAATGTGTGAAGCAGAATAATTGCTCATAACTAGATGAACCTTGTAAATAATCATGTTCTGTAAATCTAGCTGACATTACTAAATCAGACATCATGTCATTAATACTGTTAAAGTCCCAATCATCAGAGAATGTACTAGGTTTTACAAAGTCACTTAAGGAAACCTTCAGTTGATGAGGATACTTCAGGATCTCGACCGGACCATAGATCTCATAGTCAGTTTTCTCCCATACTACCCCACCAGGTATTGGAATTGCTGTGACATTTACTGTTGACAGTTCTCTTTTCTTCACGTGTGATGATCTGTGTGGTTTCAGGACTAGGTTGATGTTCTGACTTGCTGTGTCCATTGTACTATATTTTCCCTCAATGAATTTTCCCAAACAAAGTACCATGATGAGCCAAAGCAGGAGGAAAAATGCACCTAGACCGAACCAGAACTCTAACCAAGGTGAAATAAGGTAGATTTCCTTTAGTTGATGAAAGAGTTCCGTTGCTTTTTCTTTAAAAGTCTTTTTTATTTCTGGCATTACTTCGGGGTCGTTTTGATCTTCAGAGAAGTTGTCGAAGTTGATGAAATAACCAGAGGCAGTTCTGTCAATTGTTGGGATTGTTCTTTCAATCTGTCTTTCGGTAGCACTTTCTGATGCCACATTGTGGTAGACTGGTGTTTCTTGACGAACTGTTTCAATCTGTGTCTCAAGAGGCACGAGTTCCATGGCATTATTGCATAGTCCTTCTCTGTGCACTGCAGGCTGATCGAATGTGATTAGTCTTTCAGTTTGAACCTCTTGGATTGTTGCAAGTTTGGGTATTCTGTTGTTTCTTGGGAGTCCACTGGGCCTACTGTTGATTATAGGCCACATGGTTGTGGTTTTACCAGGTCGATAGACACGACTCTGTTCTCCTTTTTACTAGCAAGGGGCGGTAGTACTACTGATCTTGTTCCGGTGACTGCCAAGACAGGTACTGCTTTTCTGTAAGAAGGCCCAAATTCCTTCTTCACCGCGATTTTTTCTCTGACTAGATCCCCAATTTTTGGAATCCAGACAGGCCTTGCTGGGGCTGTTGCTTGTGGTGCCTCGTCAGTGGTATCTGGCTGTTGCTTTATCTTTATGTTGCTTAAGGATTTTCTTGTTTCATTCAGTTCCTGTAAAACAGCCAAACGATCTTTGATGTCAAAGTCTGTTGTTTTTTCTTGTACCACTGACACCTGACTATCTAAGTCCTGAATTCTCATTCTAATTCCGAACAATAGTTCGTATGGGCTGAAACCTTTTAGAGATTTTCTTGGCAAATTGTTAAGACTGGACTGGACACTTATTAGATGTTTGACCCACCCAGCGCCTGAACCTAATACCTTTGCTGTTATAGATCGCTTTATGTCTCGGTTTTTTCTGTCTACCACACTATTCCCTTCGGGGTGCGACGGACAAGAATACCGCAACCCAATTCCCATGCCGGCCATGGCCTCCTTATAAGCTCGAGAGCTGAAAGCAGGACCCCGGTCAGAATGGAACGTGGTAATTGCGTATGTGCCGATAAAGACTCGCAGATCTTTTCTAACCGTTCTAGCGTCAGCCGAGCACTGGAGGCCACATTTTTTAAGTGTGTTTAGCCTTAACTGATTAATAGGACGCAGGATGGGGTGTAGGCAGCGTTACGCTGTTTCTGATCGGTAGCCGGTAGCATGGTTCACCACTGCGATCCCTGTTGCAGTTTTCACAGTTGTTTGCATATATTTGGTGTTGTACACTCATTCCAGGCCACCAGTATACTGATTCTAACTCTCGCAGAGAGTCCCTGATTGTTTGGTGTCTCAGACCCAAACCCATGTGTGCGTCTGCTATTAAAAATATTCTCCTGTTCGTGTTTGGAATTACCCTATCCCCCACTCCAGGGATTCGAGCAAAAGGAACGGAGTTTGCATCGATTACGTATGCATAATTGAGTGGATAGTTCAAGGGCAGTGCTGCACAGTCGCCTTTTACGGTCGTTTTTACTGCCAGCATGGTTTCCCCGTCTATGTATTTTTCTGTACGCTTTTTTGTGGCTACAGAAGCCGGTTTAGTTGCTTCCGCTGTGGCTGTGTTAGCCAATGAATTCCCTGCAATGTGAACGCCATCACGCTGAAGACTCTGTGCGTGTATCATGTGAGTCTTTTGTAGTTCTTTGTGTAAAAGAGCTACCTGTTTCCAGAGCAATTTATGCTTTATTGTGGCACCTGTGTCATCTTTGTAGTCGTTTTTAATCCACCTCTGCAGTTTATTATTGTAAGAGTTGACGCAAAAATGAGAATCGCACACGATAAGTGTCGGGAATTCACGTTCTGCATTTTCGAGCGGCATCTTTAAAGATCTGATTTCAGCTCTTCGAGCCGAACAGTTTCTCAATGATTCAGTTTTTGTTACTTTCGGTCTGAATTTACCGCACAGCCAACGACCTTTAACAATCGCACAGGCTGCATCGTAGGATTTGCTCTCTACGTTGAAATGCTGTACAAATCTATCTATATAGATTATACAGGCGTATTGTGGGAGAGGTAGAATTTCGATTGGCAGAGGATATTCTTCTTCATATTCTAAATCATTCAGTTCTTCAAATTGCGGGGTGAAATAGTATTTCACATCTTCCTCTCCTAGAGAATCTACACACTGTATCCATTTCGGATCCAGTGATACTGTAGGCAGGTTTACTGGGCTGAATAGCGCCTCGAAGGTGGATTCCGCTGTGAGGATATTAATCCGTTTGCCGTGTGCTAGTTCTCTTTCATTTGCTAATGCGATTTGCACTGCTTTCACAGTTCTTTCTGTGAGACTGAATGTTTTTTCTGCTTGTGTGTACAAGTGAGATTTAATTGAAATTGGTACCTTTTCTCCCTCATTAGAGGTTAGGTACGTGAATCCGCATCTTCCTGGGATGACTCGGATTACAAGACCGCGTGTATTGTCTCGTGTATCTATTTTAGTTTTTGCTAACATGTCTGTTTGCAGTGATCTCAAAATTTCTGTGTGTTTTTGAGTCCAATTGATTTGTTTAAAATCAGGTTTAATTAGTTCGTAGAGAGGTTTAACCCTCTCTGCGTAATTTAGTATGTATGTTCTTCCGAAATTCAGAAAACCTAGTATGGATTGTAAATTTTTCAGCTTTTTTGGAGCTTGGAGTACAGCGCACTTCTCTAAGAAGTTGTCCGCTAGGCTTTTTCCTTCACTTGATAATTCGTACCCTAATAATAGTACTGTCAGATGGGCAATTCGAGACTTTTTAAAGTTGAATTTGTAACCCTCTGCTGCGAACCCAAGTACAATGGTGTTCACTCTTTTCAAGTGAGTATCCAAGTCGTCGTCTGTGAGATAGATATCATCTACGTAAGATAATGCCTCATCATCATATATTTGTAGTAACTCTGTTACCCTAGCTGAGAACAGTCCTGGGCTGTTCTTGAACCCCTGTGGGAGTCGACAGAATTTTTTCTGCGACCCAAATGCTGAGAAAGCGGTCAAATATCTGCTTTCTGGTGCAATGTTTTGACAAAAGAAACCATTAGATATGTCTAATGTCGTTTTATATTTTTTCCTAACTATGTTATTCATTAGGGCTGCAGTATACGAGTTTTGTACTGCAAATGTTTTACAAAATGTATTAAGGTGTCTGTAGTCCAAAACTAGACGATATGAATTGTCTGGCTTGGAGACAGGAAACAAAGGATTGTTCATTTGAGAGGTGCATGTTTCAATCACCCCCTGGTATTCAAGTTGATCTAAGATCTCCCTGACTTGTTTTTTAGCTTCTTGCTTAATGGGATACTGCCGTTGGGCAGTTGGTTCACTTTTTAACTGGATTTTGTGGGGAAGAGAGTCCTCGTCCCATCCTACATGATTTTTATATAATGCCGGAGCCTGGGCTACTGCCCATTTCCTTGCATAAGTATATTTTTTGTGAATCGGAATGTGATTCGAGAAGGCAGGCATAATCACTTCTTCGCCACGAGGGCACTCCCTGACAAACTCTGGGGGCCAATCTTTTTCAGCTAACAGAATATCGTAGCCTTTTGAGAGTTTATCCCAAAATAGACCTCTTATTTTCCTAGTCTTATCACCCTCTATACGCAATGTTATTTCGTATATTTTATGGGGCTCGCTAAGTCTGGTGTCAGCAGTTTCAACCTGAATGTATTCATTCGTGTCCACTGTCTCCAGATGACTCATCAGGATCTTACGGGCTATACTGATTTCTGCTGCACTGCCCAACATTGTCAATGCCCACTCCCCGTTTTTCAACTGTGTCCTCAGTATTCTCGGCATGGTTGATTACTCTAATACTGGCTACCTTCTTTTTTGGAAATTGAGATTTTTTACTCTGAGCTGGTTCCTTGTCTTTGGACTTGGTGTGCTCTCCTGGGTCTGACCGTCCTCTTCTTTCCGATTTCTGCGAAAAAGATCGAGAGGGACGTGTATCAATACTTCGATATCTATCAGGTTTTTTCAGATTATCCCTATTTCTAAGGTTATATCTCTTCTCAGAGGGCTCCCTTTGGGGAGACTGGTGTTCTCGAGTCGGAGTTCTTTCCCTCCGTCGAGGAGACCTTCCTCTGGACTGGAAAACTTTTTCCTTGGGAGTGGATTGATTATTTCCATCCCAGCTCTTTTTAGGAGTGTTTGAATTATTTTTAATAAATAATTTTTCAGGATTTTCGAGCAGTTGGGGCTTTACTGGTTTTCCACCCAAGCTGTCTCTACCTAATTCTTCATAGCATTTTTCTATGATTCTGGCAAGCTCGACTGCTGATCTGTTATATCTGTTTCCTTCAACTTCTGGCGGATCGCCACAGATGCTGCTTCTCCCTTTATGTTGGCTAATAGTATAGCCGAGACCTGCTTGAAGTCTTTCAGTAATTTCATACCAAGATTTAAAGCGGGCTCTGGACCGTATTCATTTTGAATCTGTTTTAGCACTTCTGGTATTACCGCCATAGACGGAACACCGTGTGTTTTTGTGTAAATGGAAGCAAAGACTGTACCCCAAGTGTCACAGTCCTCCACGTGTGGTGCGATTCCCATAGGAAGGCAGATGGTCAAGATTCTGTGTTTCTCTATAGGGGTAGTATCAGGAAATACTGCCTCAATTTGAGTGATTTTTTGTGCTAACCAGAAAGGAATTTGTTCCCGTTTTATGGGTGTTTTACCAAGACATGACTGTATGTTCTGTGGTGTAATTTTATTAGTGTTCCCCTGATGAGGGGTCAGCTGTGGTACATTAACAGCTGGTTGGACTGTTGCAGTCCGCATTACATATTGGACTAATTGCCTATGTATTTTTATTAATGTTTTTAGCTGTACTAACAGCTCTTCTTTTGACATTTTTGCAATGTCCGGATGTGGTGTGTAGCTGGCTAGAACCGGCCACGTTGCTCCTGGTCTACCTAGTGGACCGAGCCTGGTAATATGATCATTATGTTTTAGGGCGCCATTAAACCAGAGCAGGTGCTCTTGGAATTTTAGTGGGATATCAGTCTCCTCGAAAAGAGCGTACTCTTCCGGTGGTTCCTCTATTTTGTAATAGTGAAACTCTTTTGTTCTAGCGTTTGCCGCTGGAAAGTTTATCCATGAATATAATACCTCTGTCTGCCGATATTCGTGAGCCTCTATCACGAAGATTACTGTACCACCTTGTGGTGTCAGTCCGTTTTCTATAAGTTTTAACGTTATAGACTTTCTTAAGTGGACCGGGATGATAATTGCATCCGGGTCAGTGTCTAGGAGACTCGTGTCTTCCTCTATTAATAGGGTTGCCAGCCTAGCTGCTTCCCTTTCTTCTTCACTGTCTGACATTTTATAAATGCAGGCTTTGCAGAGTAGGTCTCCAAGGAGACAAAGATTAGGTGCACAATATTTTGGAACACTGTATCCTTCAACGTTGAATAAACCAGAGCTTTACATAGGAATCTCTTCCTACTGAGTTCGGGCGGATTTTAACCTTTCACCCACTCCAGACGTCTATTGGAGTATTTACGGGAGAAAAGGGTCTGTGTGAAAAATGCACGACTGAGTTACTCTAACGTCTTGCGTTAGTTTATCGCCTTACCAAACGTTGGGCGCCATGTAGCGTAGTTCCTATTTTCCCAATAGGCCCTGCGCATTGGAATAACATAAACAGTAGTATCGACGTAGAAGTGCGGATCTTCCAGGCCTCTACTGACTATGCTAAACTTAATTGGGTTTGTTACCAACTAGCTCAGAGGTCACTGGAAACTTTCTTGACTGAAATAGGAAGTGATCAGCTTCCCTGGCACAGACAAGAAGGGATTCAGTTTTCCAACAACCGTGCAACATGACAACTTTGCTCCTCAGATCAAGAGTCAATCTCTAGGGTCGTGTGAAACAATAGACAGTTATTTTACTCAGTCAGGTTGGTGCAGTTTACTTTCACAATATGTAGAGAATAGAGAGACGGGCGTTTGCCAATAAAAGGTTAACATTTATTGAACAGTCTTTCTTCTTGTACAAGAGAAATGAATTGCCACAATTGCAAGACTTGTTATTATAAAAAGTACGTACAGTAAGATAAGTATTGCGAAATAAAGCATTGATATGGTTTCTTAGCCATACAATGGTTTAAAAGTAATAAAACATATATACATTCATATATACATTAGGCTAAAATACTCAACTGGTGCTTCTAACTACGCCTACCCCAGTGTACCTGACCTAAGCCTAATACTTGGGAGGGGAGTAAGTAAGTAGCTTTACGTTAAGTTGGTTTTGCCAAGGTTTGCTTCAAGAATTCTCTCTCAAGGGTTTAGTCAACACCATACCTCTGGAATAGAATGATCGAGGTCTGGTATCTCCCTCAGGGTTCGATATCCCAGTCACCCGCAAGGGTAGACCAGAAACGCTGGAGCTGGATTTCTCGGCAGGAGAAAGGCAGCGTCTCTTCTTCAGCGCGTCGAGGAGGAGAAGGAGGGGGGACAGCGTCCGCGGGCAGCTTGCATCTGCTGGGCTCTTCGCAGAGGGACAGCTGTTCAGCTCCTAGGTTCACCACACCATCGTTCGCTAGTTAGCAGCGATAGCAGTAGCGATAGCAGCTATGGTATCATCAGCATGACAGCTTCTTCAGCAGCAGCGAGATAGCTGGCAGCATCAGCTTCAGCGAAACAACGGCAGACAGCAACACAGCAGCGTTTGTTTAAGGCAACGTTGGTAATATTTATACCTGAAAGGTGCCTTGTTTGACGTAAGTTTGCTGGACATAAGACGTCAATAAGATGTCACTAGGAAGTGACCGTCTATCAGTGCTCATTAGAGTTCTATTACTAATCAAAACACAGCAAGCGGGGATTTCCAGGTTTGCTGAGTTTTTATCTTGTTGAAGAACTCAGAGTGTTAATCTAGGAATCTCAGATAGTGACTTCTGCTCTGTCATTGCACTAATTGGTTGCAAAGGAAGTGGCAGAGAAAGCTATTCTGGAATGTGCTCTGTTCGTGTGAGGCCAGAGATGAGTTCCTGAATATCGCACTTGAACGGTTATGCCAATATAGGGAATAAATGGATTTATAGCCGAATAGGGGCATAAGGTCACAGTATCGATCAGGGTCCTAGATAAGCACGCAACAACTGCAATATATTCAAAAGTTGCAGTAAGTCCATTACAGTGGTGTATCACGCATCAATATTTCACTGTAGAGGTTGTGATATCCTTTTAAAAACATGTTGTATTTTATTTATGTCTATTACTGTGTCACTTTAAATAAGTCGGAAAAATGGCACTAACCAGAATGAGAAAGGCTGCGTCTCTACTGGTTGCTGGGTCATCTGAGGCCTGAATCAATAAAGAAGCTTCCACCTGCAGTCCTCGTGTGCATGCTCTCTTCGGTTGGGAGTAGGGGTAGTGCTGATATGTTATATAAAATAGGTGTTATATATATATATATATATATATATATATATATATATATATATATATATATACATAAATATATAATATATTCACTGACAAAACAGGTTTCAGGCACGTTATGGTTAGAAATTAGCATTTAAAAAAGCCTTAGAAATTCACAGAAAAAACCATAGGTTTCAGGGACATTATAGTTAGTTGGACATTCCTCTCGTACATAACCATTGAAATTCCCCCGTTATAGTTAGTTCAGCTAACTATAACTTGCGCCCCCGCAATGCACTGCTGATGATATCAAATATTACATCATTCATGACATGGTCAGTGACATCACTGATGACATCTCAAATGATATTACTGATGACATCATCCAGTGACTGTGTTTTTCTTTAAAGTTTAAATATGTATTATATATATACCAAGGTGTATTGAAGAATGTGTGGGTGTCTAAGTGTCTGAATGGAGGATTTAGTAGGTGCGTCACTGACTGTTTAAGTGAGGGTTAAAATGTGTCTTACTGAATGCATGGGTTAGTGACTAAACTGTGTGAATGTCTGTATCAGTCTGTCTGTTGTTGTATAAGCTGCTGCATGGGTTGGTCATTAGCTACATGAGTGTCTATATGGGTTATCGATTGGTTGCCTGAGTATTTGTATGGGCGCCTGGGTGTGTGCCTGGGTGTGTATGTTGTGTGAGTTTGTTTGAGTGGTTGATTTACTGTGTGTATGGGTTCAAGAGTGCATGTGGAAACAGCTGTATGGGTGGGTGAGTGTGTGTATGGGTGTGTTGGTGAGTGAATGGATGTCTCAATGGTACATGTCCAAGTAACTACATATGTAAAAGTCAGTGTATGTGAAAGTTGAAGTATATAAATGATTATACGTGAGAGTCAGTGATTGTTAGAGTGGCTGTATGGATGAGTGTGTACTTGTATCAGTGATTGTAGAAAAGACTACGTATTCATTTGTTTATGTTTGAATAAGTGATGTGGTGTATGTATAACTGTATAGGTCAGTAAATGGAAGTGTGATTGATTCTTTGCATGACTGGCTTTTTCAGTAATTTTGAAAAAAAAATCTGTGATATTTTGTAACTTTAATATCCTAAAAATAGTTTTTTTTGTTTGTTATTAAAATAATATAATGCATTCTGTTTTCTTACATATTAAAATATTAATATATATACATATATATATATATATTACTTATTTTCTTTTAGAAAAAAGTGAAGTCACGCACCCATTGTGTACCTATCTCAGTGGGTGTGCGGATTCAAACCGCGATTTTGGTAAAGTCGTGAAGGATGCGTGTTTTAGCCAGCCCACTCCACTTATGCTTACAGGGAGGGAACTACAACTACATGTCCCAGGTCTTTCCTGTAGTGATCTGCTGATCACAGGTCTAGTTGTCAGCATGCCACAGCCACTCCCTCATGGCTGGTTTACACCCACACCACACCCATGCAGCACAGGCGTCACAGCTCACAGGACATGTGACCCTGCCAATAAAAAGGGCCGGGCGCACGTGCTCAATGCCATTTCCACTCTCTATCTGGGTGTATCCGTGTGCTAATTATTTTGGTGGCAGCCGAGGCACTTTGGCCGACACAGGCCTCCGGCAACGTGGCGATGACGTAAGGTGCACAGAGTTGGTGGCAGCCAAAGCACTTTGCCGGACACTGTTCCCCTGCCACGTGGCAATGGCTTGAGCTGCACGGAGTTAGTGCCACCAGAGCTGAGCGGGTGTGCAGCCTGCGATGATACGTAGGCCTCGATACACCATCCTGGCCCAATTTGAATTGTGAGCTCGGCTGGACCGCATGTACGCCAAAGGCAGCTGGCTGTACAGACATGACTCCTCGGCGCGTTGCAGCAGGATGTGCTGGAGGCAAGTGCTGCGGAATCCAGCGACAGCTGAGGAGGTTGCTCGGGCACGTGGTGAGTCCTCTTGGAGACATGCCGGTGGCAGCAGGTGAGCATTGAGGTCTGGGTACGCAGGGTTGGGCAGTTACCACTGGACGGTGGACTGGTCTGGGGACCAGGGCTGGGATGCTTGCGAAAGATGTAGGAATCATGCACACTGTCTGAGAAGTTTGCAACGGCATTAGTGTACAGACCCTGGTGGTCTGGTTTTGCCTGCACATTGTTGGAATGCATGTGGTTTCTGTTGCGGTCATTGTATGCAGTGTCAGCAGGGGGCACAAGTAGTACATGTGTGCAGTCAATTGCCCCCAACACGTGCAGGAAGCCTGCTATGGCGTGGTTCCCTTGCTTGGTCTCCAGCTGTTCCTGCGCAGTGTGGATGAAGTGAACATGCAGGTGTATCAAACTGTAACGAACTGTGATGCTTACAGGTATGATAAATCCTGCATAATAAGACCATAACAGAAGTTTGTGTGGTTGTAACATTTCTTTTCTTTCCTACGAAGGCTACAACCTCAAGAACATATGTTACGTCATTTTGTGTAGGATTGATCATACCTGTAAGCATTCCGGTTTGTCCAAGTGCAATACATTGTACCATATTACATTTGTGACCATACTAACGCTTGACCATTGTCTTCATTTATCCAACAGGTTTCTGAATACAGAGTTTTGGGATTTCCAGGACGATCTACAGTTATTTTGATCCACAAGTTGATTTTCCCCGTTGGAAATTTCACTCGTTGTTTGATGTTTTTGTGTTATTCATTTATGTTTTTCAAATACAGTACAGTTTTTCCACTACTGTTGACTACTAGACTTCATGACCCAGCGCACACCCATTTCAGTGACTACAATCTTGGATCTGGAGCGCAGAGGCGTCAAGCAACTGCTGGGGTTGGGGTTGGTTGTGCAGGAATACTACGAATTGGGACGAGCGGGTGGTGCGGATACAGGTGCCTAACATTGCTTTTGTGGACATGCATCCAAGACATGTGAGGAAGTTTAATAGGGCTGGCTGTGAGACTCCTCCGACTCTTGCAGTTGTTAGTTGGAAGGTACCAGAGGCCAATAGGTGCAGCACAGCCAGCAGCTTTATCTGCGGAAGGATGTTGATTGTCCGCTGTGTTGGTGCCATCAGCCTGTGGACAATGTGGCAGTGGGCACCAACTTGAGAATGGGGCGATAATTCTTTTGCCATTTTTGCGGCGCTAAAGTACCGATAACTCTGCGATAAGTCCCCACTGTTGGGTTATAGGTTGACTCTAAAACGAGCCTTTGTGTATATCACAAGAAAAAGGATGAAAGAACAAGAAAAGTGGGAAGGGTACAAACACACTGACCCCCTAGGCCTGCTCAGGGGATCCCACAAAACCCCCCAGGCCCAAAAAATGATTACTATTTTTTTTTAAAGCAGCGGATGCACAAATCCGGACAAAAAAACAAAAAACAAATGATGGGGCTTATTCTCAAGGACTTATCGCTGAGTTATCGGCACCCTAGCGCAGCAAAAGTGCCAAAAGAATTATCATGAGATTCCCAACCTGTGAAAACTGCCAATATAGCCAGTTTTCCAGCGATAGTGTGCGCAAAAACATTGCCACGAATGAGAGCGACAACTAACGCTAATGATATGCATAGTAGGCATTCCTGTGCAGAAAAACCCATGAAAACACCACTTCCCGATATTTTCAGCGACCAGCCAAATCTGCGATGCGATCCAAAAACAGGCGGTAAGCCACGTTAGCAGTAAGAATTTAACATGTGCCTTTTACTGGTGTAAAGCA
Source organism: Lissotriton vulgaris (assembly GCF_964263255.1). Taxonomy (NCBI): domain Eukaryota; kingdom Metazoa; phylum Chordata; class Amphibia; order Caudata; family Salamandridae; genus Lissotriton; species Lissotriton vulgaris. The sequence continues at coordinate 857,764,381 of NC_141695.1, forward strand.
GGATGACTACCTACAGTATGAAAGGGAGCCCAGCCCAAAGCCACATCTGAAGAACAACACATGTCATAGAGCTACTGATCATGCAGCTCCGACATTCAAGAAGGCCACAACACCCACCGCCACCACCCTCAGGACCTCCCCCCCTACTACTAAAGAGGCAGCACATAACAGGACAGCGGACCTTCCCTAAATGGCATGGCCCCTCTGCCACACAATAGCTGGATGTTGGGAGAGGTGGGAACCAAGTATGTGTGAAGGAGGCAAGTCACTCATTAATAACAATGCGTACAATGCCAAGAGTAGCGGTGATGTGCTGGTCAAACCTCACTATGCAGAGCACAGACCTCTCCATGTGTACATATACTGCTGGTGGTTGTAGTTTTGTGGACAGTGGACGCAACCATGTTACCTCAGGCAGTGGGGAAGATCTCGGTCATGTAGCTGTGTCATTCCACCCTATAAGCGGAAATGGAGTGGGCTGGTCCAACGTACGCCATTCCAGCATAGGAGTGTGAATGAATAGGCTGGGGCTCTGGGCATGGACAGCAGGGCTCAGAATTCAGATCGAGTCGAGTCGCTATTGCAGATGACGCAGTCCAATAGGCAACAGACATTTCTACCAGTGCGGCCCGCCCGGAGCATGCATCAACGCAGGATGCGCACACGTGGAGTGCTTCTGGTGCCACTAACTGTGCAGCTCAACTCAACGCCACCAGGTTATGGGCCCTTGCTGACCATTGCCTCCGGCCTACACTGCGGACAGGAGGGCTCGCAATTCAGATTGAGTGGTAATTGCAGATGACGCAGTCCAGTAGGCAACAGACATTGATACCAGTGCGGCCCTTCTGGACCACGCATCATCGCTGGCTGTGCACACGCTGAGTGCTTCAGGTGCCACTAACTCAGTGCACCACAAGTCACTGCCACGTAGCCTTATTAAGGCAGAATTCATTAGGCAACAGACATGGCTCCCAGTGCGGCCCCCCCGGACCACGCATCGTCGCAGGCTGATAACACACTGAGTGAATCATGTTCCCCCTAACTCTGTGCAGCTCAAGTCAACACCACGTGGCTGTGGGCGCTTGCTGTCTGCTGCCTCCAACCTACACCGCAGTCAGCAGGGGTCACAATTCAGATCGAATCACGATTGCAGATAACCCAGTCCAGTAGGCAAAAGACATTGCTCCCAGTGCGGCCTACTTGGACCACCCATCATTGCTGGCTGCACACACACTGGGTGCTTCAGGTGCCACTAACTCTGTGCACCACAAGTCACCACCATGTGGTCTGATTGAGGCAGAATTAATTAGGCAAAGGTACTCCTGTTTCAGGCTATTGTTCGTATGGAGCCTAAAACAGGTAAGCTGCCTCCATCAGATTTACAAAGAGGCTTAAAAGGAAGCGTTGTGTATTTACCTGTAGATTTTTTTAAAACACTTGAAACTATTGCTGTAGAGAATGAGGAAACTGAACCTGTAGTTATTCTAGTTAATGGTGTTCCTACGAAGAGTCGAAAAATATGGCAAGAATTAGCAGATGTCTACGTTATATCTCACAAAAAACAATGCTTACTACAAAAATGTGTATGTGGAAGAAGTAGAAATCGATTGAGAGAAATTTATCAACATTATAGTGTACATCCTTTACATTCAAAGAAAGTGATTGGAAATAATATTGTATTATTCAAAATGAAGAAAGCGAAGGGAACTCCCATGAGTGTTTGGGAAGGAAGTTTGGAAGCTTGTTGTTTTCCACAGCTCTTCCCCACTGGAAAAGGTGGACAATATGACAAACTACCAGTACAGATTCCAGCATCAGAAGATTGCACTCAGATGATCAAATATTTCGACACTGTATTCCATATTTATTTCATCTTTTGTTCCATAACATAATAAGGGCTCACAATTCAAATTCAGTCTTGATTCATTTATTGCAGAGTCGCTGCCTGCGCACAAGCTGAGTGCTTCAGGTGCCACTAAATCTGTGCTGCTCAAGTCAACGCCATATGTCTGTGTGCCCTTGCTGACCACTGCCTCCGGCCTACACTGTGGACAGCAGGGCTCACAATTAAATTTGAGTCTTCATTTATTAATTACAGAGTCCAGTAGGCAACAGACATTGAATCCAGTGCGGCCCGCCCGGACGACACATCATCACTGGCTGCACACACTGAGTGCTTCAGGTGCCACTAACTCTGTGCAGCTCAAGTCAATGCTACGTGGCTGTGTGCCCTTGCTGATCGCTGCCTCCGGCCTACACTGCGGTCATCAGGGTTCACAATTCAAATTCAGTCTTAATTCATTAATTGCAGAGTCCAAAAGGCAACAGACATTGCATCCAGTGCGGCCCGCCTGGACGATGCATCATCGCTGGCTGTGCACATGCTGAGTGCTTCAGGTGCCACTAACTGTGCAGTTCAAGTCAATGCCACATGGTTGTGGGCCCTTGCTGACCGCTGCCTCCGGCCTACACTGCAGTCAGCAGGTCTCCCACATATCCAATCCAATCCTGACCTGCAAGGACACGCCATCATCACTGGCTGCGCACACGCTGAGCTCTTCAGGTGCCACTAATTCTGTGCATCACAACTCACTGACCCTTTATGATTGACTTTCGTGCTGTAGACACTGGACGCAACAATGTCACCTCAGGCAGCACGAATATCCCGAAGGGACATTAACTATTTCTTCACATGAGCACGCTCATCTCTGGTGCTCCTACCTTAGTGCACCACAAGTCATGGACCCTTTATGATTGAACCTCTGTGTGTGATTCGATGATCACTGTTGTAGTTGTTGCCAGCACCAACCATTCCCTGAGGGTTGGCTTACACTCAGCGCACACGCATCCAGCACAGGCGTCACTGGATATGTGACCCTGGTACTAAAAAGGGGCCAGGCGCACGTGCCCGTAGCCAGTTCTACTACTTATCTAACTGTGTCCATGTGTTCATTATGTATGCATGATGACCCTCGGCCCTACCACATTACATTGTGCTGTTGAATGCGCATGCAACCATGTTACTTCTGGCAGTGGGGAAGACCTCGGTTATGTAACTTTGTCTGGGTCATTCTATGAGTACATGGGTGGAAGCTGGATGATTACAGTACTGTTAGGAGAGTGTATGGTGAATTTATAAGTGCTTGGGGATTGGCGGAGTAATTGGATAAGTACATATGTTGGCGGAGCTTAACCTTCGAGCACAAGCTTTGCTCTAATTGGCTGCCAACCAGTGGCAACCCTGGCAGAGCGTCAGGATTGCAAACCAAGCCTCGGGAGAGCCTATGCTATGCATGGCAAGTGAGTAGGCACCGTGCAGGTTCCTGAGGCACCCGCCTTCTTTGCTAGAGTATCCCCACAGCCTTTGCTCTAGTACCCTGGGTTCACACCCACTAAATTTTGGGTCACTGGCTAGCGGGAATACCGCACGGATGCCTGGAAAACCGAGTCCAGGAGCTTGGAATTCTCATTGTGGTGTACTGCATTCTCATTCAGTAGATACCCTCTCAGGTCATTGATCTCCGGATCAAGGAATTCTGACTGTTGGATCCCCGGAGTCCCTTCCACTAGATCCCCTAAAGCAAGCTGCTAGGTCCGAGTGAGCACCGGTAATAAAAGACCCAGAATCCTGTCTGCAAGATATTCCCAACCCCACAGCTGGATCATTGATATACGGCGGATAGAATCTATGGAATTCTGTAAGCATAAGGGGAGTGGGCAGAGCTGGCATACGCCAGTCCGGGGCGCAACTAGATCCAAATTTTGGGGGAGGCTGATGAAAATTTTGGAGGGGAGCTAATTCTTACAGTCATAGACAGAGTGGAATTGCAGGGGCTCTAAGAAGGGGTGAAAACACAATAAAGCCTCATTAACAGGTAAATGGTCTTATAAAGATCTGTGAAGTACTCGGGTGCCACGCTGAGAGCCGCGCACCCAGTGCGTTCATACTAGGGGGCCGTGCTGAGCGCCGTGTTAGGATTACCAGTCCAAACTTTTCTTTAAAAAAAGGTCCACTTCCATTTTATTTGCCCCGAGGATCCCATCCCCCGGGGCATGCCCAATTCTTGAATGTTTTTATTAATCATTAGGAAGGGGGGCCACGTGGTTCCCCTTCCCTTGCCCACTTCTGGCCCCGGGGACCCCATTCCCCAGGGCCTGGCCTCTTTATTGGGGACAGCGGGGGGAGCTCGAATGCCCCCACAGTCCCGCCGGCTCCCCACCTCCTGCGGGATCCGACATTGCTTTTGAGCAAGGGGAGCTGCTAACATGCAGCTCCCCTTGCCCAAATGCAATCCTGCTTTGCTTCATTGAAGCTAGAGGAGGATTTCCGGCTCTCACTTTAATGAAGCAAAGCAGGGTTTGCTATGACAGGGAGGAAGTCATGCTTCCGCCCTGCCATAGCAAACTGCAATGTCCCGGGGGTAGGTACCCCGAGACATTGCATGAACTGGCCCTGGCAGTCACCAGGGCCCTCAAGGGCTCCAGGAGGGGGCCACGTGGCCCCCTTCCCTCTATTATTAAAGCCCCAGGGAGGTGGTGGTTCCTGGGACTTTGGGGGCCCACAAGGCCCACCTGCATATTTAATTAAAGCCCCGGGTGGCAGTCCCCGGGGCTTAGGAGGGCTTCAGAGGCCCCCCATTAATTAAAAAACAAGCACCGGGGAGGTGGCGGTCCCCGGGGCTGCGGATGGGCTGTGCGCCCTCTCACACCTAATTTACATAGCCCCGGGGAGTTGGCAGCCCCTTGAGCTGCGGGGGCCCCACAGGCCCCCGCAATATAATTATAGGATTAGGCCGGGATCTGGCCCACTGTTTGGCTCATTTAATAGAAGTAGTGGAGCCCCCGCTTCCTTGTCTTTTAATTTTTTGTCCGGATTTGCGCCCCCAGCGCGCATTTGGACGTACCCTTCCCCATTTTCGTTTTTTTAAATCTTTTTTCGACTGTTTTCTTGGCTGCCAGCACTTCCTGGTTCGGAGTGCTGGCAGCCAATCACACTTACCCTTGTAGTCGGGAGGGTGCGCGAACCCACCGCTGCCCCAGATATCGAAAATTTTATTTTTTTAATTTCTCAGCAACTACTGAACGGATTTACACCATTTAAAAAGAAAGTCGCTTTCTGAACCAAGCACTACCTTTTTGTCAAATTTGGTGTAATTCCGTTCAGCAGTTCGGGCTGTAGCCTTGACTAAAGTTCCTATGGGAAATTGATTTTCAGACTATAATTTTTTTATTTCTCAACAACTACTGAACGGAGTTACGCCATTTTAAAAAAAAGCAGTTCGGGCTGTAGCCTGTAATAAAGTTGCTACGGAAATTAAATGGAGAAAACGCTTTTTGGGACCCCCCCTTTTTTCTCAGCCCCCACTTGACAAATCACCCCCAAACTTTCAGGATAGGAGCTGACCTAGATAGACCTTTTTTTTGGAGAATTTCGCGAAGATTCGTCAAACAACGCTAAAGGTATTAGCAAATCAAAATATGCTTTTCCTATGGAAACTAGGTTCTAACTATAACTACCTACTGGTGACCGCCAGTAGGTAATATACCGCCAGTAGGTAATATATATATGTAAATCCTATAATTGCATTGCAGGGGCCTGCGGGCACCACTTCCCTGGGGCTATGTAAATTAGGTGCGGGAGGGCGCACAGCCCTTCCGCAGCCCCGGGGACCGCCACCTCCCCGTGGCTTGTTTTGTAATTAGTGGGGGGCCTCTGAGGTCCTCCTAAGCCTGGGGGACCGCTACCCCGAGTCTATAATTAAATGTGCAGGGTGGCCTCGTGGGCCCCAGGGACCACCACCTCCCTGGGGCTTTAAAAACAGAGGGAGGGGGCTGCACGGCCCCCCTCCTAGAGCCCTTGAGGGCCCTGGGGACCACCACCTCCCAGGGCCGGCTCATGCAATGCCCCGGGGTACCCAACCCCGGGACATTGCTGTTTGCTATGGCAGGGCGGGAGCATGACTCCAGCCCTGTCATAGCAAACCCTGCTTTGCTTCATATTCACATTTGATAAGCTGTGCATGTTCATTTCTAGAACTTCCTTTATGATTTTAAGGCTTTTTATAGAATAATGTAGAGGTAACTGTATCCCACTTAGATGTGGTTCACCTCGTACTTGTGTATGAGGGTATTTGGAGTAATAAAGATTATTGGTAAGTAATGTAATCATTACAAGGGGTTTGTAGAATGCGCTGAGTTTCACTCCGCAGAATACTGTGGAGTTACCTAAGAACTCAGGAAGATTCCGTGGAGTTTCTCAAGCGGCGGAGTACGGTAAATCACACTGCTGGTGGTGATTTTTAGCATCGGGAGCTGTTCCTGCGCTCTAAAATCAGCACAAACAGCACGACGCGGTGTGCCAGAGGGCACTGCTTCTTTCTACCAGTCAAGTACATTTTCTACTCGAGCGCCAGCTTTCTCAACGCGAGTGGCAGCTTTTTAAACGCGAGTGGTAGCAACCTGCCACAACCGCCCATGTTGAGAAATGTCACCAGGAGGCGATCTAGTGCTCAATTTTCTCACTTGTGCTCGCCAACTTAACATTGGAGAGCCACGCCTGAGAAAAAACTCCACTACATGGCAGTGTGAAGATTTTTTTCCTAAACTCCACGCTCCAAGCGGAGCGCAGAGAGGACAAAACTCTGTTACTCCACCAGAGGAGCAGAATTTAGCACCCACCCCTAATTATTACCTCCTCAACCCATTTTCTCATACCACTACTTTACTATATGAGTATATAGCAGAGCTATTAACCATAGCCTGATTCCCTGACACATAACAAACTTCCAAATAACGCAAACAAAATGTAATGCTACTCTGTCACTCCATTGTATCACACTCTATTCCACTTTACACCATGCTACAACACTCAACACCTCTCTACACAGTTCCCCCTATGCCACTCCACACCAATTTACTCCACTCTATGACACTCCGCTCTACAACACTCACTCATCTCCACTCCACTCTGCAACACTCTACTCCATTCTGTGCTTCTCCTCTCTATGACACTCTACTCCAATATACTTGAGTACTCCACTCTACACCACTCTATGCAACTCCACTCTATGACACTCCGTTCCACTCCTCCATTCTACACCTCTCCACTGCACTTCACTCTATTCCATTCCATTCTACTACACTCTATGCTACTCCACTCTACAACACTATTTCACTCTACGCCCCTCCACTCTAAAACACTTTACTCCAACCTATGTCAATCCACACAAGTCCATTTTATGCCACTCCACTCTATTCTATGATGCTTTACTCCACTTTATGCTACGCCACTCCACTCTAAGTCACTTCAGTCTATGCCACTTCACTCCGCGCCACCCTACTCTGAACCTCAACTTTATGATACTCTACTCTACAACACTCTGCCCCACTCTGCTCCATGAAACTCGACTTCCTGACACTCCACTCCACTCTACCACACTCCTCCACTGTTTCCGCCTATGCTCCATTATTTGCCACTCCACTCCCTGCCACTCTCTTCTACGCTAATAACTTTTAGCCTTGCTGCACAGCAACCACACTGGTTTACAACACGGCTTAAACACATTGGCAAAGCCAATAGCTCTTGCTTAGGCGAGACCTATTCACTTTACCACTGCTTGTTATTTGTAGAGACCTGTCCCTTATGTAATGCCCAATCTGGATGACGACAGCAGGGAAGCTTGGCATGAAAAGGGCCTACATTTAGAGTGTTAGTTTCAAGTACTCTGAATGAAAATTAAGATGCAATCAAATATACAGACTACTAATATCTCTACTGATATTTTTTTTAATGTAACAGCATCGTAGCAAGCACGTATGTTTTTCACATTTTTTGTTGAGCATCGTTTGTAATGTGTTGCTGTTAGGTTATTAATAGAATCCTATACACTGAAATTATTTGAGTGAAAAACATGAACTAAGTAAACCGTAATTATGGTTTTTCTGAGTAATATATGGTGTTCATTCTTTAGAACAAAGAGAAAAAAACAAAGTGTTGTTACATTAGTGTCATTAGATGACTCATTTCAAATTATGACAGAAACATCCCTCTGGGATAATAGTCCCAGACAACTGACAATCAAATAAGTGCAGAGCGTGCTTCTCGGTCAGGTGTCACGCTGAAAGGCTCAACCAGCTTGTGCCATGGAAAAGGAAATGAGAGCTTGGGGCTTTATTATTGCAAAACATGAAGAGGGCTTCAAATGAGACAATGAAACAAGCACTAGCCAGGGGCATCCATTGTCAGAAGCACTTCAATGCAATCCTGTGGTGCAGTCAAACCTGCTTGCTGTCCTCTCTTCACTCCATGCTCTACTCCAGCACTAACATCCAATCACCCTATTCTCACCAGGCAACAGTGATATCACAAAAGACTGCAAGAAGTGACATCTGCTGTCAGGCACACGGTAAACTAACTTCTACACAAACGGAAACATCTCAAAATAGAACGCAGCCTCCGCTGCGTAAAACTGACTGACTGACCAAAAACAATCAGTTCCGGGCAGTGCTTAATTTGAACCGGTGCTTTTCAGTGCTCAGCACCAGCACTTATGGCAGTCTTACACGTGGTGGCACTGCTTGTCTAATTTAAAGAGCAGCACAGCAACACATGTTAATTAATTCAATATATTTTGAAACTACCTGCCGTCCAAGCCCTTGTTATAGCTTTGGGGGATTACCCTAAAATGTCACTCTTGTGGGTGTATGATGGTTAATAGTTGTGGTGACACTGTCATTGGCAGGGGAAATGGGTGGTGAAAGCTGCAGTGGCCTCCTGGCGAGGGCCCTGGCACTTATTTATTTACAAATTAAGCACTGGTTCCAGGCAATCACATAGTAATAGACTCTTGTTAAAACCATGTAAAAATATCGACCACCTGGGACTGCTTTTAAGTACTGATTCAGCGAAGGGACATTTTCACACACTTAGCTACACACATTCCACATTATATTAAATTCCTTAGTCCCATAATGTTTGTGGTGACAGTGGAGGCGTGGGACAATAGACTGCGGGTACATTGGGCCTAAGTATCCTCCATGGGTCATCAGTCATGTCCAAGACACAGCTGGAAGAGAAAAAACATTGATGCAAGACAAAAGAAACAATGCACAGTAACATGTTCAAATGCAAAGCAGACTGAAAAGGCTGACTGAATAATGGATGAATGCGCGTGGAAGCACATTACATTACTTTCGGACAAGACGGAGGTCCTCATCCTGGGCTCCTCTACCTCCGCCTGGGACGACTCCTGGTGGCCTCCCGCCCTGGGCACCGCACCCAAACCGACAGACCATGCACGCAACCTGGGCTTCATCCTGGACTCCTCCCTCTCCATGACCAGGCAAGTCAACAACGTCTCCTCGGCATGCTTCAACATCCTACGCATGCTACGGAAGATCTTCTGGTGGATCCCCACCGAGACCAGGAAGACCGTCACCCAGGCCCTCGTCACCAGCCGACTGGACTACGGCAACGCCCTCTACGCCGGGACCACCGCCAAGCTCCAGAAGAGACTCCAGCGGATCCAGAACGCCTCAGCCAGACTCATCCTCGACATCCCACGAACCAGCCACATCTCCGGACATCTGCGAGACCTTCACTGGCTCCCCGTCAACAAAAGAATCACCTTCCGCCTCCTCACCCACGCACACAAAGCCCTACACGACCAAGGCCCGAGCTACCTCAACAGCCGAGTCAACTTCTACGCTCCCAAACGCCACCTCCGATCAGCCAACCACGCCCTCGCCGCCGTCCCCCGCATCCGAAGAGCGACTACAGGAGGAAGGTCCTTCTCCCACCTGGCCGCCAAGACCTGGAACTCCCTCCCGACCGACCTGCGCCTGACCCAAGACCACCTCTCCTTCAGGAAGAAGCTGAAGACCTGGCTGTTCGAGCAGTAGCGGCTCCCCTCCCCCCCCCCCCCAGCGCCTTGAGACCCCACGGGTATGTAGCGCGCTTTATAAGTGTCACTGATTGACTTTCAGGAAACTGCACTCAATTACCCCAGTCTCGCTTTTCAGACAGAGGAAACTGCACAGATACTGCTGTTCAGTTTTGGAATAGGGTAATGGGTAGTGGGAAATGAGGAGATCAAACATCAATTCGGTTATTAATATGTGCAGACTGTCAGACATACTCATTATTCCTTCTGTTACAGTCGACTAAAATCGCCCGGCTTTAGTGTGTGTGCGCGCACGCGCCTCAGCCTACACGCTTTCTATTGAATGCGACTTAAGCTTGTATTTCTCCATTTGAGTGTGTGAAAAGGTCTTGCACTTTTGCTCTCCGTTCTGCATATGCATGATATGCTTAATGGAAACATGCTACTCCTGCTATGTTTCTGGCCTATGCCTTTCCCGTAAAAGGCTTCTATACGGGGAATGTTCGGGCTCTATAAAATTGCATTAAATAAATAAATAAGTACATACATAAATCCACCTAAAAGTGAATGGAAGGAAATATAGGACTGTTCATATCCAGTATGTACCTGTAGAAAGCATGTAAGAGAAGCTTACCCTACAGTCTTCTCCAACTCATACACTCAAAGGACATGCTACCCAGGTCTACAAAGGAAAAGGCATCAAGCGTGAAAGGCAGGCAGTGTAACAGAAGGACCAGTGCTGGTGATGTTAGCCCAGTAAGCTCAGGTGATGTACAAAGGGAGCAGAGGCTGGTGATGACTGCCCAGTAAGGTTAGGTGATGTCTGCCCAGTAAGGTCAGCTGATGTATCAGAGGCTGGTGATGACTGCTCAGGAAGGTCAGGTGATGTACCAGAGGCTGGTGATATCTGCCTAGTGTAGTTAGGTGGTGTGCTAGAGGCAGGTGATGTCTGCTAAGTAAGGTCAGGTGATGTATCAGAGGCTGGCGATGTCTGCCTAGTAAGGTCAGGTGATGTATCAGAGGTTGGTGATGTCTGCCCAGTAAGATCAGGCGAAGTGCAAAGAGACCAGAGACCGCCAATTTCTGCTCTGAAAGGTTAAGTAAATGTGCATGGGGTAGCAGGAAGAGGCCGGCAATGTATGGCTAGAAAGTCAGATGATGCACCCGGGGTCATGAAACTGGCGATACCTGCTGAGGAAAGATGGGTGATGTGCCAGGGTCAACAGTGGCTGGCAAAGCAATGCCAGCAAGCAAACCAGGAGGGGCAGAGGAGAGGCTGGCAATATCTGCAAATGAAGTTCAGTTTCATCCCGCATTCAGCTAGGATCCAGGTAGTACTGGCCCTGGTAATGTCCAGACTTGATAACTGCAATGCGCTGTACCTGGCTGCTAATAAGAGCTTACAGCATAAACTCTAGGTACTGCAGAACGCTTTTGCAAGACTCATTCTGGAAATTCCCAAAAAAGAATCGGCCAAGAAGGGTCTAGAACATCTGCATTGGCTTCCCATTGAACAGTGCATCGTTTTATTTTTTTTTAAAACCTTTATTGTGCAGATGAAAGCATACATATACGGGCCTACAACCAAGCAGGCCGGCCACGACACATTATGAAAGCACATAAGACAATAATAAGATTTCCCGGCAGTCGCCCAGCGTTGTACAAGCAAGCGATCTAGTATTAAAAGGGGGCTGAGTATGACCGCTGGAAGCAGGATTAAAGAAGGTTAATTTTATAATATAATAGGGAGTATAGCAGGATCAGTTGCAACTTTTAGCCATCTAAGTTCCCTTGGCGGGCCACATGTTCAACATCAAAACAGAAGGGCATCGATAAAAACGGGTAGCAGCTGCAGTTAACAGGATTCAACTTATAGACACCTCAGTTGAGAACAGTCCCCACTGTGGCCCATCACGCTCTCGTCGAACCTATATATACGCTAGTACATAATAAAGGAACCAGAGCAGCAGCATAGTTATATTCATCCTCTATACTAACCCAAGTAAATAGAAAAAAAAAAAAAAAGAAGGGAAGGAGGGAGGAAAGAATAGTAGAAGAGGGAAAGAAAGAACGCCGCGCTGCTTCCCGCGCCCCACAGCGATAGAAGCGCGCAGGACTGAGAGGTCAGCTATCGGGGTGTGGGCGTGCAAATGATGATATATGTGCAATCAATACCGTAGAAACAAACAAGTCATCCCCCATCCCCGCCAGCTATCACGCCATGGGAGACACGCACAGACACAGCGTCCCGATAAAGGGATACAAAAGAGCCATAGAACTAAAAGAAAAACAAACAGTAAAGAAACCCCATTCCACCCACCCCACCCTGCACCCCTGCAGAAGGCTACGGCCTACCCCCCAGCAGCGTGCCTGTCGCCCTAAATAGAACCCGAAATATAGGAAATTAGAAAGTGAGAAAGAAACAAAGCAGAGAAAAGGGAAAAAAAGAGTCAGTGGGAGAGAAGACCTGCAACCGAATCATTCGGCCCTTACCCCCCGCCTGCACACATATGAAACCACATTAGAGTGAGATCGACACAGCCTCGAGTATCAGAAACATACGAAGGAGTCGGCCATATTGTCATGGCTGCGGGCAGTCCTCATCTCAATCCGTTAACCAATAGTCCGCCGGGTCCAGTTCGGCTCACCCCTGTCCTCTCCTGACCATAGCTATCATGCGCAATAGAGTAGTGGGTAGCAAATAGTTCGAGGTGAAATGGGCACAGGATCGGAACAAATCAGGCCAAGGGTGGAAACTGGAGGACTCCAGTATCAAACGGCAGAGCAGGCAATGGCTGCGGCAGTCCAAACTTTCCAATAGCAACATCGGGAGCAGCAAACAGTATGGGTGCAGTCTCGCCGCCCAAGAATGCGAGGTCTCCCCCGCAAGGCAACAGCGGGACCATACCAAAGCAGTTTGAGTCGGGCATCCACCTTGCTCCCCAGTCATTCGGACATGAACATGCCCCGACGTGGGCCTCACGCCCGCACCCGCCTCAATCAAAGCTACCTGGAGATCCGGGGCCACAGACGTACAGTCCAGCAGATGCATGGCGGCAGCACTCCCCTCAGCAGCTAAGGGGGGCGAAGCAGCACACACTCGAGGTCGAGCCGCGTCCATGAGGGGAGGCCCAACAAGCATGGCGGCAGACCTATTTTCTTGCACAACGGTGCCGAGGACCATGGCCTCACGTAAAGAATGTAGGGCGCCAAGGACATCACCAATCGTGGGCTCACGCTCACAGGACTCGGCCATCGTGCACTTCAGCGACCCAGGTTTGCCGCTCTGAGTAGATCTGGGGCTCAGGGCACCGGTCGCCATCTTGTGAGTTCAGTCGCGACTCCCCGCGCCTCAACTTCTGGAGTGGGCTCTCAAGCAAGGCCCACCGCTGGAGTCCCGTCGAGCCCCGGAAATGGCAATCTTGGTGCAGAAAGAAGAGCCACCAAAAACGGGGACCGCCGGCGCCACCGTCCCACGGGTACCGCCCGCCGTGTCCGGGTGGAGGGCTTCAAGATGGCTGGACAGGGCAACAAAGAAGGGGCATGCCTCCTGCATGGTCTACCCCCATCCGCGGTGGGCCGCGCCCTACCACAGGGCCCCCAGGCCGCCAGACCGGCCCGGTCAGTCGCCACCGGAAAAAACGCACAACGGCCTCTCCAGCCAGTCCCTCTCCTCCACAAGGGGCCACCGCCGACACCCACACTCTGGCCGACCGTCACAGGAAAGTCCCCGGTCTGCACACCGCGGAGACCCCGGACCAAGCAAGGGCATAACTCCAGATCCGCAGCACACAGGAGCCCCCGGGACAAACGGTGAGTGCGAGCATTGTTTCACCCTTCCATTTCTCGCCGAGTGTGTCGCCTCGGGGCAGGATGAAGATCAGGATATGCGTTTAGGCAGGAAGGTTGGCGGAGCCGAGCTACAGTGCGGCCATCACGGTCACGAGCTTGGCTCCTCCCCCCCAGCGCATCGTTTTAAAATTTCTTTGTATGCTCCTTAAATCACTGCATGCTCCCTACCCCTTAAGGCTGAATACCATGTTCAAATAGCATTCCCCCAGCAGATTACTACGCTCCTCACTTCAAAAGCAACTATTGGTACCAAGAACCAAGAAGAGGAAGTGGGGCGATAAGCCATTCCTAGTGGCAGTGAGCAAACTCTAGAACTCCCTATCCATTGCTCTTAGATCTATCCCTCTTCTGCTCCCATTCAGAAAAGCCCATAAAACCTGGCTGTTCACAGTCAAACGGTGAGCTGGAGTTCTCTCGCTTTTTATTTCGAGACTCCGTGGTATGTATGGCCTCTCTCTAGAGCCTTGATGACCTCGGGTGACTGCAGTGCTTTAAGTATCAAAATCAAAATCAAATGTGCTTCTGGAACCAAAACACTGGAAATATCTGCTCTTTAACCCATTCCGTGCTCCCGTCGGAGCACCCCTCACTGGTGCTGCGCACGACTGTTGGCTGACGCAGCCCGGCCCATCCTTCAGAACGCCCGCACTGCGGTGGAATGTTCGCGTGGTAAACGCAGGGCCGGCGCTAGGCATGGGCAGTATGGGCAGCCGCCCAGGGCCTCGCACTCAGGTGAGAGGCTGGGGGGCCCCCTGCTCACCAGGGCCCCCTCCCCACACATTACAATACACATCAGAGATGTCTGGTGTCAACGACCGCGTGGTGGCATTCCTGGGGGTGCAGGGGTGGGGGGGAGGGACAAACAGAGTGGGGAAGTCAAAGACGAGGCAACACCTCTCTTAAGTACCAGCCATTCCCTGTCTGCATTTTGTTGCTAGGTGACAGAAGGCCCCTTTGTTTCCAGGACCAGCCGGACACAGGTTAGGAGCAGTGGGTGAGGGGAGGAGGGAGCAGCCATAGAAACTGGTGCTGGGGCAGTGTTTTAAGAAAGGCCTTGTTACTGCTTCAGGCCCAGGGGAGGGGGCCCCCTTTTCCTGGGCCTTGAAGCACTAGAGCAAGCTGCAAGGTCCAGGTGTGGGGCCCCCTTTCCCTGGGCCTCTAAGAACTATAGAAATCTGAAAGGTCAGGGTGTGGGGGCCCCTTCCCAGTGCCTTGTAGCCACTACTTCCTCTTTCTTTTCCTTTCCTTTATTTGTTCCCCTGTGAAATTATTCCAAAAAAGAAAAACTTTTTTGCTGGAATGGTCATCTTCTTTGTGACATTTTTCACTTCCAAAGTGCAGCCTTGGGAAAGAGAGAAATAAAAAATTCAAACTGTAAAAAATAACTAAAGCAAGACAGAGCGGGTCTAAAAGGGTCCAGATTGATTTTATTCACACCCAAATTACATTAGTGCCA
Source organism: Lissotriton vulgaris (assembly GCF_964263255.1). NCBI lineage: Eukaryota > Metazoa > Chordata > Amphibia > Caudata > Salamandridae > Lissotriton > Lissotriton vulgaris. The sequence goes on from NC_141695.1 coordinate 857,779,570, forward strand.
CTACACAGAGTTTACCAGTGAAGCACTACTTTTGTTTTCTTGTCTTTCTCTAAACAGCATTGTTTTCCCCAGGTGGGTAAGTGCACCATTTCTGGATGTACTGCAATACCTCCTTGATGGGCGGACTGGAAAATAAAGTGTATACCGCTGCTCTGTATTCACAAATGTGGTCTTTTTAAACCATATTGCTTTTGTTTTGCAAGGATATATTCAATGGGCATTGAAGCAGGTCCGTTCCGGCCCTGTAGTCATGGCCTTAACTTTTCATGCAAAGCACTCATTCATTTCTGAATAAGTGCTAAAGCGTTAAGGTAACCATGTTGTTCCTGCTTACATTTCACATGCTTTAATTAATCTTACATTCCTTATGAGTGTTTGCTTTTTCCAGAATGTTGTCACTTTTTTTTTTAGGCAGCATATTGCTCTTGTCTAGTGCGTAATTTGAATTGAGTCGCCTCCAGGTGTTTGTAGCGGGGCACAATTGGGTTGTAGTTGAAGGCAGTGCGAGTTTCTCTCAGTGGGGTAGTATGGTGTTCAGTGGAGAGAGGATGTGGCACTATGGTCAGAGCTGCCGAATTTGGAACTGGGGAGCCAGGGTCAGCCTTCATGACCAGTCTACCAGACTAATCTCCCTGAGGGAGCACATTTCCATGCTAGACGTTGGAAGGACCCGCACGACCTTAGGAGCCCTGGTGTCTTAGCACCAGCAGGTGAACCATAGCAGTGGCAAGTGTGGGTTAAACTTGAAGGCCTGTCTACCACAATCCCTTTTGAAGCCCACCGCAAGTCTTTGGGGCAGGCCTACGAAGCAGCACACCCTAGAGCAACAGTGACTCTGTCATTGAGGTCACAGGACCCTTGAGCAGGGAGGCTCTAGGGCGTTGCAAACGGTGAGATCGCATTGAGCGCTGACTTTGGGTCATGTTTGCGAATATATTATGTTTCTAAAAGCAGTTGCTGCCTTCTTCCTGGTCTCCAGGAATTTTCGGCAACAACAAAAATGTCATGAAACTCCGGTGATCAATAATATACATCTTTGTGAGACCTGCACCTAGCTTTTCCATCTAATGAGACAAATGTAATCCATTTAACAGTTTTAAAATATATGGACTTATTTCATTTGTATATTTATCTTTTTGTCCATGTTACTGATATCCACGTTAGGTCTCTTCAGGGATGCCAAATAAGATCAATAGTCCTGCGATGTCACTTTCTATGATGTCACTTCTTGTGATGTTACCAAGGGCGGCTCCTTCACTAGGGCGGAGGAGCGACGCCCCACTACTTTCTCGCAAAATCAGAAACACAAAATGCTCAAACGACCATTTTATGTTTCTGCTTCTAGCACTGCGAGAAAGCAGAAGGGTTTCATTGGGGGCGGGCAGGTCTGTTTTAGGGCAGGAGAGGATTGCCTTGCCAACTGCTAAGGGCGCTGACTGTTCGGCCAAATCAGTCATGCGCACTCTGCCTTTCTCTATGTAGGCTGCAATGCAGCCTACATGGGGAAAATGGCCTCCCCATAGGCGCCTGGTTGGTCGGTGTCCTGATCAATCACAACAATGCCATTGCAGCATTATGATTGGCTTAGGGGAAGGGAGGGAGGCTGCCTGCTTCCTGTTCTCCACCCCCCCTTCCGAACTCCCGCAAGATCCTCCACCCGCGAGTCATGCCGGCTGCGACTGCAAATTAGAGGGGCCTCACATCTTCTCTTTCGCCCGGGGCCCCAGGAGTTCTAGGACCGGCCCTGGGTAAACGGGTTAAGATTGGGCGATATGCTAAGGGTACCACAGACTGTCGTGTTTAGAATTCAGTCATACATCTGCCAAGGTGCTCTGCTGTAGGTGAAATCTGCCCAGTCTGTGGCTGGCGGTGACATGCAGCGCCCAGGAGCATGGAGGAGGGAAGGTTCCTGCAGCCAGCCTCATCTGCTCAGCAAGGTCAGGCTGCGTGCTCAGTGGGGAGTGTGGTAGCAGTTGGAGAGGGAGAGGCAAGATGCTGAAACCCTTATTTTATACATGTAAGTGGTGCGAAGGTCTGGTTGGGGCGCCATGATGAATTGGCTTCATTATAAGATGGTTCTCCCCATCAGCACGCGCTGTGGGTAATTACAGCAGCGGCACTGAATGCGTCACACACTCCCTTGAAATTATATTAGGAGGAGAAAGTGGATTACGCGGAGCATTATAGCAGTTCAGCGCCCGCCCCTCAAGTTAATTGGGTGAAGGGCTCCTATCCCGATATTCATTCCTGGTGACGGAATGGAAGAAAAAGAGAGAGAGAGTGTCTCTAAGTGTGTCCTTTTTCAATGTCTGTGAGTGTCTGTGTGTCTATGTGTCGTAATTATCTGACATTATCTGTTACATGTCTGTCTGAGAAAATACTAGACTATTTTAGACTGTTCCTAATTTTTTTCTTACTGTGTATCTTTGATGTTTTGTCCTACGGTTCATTTCTTTGAATATCTGCCTGTCCATGTCTGTCGGCTACTGCTGCTCTACCCTTTTCTGCCCGTTTATCTTTGCCTCTGCACTACTTATCAGGCCAGGTCCTTCTCCCTGTCTGTGCCTGTAAATATCTATCTATAAATGTCTATCCATGGCTGCCTGTTGCCGCCTTTCTGCCCCTTTCACACGGTATATATTTATCTGCTACTAGTCCGATTGGTTTGTGTTTGTCACTCAAGTTACTTTTCTCTAAAAGCAACACTTGATAGTTTGCCCTATTTATTTCACTGCTGTTTCTCACTTACATTTGATATGTAGTCTGTCCTTGTTCTATTAGAAAATTTCTGTTCCTGTGTTTGTCCTATCTTCGAACATTCTATAGTAAGTAGTGTATAAAGGACTCACATCGCACACAATAGTCATATTGTAATATTGTGACACATAGCACAATTGAGACACCAGTTGCAAGTTATCATTTATACACCTTGCAGATTCCTCCAGGCGCCTACCGACAACAATAGTTTCTTGCTATTATGAATTTCTCAAACCTATAATTTGCTTTGCACTAGCTGCTTTTTTTTAAACATTAGTAGAAATATGTCTCCTTACATGTGAATTTACAATTATAGTACATACATCCTCTTTTTCAGCTTAAATGTATACATATATATATATATATATCCAAAATCAAGTTTGCCTGGAAGAAAGAGGGGCCCGCGAGCAAGGTAAAGATTTCAGCTTCTAATTCTTTGTCAGGATCACAGCTTGCGAAATGGATGCAAATACAGCAAATTCAATGAAAAGTCAGCCTGGCGCGTTTCGTATTGCTACTTCTTCAGAGGCACTGACTCGAGCTGCAAGGCAGGCATTCTTTAGGCAAAACCTCGGCACAAGTACCCGCCCTAGTGGGCGTTGCCGGTCGCAGGGCTTCATGGTACCTGTAGTGTGATGTCCTGTCCTCCTTCAGTGAGTGATCTGCCTTGGAGCACACTGTTGATGAAGAGGTGAGACCACAGTGGGGTATGCAGAGTCACATCACAACTCCGCAGCTGTCCATTATCCCCAACAAACGCTCCTTGCTCCCACATTGGTGGCGTTGTAAGCGTCTCCGTGGGGGGCTGGAACAGCAAATACAGCAAATTCAATGAAAAGTCAGCTACTTCTTCAGAGGCACTGACTCGAGCTGCAAGGCAGGCATTCTTTAGGCAAAACCACGGCACAAGTACATCACACTACAGGTACCATGAAGCCCTGCGAAGGTCAGCCCTGGGGCTGTTCCAGCCCCCCACGGAGACGCTTACAACGCCACCAATGTGGGAAGACCTGCAATACAATACAATTTGATTTTATACCCAATTAAAATCTGCATCATGTTGGATTCCATCCATTTTCATTCATTTGCTCCATAGTACATTGTCTTTCCAAGACGAATCCATGGCGTGGGTGAAAAAAGGGCCTTGGGTAAGGAGGTGCTGCGGTAGCTCTCCGGGACTGGTTAGCTGGTTAGTGGCCAGCATCAAACGCCAGGCCTAAAAGCAGCGTGTGTCAACAGAGTCGGCACACCCTTTGTGGGAGTCGATTCAACAGGGACTGGCGCTCATTATTTGGAGTCTCTTGAATCCTCTGGCCAGAGGGCTCCAAGGCCTTCAGTCTGCTGCACAGAAATACCAAATATGAGTGGCAGACCGAGTTTAGAAGAAGAAATCTGGGTAAATTGTTTATAGATATTTGGACTTTTCATTGATACCTTCACTTACAAATATTAGCCATCTCTCCCCTCCAAGTGAGACAATACGGACTATTCCAGGCTACCAAAAGTTTTAAGAACGGTCTGGCTGGTGTTAATAATTTATATTGAAGATTGGATTGTTAAATACTTTGTTGATGTACTCTCCTTAAAAGTATATAAACAGCACAGCCATATGGTGGACTGTTATAAGTGCAGGTGCTGAGAATCACGAAAACAAAAAGGTAGTCTTCAGATTGCCTTAAGTCTGAGGAATTCCTTTATATATTGGAACCTCTGTCTGTATTTTTAAATTTAACTAAATTATAACAATTTGTGTTTTATATAGCACTTGCTGCAGAAGATTTTGACTATTATTAATGCTGGTGATAGACCGTGCTCTAATTATTTAACTCAATGATACTCATTTTATCAGTCTCCAAAGAATGTCAAGTGCTGAGATGTCCTTGTTGCGAATAAAACCGGTTTCTTGCAGATAACTCATAGATTCATAGATTCATACAGACGTCAGAATGCTGCTATTATTCCCATAAATTTACACCTACATACCTTGTGCACTGAGTACATAATAGACAGAGCATTCTTTATTGAACCAAGCGCCCGTAAGCCACGGTTTCTTTGTTGAATTTACTTATAATATGGCTTTTATATTGCACTACATTTTATGTAGAGCCGCACAGCACTGAGCAAATAAAACAAACCAACACTGACATATATGGCCCTGATTTACTAGAATTCTGCCTTTCTTCTGCGACTGAAAACCCTGGTAAATTAAACCTTTTTAAGCAAAAGAAAGATTTATTAAATCATACCCTGCGTTCTAATGTTTCCATACATGCTTTTATTTATTTTTTCTTACGGCAAAATCCTTCTCATATAAATTGCTTCTGTCACCCCCACCGTCTCTGTCCCTAAATTCCCTTGGGACGGCAGCTTTTATTCTCTGTTTTTTGCTGCGTTGGTGTTTAGATACACTCTGCTATTATTTAACACCTATTCTCCACCGCGTTAAGCTACCAAAGTCACTGCTGGGTCTCATGCAATTAAGGAGGCGGAATGTAAACAAGTGCGCAGAGCCTCGTGCAGCTGTGACTCGGTGTGGGCAGGTAAGTGACAACTTTAAACGTGTCTGGCCAACTTGGTCTGTCCCTTGGTGCCAACTCTGCTTCTTTGATGATGTCACACAAAACTTGTTCAGTATCAAAACAAAAACTCTACTTCCCATACAAAATGTTTGTTCTCCTTGTTCACTGCTCTTCAGCATTTCTTTCCCACATCCCCACTGCCCGCCTGGCTTACAGTCTTGTGCACCAACGCAGCGCCGGTGGTCTCAAATCCTGGCATTTGTATGGTCCTGCTTCCTCTGAGATGCATCCCTTTACCTATATTCATTCATTCATTTCCAATCTTTATTTCGGCCGTTTGGCCATAAAAGATACACAATACACATATACAATCACAGATAATCATTTCGTAAAAGAATAAAAACCATTGGAATACTTGTGCTAAAAAATGCTATACAAACTATGCATCTAAAAGGATTTTTTAAGAGGGACCCAACACCTTTAAAATACGATTACGCGTATGCCAAACATTGGTTAGAAATTTTGTTAAAGCAAAAACAGTTGGGCCAGAAATATCAGATTTTAAAATCCTGTACATAGGTGCGTATTCCCTGCAGCCCATATTCCTTATCAACGGGAGAAGCCAGTATTTTCTTGCTACCTTATAGGCTGTATTAAGTAAAGTGAGCTACCCAGTAAACCTTTGGGGGCTGGGTGAAATGTGATCAGATGGGTAAGAGGGCCTCCAAAGGAGTTTGTTTTCAGTATTGACTTTGATTATTTAGATGGATTGAATATAGGTAACTGAATTATCCAGGGGTAACTTAATTTCAATAAATCAAATGGCTAAAACTCACTAGACACAACAATACTCAACATTAAAACAAATATTGACATGAAAACAAATAGACATGTGTATATGCAAAAAATAGATTTTATCAACAATAAAATCTATTTTTTGCATATACACATGTCTATTTGTTTTCATGTCAATATTTGTTTTAATGTTGAGTATTGTTGTGTCTAGTGAGTTTTAGCCATTTGATTTATTGAAATTAAGTTACCCCTGGATAATTCAGTTACCTATATTCAATCCATCTAAATAATCAAAGTCAATACAGAAAACAAACTCCTTTGGAGGCCCTCTTACCCATCTGACCTTATAGGCTGGGCAGAAAAAAGCCACATGCAAGTCGGTTTCCTCCGTTGCATCACATACCGGACACTGCTTTGTGGTGGGAGCCGATGACCAGGCGCTTGTAAAGGACCGGAAGGGCAGTGTGCCATATCTCCATTGGAGAAACAGCTTTCTGGCAAGTACAGGGGAAATAGGATCCAGTACCTTCTCAAACCTATACAGATCCTTGCTTTGCAGAAATACGGAGGATAAGGACCCTTCTTCCTGGGCAGCTTGGGCCCTGGCAAATTTGTGTTCGTGATATACATTAGCCAGGGACCTTTTGGAGATGTTTAGTGCGGCATTCGCCGGCTCAGTCCATAAGTCAGGGAGCCCTAATTCCATGCAAGTGACTTGGATGTTTTTGATCCAGGGGATATTGAGCGCTTTTGGGTGATTCAAAAGTTCAACCAGTTCCGCCCTGTATTCTGCAAGGTCATTGCTGCTCCACAGCCTGCGCCAAAAGGCTATGGGTCTCAGGCTTATTTCATCTGCTAACGGTCGTAAGCCCAAGTCAAGCCTCAAGGGGAGGAGCGGGGTGCTGGTCGGGAGTGCGTCTATCTGTCTTATAAACTTGTTTTCCATTAGTGACAGACTCCGGCAAGGTGTGTGACCCCACAGTTCCGCCCCGTACATAATCGCTCCCCTAGCCTGGGCCTTATATATCTGGATTAGTGCCCCCAATGGACGGTATGTTGAACCGGTCATCATCCGGGCGATACCTCCAGTGGTTTGGATGAGTTTGAGGTTAGCCCTACTCTGATGGGATCCCCAAGTCATGGTTTCGTTAAGAGTCACACCAAGGTATTCAAAGGTGGCTACTCTCTCGAGCCGTACAGCTCCCAATTGCGGATTTGGCCGCAATTTTTGGCTCGGATTCAAGACCATGAATTTGGTTTTTGCCGCATTCATTTCTAGCCCCCTATCAGTACAGAAGGCCACAAAGGAATCCAAAATCCTCTGTATACCCATGGCGGTTTTAGATAGCAGCAGGGTGTCGTCCGCAAACATAATTGCGGGCACCCTGCTGCCATTTAATTTGGGGGCGTCAGTATAGTCAGTGGCATTCAGGTGGGCGATTACCCCGTTGACGAAGAGACAAAACAGGGTCGGTGCCAGCACACATCCCTGCCTTACCCCCGGCCAACGGGGAATCTATCGGTCAGTTCCCCCGACCTCCCGCACCTCACTCGGGCGTAATTATTGTGGTGCAGCCTCTGTAAGATCAATAGGATGTCCGGGGGAACGCCCATCTCTGCCAGGACGCTCCAAAGTTTCCCCCTGGGCACCAGGTCGAAGGCGGCCCGTAAGTCCACAAAAATTGTGTACAGACTACCGCCCTCGAATTTTGCTGCCCTCCAATAGATCAGGTTTAATCTGAAAACCTGGTCCACTGTGGATACCCCCTTCCTGAATCCAGCCTGGTAAGGACTAAGGGCACCCACTTCCTCCATCCAGTCCTGGAGCCGGTTCAGCAGAACCCTACCAAACAGTTTCTGTGCCACGTCTATTAAACTGATTGGTCTGTAGTTGGCTGGGAGGAGAGGCGAGCCCTTTTTAAAGATGGGGACCACCTCTGCCCCTAGCCAAGTACTAGGGATTTCCATGCCGCCGAGCACTCCATTGAAAAGTGCGGCAAGGTAAGGGGCCCAAACAATGGGCTCCTGTTTAAACATGTCCCCTGGTAAACCATCCAGTCCTGGCGCCTTTCCGGAGGCCAGACCTGAAATGGCAGCAGTGACCTAGCCCAACGTTATTGGCTCCCCTTCGTAACCCGGCCAGCCCACCTCAGTGTCAACAGGAGATTCTCCCGGCTCAGAGCTGTATAGGGACTGGAAGTGAGCTTGCCACACCCCTGGGGCAATGTTGGGCTCTAGTGCCGATTGTAGATTCCCCGATCCCCCGTTCACTATCCTCCAAAACAGGCGTTGGTTTTGGATCGCTAGGGCCTTGGTGAGTTCTTCCCACTGGTTTTCCTCCCATTCGGCCTTAGCATGGGCAACGAGTTTCTTGTAAGCTCGCCTGCTTTGCTTAAGGCTATCCCCCCTGAGCCCTCCTTGATTAATCTGAGGAGTTCTGTTTTTGCCCGTCTGCATACTGGGTTATACCATGATGTTTTGCCTTGCCGCCCCCCTCTTGCACTACAGGTGAAATGAGGTGCCGCAGCTTTTATGAGGTCCTCTTGCGCCTTGTACAGTTTGACCTGGGAGTCTTTGTTATTTGCCTCGGTATCCAAGCTCCCCACAGTTTCCAAGATGGGAGTTATCCCTTCATAGAGCATGGGGAGTTTATTCTTGCTTGTAACCAAGTGCTCCCACCTGATTCTTCTCCTGCTATTATCCAGGAGAAGCGCAGGATTATTCCCTTCTGCGTTGGTCACGGGAGCTTGGGGGCCAGGGTGAGCAAGGTCAAGCTCAAGTGCATTGTGGTCACTGTCGGTCCTTTCCCTCACCCTAAAGTCCTGAATTGTCGGCCACTTCACCATTTGGGCCAAGACATAATCCAGACGGGACTCTCTTCCCGGTCTATTGTAGGTGGTTTTACTAGGTATGTCAGATTTCATTCGCCCGTTGCAAGCTCTGATTCCGAACTTTAAGGTGAGGGCTGTAATTTGTAGTGCTAGTGGGGTCCAAGCCTTCGGGGGTGGAGCTTCCACTAGGGGCACTGCCCATCTGGCCTCTTCTTCCGATGATAACCCGTCCAGAAGGCCGGGGAGTGGCTCGAAATGAGAATTAAAATCCCCTCCCACTACATAGAAAGAATCACTTGGTAGATCGGATATATAGTTGGAGAGTTCATCTATAGTCAGTGATTCCTTTGCAATTCCCGTTGGCCTAGAATAGATGTTAATGAACAAAAGTTTGACTTGGTTGGGCCATAATAATGAAACCACAAGGATATCTTCAGAGTTAGCCGACAACCGTGTGGCCACGCAGCCCAGGTGAGATGCAACCCAAGTCGTAAGCCCCCCTGACGGACGGCCTTTGCCTTCCCACCTCGCTGGAATGAAGAATGACATGTAGCCTTGGTGACCATAGTCCTCTCTGGCCCAGGTTTCCTGGAACATACATACATCTCCAGTCTCGATATACTTTGCCCAGTCCGGATCACCCAGTTTATTGGCCAGTCCAGCAACATTCCAGCAGATTAGCCTCAAATGTTCAGGGGTGTCAGTTGCCGCGCCAGGAGGGTTGGAAGAGATGGTTCCAGACTCTACTGCAGTCGGAAGTTTTGACACATCACCAACAGTAGGGGCAGATGGCTCAGAAAGTCTACAGGAGCCGTTCTCCACAGGTATTGTCATATTCAGTATTCCAGAGGCGTTGTCAACATTGTGGGCAGATAGATCAGAAAGTCTGCTGGTGCCATTATCCAGAAACACTGGATCATTCAGTGGGCCAAGAGTTTTACCAACAATCGGGGTAGATGGCTCAAAAAGTCTGCAGGAACCGCAATCCCGGGTCACTGGCTTGTGAGTGGAAAGTCAATCGACCCCATCCAAGCCATTCAGGCAATTGAAACGGTTGAAATGAAAATAGGGTGTGTCCGGCAAATGAAGATTTGGGCGTTGTACATAATCCTTGTGTCTGCGTCTACGTTCCACCCTTGTCCATTCATCGTGCGGTGGAGCATAATGCATGCGAGTAGGGGGGAAAAAGAAGGATACTGGAAGGGTCTGAATGGTGGAGTCCAGTGATCTATTTATTCCTTCACAGATATGCAGAACAGTGCCCGGATCTTTAAAAGTTACCAAAATACAATGCCCTATTATTGTTTTTCTGGTCTTCCCTAACCAAGGGACCCTTCTAACCATAATAATCTCATTATTAAAATGCGATGGTAGGGGTCGATTCCAGTTTAGCCATTTATTGACCTTTTTCTTTAGGCATTGGTAGTCTTCATTTTCCCCTGATCTTAGATGGGGGGCACCTGCTAGGACCACCGTTAGACTATTAGCTTCTGGGGGGAGATCTGGTCTCCGTGGTCTTTGGGCTGGTCGGCCCGGGGAGAGTAAAGGGGCGCTGCGAGCTTCTTGGTGGCCATCGTTAATCCCTAGCTGGGAACTTTGAGGGACAGGGTCTATTGGTTGTGAAGGACTATTGGTTGAGTTACTGCGCGGTGCCTGGACTGAAATAGCCATTAATGGCTGCAGGGGGGGGGGCAGTAGGCACACTCTGTGGGGGGACTTTGTTGGCACCCTGAGGGGCTCCTATTTTAGGAGGGTGAGGACCCACATTTTTGGATTGCTTACTAACTAAGGTGTTCAAGGTAGTAAGAGATGTCTCTAATAGAGTGAGCCTAATCTCAACTTTTTTGAGGCTATCGCTAATAGGCTGCAAAAGGGAACGAAGTAGGAGTTCTATACTCCCTATAGATGTGAGAGGGGGAGTTGTATTGGATGTATTGGCTACTAGGTCGTTGTTGGTATCAGCTATGTTGGAACTTGGGGCCTTAGAGGGAAGAGCGATAGTCACAATCTCCTTGTCCTTCCCAGGTTGGAGTGCGTTTATATGTTTTTACCAAAATCTAGATGGGATACTTTGGTTTTCCCCCGCCCCCCCATTGACTTCCTACTCCGTTTGCTAGGTGGAGGCCTATGCAACTCCACCACAACACTTTGTTTTGGCTTACTTTTCTTAATTACATGCAAAGGGGGAGTTTGGGTAACCAAATTAACGGGGGTGACACAAGTCATGGGAGGAGTTGTATCAATAGACTTTCCGGGCACCAACCCAGGGTAGCTAGGAATTTCCCGAAGTAAGAGGGGGAAATCCTCAAGGGTCGGGGGATTTAAACTATTGGGGGGCGTACCTTCCTCTTGGGAAATAGGATACGGGATGATCTCAGTCAAGGGTCTGCTCTTCATAGACTCAATGGAGCGCCGCCGCTCCGCCCTGCGACTCTCTAGAGAGTTTTCTTTACCCGCATCTCCCTTGGCAGATTTAAAGTAATTGTCCAATGTCCCTGTGTTGCTGCCCCCATCCCTTAGTGGAGTTTTGCGTGGTGTCGGCGAGGGCATCGCCTAATCAGAGTGGTAGTTGGAAGTAAAAGGTAAGGGATATTGCCCAGCCCGGCCTCCTTCGGCCCCTGACGGCCACAGACGGTCCCACCCTTGTCCCGGGCTTCTCCCGGCGCTACCGCGCAGTGGTATAGGCAGTATCAATTTATTAAGCACAGGGGAAGGGGAGGAGCAGACAAGGAGAGCGGCCCAGGTGTTGAGAGTTGGGTCTGGCAAGCGCTCCTGGGAACTGTAGTCCCGGTCCAGCGCCTGCTCTCGCTCGCAGCCCCGCCTGTCACTCGCCTTCTCAGGGACACCGTCGTACTTCCCAGCAGTTCCTGATGGATCGCCCCACACGAAGTGGGACCCGCGCAGCGGGTTCCGCGAGAGGTAGGCAAGTCTTCGCTGGGTTTTCAGATGCTCCTTCCAGCAGGCTCCAACAAATGGCAGAATAAGGGTCCCAAGTGCTTCACAAGCGCCAGAGTCTTTAAGCGCAGGGGAAGGGGAGGAGCAGACAAGGAGAGCGGCCCAGGTGTTGAGAGTTGGGTCTGGCAAGCGCTCCTGGGAACTGTAGTCCCGGTCCAGCGCCTGCTCTCGCTCGCAGCCCCGCCTGTCACTCGCCTTCTCAGGGACACCGTCGTACTTCCCAGCAGTTCCTGATGGATCGCCCCACACGAAGCGGGACCCGCGCAGCGGGTTCCGCGAGAGGTAGGCAAGTCTTCGCTGGGTTTTCAGATGCTCCTTCCAGCAGGCTCCAACAAATGGCAGAATAAGGGTCCCAAGTGCTTCACAAGCGCCAGAGTCTTTAAGCGCAGGGGAAGGGGAGGAGCAGACAAGGAGAGCGGCCCAGGTGTTGAAAGTTGGGTCTGGCAAGCGCTCCTGGGAACTGTAGTCCCGGTCCAGCGCCTGCTCTCGCTCGCAGCCCCGCCTGTCACTCGCCTTCTCAGGGACACCGTCGTACTTCCCAGCAGTTCCTGATGGATCGCCCCACACGAAGCGGGACCCGCGCAGCGGGTTCTGCGAGAGGTAGGCAAGTCTTCGCTGGGTTTTCAGATGCTCCTTCCAGCAGGCTCCAACAAATGGCAGAATAAGGGTCCCTTTACCTATAACTTAAAGCAAATACACCACCTACCAGAATTTTAAAAGCACTGATGCTTGGCAGAACCTATTGAGAGCCGGTGTTCTTTATCATCTGGAGCTAGCAGAGTAGAGACTTGTTTATGCCAGCGTAGAGGGCATTTCCGAATTCCAGCCTGATGGTGATGAGCTTGTGAGTGACTTTCTTGACTCAGTGGGGATCCATTAGAAAATCTTACAGAGGATGCGGAGGGTGTTGAAGCAGCTGGAGGCGACAACGTTGACCTGGCGGTTCATAGTGAGGGAGGAGTCGAATACGATGCCGAGGATTCTGGCATGATACGTGGGGTTTGGTGGGGCTGTAGAGGGCGGTGGGCCACCAGGTGTTGTTCCAAGCTGATGGGATGGTTATGAGGACAAGGACTTCTGTCTTCTCTGAGTTGAGCTTTAGGCAGCTGTTTTTCATCCAGGCAGCAACGTCCTGAATTCCTTCCTGGAAGCTGAGTCTGGTGGTGGTGGGGTCCTTAGTGAGGGAGTGGATGATCTGGGTGTAGCCTGCGTAGGATACTATGTTGAGGCTGTGCTGTCGGACGATGGCGGCGAGGGGGGCCATTTATATGTTGAAAAGGGTTGGGCTGAGTGATGATCCTTGGGGGACACCGTAGTAGATTTCCTTGGGACAGGAAAGGAAGGGTGGCAGTCTGATCCTTTGGCTTCTGCCAGTGAGGAATGATCGGATCCAGCCGAAGCCGGTTCCTTGTATGCCGGCGTCGTGTAGTCTGGCGGCGAGTGTGCGGTGGGAGACGGTGTCGATGGCAGCTGAGAGGTCAAGTAGAATCAGGGCTGCGGTGTGGCCTTGGTCGAGGAGGGTTTGGATGTCGTCTGTGGTGGAGAGTAGGGCAGTCTCGGTGCTGTGGTTGCAGCGGAATCCGGATTGAGAGGGGTCGAGGATGGCTTTGTCTTTGATGAACTTTGTCAGTTGTGCATTGACGGTCTTCTCAGCGACTTTCACCGCGAAGGAGAGGAGCGAGATTGGCCGGTAGTTCTTGAGGTCTGTCAGATCTGCTGAGCGCTTTTTGAGGAGGGGCCTGACCTCTGAGCATTTCCAGTTGTCGGGGACGGTGCCAGTCTTAAACCTGGTGTTGATGGTGCGTCGTAATTCTGGTGTGATGTTGGTGGCGGCTCTGTAGTAGATGTGAGGTGAGCAGGGGTCCGTAGGGGACCCTGAGTGGATGGTCTTCATGGTCGAGGCAGTTTCTTTTGTGGTGATCGATGTCCAGGAAGAGATGGTGGGCTGGCGAGCGTTGTACATGGGCTGGATGGCTGCGGAATCAGGTGTATGGTCATTGAAGTTGTCATAAAGGTTTTTGATCTTCAGGTGGAAGCAGGATCCGAGCTTGTCGCAGAGTTCCTGGGAGGGGGCGATGTCCGTTGCTTCACTGTAGGGCATGGTGAATTCCTGGATGAGGCTGAAGAGTTCCTTGGAGTTCCCTGAATTGCAGTTGATTTTGTTGTGGATGAAGGTCCTTTTGGTGGTTTTGATGCTTAGGTGGTATTCCATCATGGCGTCCTTGTAGGTGGTGTAGTTCTCATGAGTCTTGTTGTTTCTCCAGTTTTTTTCCAGGCATCTGCAGCTGCGTCTGGTTACTTGGAGGTCGGTAGTGAACCAGGCATCTTTCCTGGGGCGTTATCTGTTGGACATGCGTAGCGGTGCGAGTTAGTCTGTGCAGCTGGAGATCCATGTGTAGAGTTCCTTGACTGCGAGGTTGGCATCGGTCGATGCAGTGGGGGTGTTGTGGTTGAGGGTGAAGTTGAGCTGCTACTCAGTGACTCTGCTCCAGTTCCTTCGCGGTGGGCACGGGTGGGTTTGGGGGGGCTTGGGTTTGTCGTTGAGGAAGTGTACGCAGTGGTGGTCGGTCCATGGGGGTTGCATGGTGTGACTGAAGTGGACGCTGTTTTCTCCTGCGAAGATGTGGTCGAGGGTGTGTCCTGCCATGTGTTTTGGTGTGGTAACGAGTTGTTTCGATCTGATGTTGGCGAGATTTTCCAGAGGGTGGTGGAGTTGGGGTCGCTGGGGTTGCCGAGGTTGAAGTTCATGAGCATGTAGTCCATTGCAGCGATGGCGTGGGGTGCGATGAGGTCAGTGATGGTGTCGGCGGAGAGGGCCCATCAGCTGGGGGGTCTGTAGGTGAGGGTGCCGCGGAGTGTGGAGTTGGGGCTGATCTGGACCTGGAAATTCAGCGACGGGGAAGGTGTCACTGAAAGTGGTGAGGCTGATGGACTCTTTGTGGTTGGGGCGGTCCTTCCTCTGAATGTTGTATCTGTCCGGGATGACGATAACGATGTGAGGGGTGGAAGAGGCGTTGGTCCAGGTTTCTGTAAATATGGCGTTGTCAGGTGAGAGGATATCCAGGAAGTTCCAGATCCCCACGGCGTGTCTGTGCATGGAACTCACATTGAGGAGGATGCATCTCAGGGCATCAGCGATGTTGGCGGCCGAGGCAGTGGTGAAGGTCTGGCAGCAGTGGCGGCAAGAGAAACTGGCCGTGGGTCGTGTTTGACCTGGACTGTTGGCAGTTGTTGTTCCTTCCGAGGTTGAGTGCAAGGAGGGCGACTGGGTCGTAGTGGTGGATGAGTCGAGATCCAGAGTCGCTGGTTACAGTCATGCACAGATAGGCTTGCCTTTAGCGCACCTTTGGTGAGTCCACTGCACGTGTTGTGCATCCGCTGTCATTAAATAGATGAAGGGGGAGGGACGATCAGTCAGGAGGCGGGAACTAGCAGGGGGAGGGGCAGCAGGGGGAGCAGCGGCAGAGAGGAAAAAAATGGGCAGACTAAGCCTGGCTCAAAAGCACGGAGAACAAGCACAATGATAAAGAAAATGGCACAATTACACTAACGTGAGAAACGGAAAAACAATGTTAATGGCAGGGTTCACAAGGCAAACAAAGCACAATTGTGATGGAATGGCACAATCAATCAGTCAATCAATCAATCAATCATTTGTAAAGCGCACTACATACCCGCAAAGGTCTCAAGGCGCTGGGGGGGGGGGGGGTTGCTAATGATCGAACAGCCAGGTCTTGAGTATCCACTTGAAGGTCAGCAGATCTTGGGTCTGTCGTAGGCTCAGTGGGAGGGTGTTCCATGTCTTGGCGGCGAGAAGGGAGAAGGATCTCCCACCAGTGGTTGTTCTTCGGATGCGAGGGACGGTGGCGAGTGAGAGGTCGGCGGAGCGTAGCTGGCGGTTGGGGATGTAGAAGGAGACCCGTCTGTTGAGGTAGGCTGGGCCGGTCTTGTGGAGTGCCTTGTGTGCATGGGTGAGGAGCTTGAAAGATATCCTCTGTGTTGACAGGGAGCCAGTGCAGGTTTCTCACGTGGGGGGTGATGTGGCCGTGGCGTGGTACATCGAGGATCAGTCGTGCAGAGGCATTTTGGATGAGTTGTAGTCGTTTGATGAGCTTGGTCTGGGCTCCTGCGTAGAGGGTGTTTCCATAGTCGAGTCTGCTGCTGACGAGGGCCTGGGCGACTGTCTTTCTTGTATCTGTCAGGATCCATCTGTAGATCTTGCGGAGCATGCGGAGGGTGTTGAAGCAGAAGGAGGAGACAGCGTTGACTTGCTTGTTCATTGAGAGTGTTGAGTCGAGGATGATTCCCAGGTTGCGTGCGTGGTCGGTGGGTGTCAAGGCTGCCCCCCAGTGCCGTCGGCCACCAGAAATCTCCCCAGGCTAAAGGGTTGGAGCCGAGGATGAGGACCTCTGCCTTGTCCGAGTTCACCTTCAGATGGCTGGTCTTCATCCAGTCGGCGACGACCTTCATTCCTTCGTGGAGGTTGGCTTTGGCGGTGATGGGGTCCTTGGTGAGGGAGAGGATCAGCTGAGTGTCATCGGCGTAGGAGAATATGTTGAGGTCGTGCTGTCGGGATATGTGTCCATGTAAATGTTGAACAGCGTCGGGCTGAGGGAGGATCCCTGGGGTACGCCGCAGATGATCTCGGAGGCTTTGGAACGGAATGGGGGAGGTGGACGCTCAGGGTTCTGCCAGAGAGGAAGGAGGTGGTCCAATCCAGAGCCTTGTCTCGGATCCCTGCGCCGTGGAGGCGTGCGCGTAGTGTGCGGTGGCAGACCGCGTCGAAGGCGGCAGAGAGGTCTAGGAGGATGAGTGCTGCAGTCTCGCGGTTGTCCAGCAGGGTCCCGATGTCGTCGGTGGCGGTGATAAGGGCAGTCTTGGTGCTGTGGTTGCTGCGGAACCCTGACTGGGCAGGGTCCGGGATTTTGTTTTCTTTGAGGTATCGGGTTAGCTGTCTGTTGACGGTTTTCTCAATGACCGGAAGTTCTTGAGGTCTCTTGGGTCTGCCTTAGATTTTTTGAGTAGGGCGTTGATCTCGGCATGTTTCCAGATCTCTGGGAAGGTCGCAGTGTCGAGGGAGAGATTGATGACGCTGTGCAGGTGGGGTGCGATAGAGCTGCTTGCTCTTTTGGAGACTTGGTGCAGGAATGGGTCTGATGGAGAGCTGGAGTGGATTGTGCGCATGGTCTTGATGGTGTCATTGATGCTCATGCTGGCCCAGGCTAGCAGAGGGTCGTTGTCGATGGTGTGCAGAGGGTCTGTAGTTTTGCTGTCTGTTGGGGCTGTCTGGGTGTTGAAGCTGTTGTGGATGTCTGCTATCTTGTGGTGGAATAAGGTAGTGAGGGAGTCGCACAGGGCTTGCGACGGCGGGGTGTCGTTGGTGTGGAGCTGGGGTTTGAGAGTTCCTTCACAATATTGAAGAGCATTTTGCTATTGTGTGTGTTGTTGTCGAGGTGGTCTTTGAAGGAGGTCCTCTTGGCCTCCCTGATGAGGTGGTGGTGGTTGCGGATTGCGTCCTTGTGTGCTGCATGGCTGCCGAAGTTTGTTCACTGTGCCATTTCTTCTCTAGTTTCCGGCAGGCTTGCTTTGAGGCTAGGAGTTCTGGGGTGAACCAGCTGGCCCTCTTGCTGGTGTCTCTGTGGGGGAGTTTCTTCAGTGGGGTGAGGGTGTTGTTGCAGTCCTCGATGCAGCGTCTGAGGCTGTGGGCAGCGTCGTCGGTGTTGGAGGGTTCGGTGGGTAGGCTCAGAGCGAGGTTTGCGTGTAGTTGGTCTACGGTGATTTTGCTCCAGCAGGGCTGGGGATCTGTTGGGTGCAGTGGTGTGTGGTGGGTTTCTGGAAGGCGTAGTGGATGCAGCGGTGGTCGGTCCAGAGGAGTTCGGTGTTGGGGCAGACGGAGACGTGCAGGCTTGTTGAGAAGACAGGGTCGAGCGTGTGGCTGGCGGAGTGGGTCGGCGTTGTGACCCGTTGCTTCAGTCCGAGGTTGGCGAGGTTATCGATCAGGGTTGTGGAGTTGTTGTCGTTGTTGTTCTCAAGGTGAAAGTTCAGGTCTCCGAGGAGGATGTAATCCGTGGAGGTCAGGGCATGCGTGCTGATAAAGTCAGCAATGGAGTCGCTGAACTGGGGGCGGGGTCCTGGGGGGGTCGGTAGACAAGGGTGCCTCTGAGGGTGGAGTTAGGGTCTGTGTGGATCTGGAAATGCATGTGGTTAGCGGTGCTGAGCGCATCGTCGGTGCTAGTCGAGACCCTGATAGTGTTCTTGTGGACGATGGCGATTCCTCCTCCGACTCCGTTGGTGCGGTCTCTGCAGGTGATCTTGTAGCCATCTGGGATGGCTATGGCGATGTCGGGTGCGGAGAGGTTGTTAAACCAGGTCTCTGTCAGGAAGGCGGCGTCCGGGGATGTTGTGACGAGAAGGTCCCAGAGCTCGACGGCATGCTTGCGTACAGAGCGGGTGTCCAGTAGTATGCATTGGAGGTGGTTGGGGTTTTTCTTGGCGGGTGGTTCGTCGGCTCTGAGGCTGGTGTAGCTGCAGTTCCGGCAGGTGAAGGGGCTGTGTGTGCCTTACGGGGTGGCCTTGACGCAGGTGTGGCTCCGTCCGGAGTTGAGAGCGTGCAGCGTGCTGGCGTCGTAGTGGTGGTGGTCATGGTGGTGGGTGCGGGGGCCAGGGGTTCTGACGCTGTGCGCGGTCCAGGCGCGGACGGGCGCAGACGGGCTTGCCTTAGGCACCAGGAGGTGGGAGGGAGGAGCAGCTGGGAGGCGGGAGCAGAGAAGGGGCAGTGGGCAGTCAAGGGGGCGGGGCTGCAGGGGACGCAGCGGCGAGGGCGGTGAGGGACAATGAAGGTAACAGAAGGAAAGAGGGGGCACAGAAACGAGGGAAAAATGAGTGGCACAGGGGGCAAAAGGGCACAAAAAATGAGTGGAACAGAGGGCAGAAGGGCACAAAAAATGAGGGAAAAACAAGTGGCACAGAAGGCAGAAGGGCACGAAAAACAAGTGGAACAGCAGGCAGAGGGCACAAAAAAGGAGTTCAACAGAAGGCAAAAGGGGCACAAAAACAAGGGAAAAAAGAGTGACACAGAGGGCAGTAGGGCACAAAAAAAACGAGTGGAACAGAGGGCAGAAGGGCACAAGAAACGAGTGGAACAGAAGGCAGAAGGGTGAAAAAAACAAGGGAAAAACGAGTGGCACAGAGGGCAGAAGGGCACAAAAAACGAGTGGAACAGAGGGCACAGAAAACGAGTGGAACAGAAGGCATAAGAGGCACAAAAGGAGGAAAAATGAGCACAGAGGGCAGAAGGGC
Organism: Lissotriton vulgaris; assembly: GCF_964263255.1. Lineage (NCBI taxonomy): Eukaryota > Metazoa > Chordata > Amphibia > Caudata > Salamandridae > Lissotriton > Lissotriton vulgaris. The sequence goes on from NC_141695.1 coordinate 857,798,726, forward strand.
ACAAAAAAAATGAGTGGAACCGAGGGCAGAAGGGCACAAGGAACGAGTGGAACAGAAGGCCACAAAAAATGAGGGAGAAATTAGTGGCACAGAGGGCAGAAGGGCACAAAAAACTAGTACAACAGAAGGCAAAAGAGGACCAAAAACGAGGGAAAATCGAGTGGTACAGAGGGCAGAAGGGCACACAAAAACGAGTGGAACAGAGGGCAGAAGGCCACGAAAACGAGTGGAACAGAAGGCAAAAGGGGCACAAAATGAGGGGAAAACGAGTGGCACAGAGGGCAGAAGGGCACAAAAATCGAGTGGAAAAAAGGGCAAAAAGGCAAAAAAAACTAGGGAAAAATGAGTGGCACTGAAGGCAGAAGGGCACAAAAAAACAAGTGGAACTGCAGGCAAAAAGGGCACAAAAACAAGGGAAAAACGAACGGCACAGAGGGCAGTAGGGCACAAAAAATGAGTGGAACAGAGGGCAGATGGGCACAAAAAATGAGTGGAACAGAAGGCAAAAGAGGCACAAAAATGAGGGAAAAACGAGTGGCACAGAAGGCAAAAAGGGTACAGAAATTCCAGAAAAACAAGTGGAACAGAGGCAAAATACAGAATACAGAAATCAGGGGCAGCTAAGAACAGAAGGCAGAACGGGCAGAGAGGCACGGGGGCAGGAGGGGAACAAAAGGGAAAACAGGGCAGGGACACGTGGCAGTGAGGGGTACAGAAGGAAAGACTGGGCAGAGAGAGCACGGGGACAGCGAGGGGAACAGAGGAAAGAAAATGGGGCATGGACCACGTACAGGCAGCGGAGGAAGACAGACAACAGCAGTCACAGACACAACAATGAAAATACAGGCAATACAATAAAAGCAATAAAGCAGAGGATGAACAAACCTACCTACGGCCTACCACTAGCCACCAGGGATGAGGCGCAGGTGGTAGCCTGCGGCTGGTGGAGGGCCTCGAACTTCCTCAGCAGCGTCAGCTGGGGCAGTGACACACAGGCGGTGCTGTGCGGAGGGGGAGCGACCTACCTGTTAGGTCACACTCACCGCAAGCAGTGAAACTGGAGCAGGAGAGTGGGCACAATCACAAGCTTGGGGCAGCCTCAAACACCTCCTCCTGGAGGTCCTGGGAGTAAGCGGTGGTTGGTTGCGCAGACAGTGGAGCTGCTGGGAAGAGACCAGATCTCAGACCAGAGGTCAGAGGGAGTGAGAGATGTAGGTTCTTCTCGCACTCACTCAAGAAGGTATTACTGTGTTCAATTCAGACATTGATCAGTCAGTTTTAAGACAAGGCATCTGTAAGACGGAGTCCCGGAGCCCCCTATCCTACGAACACTCCCACACACCTGAATCAGCTTCCTTCCCGCCAGGACTGCAGCGCCGCAATCATTTCCCCACGACAGTAACAAACATAGGCGCTACAACCATGTCCAATGGAACTCCGCCTTCCTCTCTCTTGCAGGATTCAATCAGTGACTTTCGACCACCGGAAGGACAACCCTCTAACCCCGGAAGTTCCAACCCCGTGGCAGCGTCGGAACAGGTAAAAGCCGAGGGCTGGCAGACGACCGACGTTGGAGTATCGTGGCAGGACACTCGAACCGGAGCTGGAGACGGAGACGAGGCACCCGAAGAAGACGTGTGGACGGAGGATTGGTGGAGACCCGAGGAGGTGGCTGAAGAGCGGCCGTGACTCAGCGGAGAGTCACGGCGGACCGTGTGAGTACCGTAATTCCACCTGAGAGCTCGCTAGGTGCTCGTTGTATATACTATATATATAGACTATCCCCTAGGCACTACGTCTCACTGTATATTAGCTGTATAGCACCTCACTGCGTGAAACCCCTGCCCGTCACGACTGCACTTGACTCGCTCTCACCCTACCTCCCTTCTGGATAGCGCTCTTCTCCCCCCCCCCTTCCTCACAGTCATTCCTTTCTCTCCCTCACTACCCGGTTTACGGTGGAAGCATTGTATATAGAAGTGAGCGACCAGACTAACAGGTCCTTTCTTTGTCTCTTATTGCCCTCCGAGGTACCTCCCCGACGAAGGACCCCAGAGACGAACCTGAAGAAAGGAACCGGACACACGCCCTCTCCCTGACCGCGGATCCCTCACCTGGACTTTATTTTATGTGGCCCGTACCCTGTTGGTTACCTTGTTTTTGAATAAATAACAACATCGCCCACTACATTCGGCCTCCTCGCTTGCTTTTCCAGCCTGCAGTCCGCCCACCATCACAGCATCATGCCGAGGGTTATGCTTAATCATAATCTTCAACATATCACAAAGGTGAGATTTATATTGAAAACAACCCAACAGTCTTCCTCTCTAATCAGAATACACTTCTGCTGGAAAGAGGACAGCCTTGTCTCTCTCGATTTGATAACTAATGGGTGAAGCACAAAATAAAGCGGGCACACAAACCTTTGACTTGACTGTGGTGTAATCAAACATTTAAATGTCACAGTATTTACATGGAAGGCAACTAAAAGATGACTTTAACTAGGCCTGGTCATAGTTCGCTGAGTTTTACTACGCGGAACTCCGTGAAGTTACAAAAAAACTCTGCGAAGTTCCGCGAGTGGCGGAGTGCAGTGCGAACTGCAGTTTATGCTGGTTTTCCTGCCGCTCGGGTAGAAAAGGCAGATCGTGCTCGAAAACTTCCCATTTGCAGTCATGAGCAAGGAAAAAACTCTGCTGTACATTGGAAGTGGAGTTTTCTGCATTCTGCAAGCTCCGCGGAGTGCAGAGTGCAGAAAAATCCTCGAACGGAGCAAAGTTCACCGCCAAGGCCTAACTTTGACCAGTTGGTACTTTTTACGTTTGTTGCAGGACACAGACAGAGATAGCAGTACCATGAGTTACAGCAGAATTGTTTGTCTAAGAGGAATACTCTTTATATCAATTTCAGCTCACTCTGTGTAATGAGGTGAATTCAACCCGCTTTTATTTTAATCCAAAATAAAACTTCGAAACGATGAATACATGTATTCTGAGATGTTCTGATTGATAATGTAGTGGGAAACTCACTTTGAAATTTAGAAAGTAGTGCTGGCCAACAACTTAATTTCAAAAAACATTTTGTCACGCTATATAGGGAGGTGCTGGAAAGTTGAAGGCGGTAACTCAAGTTTTTAGGGAGAAATTATAGGCCTTTAATTCTAATAAAAAGAGTGTAAGACCCTGATCAGCAGTCTGTGGACTAAAGGAATGTAGATATGTATGTGCCTCCGATTGCGTTGATATCATGGTTTGCCAATTGCTCTAATAATTAAATGAGACATCAGCGAAATATGGGTCTCACATGACAATTGCTCATCAGGCATTCATCTTCCTTCAGAATTCTTAATGAACGTTTCTCTACTTGATCAAAGGGCTGCCCCACCAGATGATGATCAATGAGCTAGAACCTTGTCTACATTCTTTTGGGACAGTTAATGTTTAATCCTTGTTAAAATATATTTTCAGTATACCACAAGGTACAGCAAAATACACTGTGCTCCCTTCAGCTGATATCTGCCTTCTGATAGGACATCTGAGTCTGGTAATTCCTTAGAGTGCCTTAATTCTCCCCTTTTAATACATTTCACTTTCTAGAACATTTATGTAAATATACCTTCTCCACAATAAACTTGCCTAGATATGCTTAACTCCTTCCCTCCCACCTATTCTGCCCCAGGATCATTTACTTAGTACTTTTCCTAAGGTGGATAGCTGTCAAACAATGATGCACAGCTGTTCTCTCTGGCAGACCAAACATTCTAGCTGCAGCAGTAACCTTGTACTACAAAGTAGAATTTGCTAATAATTTTACATCCCAGCTCACTATGGCCTCTATTAAAACTATTCAGTGGTTTACAGGTTAGAAAGCATACTAGCACGTCCAGAGCTACATTTTAGAATTCCAATCCTATCACTAAAAGACAGGTAAACCTTGATGATAGTGCTATTTTCATGTCAAATGATACTTGTAGTTTATGATCTGAGCAAACATGAACCCCCTCATCATGTCTACCTATGGGGTATTAAAGTAACATACAAGCATAAACATAAGGACCTCCCATTAGTGTAATCTAATTTTACATCCTGCCACTCATTGGTATGTACGTATGCATGTGTGTATATGGAATTTGTATAATGCAAATGTCGCCAAAATACAGTGTACCACTGAACAGTGCCAAAGTCAAAAATATAGTCAACAAAAGATTGGAGCGGTAGCTGGGTTCTGGAAGTAGAAGTGATGTAGTGTTTTGGGAGCAGAAGTGATGAGCATCCTGATGCAGTGTTCAAGTATTGTTCATTGTTTTACATACATAAAGGGCTGAGGAATAACTAGCTAATCCCTAGCTGGTCCTCTCAAGTTATTGTTAGAATGCACTGAGTTCAACGGTGTTACAAATGGGGTCGCTAGTTGGCAGTATTTTGCCCCCCTGTCCAAGTAGAGGCCCTCACTATAGTCACCTTAAAAGGGTTACACAGCTAAGATAACCCCTGTTCACCCTCTTAGTAGCTTTGCACGAACAGTCAGGCTTATCTCCGAGGCAATGACTAAAGAGTTTTTACATACACACAGTAACACTGTGAAAACACCACCAAATGAGTCCCCATCAGTTTAGAAAAATAGCCAATATTTATCTGAATACACTAAGACCAAAACCACAAATATCCAACATACAGAAGTAAAGGTATCACTTTTCAAAGGTTAAATGAGTTCAGCCCATAGGACTCCATGGGTGCATTTCATTTAGCACAAAGTGCCTTCATTGTGTCAAATTTCAAAGACAAAACAGGCACTGGAGGTGAGGTGCTGGAAAAACAAAGTGAGGCGTTGGTTCCTTACTCCCAGTGGAGGCGATGACTCGGTTCCTTACCGCTAGTCAGGGGAGGTGATGCGTCAGTTCCCTACTGTCAGGGGAGGTAATACATTTGTTCCTTACTGGAAGGGGGGAATGCATCAATCTCCAGACATGTGGCCTTGGTTCCTTACTGCTAAACAACTTCGATGAAGAGACGGCGTTGAGGGACAATGCGCTGAAAATCCAGACGTACTGTGTCGATGCGGCGAAGCGGGCGCTGCATCAGTTTTGCAGCTGTGAGCAGGTGATGCATTGATTCTGCAGTGGCAAAGCAGGGGCTGCATTGGAGTCAGAGAAGGGTGCCTTAGACGTCAGTGACACAGTGCTCGGGACTAGGGCTGCGGTGATTTTTCAGCCACAAATGAGGCGATGCATTGATTCTTTAGCTCCATTTCAGTGCTTTATTGAAAAAACAGGTGCTGAGAGTCGAAGCAGGAATTTTCTCTTCAGATCACCATATTCTGCTCACAAGGGCCCAGGAAATGGATTTGGCACCAGATGGCAAGTCAGGGTTCTCAGCAGAGGAGCCGAGGTACTGGTAGGTGACGTCTTTGATGGCCTTGAGACTTCTCAACAGGAGACAGCACATACAAGCCCTTGAAAAACCTTTGAAGCAGGATACAAAAGAAATGTCTAGTCCTTTCATTCCCAGGACAGAAGCAAGAAGCAGCAGGCCAGCACAACAAAGCAACAAGCAGAGTGCCTGTTCCTCCTACAGCATCCAGCTCTTCTTCCTAGCAGCATGTCATTAAACCCAGAAGTGTTCCAATTTTCCAGTGCCAGAGGTCCAATACTTATACTCTTTTCTGCCTTTGAAGTAGGCAAACTTCAAAGGAAAGTCTTTGTAGTGGATAAGACCCTGCCTTTTCCTGACCTGGCTCTAGACATACTAGAAGTGGTGGAGACAGCTTTGTGAGATGGCAGGCACAGCCCTATTCAGATGACAGTGACAACTCCTCCCACCACTCTAGCTCAGAAAGGCCAATCAGGATATGCAAGGCACACCTCAGCTTCCTTTGTGTGACTGTCTAGAATGAATACACAAGAGCCCAACTGTCATCCTAACCCAGACATGGATTCTACAGACAGGCGGAGGCACAGAATGGAAAGTACAAAAATAGCCACTTTCTAAAAATTGCATTTTTCAAACATGAAATTTAAAAACCAACTTCACCAACAGATGTACTTTTAAATTGTGAATTCAGAGACATCAAATGCCCAATCTCAGCTCCCAATTGGAAATTAAACTTAAAATGTATTTCAAGGCAATCACAATGTTACCCTTGGGAGAGATAGTCCTTGCAATAGTGACAAATGAAATTAGCAGCATTTCATGATTAGGACATGTCTTACCTCTTAAATTCACTGTACCCTGCCCGTCGGGATGCTTTGAGCCTACCTTAGGGGACACTTACATGAAGGATATGAGAAGGTTTGGGCCTGGCAAGTAGGTACACTTGCAAGGCAGACATGACAGTTTAAAACTACACACAGACACTGCAGTGTCAAGTTTGAGAAATGCTTGCAAGGCTAGTCACGTGGGTGGCACAATCAGTGCTGCAGTCCCACCAATAGCATTTCATTTACAAGATCTGGGCATGCTGAGTGCACTGGGACTTGCTAGTAAATCAAATTTGCCAATCATGGATAAGCCAATCACCAATACAATTTACACAGGGAGCACTTGAACTGTAGCACTGATTAGCAGTGATAAAGTTCCCAGAGTCCTAAAACCAGCAAAACAAAAATGCAGCACACAATCAAAAACAGGAGGTCAGAGGCAAAAAGGCAGGGGAAATCATGCCAAAGATGCCAAGTCTAACAAATGGGAGAATGAACTGTTCCATATTTCTCCATTTGTACTGCCAGCCAGGCACAATGGGAATATGATGGTTATCAGTGGATCTGGGGAAAGAGGAATGGGATAAGAGTGAAAACAGAGACATTGTAAATCCTCACGCTTTGCACATCCCTCTTCTCACTCTGATATCTACTGGTCTTAATGTATAACAGAGGCTCTCCCCACCTAGGGAGAGCCATCGATATGGCAAGGAGCCGGGTATCTAGATGCAGTGGAAAAAAGAAACATGAAGCCAAGGATTATTCCAGAAAAAAGAGGGACACTGATGTAAGCACCATTTGAAACTTCTTTTTTTACAACAATACACAGCAAGCAACTGTGTTTAACTCTGTTTATCCACTGCATCTTCCAAGCTATCTCTACCCAGGTGGAGTGAAATCAGATGAATATCCTCGGCCAAGGCTTTAACGCAGTGCAAAGTAAAAATAAAATGATAATAATGGAATGTCCGTTAATAGCATTTTATTTTTACTATTGCACTGCAGTGCAGCCCCGTTGATAGGATGGGGCGGTGCTGACCTCCCCTGATGCCGAGGCCAGAGGATGGGTGGTGGCTATACCTAAAGTGCACATGAGGCTTTGGCTGGCCGTCTCGGGCTGGCAAAGCCGTCATTTGTATGGGGTTGGGCAGGCTACCACCCCCCCTTTGCGCGCCTCGTGTTCGGCAGCAAGGGGGTCATCGGGGTGGGGTCTGCGTGGTTTTTCGCCACCCATGTGTTGCCTGCGTCCATGTTTTGCATTAAAGTAGGGGTCGGATGGTTGGCCCCTGGCACCCGTTTACCCTCCGGTAACTCTCCCCATCGCTCCGTCAGTAGCCTGGGCATTGCGTTACATGTTTATTCCATATTGCTGTTCGCTGCACTTGCAGTAGGAATGTGAACCAGTCGGATATGTTTTCCTATTCAATGGCTCCCAGTGCCTCGGGTGTTCGCAGGCTCGTGGACGGGCCATCGCTCCCCCCCCCCACGCTCATCGTAACTTTGGAGAGCATGCATTCCTTTAGGAATTCAGGTTTCCCGAGTACGGGGCATTTCTGCTTGTGGGAGTGAATGTGGCAAAGCAAGTAAGGCGTCGCTTCCAGAGTGAGGGAACGAGGTTTGAGTCTCGACTGGGATGGGTAACTTGCGGTTATTCTGCAGCCCGGTTCAAGGGAGGCATACACCAGTGGTAGTAACCGCCCCTCTCCCTACCATGCCCATCGAGTGAGCACCAAACGAATCGAGCCATAATCGTAGTATTTTAAAAAATGGCGGATGCCAATATGGGGGCCTCCCGGCAATGCCTAGCTCGCCCTTGCTCCCTGCGCTGCCATGCTCCTTGTGCCTAGCGGGGAAAGGGGTGCGCTGCCAGCCGCGAGGTTGGTGATCGGGGGGGGGGCAGCCAGGCCGTATTGATGCACGGCATTGTATGCCATCAGTGTTGCCCAGTCGCCACTTTTTCCCCATCTTGGCTGCGGCGCCGGCAATCCATTAGGGGCAGCAGCCTTCGCGGCGGCCAAGATTGTGAACGATTGTGTCCGCTCTATCATTTTACATTGCCTTTTTGGTCGCGGGGCCGGCCGTTAAGCCACATGTATACGCGACAATTCCACTAATGGTGGTGTAAGCTCAGGGGCTGCAGCGCAGCATTCCAGGTCTCGCGCCGGGGGATGTGGCTGCCTCGTCCACAGTTGTCGCCTTTTTGCGACGGTGCATCCCTCAGCGGCACCGAGCTCGGGCCGCATGCGCGACGCACTCCTAATGCTCATTGGTGCTGGAGGCTGTGTCGGGCCTCGTGACTGGGTCCGGGTATGTCGTGTGCACCCCACGGGCGCCCCTCCCTGTCCCGTCGTGCTGCCGTCCTCATGCGTTGGAGGGGGGCATTTTTGAAGTAGCGTGAGCCGCACCAGGCACGGCTGCCGTGCGCGCAGCAGAACCCCCAGGTGCCAGCTCATTAATCCCAGCTGGCCGCAATTGATTTCAGGGCCCCGTCTACGCATCACGCAGGAGGGAGGGACGGCCCCCGCAGGGCTGGAGGTTTGTGGCCCGTGCATGTGGTGCCATCCGAGCATATGGGGCAAGGCTCGGGGCATAACACCACCACCGCCCCCCCCCCCCCCCCCCCCCCCCCACCCCACAACCACAAGACACACTCCTTGCTTCATTGGGGTCATGGGCTAATGCAATCAGGGTAAGCACATTTCTTGTTGGACATTTTAATTATTCTTTCACACGTTGTTACCAACATGGTATAGAAGCGCTCAGATCCTGCATATTTCTTTCACACGTTGTTACAAACATAGTTTAGAAGCTATCATTAGCCTAGGATTGGGCGGCACGCCAACGCTCAGGGCGGAAGGGGACATTTTTGTTAAGTGCTTGCATTTTATTTCAGTAGAGAATTGTTGTTGCGTGTGCTCATGGTCTCCTCTACTTCAGGTGTAAAAGGAGGTGATGCGTTGAGCATGCAGGGACACACTGCCATTTACAAAAGTACAGGTAATGCTGGTGAAATTGGGCTTAAAGTTTCAGTGCAAGGGGACCCTCAGGTGGCGCACATTCAACGTCCATGTCCCTCAAGTAGCACACAGTCACCGACCATGTGAAGATGTGTGTTATAGTATTCATCAAGCAGGCCATGGTTGTTATTCATTGGCACACTAGGTCTTTACGTCTTATTCATGGACTCCTTTTCCTTTCAGACGACTGTCATACCGAAACTTTCGCATACGCATCCGCACTGCTTCTCGTGAGACATTTCAGAGGTATGTATCATTGCTCACGGGCAGCTCAAGACGCCAGGAATAAGGAAGGGTGGGGGTGATGCTCATGATATAGGGGAGTAGGCCTGTGACTTGCATCACTTTTGAGGGTAGTCCTTGCACAAGGCCATACACCGTTAGCCCTGTGTTAAGCTCATGGAGCCTTTCTTTTTCAGGAACCGTGATTGAAGAGACGAAATGGATAGCCAGGGATCCCCCCGCTCTTCTCCCAGATGTCCCAAGTTTACGAATCTCAAGCAGGACCTTCTCAGGATGCACAAATGAAGGCACTTATGGACCTAATAAAGGCCAGAGGGGTGGCTTGGGCCAGTGAGCGTTTGGGTGCTAGCGATCCCGGGGATTCCGGGGTTGTCTTGTCGCCACCTGCGGTGGAACCTGAAATAACAGAGGACACTGGGTCCTCAAGGCCCAAGAGATTGACGAAGACCATATGCAAAGACTTTCCTGCGGAACCGGCTCCTGCCAAAAGCCGCAGCACAGAGCCAGCCAGGAACGTCATAGTCCATGCTGCGGCATCCCCTCCACCCGTGGTCAGGGCTTCCCCCCGTGGCAGCAATGGCCCCACCCATGAACTTTGCCACACATGAAGATTTGGGTAAGCTCACTACCACACTCACAGACTTTATGGCTGAAATTAGAGCAGGACTAAAGACAGCTGGGCAGCCAGCAGGCGGCGAACTTGTGGTGGTGGGGGGCGGGACAGGGGCACCAACAACTGCTTTGTGCCTGCAGAAGAGGCAACTTTTACACAAGTGTGGGGAAGCGATATCTCCCAATCAGGAGCCAGCAGAAGCAGCGTAGCGGTCCCCCAGCCAGCAGTCTTACCGGCTCCCACTACCCCTTCAGTTCAGCAAATCGTAGCGCCAGCACCCCTCATCCCAGCATTATCTCATCCGGCCCCCACCGTTCAGGTGCCCCCCGCGCCAACTGCTGCACCCACCCCCGTGGCAAGCACACCTTCAACCAGCGGGCCAGCAGCTACGCAAATGTCCATGGCTCCCTTACTTTCTGGAAAGTGCTCTTTGGCTTGGCAGGTGCCCCAGGCGGCAAAGGAAGGCATCTGGCGGAGGGAATTTATTGATATTTTCTCCCTCCTCATAATCGGGGCTGATGGGGTGGACATCAGGAAGATGGGGGCTAAGGATGAGGAGAAGAAGGTACGCTATCAGGCCTGGCCTGAGAAAACTATCAAGAACTGGAGGCAGGCTTTCTCTATCTTAGCCGCGGTCATCACAGAGCGTATCCCAGAGCAGGCGCAGGGCTTATTTCAGTATGCAAGCGTAATCACCAATGAGGCAGAATCAAGCGGGGGCATGGGTTGGTACAATTACGACTGCGAATTTAGAAAAAAGATGTCAGTATGTCCCGAACTGGACTGGGATCAAATGGAAGTTAGGTTTTGGGTGCAGTACATGGGCAAGGGTAAGGCTGAAGTCACTGCTAAAGCAAGCTCAGTTGAGAAGAAAGTGGATGCAGGGAAAGGCCAGAACCAAGACAAAAAAGGTCATTACAAACAGTCCTTTCGGGGGGGGGGGCGAGGAGGAGGTGGCTACAACAGGGGTGGTAAAAGATCCTTCTTTGGAACATGCAGGTTGTTTAATGCGGGGAACTGTACGTGAGGCAGGGCTTGCAGATTCTCCCACGCATTCAGCAAGTGCAGCGTCGCCCATCCTGCCTCGTCATGCGACAAGCGGGACACAGCTGGGGGCCAGCAAAAACAAGATAAGTAGCAGCCCGTCACATCCTTTTCAGCCCATCCTCCACTGCCTACAGACCATTCTACTGCACCTCCTCTTGACCCGCGGTTACAACCAGTCTGGGCAGCCTCCCCAGAGGTCCGGGTTACCACAAATGCTTGTCCCCTCTATTCGAAAGGCCCTTCCCCAATTGTGGTTCCCAACCTCCTGCACCTGTTGAGGTTATATCCCAATGCGAAAGACAGGGCTACTTTGTCTGCAGGGTTTTTAGAAGGTTTCAAAATCCCTAATCTGGGGCCGAGGGTCAATAGGGACGCGGAAAACCTGAAATCTGCTAGAGACCTCGCAGAAGTAGTGTCTGAAAAGATCCGCAAAGAACTGGCTTTAGGGAGGGTTGCAGGCCCGTTCGACCTCCCCCCTTCCTGATTTCGTGGTATCCCCCTTAGGAGTGGTCCCCAAGAAGGAACTGGGGACGTTCAGACTCATCCACCATCTATCCTTCCCGGACGGGACTCTGTTAACTCCTGGTTGGCGGAGGATGCATGTTCTGTATGTTATTCGTCACTAGACGTGGCCATAGACATCATCAGGAGAGCAGGGAAGGGGGCTTGGTTGGCAAAAGCCGACATTGAGGCAGCATTCAGACTCCTGCCTGTTCACCCTGTGAGCCATCACCTGCTGGGTTTCAAGTGGGGAGGCAAGTATTTCTTTGATAAGTGCATGCCCATGGGTTGTTCAGTTTCCTGCGCATTCTTCGAGGCTTTCAGCTCTTTCCTGCAGTGGTCACTCTCGATGAGATATGGGGTCAGGGCGGTTACTCACTACCTGGACAATTTCTTATTCATTGGGAGTGAAGGTACTGAGGAATGCAGCAATGGGCTTTCATGCTTCATGGATCTGACAGGACACCTTGGGGTGCCTCTGGCCCCAGGCAAGACCGAGGGCCCGGCACAGGTGCTCACGTTCCTGGGCATCGAGCTAGACACAGTGAATGGGGTGTCGAGACTCCCTGCCGGGAAGGTGCAGGGCCTGCAACGGGACATCCGCGATCTGCTGCGGAGGAACAAGGCACTGCTAGGCGTCATCCAGAGCCTCCTTGGTAAACTCAACTTTGCGGCACGTGTCATCCCTGCGGCTGGGTTTTTGCCAGGCGTTTAGCTAGGGCAACTGCAAATGTAGTCAAACGCCACCACTTTGTGAGATTGTCAGCGGGCTTGAAGCAGGACTTGATAATGTGGGATGACTTCCTGGATGATTTCAATGGCACTGTCATCTGGAGGGCACCTTGGGCTGACAGTCCTGAACTCAGCATGTTCACGGACGCTTCAGGCAGGGAGGGCTTTGGTGCAATTCTGGGCAAACAATGGTGTGCGGAGGAATGGCCCAATGCCTGGCGCAAGCGAGGCATCACTGCCAACGTCACAGTGTTGGAGCTTTTCCCTATTGTTATTGCTTTGCATCTCTGGCCCGGCATTTTGTCCAACAAAAAGGTACTCTTTTGGTCGGACAATATGGCGGTTGTCCAAGCCATCAATGGGCAGACTGCCAGTTGCCCGTTGGTCCTCTCCCTGCTTAGGGAGTTAGCGAGAAGGAGACTGCGCTGCAACATGGAATTCAGGGCGCGACACATTCCTGGGGTCATTAACGTTGCAGCTAATGCACTTTCTCGTTTTCAGTGGAACCGTTTCAGTGCGGCCTGCCTGCAAGCGAGAAAGGAGATGACCCCCTTCCCACCGGCACTCTGGCGCATCTTGGAGTGGAGCAAGAACTGAGACTAATGGGGGAGAGAGCATTGGCGCCAAGTACCAGGAAGCGTTATGGGAGTCACCTGTTGAATTTCAATGAGGCAGTCATAGGCATGGGTCTGGCGGGACTCTCCCTTGAAGACAGAGTGCAGGCGTTCACTGTTTGGGCTAAGAAGCAGGGCAAGTCTCACTCCTGGATTTGTAGCCACTTAGCCGCTGTTAGCTATGATGCAAAGCTTAAAGGTTTGGGGACCCTGCGCAGTACTTCATCATCAGGGCTGCCCTAAAGGGGTGGGCAAGGGATGAACCTAGGACACAAGACAATAGAGCTCCTATTGATTTCTGCACTCTGCAGTCTATGCTGGGGGTGTTGCAAGCCGTTGCACACACGCAATTCGAATCTTCTTTGTTCGCGGCAGCTTTCTGCCTAGCTTTCTTCGGAGCTTTCCGCCATAGCGAGTTGGTGGCACGCTCCAAGAGTGACATTTCAGGGGATGCGCTGGACAGGGAAGATGTCAGGGTAGACACCAACCTGACCATTACACTCAGGAAGTCTGAGACGGACCAGGCTAGGAAAGGGGTTGTCATTGTGCTAGCACCACAACAGGACCAGATAGGCTGTCCAGTCTCAGCGGTCCGTGCCTACCTCGCCCTTCGACCAACAGTATCAGGTTACTTCCTCAGGCATGAGGATCAAAGCCGGCTCACCAGGTACCAGATGGACAAAGTTATGATGGCATGTCTCCCCAGAGCAGGTTTTACGAAGAGGGGAATGAGGTTTTCCAGCCATTCTTTTAGAATAGGGGCGGCCACTGCGGCTGCCTGCACTGGCATGCCAGCGGCAAGCATACAAAGAGTTGGGCGCTGGGAATCTGTTTGTTATAGGTGTTACATCCGCCCCTGAGTCAGTGGTCAATGTTTAAGTTTGCAGTGTTTGAATAATCGAAAATGTTGTTTGCAGTGTTTGCTGTGTTGTACCTTTGGTTTGAATAAAAGAACAAAAAAGTGAACTTGTGTCCTTTGTTTCAACAGGTTCAAGAGTGTGGGTTTTGGGGCATTCAACCGTCGCAAGGTTAGGCCGATGGGCGGCCATAAGAAATTGGATGCGTGGTTTCACCAACACTAAGTGCGTGTGGATGGGTTTTCCTGGCATGCGCTGGAACGGCCTTTTGTCGCTGCTCAAAGACTCACTAGCTTCAAGGGGGGCTCCTCCCCATCATCTGGTCATCTACTTAGGGGGCAATGATATCACCAACCTGGGAAGGTCAGCCCTTTTGCATAAAATGAAAATCGACCTGGGAGAAGTGTGCAGATTAGTTGGAAGCTGTGAGGTTTGGTGATCCGAACTGGTACCGCGCAGGCTATGGCAGGGCGCTAAGTCAGGCGAAGCAATAGAGAGGTTAAGGAGAAGAATAAACAGGGACATGCGTAATTTCACCTGCAGAGGGGCATTGGTTTCCTCAGGCATGAAATGATTCAGAGTAAGATAAAAGGTTATTTTGAACCTGACGGCACCCACCTTTCCCCAGTCGGTATGGACCTTTTTCTATTGGACTTACAGGAAGCCCTGCAGGGTAAAGGCTGCAAATAGTAGAGGTCGCGAGTATATTAATTACCATTAGGGGGCTGGCCAAGCCGTCATGTGCACTGTACATGTTTTCCACAGGCTGTTTTATACAGCCTTAGTGAAAAATATGCCCAGCCTCCAAGCCCCTGTCTGAGCGCCGAACCACATCTCTCAGACCAATCACAATGCTGCTTAAGACGGTGTTGAGATTGGTCGGGGATTCTGGGAGGCTGAGTGCTTCCTGCTGGGGAGAAGCAGCTGCTGCAACGGTGACTTCCAGGTAAGTTTTCATTTTTTCCCTTTCTTTCCTAATCACCCACCTTCTCCCGCCCGCTTCTACTGTTCCCTACTAGCTGCCACGGAGTCAAACATTTTTGTTGCAATGATGAGTCTTAATGGTTGTCTGATTTGTCACACTGACTCAGCTGTTTGAATGAAAAAGTTTAAGCACCCATTTGAAACTTTTTCCGCACTAATTATCAGCCTTACGGGAACTAATGCTTTACATTATCCTGTTTCTCGCACATTTCTAAGGATAATCAACAACACTAGTACATGCTGAATTCATACCAATGTCAGAAGTGTGCTATGTAAAAATAAAACTTGGGCCTGATTATGAGTCTGGCACGGTGGCCAGGCGGTGGCGGTCTTCTGACCACTATATTACAACCAGGGCATTCGGACCACCATTGCCCAGCGCAACTGCCAGGGATCAGAGCTTCCACGCAATGGCACAGTGGTCTGACGCCCCAATATACTTGGTGGCACCGCAAAGAATATTATGACTTTCCTCACCACCAGTGGTCTTAAGGAGGTGCTTCCTCCATGAAACTGCTAGCGGAGAATAACTTTTGCCCCTGTGCATGGGGGTGCATGCAGGGGGGCCCATGTTGTGTCCCCCTGTAGTTTTGCCCCACCCAGTTCCTGCATGGGAAGGAATGCACAACATGGTGCATTCCTTCCCATAGAGGAACGTGCACTGGCGGTCTTGCAGTGGTGAAGTTCAAGGCTCACTATGAGCTTTTAAACTGCACAGCTGCGGCTACCTGCACGCCAGACATCGAAGAATCCTTGTAATCGGGCGGGCCTTGGTGAGTTTGGTGGTGCAAAAGTGTGGCAGGTGCGTGCCACCTGCTCCCGCACCGCCAAAACCTGGCATTTATCAACATGATTTGCCACCGCCTTCTACCAGGCTAATTAAGAGACCAGGGGCCAGATGTAGGTCACCAAATACCGGTCGGTAACGGCCGATTTCGGCCGTTACCGACCGGCATTTGGTGATTGAGATGTAAGGGGCCTTAAATTTACCGATTCGGTATATTTACAGAATTGGTAAATTTACCGATTCTGTAAATTACTGAATCGGTAAATTTACCGAATCTCAAATTTGTGATGAAGGTGGCACTGAAAACAGTGCCACCGGCCCTTAAGAATTTGTTATTTACCATGACATACTGTGTCATGGTACATAACGAATTCCTGTGTACATGCACATCTGTGCATGTACACCTGTCCCATGTGGCACACATACATGCCGTAAGGGCATGTATGTGTGCCACATGGCACACAAGCCAGAATCAGGGGTGCAACAGGGTGTCAAAGTGACACCCTGTCCCCCTTGCAAATTCGGTAATTTTACCGAATCGGTATTTACCGATTCGGTAATTGGCATTGATTCCTATGGGCCTTAAGGCCCATAGGAATCAATGGCAATTACAGAATCGGTAAATACTGATTCATTAATTACCGAATCATACCGATTCGGTAATTCATTCGGTAAAATTACCTACATCCCGATTGCCAGTTCTTAAATACCGAATCGGTATGATTCGGTATTTAAGAATCGGTAATCTGGGATTACCTACATCGGGCCCCAGGTGGCAATGGCTGTACATCAACTGACGACATCAGCTGAAAGTCCTGCTCACAGACAAGCGCATCACTGCATTCATAGCTGGCCTGTTTCCAACTCCCACCCCACTCCTACCCACCTTTGACCATCTTTTGTCTGACGTCTCCCCAGATTGTGAAACACACAAAAAATACTTGGAGTCAAATGAAATCAAATCATCAAATAGCATCAACCTGATAAAGAAAAGAAGTCTCATACTCAAAAGAACACTTTTTTGTTTAGTACGGAAACATTCACCCACCCCTCATCTTAGGGTTCCCCCTCACACCATGAACCAATTTTTATGGTGCTGGCTACATCTCTCTGGCAGGGAAGGAGCTCTTAAGAATAAATGCCCTATGTGTGCAGTGGTGTGGGTGAACAGCAGAGTGCGAACAAAAGATAGTGAAAAACAAAATTAAAACTACCTCTTGGTGGAGCTAACAATGTCTTTATTAATGTCATCAAGGGCTAGGGTTACAAATAAAGGGGAGATTGTTCAACACTAATTTAAATGACAGGTATATATGTTTTAGCCTCCACTGTCCCTACATTGTGTGACCTAAGCTTTTCGTTAGGGCCACAAGGTACTAGTCATTCTGAATAATTATATACATAAAAGTAAAGTAGTTTGTTACAGCCAATGGTCCCCGTAATTAGAAAGGATCCACCGTTGTCTATACCTGAAATTGAGCAACACAGTCTAGACAGCAACAAATAGGATTTAAAACATTGATATTCTCAAATGGTCTTCTGTGAATCACTATACCCACAGTGTTTCAGTAATACATCATTGTGCCTCAAGATGAACACTCCAAAATCTTGGCAAAGTTGTGATCAAACTCGTGAATGTGTTTATGTTTGTACATGCTCTAACCCATACAGGTTGAATTGAACATGATTGTCACCCACACATACATTTCTTACATGTTTTAAGGTTGGTATGTACAAGTCGCTATTCTGGTACCACACGCAATAGTCTTGACACCATCTCCTATCTCAGTCCTGGGCTCATTAGGGTTGTAGTATGTTTTGTTCACACCGGACAGGTCCTTAAGATACAAAGTAATACTGATGTTCAGCTCATTTCTAAGTGCTGCCAGTTACATCCAATTACTAAACTGAGGCACATGGCGATGGGGCATTTTTCTCAGGCTCACACAATTTTGGTGGTGCAGCGAAGTGAGATTATAACAAAAATGTAAGTCTCCGAAATATGGGAAGTAAAAACTAGGCCTGTCATCTCGGAGATACCCTTTGACATCTACAGGTGCACTAATGGATGCTGCTGCCCATTCAAGGCTCTTGGGATATTCTATCAGCTTCCTCTGAGTAACTTACTATACACTTCAAGGTAGTGCAGACACCCCCGCTTCAATGGTGCCGTAATGGTTTGACCTGTCATCCTCAACTTTTCTACTCTATGTAGAGTACACCAGTGCCCTCATTTGTTTAATTGCCTTATCATTCAAGTGAATGACATACATCCAGAGGAGAAAGGTACAAGTTTGAAAGCATTTAATTTCAAGCGGCCCTGATGGCTTTGATATGTCCAATGCTAGTTAGGTATTTAGAAGCATTAAAGTAAGATTGCTGCTTTTATGAAAGCTTTTGTGAAAGATTTTTGGACGAGGCTGTGAGATTTCTAGCAGCACCTGCCAAATTTAAACACACACACGTACACACAAGCAAACCCACACACACCTGTAATCACTCATGTCTATTAATTCCTTGTGACAATGCACGAGGTGAGGTTTGTCTTACAATGGTAATGCAGTGTTGTGGTTTGTTGTGTCTGCTCCAGACTTTACCACGAATGTTTGATCATCTGCATGTATAGTAGCTTGCTCCTGTGTATGTATTTGTCTTCCTGTGTGAATTACAATTCGTGCATGTAATTGTTACTTCGAACATTTATTTATTCTATGCCCTTGAGTTCCTTTGAAATAATTTGTTAATAATTGTGCAAGTGGCTAGGTCTGTGTGCCTGGATTCGTGTGTGTGGTTGCGTGTGAGTGAGCAGGAGAGTTTCCAGAAGTACAAATATGCTTTCCTTTGTATATTCAGGCTTTGTTTCCAGTGTTTTATTAGGATTGTGCCAAGTTCACAAAGATATACGTGAAACTGAACATTTTGTTAAGGCTGCGAAAATTTTACCTTGGGACTTAATGTCAAAAAAGGGAATTTTGGGGAGGAGCCAAGCCAGCGACCGTGATGGCCGCCTGACTCCTCGGCTCCGCTGACCTGCCCGCTTCCTATCCGAAGCGCAGCGGATCCTGATCTCTATCCTGCTTGAAAACCGGCGCTTCGGAGCCGCGCTGGGCTTCCGCCTCGAATGGTGTGCTCCCCGCCGATCAGCTCGCTGTGGAACCGGAGATTTGCCTTGGTCCTGCCCTACCGCGGCGTGTGAGGGATCGGATCCTTTGTTCTCCGGCGAGACTGCCCCCTGACTCGGCAGCCCCGGACGCCTGTAGCGGGAGGGGCCGGAGGCTGTTGTGCTACTGTTGCAAACGATTGCTACAGTGTGCCGTCCGGCCCGCTCTTCCCTGTTTGCTTCGATACTGCTTCAGGAGCTACATTGTATCCCTCACCAGTCCCAGGATCGGCGCTGGGTGATTCCACTATCCTTTGGCGCTGCAGCAGCCGCCATTTTACCGGGTGCCCTTCATCTCTGCTGGTAGCCCCCGGGGGATCCACGAGACGCTTTCCTTAAGGCAAGTTGCTTACGGCAGAACCCTGGACGGCGGGAGATAAACTTTCATCGTGGCTTAGTAGTGATTGCGCCCACTGCCTACACTATCGGCTTCGCCTTTGAGATGGGCTCCGGCAGCCACTACAGTGGACGACAACATGGCGACGCCCTTTGGGTGCGGGACCTGGCTGCTGTGGAGTCCAACGCCCTTGCAGATGTTTACATTGCCCTGCACGATCTGCGGTCATCTATGCGGGCTTGCGCCCGTGATCTGAGAGACCGTCTAAATGGAGTGATGCCCGGTGGGCTCCCGGACGACTGTGCTGCTGGCAGTTCCCCGCCGGACCTGCGATACCCGGTGACCGGCGGGTGGGACCCGTGTACCCCGCCGTGTGTTGTGACACGTTACACCCCGGATGACTCGGCTGCTGGGCCCTCTACTCTGGAGATGCTGGGGAGGGCGACGCTGGACCCTGCCTACCGGCTGGAGAGCGCTTGCTGGTCGACTTGCCCCGTGTCCACCTTGGGGTCCCCCGGAGGGCCCCCCTGCTCTGCCAAGATGTTGTTGCAACGGCCCTGGCCATTCGGCCTTCAGGTACTGCTGCTGGGTTTCCACCTTTGCTGGGTAGCTACTGAGTGTTCTGCACTACGTGGGACGGATTTCTGCGAGGGGCTTTTGTACTGGTGGTGGTCTTTACATCTGCACCTCATGTCCAAGATGGCCGCTGCCCGCCTGGACTTCGTTGCTGGGCTGGATCGACGGGGACAAGGCTGACACTATATATGTTTTAAACGTGGTCGGATGCTACATGGTTGACGGAAAAGTGGAACTGTTGGGATGGTATATGCTATTACGGTGTCGGGTCGGGATCCGAGGAGGGATGGCCGAGGGTGGTTTTATTGACTGTATGTGTTGGAGGGCGCCACGTTCTCCTGTTCTATTGTTATCATCATGGCTGTGTGTTGGATGGACGTTTACGGACACCCCCCGCTCTGATGTGGACACTTTGCTCGCTCGCCTCTTCCAAGATGTCTACCATGAGGCTGGACTATGCTGCTGCTTCGCATCGCGGGGGGCGGGGCTGAGGTTGTCTCCTGTTGTGCACGGTCTGTTTCTGCTCGCACTGCTGGGATACTGATGGACTGCCGGGGATAGTAATATGTGTATTGTATTGGTCGCGGGGCCCGGGATCGGGCGGCTGGGGATATGTGATGGTGGTCTTGGGAATTTCTACTGGTCCTCTGTGATTTCTTAAGGGTAATGAATGCATTGACGGGTGGGGACTATGATGTGACTGTTCTTTGTCTGATTTATTCGTTTGCTTGAAATGATTCTCCCCACCTGCATTTCTGATTGCTACTACTCTTAAGCTGATGGTAATTTGCGTGAGGGATGTTTATAGGACCGGTGGTGACCGAGATTACGTTGAATCTAGCTCCTCCCTGCCTTCTCTGAGAGTTGGAGGGTGGGATGGCTCTTCTCACTCTATATACTCTCTTTCCCACTTGTGGGTTTCTTGGGGCGACAGGCATGCCTATGGGGGGGGGGTGGGCCGTGGCCTTCCGCTGGTATGCAGGGTGGGGGGATGGGATGTGTTCTATGTTTTCTCTTTGTTTCTATGGCCCTCTTTCTTTTTCTTTTCTTCTTCTGTTTCCTTTTTCTGTATCTCCTCGCTTCCTTTGGGGTCGGGGTCCAGTCTTATTAGGGAGTCTATTATATCGTCTCTTCATGTGACATAGTGGTTGATCCTGGTTCCTAGATGGTGGTCATTTGTTTTCTGTCACATGCCTTCCACTATCACGCCTCCTTCCGGATGCTCCCTGAATGATAATAGCTATCCTGGTCAGTGATTGGCTTTGACTCTTTTTGTAGTTTTAGACTCGCACTCGACAAAATTATAAAATTAAACCTTTTTATATCCTTATGCTATTGTTTTATGTTACATACAATACTCTTCGCTCATAGACAGCTCTAATGGCGTTCTGTTCCATTGATACTGCTTTATCCTTTTCCTATATGTCATAGCGGCCGGCCCCGAGGGGTTGTAGGCAGACGCTGTGTATTGTGCATTTTACAAATAAAGGTTTTCAAAAAAAAAAAAAAAAAAAAAAGGGAATTTTGCAGGAATAAAATTCCAAATTGAATGTTATTTCTGGAAAAAAAAAGCGTGCAGTAGCTGATACGCTTCACAGACAGCAGCATTGTCAACAGATCTCCACAAAGTAGCAGAGAAATACATTTGCAAATCTTTTGTAGCACAATAAGTTTATGCAAATATGTAAAACACTTGTTTTTGGGAGGAGAACCTGAGGAAGATAGCAGCAGCTTGAGTTTCTTAAGTTCAAATTATTAACCTTGACATCATAGGAGCATATTCACAGGAGGGATCGCCGAATTAATGGCACTTTATCGCAGCCAAAGTCATGATAAATGTACCCCACCATTCACTAGCAGGTGCGTGCTAACAGCCCACAGCACCAGTTTTCCTGCGATAGCAGCCACAAAAAACATCGCCACAGAGGACCCTCGCAACTATCGCTAATGAGATTCAGAGTGGGCGTTCCCGTGCCAAAACCGGCGACAACACCACACTTCAACATTCACAACGACCAGACAGATCGGCAATAAAAACAGAAAACACACGATAAGGCGTGTTAGCAGCAGGAATTTTACACCTGCTCTGACCTGGTGTAGAGTCGGACGGCAACCTGCACCACAATAGGGAACCCTGCCCAGGGCATCATCGGAAGGGCAACAGATGGCATGGAGCAACAGAACATGCAGGACGGACACCCTAGAGGGCCACAACACCCACCCGGTCCCCCCCAGACCACCACAAAGGCAGCACAGACAAAGACAGCGGCCCCCAGGAAAAGCACCTGCCTCATAGGCACAATACCTGACAATGTCACTGTCCACTACAGGCTGAAAGGAACAACCATTCTACACATCCTGGCCGTCATTGCCCATCTGGCAATCTGCACCAACACAGCGGACAACCAACATCCCACCCCATACCAAGCTGCTGGCTATGCAGCACCTGTTGGCCCCTGGCACACCCCAACCAACACCCGCCAGAGTCATTGGAGTCTCACAGACAGCCAAATCCAAGACCCCCACACCTGTCCTGGACATCACCATCACCTTGGCATCCCATTTCCCATACGGTCAACACAATGCGCAGGAACCGCAGGAGACCAAGTAAGGACCATATCCCATAGCCGGATGCACGCACGTGTTGGGGGCAATCCACTGCACACATGTTCCACCTGTGCCCCCTGGTGACACAGCACACAATCAGTGCAACAGGAAGCGCACGTCACACATCAATGCGCAGGCAACATCAGAACACCGTGGCACCTACACCAATCTCGCCTCCAAATACACAGCGAGTATGCATGATCCCTTCACCTTCCGACAGTCCAACAGCAACCAGCCGTCCCAGGATGGCACCAAGGTAAAAGCACAGCCCCTTTGCAAGTTCACAATTAACACCTCACTCACCTCAACTCCACAGCCATACAATCCACAACTCTGGCAATGCACTTGTCACAAGTCCACAACCAACTTGCACAACAACATGCCCATCCACCAGACACAATAGAACAACTCCCGATGGTAACCTGGGCAAGCCCTGAACATGACCAATCAACGGCATGGCACCTGAGCCACACAATAGATGAATGTGGGGAGAGGAGGCAACCTGGCATGTGTGAAGGATGCAGTAGAACCATGATTGGGAAAGTACACAATGCCAATAGTGGCGGCAAAGCGCTGAACAGACCGCAGTATGCAGAACACAACCATATCCACAGCGACTTACAACTCTGGTGAATGGAGTGCAGTGGACGCAACCATGTCACCCCAGCCATTGGACGTCCTTGCAGAAATGTTGCCTGTAACACCCCCGTAAGTATGAATAGAGTCTGGTCAGCCTTTCAGACCACCCCTGTCCCCCCGACGTTGGCCCACATTACTCCTTTCTCATTTACACATTCTACCGGCGACCTCTGCGGCCCAGGGGTCTCATATGTGAGACTGTGTCCTGGCTCATGAATGGCAGTGACCCCAAATCCGGGGCAGCGGCCACAGCTACTGACCCCCTTCAATCCGTGAGGCATAGTGCCATATGTGCATCTTGCAACACATGCTGCCACAAACCCTGTCCAACGCCATCCGGCAAGCCGTGCTGCCACAAACCCTGTCCGACGCCATCCGGCAAGCCGTGCTGCCACAAACCCTGTCCAACGCCATCCGACCACACATGGATGAGGGACCAGGACTACCGTGCGGACCAGTAGGTCTCACATCCAGAACCTAGTCGCGATTCACGAATGGCTGAGTCCACACCAGTGGTCGCACAGATAGTAGTAAGAGGAAGATGCGGCTCAGTCCGGACGAAAGCCGGGTCACAGTCACGGAGGTGACCGAACACGTGGTGCCACTGAACCTGAACTACGCAGGCCAGTGGGGCCATCAACCTATGCCGCGACACTCGGTGACTGGCCCGTGCTGACCACTGCCTCCAGCCTACACTGCTCTCGGCCTAGGCTGTGCTCCAGTAGGTCGCAGATTTGGAACTGAACATCGAGTATGCAAAGGCAGATTACACATCATTGCACACAGGGAGAGGCCTAAGAGGATGCCGCCTTGCATCTTGGCGGAGAGAAAAGGATAATTGTTGCAGAGGTGTTCGTACACTACCAACAACTGCCCTGGATTCACTAGCACTGTGCATGGTGAGCCAAAGACACGTGGCTGTGGGCCACTGCTGACTGCTGCCCACGGCCTACACTGCGGTCCAGTAGATCACAGAGTCATGATTCAGCAATGGTGGAGTTCATATCAGTGTACCGGCATCATCTCAGTCTGTCCCCACTCAGCCCCGGTGCCACTAAGTCTGTTCCCCGACATTCATGGACACTCTCTGGTCGAACAGTGGTGGTGTCTGAGCCTATGGACTAGGGAGCAGTTTTCACCCCATGTAGCTGATACGGAATTGGTGGTGGCAACAGGCTGTCGCATTCCACTCCTCCATTTGCTGCTTCCGGATAAAATCAAACCTTTTGTCATCTTGCCCTGGAGGACACCTTCCACAGTCTCCAGAAACACTCTGAGACATACACCTCGGACAATGATGGTTACCCGCTCAGGTCACATGGCCCATCTGACTGCACCGCAAGCCAACTTCCCATGGCTGGGTGCCTGTGCCGGCCGCAGTGCATCCAGGGACACAAACTCTGTACAAGTCCTGTCCGGGACCCCTTCTCCAGCGACATAGACTGGCCCCTGAGGCATAGGCCTTGGGGTCATCAACACCATGACTCTGTGGCCTTGCGCTGTATGCTGCCTCTGGACCCAAATGTGTCCCACCAGGGCTCACACACCAAAGGGAGTCCAGACCAGCCTGGACGACGCATCACCACAGGAGGCACACGCCACCACCGCAAGGACCACCTCAAAACGCCATCTGCTAGAGTCGAAACGATGGTCCTGACAGACTTCCGGGGTTTCTCAGACCTATTGTGAATGCTATCATCGGCCTGATACCCTGCTCAGCACTCCAGGTGCCAGTGACTCAGTGCACCACAACCCATGGGCTCCAGCAAATTGTCACTGCCAATGTTAGACACACGGATCATCTGGTCCTTGAGCTCAGGTTGTTGCTACTTGATCCGCACCAGTATACCTACATTTCTAACAACCAAATTATAGGAAATCTAAGGTGTTAAGGTTTAGAAGATTGAACTCAGATTTCCACTGGTCAACAAACAATAAGTCAACTGATCAACCTAAGGAATACGGCTATAGCCAATCTCAGTTAAAAGCACTACATCTGAAAGTCTGTGCGCACAGTACGGTATCGAAATATGAAAGAAATATTTTGGACTCTCCCTGATTGAATCCTGATGACGATTCTTTCCAGTAAGATTTCAATTACATTTTTGCAGGCTGTCACTTTTGATAATGGAGATTGAATTCTGCGCTTGAATATGATCAGATATGACCAGCTCAGACGTTTATTACATTTAAGGCAATCTGCTTCCTAAGTCTTGCTAAGATTAGAACTCAGTCGAGTGGCTTTGGAAATGCAGGCTGACAAGACTGCCTTACTGTATTTCCTTCATCTGGAAAATTCTCCTGGAGGCACAATAGCAACCCTACTCTAGTCTAACATCTCGTTCTCAGGCTCTTGAAAGGGCAGTTATGCAGCTTCTTTGGTTTGCTTACTGAAGAAATACGATTTACGGGAGGTCTGGCAGGCAGCACAAATGTCTACCTAAATAACAAGAGCAGCATACAGAAGAAACAAGCATTGCCAATTCTAAGACTTCAGATTTATAACTGAAAGTGCCTTTCCAGTTATTGTTGAGTTTAGGCTCTTACAGCCTGATTCATCAAAGACCCGTTTTGCGAGTCTATAATAGCGATTCATAAGGAATCGCTATTACAGACTCGCAAAACGGGATTCATGTAGGAATCGCAAAAAGAATTGCGATTCCTACACATTCCTTATTTGCGATTAGCAAATTGCTAATCGCAAATAAGGAATAACTCCCCATTCATTCCTATGGGCCAAAAGGCCTATAGGAATGAATGGGGAGTATTCCTTATTTGCGATTAGCAATTAGCTAATCGCAAATAAGATAGCGATTTTAAGGGTGCCAGGGGTGTCCAAAGGACACCCTGTAGCACCCCTTAAATGCAAATTGAAACAGGTGTTGCGCACACACATGTCCAAAGGACATGTGTGTGTGCAACATGCAACTTAGAAAAATGCTTTGAAAAGCATTTTTCTAAGTTTTCGCTACTTACCACGAGGTTTGACCTCGCAGTAAATAGCGGGCCGAAATTGCGAATTCGCAATTTTTATATGGATGATGAATTGCATTTAAGGAATCTCAAATAGAGATTCCTTAAATGTAATTCCTCGCAAAATTGCGAAATCGCTATTACCGATTTTTGCATTTGGGATGATGAATCCCAAATGCAACAAGCACTGGCGTTGCCAATAGGTCTCGCAGTAGGAAAGTTGGAGCTATTGGTTTTGTAAATGACAAAGCCCTTTATGTATTTAAAATGATAACCAAAGTGAAAGGCATTGTTATTTGCAATTGTAATGGCTCCAACTTTCGTACTGCGAGACCTATTGGCAACGTGAGTGGTTTTTCGTGTGTGAGTGGCGTTGTGTGTGTGAGTGGCGTTGTGTGTGTGAGTGGCATTGTGTGTGTGAGTGGCGTTGCCTGTGTGAGTGGCGTTGCCTGTGTGAGTGGCGTTGCCTGTGTGAGTGGCGTTGCGTGTGTGAGTGGCGTTGCCTGTGTGAGTGGCGTTGCGTAGTTGAGTGGCGTTGCGTAGTTGAGTGGCGTTGCGTAGTTGAGTGACGTTGCGTAGTTGAGTGGCGTTGCGTAGTTGAGTGGCGTTGCATAGTTGAGTGGCGTTGCGTAGTTGAGTGGCGTTGCATGTGTGAGTGGCGTTGCATGTGTGAGTGGCATTGCATGTGTGAGTGGCGTTGCATGTGTGAGTGGCGTTGCGTAGTTGAGTGGCGTTGCATGTGTGAGTTGCGTTGCATGTGTGAGTGGCGTTGCGTAGTTGAGTGGCATTGCGTAGTTGAGTGGCGTTGCGTAGTTGAGTGGCGTTGCATGTGTGAGTGGCCTTGCGTAGTTGAGTGGCCTTGCGTAGTTGAGTGGCCTTGCGTAGTTGAGTGGCCTTGCGTAGTTGAGTGGCGTTGCGTAGTTGAGTGGCCTTGCGTAGTTGAGTGGCGTTGCGTAGTTGAGTGGCGTTGCATGTGTGAGTGGCGTTGCATGTGTGAGTGGCGTTGCATGTGTGAGTGGCCTTGCGTAGTTGAGTGGCCTTGCGTAGTTGAGTGGCGTTGCGTAGTTGAGTGGCGTTGCGTAGTTGAGTGGCCTTGCGTAGTTGAGTGGCCTTGCGTAGTTGAGTGGCGTTGCGTAGTTGAGTGGCGTTGCGTAGTTGAGTGGCGTTGCGTAGTTGAGTGGCGTTGCATGTGTGAGTGGCGTTGCATGTGTGAGTGGCGTTGCGTAGTTGAGTGGCGTTGCGTAGTTGAGTGGCGTTGCGTAGTTGAGTGGCGTTGCGTAGTTGAGTGGCGTTGCGTAGTTGAGTGGCATTGCGTAGTTGAGTGGCGTTGCATGTGTGAGTGGCGTTGCATGTGTGAGTGGCGTTGCATGTGTGAGTGGCGTTGCGTAGTTGAGTGGCGTTGCGTAGTTGAGTGGCGTTGCGTAGTTGAGTGGCGTTGCGTAGTTGAGTGGTGTTGCATGTGTGAGTGGCCTTGCGTAGTTGAGTGGCCTTGCGTAGTTGAGTGGCCTTGCGTAGTTGAGTGGCCTTGCGTAGTTGAGTGGCGTTGCGTAGTTGAGTGGTGTTGCGTAGTTGAGTGGCGTTGCATGTCTGAGTGGCGTTGCGTAGTTGAGTGGCGTTGCGTAGTTGAGTGGCGTTGCGTAGCTGAGTGGCGTTGCGTAGTTGAGTGGCGTTGCATGTGTGAGTGGCATTGCATGTGTGAGTGGCGTTGCATGTGTGAGTGGCGTTGCATGTGTGAGTGGCCTTGCGTAGTTGAGTGGCCTTGCGTAGTTGAGTGGCGTTGCATAGTTGAGTGGGGTTGCAGAGTTGAGTGGGGTTGCGTAGTTGAGTGGCGTTGCGTAGATGAGTGGCGTTGCGTAGTTGAGTGGCGTTGCGTAGTTGAGTGGCCTTGCGTAGTTGAGTGGCATTGCGTAGTTGAGTGGCGTTGCGTAGTTGAGTGGCGTTGCGTAGTTGAGTGGCGTTGCGTAGTTGAGTGGCGTTGCATGTATGAGTGGCGTTGCATGTGTGAGTGGCGTTGCGTAGTTGAGTGGCGTTGCGTAGTTGAGTGGCGTTGCGTAGTTGAGTGGCGTTGCGTAGTTGAGTGGCGTTGCATAGTTGAGTGGCGTTGCATGTGTGAGTGGCGTTGCATGTGTGAGTGGCGTTGCATGTGTGAGTGGCGTTGCATGTGTGAGTGGTGTTGCATGTGTGAGTGGCCTTGCATCTGTGAGTGGCCTTGCGTAGTTGAGTGGCGTTGCGTAGTTGAGTGGGGTTGCGTAGTTGAGTGGCGTTGCGTAGTTGAGTGGCGTTGCGTAGATGAGTGGCGTTGCGTAGTTGAGTGGCGTTGCGTAGTTGAGTGGCCTTGCGTAGTTGAGTGGCCTTGCGTAGTTGAGTGGCGTTGCGTAGTTGAGTGGCGTTGCGTAGTTGAGTGGCGTTGCATGTGTGAGTGGCGTTGCGTAGTTGAGTGGCGTTGCGTAGTTGAGTGGCCTTGCATAGTTGAGTGGCGTTGCGTAGTTGAGTGGCGTTGCATGTGTGAGTGGCGTTGCATGTGTGAGTGGCGTTGCATGTGTGAGTGGCGTCGCGTAGTTGAGTGGCGTTGCATAGTTGAGTGGCGTTGCGTAGTTGAGTGGCGTTGCACGTGTGAGTGGCGTTGCATGTGTGAGTGGCGTTGCATGTGTGAGTGGCGTTGCATGTGTGAGTGGCCTTGCGTAGTTGAGTGGCCTTGCGTAGTTGAGTGGCGTTGCGTAGTTGAGTGGGGTTGCGTAGTTGAGTAACATTGCGTAGTTGAGTGGCGTTGCGTAGTTGAGTGGCGTTGCGTAGTTGAGTGGCGTTGCGTAGTTGAGTGGCGTTGCATGTGTGAGTGGCGTTGCATGTGTGAGTGGCGTTGCGTGGTTGAGTGGAGTTGCATGTGTGAGTTGCGTTGCGTGGTTGAGTGGCGTTGCGTGGTTGAGTGGCGTTGGGTTGTTGAGTGGCATTGGGTTGTTGAGTGGCGTTGGGTTGTTGAGTGGCGTTGGGTTGTTGAGTGGCGTTGCGTGGTTGAGTGGTGTTGCGTGGTTGAGTGGCGTTGGGTTGTTGAGTGGTGTTGGGTTGTTGAGTGGCGTTGGGTTGTTGAGTGGCGTTGCGTAGTTGAGTGGCGTTGCATGTGTGAGTGGCTTTACATGTGTGAGTGGCGTTGCGTAGTTGAGTGGCGTTGCGTAGTTGAGTGGCGTTGCATGTGTGAGTGGCGTTGCATGTGTGAGTGGCGTTGCATGTGTGAGTGGCGTTGCATGTGTGAGTGGCGTTGCGTAGTGTGAGTGGCTGCAAGTACAGAAGGACCAGCTTTGCTTGTTTAAAACTCAGAGGCAAAAGAAGAGGACATATGTACTTATGACATATGCTCTCCCACTTCAGGTAGATGAGTGTAATGTGTAAAGCGTCTTGTGGAGCAACCATGTCACATGAGCAGATCGTGGAGTCTGAGAATGGCAGCCAAAGCAAATACAAACAAGAGGAATGACTGTGAGGTGCATTGGTGTGAAGCACATCAAAGGGCTTCTCCTCCCCTAATTAGGTGAGGAGAAGCCGTTTCGGGGAAACTGAAAGTAAGGCCGGCCTGCGGCCGGCCATGAATAATTAGGGGAGGAGAAGCCCTTTGATGTGCTGGGCTGGCTGGCCCTGAATGCGCGTGCATGTTATCACGTGGTTCACGTGAACAGCATGAAAACCGCGGGGCTGACAGCCCTTTGGTTTGAAGAGAAAATAGCCGACTTGAATTCTCCCCATTTCCCATTCCTGCGGAATGGTAAAAGCGAGTCCTAAAAATAGCGCTCGCAAAGGGCCAGATTCTCAGAATCTGGCCCTTTGCGAGCCGATTTCGGCTTGATGAATCAGGCTGTTAATTCCTCACGCATCCTTGCACTCATGCATTTCTAATCGACCCCTGGACTCATTCTTGCATGCGACCACTGTTTACAGGAAAACACACAAAACAAACCGCAAGTTTGTGCAAAATAATTCAAATATAAAAGTGAAAAAATAAAAACAATGCTGCTACATAAACGTGGTGCCCATGTGCTTACGAGTAGAAAAGTACACATAGCCACGGTTTGTCATTTTGGAATAGCACTGCCCATAGTGTATCATTGCTGTACTGATTCAATATGGCTGCCGTTGTTTCTAAGTATGTGGGGGCAATCACGGATCGGGAAAACAATATTACCCCATGGAAAATACAATTTCTAGATAGCAACATGTTTTAGGTTGCTTCTGTTTTGTTTCAAGGACAACCTGGACTGCAGTTCGGGATGGACTGTTTCTATTGGAGCAGGGCCATTAAATGACTGGGTACAAACTAAGATGGCATGGTGTCAAAATAATGATGGACTGGCCCGATTACATACCAGAGGGTGAGATTAATTCAAGCATCCACCCATCCCTATTTTTCATACTTCAGCCTGGTATGGAGGCTGCAGTCAAGGTGGAATGGTGCACTACAAATTAAATGAGTAGCAAGCGAGCAGCCTGGTAGCATAATATACGTAGCTGGGAACGCCCCAAAAATGTAAAGAGAAGTAAAGTAAATAAGTGTGACCTATAAAAAGAGACGACGGTAAACCAAAGGATCGGTTCACAAGCCAAGGCTTGACGGTGCACTCAATTTTAGGTAATTAGCACGTGATCAGATAAACTGGCGTCACAGGGCAGTAGAGGCAAGGACTGAATTGGGCTGATCCATTGCCATGTTCTAAGTGCTCTCTTGGGAGAAAACAGAATGTGAATGACACTCAGCAGCACTATGCTTAAAAATAAATTATCCAACGCCCCCTCTCTATTAAATATATCTATTTAAGTGTGTGTTATTTTATTAGAAGAGCCTGAAAGACAGCAAAAGCTGTCAGGTCACAACCAATATGGCCTGTAGAATTTATCATTCACTTGTAACCATAAAAAACCCTGGAAAATCCAAGCTTTCTTCTGACAAGACAACCATCAGGCATTCTGTTATAAAAATGCAAATATGTACCCAATAACGGTTGACAAAACAGTGTACAACACTCCCATATAGGATCCAATAAGGATTATGGGAATGGAAATCTTCTATATTCCTGGTTTGCCAGAGGGGCTAACCAGCACCGAAATCCATGCCTACTGCGGCAATCTGTGGGATTCTTTGTAAAAAAGGACCTATGTTCAGGGTTTAAGATGGTGTAATACCAACCCATCCCTAAAATCCAACTGCTTCTTACACATTCATTTCACAACAAATAAGTCAGGCCTACTTCCTTTGTCCTAATCATTTCATAATAAACAGATTAGGCATACAGCATATGACATATTTGTTCCTAATTAACCAGTTAAGATTATAACCTTTATCATTGGAGTGTCACCAAAGCAATCTCAGACCTACAGTTTTAAGCATAAGCTTTCCCACAAGAAAACAATGGCATACATACAACAGGTTAAGTGATAAGTACTTATCTTATCTGGAATATAAATGCAAATATTCGGCCTCCAGGGTTTTTCAGATCGGATATCCCACACCAAAACTCTTAATTATTATGGTAATCTATGAGATTGCATATATGAAATGCCTTTCTACAGACTTTAATACAACTTCATAATAATCCACCCATAAAGGCATGTCAGCGTTAAAATATGCTGTTCACAATAAATGTCAGGGCACCTTTATCTTGACTTTTCATGATTAGCAGGTCAAACCAATGGCATCAAGCATCATTGACTTGCCACCATGACAAATCCAGGCTTATTTCACTGAGCATAAGCTTTCAAAGAATGAATAATGTGCAATACAAGTACCCCTTTTCAGAGGAAGCACACAGCTTCTGCCCAATCAAATGCTGAATTTAAGAGAATCAACATGTAGGCAGAGTGAAAGCCCCTTTCTCAGGAGTAATTCTTAAAGTTATTTTTCTGTTGATCATATAAGTACTAACAACAGCTGCAGTATGAAGTAAGAGCTAATAAAAAACATAAGCTCTGTTAATGGCTGAGATGCCCTAAGGAAGCTTATATATAATATTTTGCCATCTAAGACATGTAGGGACTCAGTCATAAAAACATCATAACTCTATTACCTTACATGTATTCCTGTGCACTGATGCATTTGTACGACTTTCGGGAATTCACAAACCCTCCAAGCACTAAGAATGGAACACTGCACCAGTTGCAGCTTACAAGATACTAGTGGAAAAGTAAAAGAAATGTTCATGCTGCTATTTCTACAGCACAGATTTATTTTCATAAAATAATTCTGTATTGGGTACGACCACCTATGTGCAATTTCCTATTTTGTCTTTGTTTCAACAGCAAAAATATTTTTCCATGTGAAGAAAGGCCTTTTCTTCTTTCCCCATGACGTTTAATGCTGTTCCATTGCATTTTCAACACAGGGAAAGGGGTTTACTCCAGCTCTTGACTAATACATATCTACACCCCTTTTCATGATGGGAAAGGGTTGGATAGGAGATTCTGAATTCCCACAAACAGACATATATGTGGTCATTCACAAGCTTTCAAGTTAAATCATGAATTTATCTACCCACATATCGCCTCTTGCATAGCAATTACTCCTACATGTTACTACACATGTGTGAGGTATAATTACATGGGAGTAAATGGATCTAAGCCTACAATGACACCTTTTTTGAATATCTTGTAGATGCAGCCATTATCAAACTTGAAATGACTTAGTGAATTGGAACCATTGATCCTAAATCTCCAAGTTATATTTTACCACTACTGAGTCACAGTTTTATGTATTTCTCTTTATACTAATTACAGGTTCTGGGTAAAGAAACCACATAGCTGGTACAAAGCTTTATTTCGATATAACAATATCTTAAAAGCACATGACAATAGAAATACAATTCATGTTGTTAAAAAACACTTGATAAATAGTTAAAAAGACAATTTAAAACAGTATTAAACAATTTACAGCTTTGGATTTAAAAGAGGCAAGGAACGAGGGATTGCCTAAGAGAGAGTTCGTCACATAGCTTTACATCTGATCACCCACGCCCAACTAAGGAATTTGGCTACCCCGCACACCAGTTCTGTGTTAGGATTAGATTGTAGAATTCTTAGTGCTGGGGCATAGCCTCTGGTCTCAAGCAGGCGACAGACTGGTTTTAGCCATTTGGATCTAGGCTTATTGTAGGCACTGCAGACAAAGAAGACATGTGGGATAGTTTCCAGTTCAGTGCTGCAGTGCGGACAGGTGGCAAGCGTCTGATAGGGGGTTTCCATTTGGAGGTGCGTTCACAGACTGGTAGGGTTCCTATTCTAAACTGTACCTATAATGCCCTATCTTTGGGTTTTCTAATAAAGTCCATGTAGGGTTCAAGTAAGGGTACAGTTTTGTGCAGTCGAAACTCGTCGGTGAGTCTGCCCGAGTTATCCGCTCTAGATTCTTGGGCGTCGACCCACCGCCAGTAAGCCCGCTTGACTTCTAGTTTGGACAATGAAGCACCGAACTCCCACGCCACCCAAAGGCCAATGGCCGTCAGAAGTTCCTTTATTTTAGAAAGCCAGACTATTTTGTGTGACCCCACATAGCTACAAAATGTATTCTATGTATGAATATGTTGTTCTTGTGACTTATGCCTAGAAACTTTCCACTGTAACACATGTGTGTGCCTAGGCTGTTTGGACCTTACTGGAAATGTTTGAAGAAATCTGACAAAAACCACACTAGGTTCAATGCACTATGTGATCAGACCAACAAACCATCTTCTGCATGACTACCATTACTTCAGAACATACTGCAGCATGGTGAGAGCTACATTACAAGTCAAGAATGCTCTCCTGTCTAAAGCTACAAGTGAACCAAGCCTCCTAATATTCTGACCCTCTCAGCTGCCTTCAGTAAAGTTGATCATTCCATCATCCTGACTGATTGATTGAAACATTTATAAAGTGCTTCTACACCAACATAGACATCATAGCAATATGGAACTATCCAACGGTGGAACAAGTAGTAATTTCCTGGCCAAAACACTGTTGAGAAGGCCTAAGAAAAAAGACACGTTTTTAAGGCTTTCCTGTAGACAAGATGCACACTCTGAAGTCTTGAATAATATTCACCGATGTCCTTCACTAATTCTCCACCATCCTATTTAACCAACACCAGTTCATTTATCTGAAAACCTGCTGGACCTGGAAGATCACTGTTGGACCTGGCCCTTTTTGCAGGGTTATCCCCAAACTTTTTGCCTTCTCTCCAACTTTGTCTTACCTGTTTTTGTTGGATTTAGTACTTTGGGCACTTTACCACTGATAACGTGTACTAAAGTGCATATTCTCTCGGTCTAAATTGTATTGGTGATTGATTTATCCATGATTGGCATATTTGATTCACTATTAAGTCCCTAATAAAGTGCACCAGGTGTGTCCAGGGCCTGTAAATCTAATGCTACTAGTGAGCCTGCATCACTGATTGTGCCACCCACATGATTAGACCTGCAAACCTGTCTCAGACCTGCCACTGCAGTGTCTGTGTTTGCAGTTTAAACTGTTTGCAGTTTCAACTGCCATTTCGAACTGATAAATGCACCCACTTGCCAGGTCCAAATCTTCTGTTATACTACAAGTAAGTCACCCCTAAGGTAGGCTCAAGGCAGCACCCTGGGCAGAGTGCAGCCTATTTAGAAGCTAGGACATGTGTTGTTGTGTTTTACATGTTCTAATAGTGAAATACTGCAAATTTTGTTTTGCACTTTTGCAAGGACTATCTCTCCCATAGGGTAATACGGGGATAGCCTTAAAATATCATTTAAGAGTAATTACCCATTGGGAGCTGATAGAGATTTGGTGATTGGGGTATCCGAACTAACAATTTAAAAGTACATATTTTGGTGAAGTTGTTTTTTAAATTGCGTGTTTGAAAATGCCACTTTTAGAAAGTGGCCATTTTCTTGCTTAACTATTCTGTGCCTCTGCCTGTTTGTAGAATCCAAGTCTGGGTTCGGATGACAGTTGGGCTCTGTGCATTCACTCTAGACAGTCACACAAAGGGAGCTAATGTGTGCCTTGCATATCCTCATGGGCCATCACCAAGCTTCTTCCTGAGCTAAAGTGGTTGGAGGAGTTGTCACTGACACCTGAATAGGGCTGTGCCTGTCCTCACACAAAGTGGTCCTCACCCTCCTCTGGTGTACCTGGAGCCATGTTAAGGAAAGGCAGAGTCTTGTGCACTACAAAGACTTTCCCTTGATGTTTGCCCACTTCAGTGGCAGAAAGGGGTATAAGTATTGGATCTCTAAACTGTCAAATCAGAACACTTCTGGACTGAGGACATTCTACCAGAAAGTGGACGCTGTAGGACGAACTGCCACTCTGCCTGTTACTTTGTTGTGCTGGCCTGCTGCTTGCTACTTCTGTCCTGGGAGTGACAGGACTAAACTTTGCTTCCAGTATCCTGTTTTTCAAGGTTTTCCAAGAGCTTGTGTTTGCTTGCCTACTGTTAAGAAGTTTCAGGGCAATCAAAGGCCACACATAACAGTGCCTGGGCTCTCCTGCTGAAAGTCCTCACTTGCCAAGTGGTGCCTGTGAGACCTGTCCGCCTTTTGGGTGGTCCCTCCTATTATTTATTTATTTTGTCCCTTTTTGCCTCCTAGTACTTTTCATTTTTTTATGTCCACTGAAATTTTTAGTGTTGTCCTAGGGGGTGGGTGCTACCTTGTCCCCATACTTTTATTGAGGCCTAGATGCCCCCTCTAACAATTAACATTTTGTCACACAAAATGGTGGCTGGTAACTGCCACAACGGATTACCTCAGGAGTTGGGGCCATAGGACTCTATGGGAAATTCTAGAACCTTCTGGCTGGTTCTAGCAGCCAGAGCCCAGATTATAAAAGGCCAGAACCTAGGCGGCCATTTTGTGTGGACACAGAACCAGTTGGAGTGCAGCCTGAGGAGTAGAGGGTCAGGAAGCTCATAGGGTTGACTTCTTGATAGAGGGTTGCTGCCTTACTGTTGCCACTTTCCCCCGACCCACAGATCTGGCCCTGCTGTTTGACCCCCTTCTTGGACTTGGTTGGGGTCTCCTGGCGAGTTAGGAGGAATTGACCTGTAGTGCTAGGATGGACTTGATAGACTGAGGAGAAGAAAAGGGTAGTGTGGTCGAGCTGAGTAGAGAATTCCGCCCTGTTACCCCTGGCGAGGGAGTCGACCACAGTCCCTTGGAGCTTTGCGAGGGCAGGGCCCGGACGGAAGGAATTAATCAGCCTTATTCTTACCCTATCCCTCCTGTACACTGTCCATGTTAGCGGGGTCCCATTGGTTCCTCTTGTGTTGTTGGGAAGGTGGTTTCCCCCGTAACGCTCCCTGGATTGGTGGCACAGCCGCAGTGAGGGAAACAGGCTGCCCCGTGGTCCGGAAGCAGGCGATAGACCAAGCCCCTGTTTACACTGTGGGGAAAGTGGAAGGTGGTGGAGCAAGATCGAGGAAACACTGCTCCCCTGCGCAGGCCCGTTGAGCGTCTATCGGGATTGACAGGGGGCGGAGTGGCCTTGGTGAATCGGCCGCTTGAGGGCGGAACTGTTGGACTGCTTGCCGGCTGCGTAAGAAAGAGGGCGGCCCCGTGCTTCAGGCTCTGTTCCTTTCCGCAGGCCCAGTGTGCGGCTTGTGAAGGATGCGACGGGGCGCTCGAGTGAGGAGACTCAGAGACGCGACCCCGACGTTCCCGCCTGATCAACGCGACTCTTCCTCAGCACAGGCTCTGAAGTAAAGCGACCTGGCTGTGCTGGGAAATCGACACGGAGCACAAGAGACTGGCGGTGAGGTTTACTCGCAGTTCTATGGTGGAACGCTAAACAAGTAAGCAGGTTCTGTGGTAAAGGCGAGGGATTCCAAAAATAGAAACCTACGTTCCCGGTCCTAGAGACTGGATGGCCCAGAGGAAATAAATTGGAGCTGTCGGGCTGAACTGAGGAGTCAATCTTTGGGGGACATTAGAGACATGATCTGAGTACTAAGTAACCTAGCGTTTTTGCTGACTAGTCTGTAAAATGTCCCAAAGAGCTATTGTGTTTTAAAACCTGTAATTCAATGCATTATATAAACTAAATCAACTAGCATTCAACCTGATAAGGAGGAAGGGGTTCTTCAACCTGTCTGAGGCTATGATGTACTGATTTGAGTTAAACTGAAATGTCCGTTAAGTGAACCTCATATAATACATCCGGTGAATGCCTAAATAGAAGTCATAAGTGCAAAGGTTAACCCTTTGATTCTAGGTAACAATGTACTGACGAATTTTAAAAGTGCAAGAAGTTGATGTAAGAAGTGTCAGAAATACGTATTATTAACAAGCTGAACGGAACAAGATATCTTAAAGAATTTTTATAAAATGAAACCGTATTTTTCTAAACTGGTGTGGTGTCAATTATTTCTTTTGTGGCTAGGCACTGGGTTACTGTAAGTGATTGATGCAAGTCGCCTGGGAGGTTAGCCAAATCCGCTCTGTGCCAGGCTACCCTATGTGGACTGGTAAGCCCAGGTCTAACTTTGCCAAATCCAGACCCTGGGCCCTTGGAAGTGGAATCTGGTGAACTGAAGGAGAAAAGCCATGTATCGGCTCTCAGCGTCTGTTTTTATTGATACATCACTACAAACTTCAATCCATCGCCACGGTCAGTGCCGGAGCATGGTTCCCGATCAGCGCATCGACCACGGCTTTTACCGCAGGCCCCAGCTTTCCATCGCAGCATGCCAGAAGAGCCGCCACAGTCCATGACGCGCTGCTCCAACTCCAACTCCAACGCAGCACCTGCTCCATCACTGTGGAATCGATGCAGCCTGTCTGGATGTTCTACACATCGTCCCTGGGCACTGATATCTTCGTCGACATTGCCCAACAGTAAAGAACCAAGACCGCGTGTGTGGAAACCAACACATCACCTCCTGTTCTGGGGTGGAACCAACGCATCACCTCCCCTGACAGTAAGGGACTGATGCATCACCTCCCCTGGCAGTAAGGAGCCTCCACATCACCTACCCTGGGATTAAGGAACGTACGCATCGCTTTGCTTTTCCGGGACTTCGCCTGCTCAGCACCTGCTTCCTCTTTACATTTTGATGCATCCAAGGTACTTGTGCTAAAAGTGGCAAATCCATAGATTTCTATGGACTGAACTGATTTCACCTTTAAAAAGTGATATCTTTACTTCTGTATGTTAGATTATTGTTGTTTTTGCTCTAGTTATTTTAAGATAAATACTTTTGGTTTAAATATCTTTATTGGTATTTTACTTTTTAACAAGACTGTCATCAATAATTCGTGCAAAGATGTTTGAATACTGATATCAGAAATACAGGCCCTTGTGCAGAATAGCATTATCTATCATAGTTATACATAAACAACACAAATGTGCTATTCACCAATAACATATCTGCCCTCCCCGTCTATCAATGCATCCACCACTTTAAATGGAGTGCCCGGCCTCACCCCCACTAGGACTCCTCATGCGTATGCAGAATATACTGTCGCATATAGTTGCCCCCTCCATTGTCTGTGTAGTCGTGTGACTTCTGTTTGAACTAAATGTGTCTCCTGAAGAAGCGCTATTTGTATGGGATGGCGTTTCAGATAGGAGTATATGAGATAGCGGCATTCCAGGCTGTGGATACCTCACACGTTCCATGTGCCTATTTTATTGGGTGCCATAACCAGTGACTGTCAAGGGTGCATCTGGGTTGACCCAGCCGGGTGACGAGAGAGTGTGGCAGTGGGTGTGTGTAGACCATTTTAGTGTGTGCTTCATTGCGGAGCCCAAATGTAGAACAATTATACTCTTGTCTAAAAAGGATAGCAGAAGAAATATAAAAACAACATACAACCAAAAATACCATGAGAGCAATTTTACAACAGGCAATCTCCCAAACTTGTAATGCAATAGCACACAGCTAAAGTCTGGGAGAGGCTATTGTGCACAGCAACCTAGGAGCCACAGAAAATATAGGAGGAGACCGTCATGCATAGCTGAGCCTATCCCCAGCCAGGCTCTTTTCTGAACGGGGTTGCTGCTTGCTTATTATACATAAAATTCCCATATATTTCGATGCTAACGGAAAGAGCATGTCAACAATTTCAGGACCCACCCTGCAATACTGGCCTATGCATAAATTGTAGGCGCGGTCATTACAGTGTGGATACAACAAATTGAGTATTTCTTATACTTGCGTTACCAAAAGGTCAGTGCATCGCTCAGGGTATAGAGGAGATAAAAGTTGATCAATGAATATTTCCACATTCAAGTAATGTTATCGGAGATCTGTGGGGTGGCATGTGGCAGCCCGTAGGAGCCCTGGGAAACAGGGAAAATGTCAGAGAGTTCCTCATCACTCTTCGGCCCACGTTAATCGGAGTCTGAGTGAGATTCCCCTTCCGGAGACTCGCTGATATTCACTATTGCCTGCACCGCCTCGAGTTCTCTGCTCAATATCAGCTCTGGCGTCAGGCCAGATGCCTGGTGGGTGAAAGACTGCAACCTTCTCCGCCTCTGTCTGCGGCGCCGTGGTGTGGTTTCTGGTTGTACCTCTCTTCGCCCGGTTAGTGATGAGTCGAAAGATTCCAACCATTCCTCTGCGCCTTCTGGTGTTTTGAAAAAATTGCTTTTTCCATTTGCCACAACCCCCAGCTTCGCAGGAAACAAAAACAAAAGCTGGCGTCTCTTCCCGGCTAAGTAAGAGTGGCTCTGTTTCTGAACTTGAAAAGTGTAGTCCGGGAAGATCATTACTTTGTGATTGTCCACTTGTATGTCCTGCAACTTTCTAGTTTCTTGAAGAACAGCATCTCTGTCCCTGTAATTTAAGAGATGGAATAAAAATAGTCTTGGGTTCGAGCCCGGAGGTGGGGGTTTGGTAGGTACACTGTGTGGTCTTTCAACAACAAAGTGCGGGGATAGGGCCTCTCCAGGTAGCAGCGAACAGATCCAATCTTCCGCGTAGGTTACTGCATTCTTCCCTTCCATTCCCTCCGGAAGGCCCTCAACGCGCATGTTGTTGCGGCAGGCCCTGCCTTCGGCATCCTCTGCCCTATCTTCCAGGAGATCAACTCGGTTGAACAGATCACAGATGTTCTTCTCAGCTGTAGATACTCGTGGTGAGAACTCCTCGATTTCCCCTTCATTGGCAGTAGTGCGGTTTGCAAGTTTCCGATGGTCTGCATGCAGCAGCGTTAGATCAATTGCCACTTTGTCTATTTTTCCTTCTAAAGAGGTGCGGATTTGATTTATTGTCTCTCCAAGTTTCTCAACTGCCGCCAGCACCACATCTAGCTTATGCGACATTGGATCCGCTGGCTCCCCCTCCGCCATCTTGTCCGCCTGAGCCCGGGTCTGTGGGTGAAGGCCCATCGCACCCCTGGTGCCAGTCATCGTTCGGCCCCCGTAACATAAAGCTGCAGAGAACGACCACTATGCTAGATCTATCACTCCTCAGCTGTCTCTGGAGCAGTGCCCGAATACCCCATCTGCCAACCACCCCTAGCAAAGCCCGTAATCACTTCAAAAGGGCAGACGTGCTTCATGTGTGCTGCTCGTGGCTACGTTGCTAGTCGTTTACATGCAGGTAGGTAGGCGGGCCCCACGGCCCCCGCACCTGGTAGTATTATCTTAGAAAGTGAGACGTGGCTGATGTGATGAGTCGTGGTGCGCCACCATGTATCAGGCCATAGCTGCAGCAGCAGTTTTGTCAATCTAACCCAGTATGGTACCGGTGGGCAAAAAACCCTTTGCAGCAGGTTTCTCGAAGCGGGGCTTTCAAAAGTGAGGCGTGTCCCACTTGGGACCCCCTAGGGCACCTGAGTTGTCTCTGCAACACTTAGTCAGTTCAAGGGGAGTTGTGACTCAGTCTGCTCCAGTATGCCGCAGTTACGTCGCCCAAGCAGCACAGGTCCCAGGTGTCGATTTGGGCAGGAGGCGCGCTAGCTCCGAGCAGAATTGTAAGAGCGTTGCTCCTCAGAATTTATGGATGGCCGGGACTAGGAGAGCTCCAATCTGTCCACCCAGGCTCAAAGGGCGGTGCAGCCACCAATCATGAGCATGCTGCGAGTCTTATATTTCTGTTGTGCCAAACACAGCAATCATGGAGGGGGGTAGATCAATGTCTGTGTGACAGCCTCTCTGCTGCCAGTACCCAAATCAGTCTCACTAGCAATCTCAGGGTCCACACGGCAGGACGGGCCCCTGCTCTGATGCAGCGCCACTTCACCCGATTAGACCCAATGGGCGGAGCTAGACCTCGGCCTCGCGTTGGGATTTACAGCCGACAGTAGCGCTCCACGCTTAGCATCTCAGAAGCAGTGGAGTTCAGTCCGGGCCGAGCGGGGCCCTCTCCACGTCTCCTCGCGGTATCATGCAAGTTAAATCCGGGGTTATCACGGCAGTGGGAGGTCTGGGAGGCAATTTGGGCCGCAGTGCGGATCAGGGCCTAGGGTGCGGGGCCAGTCCCTGACTCCACTTACCTCAACTCGCCCAACGTCCTGGAGTCGCTCACGGCCGTAATGAAGGCAGGGGGGTCCATTATGGCGTTTTGCTGCTCCCGTCCATTTATGCGCTCAGCAGGGCATCAAGACCTTCACAGGAGAAGCTGTGGCTGGCAGCGGCCCCCTCAGCTCGGTTATAGATGAAGTATTGTGGCCAGGGAAGGGAGTTACAGACGGAGCTCCACAGCTACACGTCTGACGCCATTGCCTGTCAAGCCACACACCCCTTATTCAGATAAATATTGGTTATTTTTCTACCCTGGTGTAGACTCCTTGTCCGCTATCTTTATGTCTTTATGTCCGCACTCAGAGCGAATCTCCTCTCCGAGTGTGAACATAAAGTAAATGCCCTTTGTGAATTCCCAAAGTCGTAAAATTGGATGTTTCGTTCTAAGTTTATACCAAACGTCTATGTTTACCTTTGTCAGTCTCGCCCACTGTATGTAATGCATTTGCAATGAATTGTTAAATAATTGTTCACAATGTCAAACATTACATTTTATGTATTTGAAAGATAAAAAAGGTCTTAGGATCTTAAATCAATAAAGATATACTTACTTTACATTTGTATTATCTGGAATTTTACAAAACATGATTAACAACTAAATCTTGGAAGTTGAATGCACATTGCTAATACAATAGTGCGCCTGGTCACAGGCCTATAGTGGACAGCACCCATGACATCACAATGGCAGCTTTCATGGCACTAAGGTAAGCTTGTAAAGAGCCTGGTTACACCCACTGGTGTATCCTCGCTCTGAGGTACAGACTCGACAGATGTAAGGGAGGAGTAGGGGGATAGACTTCTGCACGAAAGAGCCAGTTCTTCAGTTTCTTCCGAAAGAGTGATTCCGATGGTTCAGCAGGGAGGGAGAGAGGGAGGGCAGTCCAATTTTTGGAAGCCAGATTGCTGAAAGACCGAGCTCCTTCTTTAGGAACATTAACCAGATAGGTTCCCGGATGATCTGATTTAGCGAGTAGGATTGTAAGGAATCAGCAGATTGTGTAGGTGTAAGGTATTGTCTTTCTTCTACTTCCATTATTACATAATGGTTTCGTTAGGTAATGTGTTCTTAGCCTCGCACGTTCTATTCCCTGCATCCTCGCAGAGAGTGTTCCTTCAAACATGTTTATGTTTGAAGGTGCATCTCTCGAGGATGCTCTTTCAGTTTAAGTTCAGTTTTACTTTACAGTTATTGTAACATTCATTAATCTGTCTTATTACCTGAGAGCTGGTGGCACTCCCGTGAGATGCTGTTACTTTCTTGAATAAAACCCTTTTGGATTTCACCTGCTCCTGTGAATCATCTTTCCTGGACTGCCTATCTACTTCTTTACATTTGGCGACGGGATTTGTCTGAATCCAAGGATTTTCAGCATTTTCACTAATTTCTTGGATGTTACTTCCCTTAGTAACATTACATTTCCAAGAATATACTTGTTCCACTGTGCTCACTTTAAAAAAGAAACACGTGTGTTTACTCACCTTTTGGAACGGATCTTTAAGGTGCTGTTTTCATGGTCTTATGAATTTTTCATTAAATCCGTTATTTCAGACGAAGCTCATTCAGCTTAATCCACGCGAGAACAGACCGCGATGACGTCATCGCGCAACGAGGTAAATGGAAGTATTAAGTTTTCGAAGCCGTTTTCTAAGGAAAAACGCTACGCGCACGATTTATTTTCGCATTTCTCACTTTGAAGTCGTTGTGCAAGCCTTCATAGAACAAAATTGGATAACCTGACATTGGTATGTACATTTTATTTGTCATTTCACGAAGGTTTTGAAAGACAGAAAGAACTTAAATCTAATTCAAATACTTTCAAGTGCATTTTAACGTAGTTTATTTTAAACTTGAGGAAATTATTTAAATTCAAAGAAGACATTGAACATGGCAAGTAATCAGCAAGTGATTATTTTAAATAAGTTTCTACCTGTTAATGGAAAACCAGTTGAACCATGGAAAATTTGGTTTAGAAGTTTCTAGAATTATTTGGTGGCAATTGATGCTGAATAATACACGGCTAAAAGAAAATTAGCTCTTCTTTACAGCCATTTGGGGAGAGCTGGAAGA
The DNA here is from genome assembly GCF_964263255.1 of Lissotriton vulgaris. Lineage (NCBI taxonomy): Eukaryota > Metazoa > Chordata > Amphibia > Caudata > Salamandridae > Lissotriton > Lissotriton vulgaris. The sequence continues at coordinate 857,842,142 of NC_141695.1, forward strand.
GAAATCTATGATAACTTACCTCCTGCTATTCCACCTTCAGGAAGGGGTGATGGATGGAATGTTTACAGGGATGCAGTTCATAGACTGAACAGAAAGTTTTTGGAACAGCCAAATGTTATTTTGGAGCGCTTTAATTTTAGGAAGAGAAAGCAAAATATGGATGAAAGTGTAGAGGACTTCATTTCAGTTTTAAGGAACATGTCAGCTGAGTGCAACTTTGGAGCTGATTTAGACATTTACATCAGGGATCAATCTGTTTATGGTTGTTGCCATAAAAAAATTCAAGAAATGATTTTAAGTTGCAGGGATCCCACTTTGGCTGAAGTGATAGATATGGCTAAAAGCATTGAAAGAAGTATAGTTTCTTCAAAATGTATTGTGACTGAAAACACTGTGCCTGTTAATTTTGTTCAAAATGATTTATCAGTTAATGCTTTGTCAGTTAGAAACAGATTTAGCAAACCTCAACAAGCTCGAACTAATACATTTTGTTTCAGGTGCGGCTCAAGAACACATCTTCGTGATAGTCCAATATGTAGTGCTCTCGGTAAGAAGTGTACAAACTGACATAAGTTTGGTCATTTTAATAGTGTATGTAAAGCTAAACGTACTGTGCATGTTAGAACCGTTGAAACACATGAACCTGATTAATAGTTTATCAGGTTTTGATGATGTGCCATTAAACTCCGATATGCAACATTTAAACATCAACACCATAGAATTGCCAACAATGTCAAGTGAGGTTAAAGAAATTTTGGCATTTGATTCATGTGGTAATTTAATTGATGGTGAACGTGTTCCTGATCCTTCTTGTCAGGTGCTTATTGGTAAACACCCACTTGACATGATGGCTGATTCTGGCGCACCAGTCACAATTGTTTCTGATGACATTTTTGACAAGTTATGGGCTTCTTTAACTGATTTGTGCAAAGTTGACATTATACCAAAAGCATACGGAGACAAAGATATTGATATGCTTGGTTTTTTCATGTCTGAGATAACCTGTTTGGGTAGGAAAACTTACACTAAAGTTTATGTAGCCATTAAGGGAAAAAGTATAGTGAGTTGGTAGGATTTAGCTAATATGAACTTAAAACTTGTCCCTGGGTCTAAGAATCCAGTTTAATTGAATGAGGTTGAAATTTCTCTAGTGGAAGGAGTTGGTGAGTCTTTTATTAATGATATAATATGATATAATAAAACAATTTCCAGAAGTTTTTAATTCAAATGTTGGAAAAGTTGAACAATTTGAACATCTTATTAAGTTGAAACCTGGTGCAATTCCAGTGGTGCACAAACTTAGGTCAACTCCCCTTATCGTCAGGGATGATTTTAAAAAAGTATTGGATAACATGGTTGCTGACAAAATTATTGAGCCCACAAATTCATCACAAAGGGTCAGTCCAATTGTGATTGCTCGTAAAAAGGACTCTAGTATCCGTTTGTGTGCAGACCTTCGGTCTTTAAACAAAAATATTTTGATTGATTGTCATCCCACTCCTAGAAATCAGGATCTCCTTACCGGTATTGATGGTTGTAAGTTTTTTACGCTTTTAGACTTGAGCAGTGCTTACCATCAAATGCCTTTATCCTCCAAGCCAACTGATTTAACTACATTTATTACACCTTTTGGTGCTTATAAGTATTTGAGGTTGCCGTTTGGGCTGGCGTCAGCCGCAAGCGTCTTTCAAAAGTTTATGGATTCTTTGCTAGGCAAAATTAAAAATGTTCAGGCATATCAGGATGATGTTCTTATTTTTTCTAAAAGCATTGAGGACCATGTTAGTACTCTAAAGGAGGTGCTGTTGTGTTTCAGAAATGTTGACATTACTTTAGGAAGGGATAAATGTAAATTTTTAAAGTCAGAAGTTGATTACTTAGGTCACTGCATTAGTTCAGCAGGGATAAAACCAAACTTTTCACTCACAAAGGCCATTTCAGATGTTCCAGCTCCTGGTAACAAAGATGCTTTGAGGTCATTTCTGGGCATGCCAGAGTATTACTCTAGATTTGTTTCAAGCTACTCACAGATTGTACAACCTTTACGGGATCTGCTTAAGAAAAATATTAAATTTGAGTGGTCTGATGTTGTGAATAAGTCGTTTGTAACAATCAAGGAAGCAATCTTAAATTCTCCAGCTTTGTCATCTTTTACCCCAGGAATCATGTGTACGATTTCAGTTGATGCCAGCCAGTTAGGTTTAGGCGCAGTTTTGTGTCAACATACAGGTTCTCTTGAACGTACGGTAGGTTTTGCTTCTAGGTCTCTTTCCGCTGCAGAGAGGAATTATTCGACCATTGAGAGGGAAGCATTGGAATGTTCATGGGCTGCAGAGAAATTTAAAAGTTATATTTGGGGCACGCACTTTGTGTTACTGAGTGACCACAAACCGTTACTCAATTTATTGAATGGTAATGGTACTGGGAAGGCTTCAGCACGTTTGGTGCATTTACTGTCTAGGTTGCATGAATTTAGTTTCACAATCCGTCATGTGTCAGGAGGTCTCAATGTCAGAGCGGATTGTCTCTCAAGACTTCCGCTTCAGGACGATTATGTAGAGACAAAATTTAGTGATTTGGAATGTGTAGTAACATCTATTTCTGATTCAAGTGAGTTTTTTCTATTCTTAACTCAAGATTTATGGTTTAAGGCATACAATGATGACAAAGTTTTACAGGCTATGGAGAACATGGTTATTAATGCGTGGCCGAGGGAACGTTCATTACCCGCTTCCCTTAAATCATATGCTCAGGTTTCTGAAGATCTTTTGATTGTAAATGGGATTTTGATGCGTGGAGATCAATGCATTCCACCTTCTTCCACGCGCATGAAATTGGTGGAATGTGCGCATGAGGGTCACCTAGGCATTGAAAGCACTTCCAGGAAACTAAAAGAGTTCTTTTGGTGGCCTGCATTAGACAGGGATGTTGCCTTATTTATAGATAAATGTGATTCTTGTCTCTTATCGGATAAACATTGGAGAATCAATAAATTGCCTCTTCATGCTGTGTCTGTTCCAGATGAGGCATGGTGTAAAGTTGCTCTGGACTTTTCTGGTCCTTTTGATTTATTGCCAGCCAGTGATCGCTTTATAATAGCTTTAATTGATTACCATTCCAAATGGATGGATATAGATTTTTGTGACTCTCCATCTTCTTCATCTGTTATCAAATTTTTGGAAAGAGTTTTTCTTGCAGAGGGTTATCCAAAAGAAATTGTGACAGACAATGGTTTACATTTTTGTTCCCTGGCTATGCAAGAATACTGTAAAGCACATGACATTAAGCATTTAAAGGTAGCACTTTATTCCCCTGCTGCTAATGGTTTAATTGAAAGATTTAATAGATTCTTAAAAGAGGGTGTGCAAACAGCTTTTGCTAGTAATTTCCCAGTTAAAGATTTTTTAAAGAAGAAAATGTGGTCTTATTTAATCACACCACAATCAACAACTGGGATTTCTCCGTTCAGACTTTTAAAGAAAAGAAATCCGAATGGTGTGATTTGTCCAAATTGGTTGAAAGATTTAAGGAAGGACACTTCTTCTTGTGTTTCCTGCCACGACAAGAGGATTTTTAAGGAGAATGTTATTAAAAAGCAAACTTTACAAAAGAAGTACTTCGATGCTTCTTCCCATTTTGTTATGAAGGATTTTCAAGTTGGTGATTGGGTTTTGTTTAAGAATCCAAAGAAATGTAAAAAAGGAATGTCAAAATTTTCTTCTCCTTTTCATATTGTGAAGACTTCAAAAGGGTCAGTTTTTCTTGAAGGAAAGGGGTGGTGGAGTAAAAGAGTTCTTGTGAAAATTTCCAATGATCAAGCTAAAAGACTTCTTGTATATAAAACTGATTCAAATGATGTTGAATGTTCACTTTTTCCTTTAGGTACTCCCTCTGATTATCTTCATAGCAATGTTTGTTCTCCTGTTTTACCTTCCACTTCGTCTGCAGGTATGGTTTTACAATCTTTACCAATGTCTTCTCAGATGTCTTCTTCTTCAAGTGAAGTTCATGAGTCTGTTAGGCCACATCGTAATTGTTCCATTCCCAAAAGGTTTAAGGATTTTTATATGTCTTAGTTCTGTTGTTTGATTTGCATTTTTGTTTATTATAAGAGGGGAGATGATGTAAGGTATTGTCTTTCTTCTACTTCCATTATTACATAATGGTTTCGTTAGGTAATGTGTTCTTAGCCTCGCCCGTTCTATTCCCTGCATCCTCGCAGAGAGTGTTCCTTCAAACATGTTTATGTTTGAAGGTGCATCTCTCGAAGATGCTCTTTCAGTTTAAGTTCAGTTTTACTTTACAGTTATTGTAACATTCATTAATCTGTCTTAATACCTAAGAGCCGGTGGCGCTCCCGCGAGATGCTGTTACTTTCTTGAATAAAACCCTTTTGGATTTCACCTGCACCTGTGAATCGTCTTTCCTGGACTGCCTCTCTACTTCTTTACAGTAGGCAACTAGGACCTTTCCCCTGCAGGATGCAATGGCTGATGCACAGGGTTTTGAAGAGAATTCTCTCCTTAAGTGGAGCCAATCTAGGTCCGCAAGAGCCTTCCTGGAGGAGGTTCTCCTGGGGAGCATCAGAACAAGGTGAGCAGCTGCAATTTGAATGCATCAAAGCCCATGAAGGCCTTTATTTGTTGCTTCCAGGTAGAGAGCATTTCCGTAGTCCAGTTGGGATGTTACCAGTCCATAGACTAAGGTTTTCCTGGCAGAGGTGGAAAGCACATCTAGGGTTTTCCGAAGTACTCTCATAGTTCCGAAGCACTTCTCACCCACCTATTTGGTGTGAGCCTCAAAAGAGAGATTAAAGTCCAGCCACACACCAAGGTTTTTAACCTGTTTAATTGGGGAGGTAGTGGTACCCAATGTTTGAGGCCACCATGCCGATGACCAGATGGAGGGAGTTTTTCCCACCACTAGGATTTCTGTTTGGCTGCCATTATGTTTTAGGCAGTTAGTTGTCATCCAAGAGGACAGGTCATGCAGGCAATCCGAGTAGTTAGTGGCTGCTATATCACAGGCCTGGGATAGCGAGACAACTAATTGTGTGTCATTGGCATATGACACAATGGTGGCTCCCTGCCGCTCTATAATCTTAGCCAAAGGTGCAATATAGAGATTAAAAAGATTGGGGCTCAATTTGGAGCCTTGAGGGACCCCTTGGGACAGGTCAATACTCTTGGAGATATGTGGTCGTTTAGCCACCTGAAACATACGCTCCTGCAAGAATGCTTTCATCCATTTCAGTGCCGCTTTGTCCAGCCCACCAGCCCTGAGACGCTGAAGAAGCAGTTTGTTGGAGACTATGCCAAAGGCCGCACTGAGATCCAAAATGACCAATGCCACTCTCTGGCCTTCATCCACCAGTCTGCTTATTGTCTCAGTTGTAACTTGGAGCAGTGCGGACTCTGTGGAGTACGTGGTTCTGAAGCCCGATTATGTAGGCTGAAGTAAGTTATGCCTATTAATATGAGCCATTAATTGAGTGTTGACCACCTTTTCTGCTATTTTGGCAAAATAGGACAGGAGTGAGATCGGGCGGAAGTTTTCCAACTGACTCATATTGGCACCCAGTTTTTTCTTTATGGGGAGGGCAATTGCTTGTTTCCACCTCTTTGGGACATCACCATTAGTAAAGGAGAGTTCAAGAAGCTGTCTAATGTAGAGCGTTATAATCTCTAGGCCTTCTCTCATAATTTTGGGTGTCGGGTCTGCGGGAGAGCCAGATTTGATACTTAAGGCAATGCCTTTGAGATCTTCACAGGACTGAGTATCAAATTTGGAGAGGCGGAATGCCTCCTCCACAGTGATCCTCTCCATTAGGCAGAAAATCCCATTGGGAGCCTTATCCCGAAAGGTGGTGTAAATTTTAGCTACCTTTTCCGCAAAGAATTCAGCCATCTGGTTACATGCTTCCATTGAGCTGACAGTGGGAGTTACAGTTCTCACAAGGGAAGATATATCTTTGAGGCTTCACATGTTTTTTTTATAAAAGTGTGATAGTGTTTTAAGTTTGTCTTGTATACAGTCTTCTTGAGGTCTGAGAAATCTCCCCTTCAAAAGTGTTCTAAACGTATGTAGGATTTTTGGGCTATTCTTAATGCGTCATTGAACCAGAATGCATATTTTTGGTGTGTGCATGTGACACTGGAGGTGTATGGGGCCACTTGATCCAGTGCTTCCATAATCCAGTTGTCCACTGAGTTGCAAGCTGTACCAATATCTGTACCCATAAGAGGGCGACTCTGTTGAAGGGCATGACTGACCTTGTGGGGGTAAACCTAGTCCATCGCCTATATGGGATATTCGAACCTCTTCTGGCCATGGGTGGAATAGTGGATAAGGAGAGAGTAAAGGGAATAAGATGATAGTCTGACCAAGGGATCGCAATCAAAGGGTTCAGTGACTAAATATCGAGGGACACAATATAGAATTTCCAAAATATCGACTCCAAAATATCGAAGTACAGAATATAGAATCCCTATCTACAAACAGGTAAGTACTAAAATATCAAATCCAAATTATAGATTGTCAAAATATAGTTAACTAAAATATCGAACTTTTAAAATGTATTAAAATAATATAAAAGTAATTACATTTTAAAAACAAGAAAATAAAACATACTTAAAATAATGTAAAAAAGCTCAACATGTAAAAATATTAAATGTAATGTAAAAAAAAGTAGAGATTTTGTTGGATAGTGAGAGGGTAAAAATGACTATTCCCACTCAAGTGATTGTGGCAGTGGGGCAAGCGTTGGATAGCGTAGGGGTAAGAATTACTATTCCCACTCCAGTGAGTGCAACAGTAGGGAAAACGTTGGATAGCGTAGGGGTAAAAAATACTATTCCCTCTCCAAAGAGTGCAACAGTAAGGAAAGCGTTGGACAGCTGGAGGGTAAAAATTACTATTCCCACTCCAAAGAGTGTAACAGTAAGGAAAGCGTTGGATAGCGTAGGGGTAACACTATTCCCACTCCAGTGAGTGCAACAGTAATGAAAACGTTGGATAGTGCAGAGGTAAAACTGACTATTCCCACTCCAAAGAGTGCAACAGTAGGGAAATCATTGGATAGGGGAGGGTAAAAATGACTATTCCCACTCCAGTGAGTGCAACAGTAGGAAAAGTGTTAGAGAGAGTAGGGGTAACATTTACTATTCCCACACCAGTGAGTGCAACAGTAGGGAATAATTTGGATAGCGTAGGGGTAATAATTACTATTCCCACTCCAAAAAGTACAACAGTAGGGAAAGCGTTGGATAGAAGGAGAGTAAAAATTACTATTCCCACTCAAGTGAGTGCAACAGTAGGGGAAGCCATGGATAGCGGGAGGGTAAAAATGACTATTCCCACTCCAGTGAGTGAAACAGTAGGGAAAGCGTTAGATAGTGGTAGGCTAAAAATTACTATTCCCACTCCAGAGAGTGCAACAGTAGGGAAAACGTTGGATAGCATAGGGGTACAAATTACTATTTCCACTCCTGAGGGTGCAACAGTAGGGAAACTAATGATTTAAAATTAAAATAAGATTAAATTAATTAGCAATACCAATAAAAAATTGATTAAAAATAATGACTAATTAATAAAAATGAATTACCAATAAAAACATTTTTTTGCAATTAATTAAAATGAATTACCAATTAATAATTAATTATCAATTAATTATCAATACATATAAATAAAAATAAATATTTACTTTATTACTGTTAAATGAATTCCCACCCTATTCCTGTATAAACCCACAACCCGCTACAAATAATAAAAAATACAACTAACATAATTATCAATTAATCAATTCATAAATATTAATTACCAATTAATAAACAATTAATAAACATGTATTAACAATTAATACAAATTAATTACCAATTCCTAATTAATTATCAAGCAATTAATTATCAATACATAAAAATAAAAATAAATATTTACTTTATTACAATTACATTTTGTCCCACCCTATTACCCTATAAACCTGCAACCCGCTCCAAATAATAAATAATACAATTAGCCTATTTATTTATTTATTTATTTATAAAGTTTTATACAGCGCGAACTTGATCCCGAAGGATATCAGAGCGCTTTACAATTATAGGGAAAGGTAACTAATCAAAAAATTAGTCAAACATGGGAAGTATAATAGGCATTGAATCAAATAGTAAACCCATAATTCATTTCTTTAAAAAAAAAACGGAGTTAACAAGGAGTGGGCTATATGATGGAGCATAGTGATATAAGGGGAGTAAGTGAAATAATCATACACAGGAATAATAACCAAAACCACACTAATCATCTACACATGAGTCAATGGGGGGTCTAATAGGCATTGAATCAAGTGATGATCTAATAGATCATTTATACACCTGGCTGAACGAATGGGCAAGACTATGTACCATAATGACTTAAGAGAAGCCTAATTATCAATTAATCAATTAATAAAAATTAATTACCAATTAATAAAAATGATTTACCAATTAATAAAAATGAATTACCCATTAATAATTAGTTATCAGTCAATTAATTTTCAATACATATCAATAAAAATTATTATTTAATTTACTATAATTAAATTACTTTCCACACTATTCCCCTATAAACCCACAACCCGCTACGGAATTAAATTACGCAAAAATTAAATTACATAACATTCAATACTTAAAAAAAATTAAACATACATTACAAAAAGAATACATAATTTCAACACATATATTACCATACATAACACAAAAATCTATAATATGGAAATCAATATTTTAAATTCGATATTATGGAAATCGATATTTCCTACCCCAATTTCGATATTCTGACTGACAATATTTTAGTGATTCGATATTCTGTCCTATCTATATTTTGGAGTCAATATTCTGGCCTGTCTATATTTTGGATTATATATTTTGGGCGTTCACCCATTCAGGGGTTCAGTGTCCAGATCAGACCAGTTGGCGAAGATTGGTTCTAGTATGTGGCTGTGTTGATGTGTGGGGAGAGTAGTTTTAAGTAACAGTTTGAGAACAGCCAATTCTTGACAAAGAGATTGAGCCTCACCATTAGTTAGGTCGTTGAAGTGTAAGTTTAAATCCCCTAGGACTATCAGTTTATTTTAGTGAAGAGCAGGTTGTATCAGTTGCTCCACTAGGCTGGATGAAAACTGAGTTGCGGGACCTGGAGGGCGATAAACCTTTACCATGCAGTTGTCAGCAGCTGAGACCGACAATAAGGCTGCCTCACTTTTAGCGATGTCAATCATCTCCCAGTGCAATGTAGATGTAGTTCATGGATAATGTCTATTCCACCCCCACGTTTAATTTGGTGGTCCAATCTGAGAATGCCATAATTCTGTGGGAGGGCTTCCAGTATTTCAGGGGCTGAGTCCTCATTCAACCAGGTTTCAGTGAGAAATAGCGCATCTGGTTGATTATCTAAGATGCAGTCATGGATTTCATGTTTGTGTATGTTGAGGGATCTGCAATTAATGAGTATAAGTTTGAGTGTGTGTTCTGCTTCAGACTCTATGTTGTGGACAGTAGGTTTCTATAAGCAGTGGGTGCATTCCAGGGAAGTAGCCATCACCGATAGCCTATGTTTACATAGGTCTTGAATCGGGGGCAAAGTTTGCGTAGTTGTTCAGCCTCATATTTCTGCCTTGATCTGAATAGCAAAAGACACTGTTTCTATGAGGCACAGGATCAAGGCTGATTTACATATGGCCAGGTATAAACTTAGGTGGCATGGTGAGCAAAAGAATGATGGGTTTAACTCAGATCTCTTGACTGGGGGTGAATGCTTTGATTTGTTCAGCATTCCGTCCATCAATTGTGTGTCTTTTGCTTTCTCGCCCTAAGTGCGCCGGCTATACCCAGACGTTGGTCCCGGCCTCACTGTGCCACTGGAATCAAGCTATCCTGGCTGATGAGGGTTGAAAGCCCGAAACCGGTCCTAGGATGCTTGTTTCCGGTCCAGGGAGGACCTGGCTTGGCAGTTCGGGCTAGACTGTTCCCATGACGCACAGGGTCAATACTGATTTGCAAATGGCCAGGTCTAAACTGGGGTAGAATGGTGAGCAAAATAATGATGGATGTAACCCAGATCTCTTGACTGGGGGTGAATACTTTGATGTGTTCAGCAATCCGTCCATCATTTTGCTTGATCTGAATAGGGCAGGGGTTCTGGTCCTCGGCCGTGGGCGGCCGTGCGCAGACGAGCTTGCCTTCGGTGTGCCAGCGGTGTGCCAGTGGCACACAAGCTGCGCGTGTCCGCTCGGGCTTTAGTTTAAATAGGCGTAGCGCATGAAAAGCTAGCCCTCCAACTTCTGGACCAAGTGGGCAGTGGAAGTGAGTGCGATCGAGGTCCCTGCCCACCGCTCAAGCGGCACTATCAGCTGGTGCAGAACAGGGCGGGTGCACTCCCACCGAAGAGCGGAAATGACAGGTGAGGATTAGGTAGTGGGTTTAAAATACATGAAGCGAGTTTAAACGCTTTCATTAGAGGCATAAAAGAGCAAGTGAGGTAAACATAAAGCGTGAGAAAGGAACAGACAAAAAAGTATTTAACCCGTTTACTGCGGCGAACATTTCACCGTGGTGCGGGCTTTCTAAAGGGTGGGCGGGGATGCGTCGGCTGACGGTAGTGCGCAGCACCAGAGAGGTAGTGCTCGCGTCGGCTGAGCATGGAAGGGGTTTAAAACACGCTTCCTTAAAAGGATTAAAAGTTTCCATTTTATCCTTTGTCGAGTGCAGCACAGACCCTGTCTCTGTCTGCTTCAATAGAACTTGATTGGTTCAGATGCTCCGTCCATCACAACCCCCTTTTGTACCGCTTTGTTCGCCATATGTTGGCAGGGTATGCTCAGACGTGAGTCCTTGCTCACTTTGCCACTGGATTCAAGCAAGCCGGGCTGAAGACGGCTGGAATGCCAGAAACCGGACGTCGGAAGTTCGTTTCCGGTCCAGGGAAGGCATGGCTTGGCAGTTCGGGCTGGACTGTTCCCATGAGGCACAGGGTCAGACTGATTTGCATATGGCCATGTCTGAACTGCGGTGGCAGAGTGGGCTAAAGAACAGTGATGGATTAAACCCAGATCTCTTGACTGGGTGTGAGTGTTTGATTGGTTCAGATGCTCCGTCCATCACCACCCCCTTTTGTACCGCTTTGCTTCAATAGAACGCCTGCTCAGACTATCCTCTAAAAATAGGCGTAGTGCCTGAAACGCTAGCCCACCAACTTCTGGACCAAGTGGGCTACGGAAGTGAGTGCGATTGAGGTCCCCGCCCTCTGCTCAAGTGGCACTATAAGCCAGGGCAGGTGCACCCCTCCGAAGAGCGAAAATGACAGGTGAGAATTAGGTAGTGGGTTTAAAATACACAAAGCAAGTTTAAAAGCACGCTTTCATTAGAGGCATAAAAGTGCAAGTGAGGTAAAAATACAGCGTGAGAAAGGAACAGACAACAAAGTATTTAAAAACACGCTTCCTTAAAAGGATTAAAAGTTTCCTTTTTACCCCTTGTCGAGCACAGCAAGGGCCCTGTCTTTGTCTGCTTCAATAGCATGATGTGGTATGCGCTAAGCAGTGTCTGTCCAAAGATGCTCCACTCCCTGCTGAATTTAAAGATGTGCCACCCACATTTTGGGCAACAGGCGACACAGATGTGAGTTAGTTGCAGATATCACCTGTTTCGATATGTGTCAAGGAAGGTGCTATTTTATCCGTATTCCTCAGTATAAAATTCCTCAGACAGGTGAGCGAGCTTTGATACAAATTGTGCAAGACTTGATTGAGAAAGGAGTGATTAAGGAGGCAACTGCTAATGTTTGTAACAGCCCAATTCTTCCCATCCTGAAACTGACGCCTTCGGTCCCTTCGGTATCAAGAAGATGTTCATCGTTTTGTGATTGATTTGCATGAAATTAACAAAATAGTGATTCCCCTTGTTTCCGGTGGTCCCTGACATTACGACTTTCTTGATGGTGATTCCTTCTTCTGCTAAATTCGTTTCTGTCATTGACTTGAAAAAATGCATTTTTCAGTATTCCCATTCATCCTGATAGCAGATATCTTTTCGGGTTCAACATCGCCAGTAGAAGCTTTACATTCAGTCGCACTCCTCAAGGCTATACAGAGAGTCCGAGTATCTATAGTCAGGCATTGAAAGGTCAGCTGGATTCCTTGTCACTCCCTACAAGTAATGTATTGCTTCAGTATGTCAATGACTTGCTCATTGCCTTGGATACAGAACAAGGTTGCAGAGACAGTACAGTTAAATTGCTGCTACATTTAGCTCAACCAGGCCATAAAGTATCCCTTTCAGAATTTCAGTATTGTCGACAGGAGGTCACCTACTTAGGTCACCTACTGTAGAGGGAGGGTAGGTGATTGACCCCTGAGCGCATCAGTACCACCGTTATAATGTCTAACCCACAAACTCAACAAGACGTGCATGCTTTCATAGGTATCACTTCCTATTGCAGGCAGTGGATACCTGGCTAATCATTGCTTATTAAGCCCATGCTTACGCTAACACTAAAGGATGTGCATGAACCCTTGCCTTTGACTCCAGAGTGTCAGCAGTGTTTTGAGCAATTAAAAACTGCGCTTTGCTCTGCTCCAGTGCCTGGTAGCCCTAACTATGCTAAATGCTTTGTATTGTACGTCCATGAGATGGGTGGTTGTGCACTTTCTGTTTTAACACAAACATTTTGGTGCTAAGTCTGTGTGTTTATTTCTCCACTGTGCTTGACCCTGTCGCCCGAGCCCTCCCAAGCTGTCTAAGAGTGGTCGCAGCCGTGGCTGTCTCCAGAAGACAATCAGCGGGACTCGTACTCAATACTGACCTCATAGTTATGGTACCCCATGCTGTGGATACACTTTTGAATAAGACAAGGACGCAGCAAGGACACAGTACCTCACCAGTGCACGTCTAACCTGTTACGAGCTAACGCTCTTTCATAAGCACTTACGATCAAACGCTGTGCCACTCTGAAACCAGCCACGCTACTAACCCTCCCTTCTGAGAATGAGGAAATTGACATAAATGATTGTATCTTCCGGACGGAAGATGAGACAAAAGGACGTGTAGACCTGACTAATGTTCCCTTATCTGACCCCCATGGGGAACTATATGTCGATTCCTCTTGTTTTAAATTACCAAATGGCACCACAACAGCTGCATATGCGATTACTATGCTGCGCACTGTAGTTGAGACATCACAAGTTCCCTATCAGTCAGCCCAAGCAGCAGAGTTAATGGCCCTAATACAAGCCTGTGAATTAAGCGTGGGACTGGTTGTCAATATTTATACTGACAGCCAGTATGCCTTCGGGGTCGCGCATACTTTTGGGCGACACTAGGCAGAGAGCAGGTTCCCTACTTCCAATGGGACAAGAATACAGCATGGCCCTCTCATATATAGAGGCGTATGTCTGCTTTGACACTCCCTGAGAAATTGGCAATAGTAAAGTGCAGCGCCCATAAGAAAGGTATTGATGATGTGGGTAAGGGGAGCGCTTTGCAGATCAGACAGCTAAGGAAACAGCCCGAACTAAGATGAAAAGAATGTTTGTAGCAGGTTTGTCGCCTGCCAGGTGGGTACCCGTGTTCGCCATGTTTGAGGATACACTTAACAAAGTGAAGGAAATACAGAGTGAGGCTAGGGTGGAGGAATTAGCAATGTGACAAGAAAGTACAGCAAACTTGAACGATAAGAGATGTTGGATTGATAAGTCAGAAAAGCAAAGATGGATGTTTCCAGATACATATGTTCTATCTGTAGGGACAATGGCCCATGGCCCAGCTCATATCAGTGCTAATGGTATTTGCAAGTTGTTAGATCGTGTATGGCAAAATGATAACATCTTGAAGACAACTATTCATTTAGTGAAATACTGCATGGTATGCATGATGCATAATCCTGGCACGGGTACCCCTACACCACTCGGTAATTTTGCACCCCCCACTTTCCCCTTTGAGGTCCTGCAAATGGACTTCATAGAGATGGACAGGTTAATAATTTGAGGTTTGTGTTGGTGGTTGTCTGTGCGTTCAGTAAATGGGCTGAGGCCTACCCCACTGAAGAAAATACAGCCATTGCGACTTCAAAGATATTCCTGAAGGAGTTCTTTCCTCGCTTTGGCTTGCCCCGTTTAATCTGGAGTGATAAAGGAAGTCATTTTAATGCCAAGTTTATTCAGTTAGTTTGTGAGGGACTACACATCAGAGAGACATTTCATGCTGCGAATCACCCCCAGTCCGCAGGTTTGGTTGAGAAGTACAATGGTACTCTCAAACTGAAATTGGCAAACATTTAGAAGACCACTGGGTTGCAGTGGCCAGAGGCTTTACCACTAGCTCTTTTGTCTACAAGAACTACAGCACCTTCTGGGACATGACTGTCACCCGACGAGGTTGTGTTTGAACACCCATCGAATGTCTGGGGCGTCCCGCGCCCATGTAGGATCTCAGAGATTGAGTACCCTTTATTGAGCGACTACCAGTGTCAGTTAACTGAAAATGTGCATTCTATTCACCAACAGGTTCAAGAATCGCGCTTGCCCATACCAGAGGGGCCCAGTTATAACATCCAGCCGGGGGAATAAGTGTTGCATTACATTTTTCTATGGAAGAAGACCTTGGAGCTCCCTTGGAAGGGGCCCTAGTTAGTCCACTTAGCTACCAGGACCGCTGTTAAAGTCGCGTGCCAAAACAATTGGATTCATTCCAGTCACTACCGCAGAGTACCCTTGCCCTTACCCTATGACCAGTGGGTGAAGGATGGTATTGGGGATGCTGAGGGAGAAAAGATACCTCAGTTCGTCCCCTTCAGTGACGAGTAGCTTATATGGACCCAATCGGATGCTGAGAACGGTGATGTACTAAATGCAGCAGTACCTCCCGAAATCAGAGCCATTATAGAGCCCCTCTTCGTTGACCCCTCTGTGCCTGGAGTCACCAGGTACAATTTGCACACTCGGTTGAAAAATGGTGCACCAAAGGAGAAGTTAGATTAGTTTGGGACGGACTGTGCAAGTCATGGCATACTTTGTCATAGTACCAACGGTGTTAGTTTAGGGTGAGGCGAGATTGGTGCATCGTTGTGACATTGGACAGGATAGATCGAATATGCTCCCTTGGAGGGGGGTACATTATCCTATGCGACGTGGAATTCCTCGAGAGCTAGGACTGAGCAACTCCACCGCCGGTGCTCAAGAGTGCCAACGTTGATGAGCCCGTACCAGTGAGGCTCAGACGGACACTGTGAACAATTGCCTTTGTTATTACTTTTTACTGCATTCCCCTTTTTGCTTCATAATGTATTAATTTGGTCGGCCTATTAACCCCTTTCACACGGGGCTAATTCCCCCACGGTGCGGAGGGGGGCCACGCGCGGCGGCACGGTGCTTGTGATGAGCCCACCTCATCATGCTGCACAGTGGAGCTGTGCTCATGACGAGCTGAGCTCGTCATGACTCGGCCCACTCCAGTAGAATGCCCGCACAGATGGGGAATGAGCCCCGCGTGGGCCGTCCGCTGCCATTATGACGAACTCAGCTCGTCATGAGCACAGCTCCACTGTGCCTCATGACGAGCCAAGCTCGTCATAAGAACGCAAGGAGTTAATGAGAAAGAACAGCATCTGTACCTGAAGGCCCGGGTTTTAGAACCCAGCGGCGTCAGGGAAAGCCGCCTGATGCCTTCGAGTTACCCTGCCTTGGCAAACAGAGACACGGGACACTTCTCGATGACGTCAAAGACCAAAGTTTATTGGCTGCAACCAGGAACAGAGGTCTACGAAGCACACACGGGTGGTTCGCTAGAGACTGCACAAATTCAATGAGCGGAGCATGGTCTTTTATGCCAAAAATCAAGCCTCAGACAACAGTCCAAATTAGCATTGGGTTCATACAAACTGACCAATAGAAATGCAACATTTTGTAAGTAGCGTATGACGACAATCCCACTTTCCGTTGTCCAGCCCACCATAAATGACCAATCACATTCCAATATTCCTGTTCGATCAGGCCGGACAAACCCATCATAAAACCCTCAACCCAAATCAGTGATTATGTCGTAAAGGAAGGAACAGAAACAGATTGGAAGTGAGATAGAAAGATGGGAGCAGTGTACCATAAACTTCGGCATGTCCTACTATTTGATCTTTATCTGACCAGCTGTTTAACAAGGAACTGGCTCCGAGAAGTCAGCCTCGGGCAAGAGAGTCAGTTCGGCCAGGTCACTCAGAAGTCAGCTAAGGTGTACGTGTCCCAAAGACTCGTTCGGCAGCAGTCATCGGCCTATGTGAGGGCAACCACACAAAATGGCTGCCGTACACAAAATGGAACCCGAAGGTTCAAACTAAATCCCTAAATACGTAGTTTTCTCATTGATCGATTTATGCGAAAACACTCGTACATACTACACTCGTGATTTGCGGTCTGCTGACACCAAAATCGTCTATTTCCGACGACCTTTATTAAACGGGTTCGGAACCACAGAACCTCACCCTCAAACTACAGAACTACAGGCCCTCCTTTTGCCCTTATATAGGCAACAGACCCAAACCCATGTCAATCTGAATCTATATTCATCAGATCATCGATATGTTGCTGTAGCATCATCCTATTACTTAGTACCTCTCTCTGGACAGGTCTCCTTGCACACAAAGTAGCACAGAGGCCACAAATAGCAGGAGCACACTGTACACAAAGGCAGAACAGGAAAAGGATAGGTAAGACCATCCCAATGACCATCAAAATCTTCCAACCTCAAGTGGATATCAATCCCCATAAATATCCCATCAACGACCAATCTCCTTTGTCCAAATGGACAGAATCAGAGATCTTATGTAGCTTGAAAATGGCCTGGAAGACTGACGGAGCGTTGTCTGGAATGAAAACGCAGCAGCTCGATTGAATCAGTTTACATACTCCACCTCGATCTGCTAGTATGACATCAAGGGCAACTCTATTTTGAAGTGTCATAAGTCTATCCGACTGGAGCTCAGCAGTCAAATTACTAAGGGCACCGGCAGTTTCGACTATGGTGGACTCAACCACTCTCGTCAACTGGCGAATATTCCTGCTGTTGGCCATCGGTCCCCAGAACGGCAGAAAACCTTTAAAGAAATCTCCCAACTCTTGCCCTGCAGTGTCTTCTTGACTAGAGATACCTCTAGCAACTCTTGTCTTATGGTAATCTGCCGCAGCTGTAAAAGTGGGAGGCAACAGGAAAGAAACAAAACATGTGCCCGAAAAATCAGGGGGCAACCATGTATACGCTTTGTCATAGCAACCAAAATAGGTACCCTTAGCATCTAAAAATGCTGGGGAAGACTGGGACGTAAATACGTAAGTATCAGTACAAACGCTCTTCCCTAGCTGAGCTCTCGGATTCTTGCCATCACCCTGCAGACAATAGCGACCCTGATGGGGCACTATCCAAATCGGTGGAGAACTTTTCCCTCGCTGGTTAACACTCAGACTAACTCCATACTCAGTAATATCCCAACCACTATATGGTTGCTTCTCATCTATCGGAATAGTTTCTACGACATTAGTCCCTTTAACCATGTCGACTATGCCTCTAGCAACAGCACTATTCTTCGGATTGTCCTTCGGTGAACGTTGGGGATAGACACTATGGGCATAAATAAACATCGTTCTGTAAGCCCAAATTGAACCATTTAAACTGAAAGGCAAAACTAAGTACGGAATACCTTTATCAGTCATATGGGGCATTAGACCACAGATCCAACAATTTGTCGTGTTCATCACTAACTGGTGTTGGTGCAAAAGTTGAATAAAGGAATTATTGACAAATTCCAGTCGTGTAACTACCTCATGTTCAGGCAAAGGATGAAAAGAATGAGAAGAAATAGTAGGTGGAGGTGTAGGTTGCACAGTGGGAACAAACGTCACTTTAAAAGAGAATGTCACATAACCAATTATAAATATCATTATACTCAATAGTAAAAATAAACACAGTATTAAAAAACTCTTCTTTAAGATCAGTTTGCATATCTTCTTTCTAAAAACCAGTGTCCTTGCAGGTCTCTCCAACTCAAAGAAATCCATCCTAACTAAATATGCTGCTCGCGATGGTAGGGTTTTCTATGCTTAGGAATGCCTCTGTCAACCCAGGGCAACTCCCTTAGGCCAACCAGAACCTTCAACCTAGTGTCTCAGGCTTGCACTCCAAAGACTTAGGCACCGCGACCCTACAGCTGAACCCGGATGGCGGTTCGAAAAACAAAAATGAGTAGATCCTCAGTGGAGAGTTAACCTGCAAACAAAAAAATCATTAAAACGTTATTTATTTTTATTTGTCCATGACTCTCGGTCGCAAATTATAGCGGCTTCTTCCAGGCAATTCTTGATCTTTAAACAAGAGTTCAGGCTCAGTAGTGTTCAATCGATTCAAAGGAGGCACAGCTTCTTGTAAAAGATCATCACTTTGTCTCTCAGAGTTCGTACCAATCAGACGAGCATCACTGAATGGCAAGAATCGTGGAACAGTTTCGGTTTCAGAGTCTGGAAGTCCCTCCTGGACCCACTGATCGTACGGTAAGGGCAATGGTGCTCGCTTACAATGTACGCCGGGGATCCAGTTTTTCTTGCCTTGCACTCGAACTGCAGAACGTGTAGACAATAGCACTTGATAGGGTCCTGTCCAGCGGGGCTGATCGTTCTTGCTCCGCTGAAAATTCTTGACAAACACCCAACTTCCAGGTTCAATAGCGTGGCCTGGATCCTAAGAAGCTTGTGGTAGGCTATCGTGTACCTGTTGGTGTAAAACACGCAATTTAGTCGTCAGTTCGCGCAAGTAATCAAGCAACACAGGGTACTCAATTTCACTAAACCTGGTTGGTCTTGGTACACCCCAAACATTCGCTGGGCGGCCAAAGACCACCTCATATGGACTCAGACCCATTCTCGAATGCACAGTCATTCTTGTGGACAAAAGCGCTAAAGGCAAAGCATCTGGCCATTGTAAACCAGTGCTCGCTTGGACTTTAGATAACTTTCGCTTCAAAGTGCCATTATAGCACTCGACTAAACCAGCTGATTGGGGATGATTTGCAGCTTGGAACTTCTGCCGAATTCCTAGTCCCTCACACACTCTCTTCATGACTTGACCCACAAATTCACTCCCATTGTCACTCCAGATCATTTTCGGCATTCCGAATCTAGGGAAAAACTCTTTTATCAGAACTTTCGCTGTGGACAAGGCAGTATTTTCCTTAAGGGGATAAGCTTCTACCCATCTAGAAAAGGAGCAAACAACCACTAAAACATATTTCAAGTTGTTGCATCTCTCCATGTGGATAAAATCTAGCTGCAAAGCCTCAAACGGATACGTAGGAGGAGCAAAATGACCAGCTGGTGTTGGAGTTCTCTTACCAGGATTATACATCAAGCACACCATACAGTTCTTAACCAAATTTTCTGCACATTTTGGAATGCCCGCATTCTGCCAAACCGGAGCCAACAACTTACAAATCCCTTTCACGCTAATATGTGCCATTCCATGAGCCATTGTAACAACTTGAAGCACATACGCGTCAGGCAACAATCATCTCTGATGTTCGGACAAATCAGTCCAACAACCATTCGAATCCAATCTACCCTTACTTTCTCTCCATTCATTCAACTCTTTCTCAGTAGCTTCAGCTTGAATGGATTTCACACTCTCAATCGTATCTTCACACATACTCTTCTCTGGAACCCATCTCGCCGGACCTACAACATACATTCGACTCATCACATTTCTCGCAGTTTCTTTCGCGACTTCATCCGCAAACGCATTTCCGCGACCAACATCATACGTAACTTTCTTATGGGCACTACATTTCATAACCGTTACTTGCAATGGCAAAGTAAGAGATTCAAGGAGTTCGTTCACCAACTGCCCATGTTGTATCTTCGTTCCATGCGAAGTCAAAAACCCACGTTCACGCCACAAACGTCCAAAGCTATGAGCCACGCCAAAGGCATATTGGCTGTCATTATACACATTCACTCGTTTTCCTTTCGCCAACACACATGCTCTTGTTAATGCAATCAACTCCGCTGCTTGTGCTGAATTATGTGGGATACGTGCAGCTTCAACAATCGTTTGCAAAGTCGTAACAGCATATGCCGCAGTCGTATCACCATTCGGCAACTTAAAGCACGAACCATCAACCCACAAAGTACCATCACACTCTGGAAGAGGAGTATCTCTTAAATCTACTCTACCTTTCGTTTCTTCTTCAGTTCTCAGAAAACAATCATGTTGTTCTTCAATATCTGTCTCAACTGCAATTGGCAACAACGTGGCTGGATTCAACATGTTGCATCGTTTAATGTGCACTTGACTCGCTGTTAACGTCAACTCGTAACCCGACAACAGAGCACTAGTTAAATGCTGTGTCTTCGTACGGTTCAACAAGGTATCCACTGCATGTGGAACCATTACCACTAACGTGTTGTCCATAGCCAAACCAGCAGACTGTCGAATTGAAACAGCCGCTGCCGCCATAGCTCTCAAGCAACTCGGCAACGCTCTAGCTACTGGATCTAAGGTCGATGAAAAATAAGCACATGGATGTTGCTTATCGCCAAACTGCTGAGTCAACACGGACAATGCACATCCCTCTCTCTCGTGGACATACAATGTGAAAGGCTTACTGTAGTCGGGAGTACCCAACACAGGAGCCGAACACAGCATTGCGTAATTCAGAAAAGCTCGTTTGACATTCATCAGTCCAAGGAATAGGATTTGGAGTATCCTTAACAGTAAGAGATATCAAAGGTTTCGCTAACAAAGAAAAATTAGGGATCCACTGTCTACAGTATGACGTAATACCCAAAAATGCACGTACTTCTCTCTGTGTCGTAGGCACACTCATTTTCGCAATAACTTGAATTCTCTCTGGGGTCAGTTTCCTTCCCTCCTTCGATAAGAGGTGACCTAAGTAGGTTACTTCTTGTCGACAATATATCAACTTGGAGAGAGAAACTTTGTGATGAAAATCAGACAAGTGGCCTAACAACGACAAAGTGGCTTCCCTACAAATCTCTTCAGTATGAGCGGCAACTAGCAAGTCATCAACATATTGAATAAGGGCTGCACCATCAGGTAAAACCAACAAATCAAGTTGTGTCTTCAAAGCTTGACTATAGATCGATGGACTCTCACAATAGCCTTGAGGAGCGCGCTTAAAGCGGAAACTTCATCCTCCTAAAGAGAATCCAAAAATATCTCTACTTTCCATGGCAATCGGGATACTGAAGAAAGCATTCTTCAAGTCAATCACTGAAAACCATGTGGCAGTAGCCGGAATCAGAGTCAACAAGGCAGTAATATCAGGCAAAACAGGAAATTGGGGAACAACAATCTTGTTCACTTCGCGAAGATCAATGACAAACCTATATACAGGAGGCTGTGAAGAATCAGTTCTCTTCAAAACAGGCAAAAGAGGACTATTGCACACATTGCCTCTCGTTTCCTCAATGACACCCTTTTCAATCAGATCATAAATAATCGCTAGAAGTGCACGCTCACCATCACTCGAAATACGGTACTGTGGAATGCGTGGTAACTTAGCATTCGCCTTCAGTGTCACAACATATGGGGGAATTTCCAGTAGGCCCACATCATTCGGACCAGTAGCCCACAATGAATCTGGTAAAAAGGACAATTCAGGTGGAAGACTATCTTTCGATATATACATCGGAGAGATCACTCTCTCACCCAAGGTAAGATGTACTCCTGACGGAGAACAATACAGTGTTGCATACAATCTCTTCAATAAATCCAATCCCAACAGATTCTCATTACAACCTGTAGTCCAAAGAAGGGGTGCCTCAAACTTACGAGGTCCAACAGAAAGAGACAATGGAGCAGAAACCGGATTTGTAACGGGGGCGCCAGAAAAACCTACAGAAAAATTATCAAAGCCAGACAAAGGTGCGCCAGGGAGTTTAGAGTGCATAATAGAACTCTTTGTAGCACCAGTATCTAGCAGAAAAGGTTCTGACACGCCTGATGCAATCACTTCAACATAGGGTCCACTCTGATCTACTAGAACTGAAACAACTCCCTCTCTTTGTCCATGGCTGTCCTAACAATAATTACCATTCACTTCATCACCTTCAACATAGTAATCATCCATATAGTACTGTGCTGTCCTACCAGACTAACCTTGCTGTTGATCAAAACTATTCATCGAGTTCTGTGGAGGCAAAGAACATACATTCTGTCCGCGACCTCTACCTCTAGGCGCTTGTTGAGCACCTCTGCCTCGTACACCAGAAGCACCATTTGTACGCTGTAACAGAACCGGACAACTATTCTTGTAATGGCCCTCTTCTTTGCAATACGCACACTGATTAAGCCCATACGGGAAACGCTGTTGAGAAGACTCGTTCCTTTGCGAGTTTCTCAAATATTGCTGAGGTTGCTGGTAATCGCGCTGACTAGTAGTACAGGGTGGATAAGCTTGTTGTAGAAGAACTTTAGTCTTCAATTCCTTAGTCTTCTTATCCGCTTTCTCTAACTCATCTTTGCGCCTATTTTCATAGTACTGGGCCGTAGCTAAAATCTGCGCTGACGTGGAAACTGGCCAAGCACTCTCGGAATCCTTTAACTTAGTGCACAACTCGGAAAGCTAATTATGCATGAATTTATCAACGAACAATCTCTGGCCACCCTCGGTAGCCATATCCTGACCACTATGATCTACAAAAGTCTCTTCAAACCGCGTGAAAAAGTCAGACACAGTCTCGTCTTTCTTCTGCTTACATGCAGACAACTTGTCCCAATTAACACGCACTTCGGGCATCAAAGTCTTCATATAGTTAATAATTCTACCAGGGAGTTGAGCAATCAAATCTTCAGGCTTAGCACCTCCAACTTCATTCGCAGCAACAATATTAACCCATGTATCACCCAATTCATTATCATGATCCGTAGGTCGAATCACGTTCCAGATAGGCTGTGGAACAACATTACCAAACAACATGTCTATATCAGCTAAATTCATGATGCATGAACCCACAGTTTGAGTGAGCTCTTTATAATATCCTGCCGGACTTTTGCGCGGATCAGGTAAAGTCTGCTTAATTGCTAAAACTTCAACACGCTTCCAAGGAACATGTACCCATACTCGCTGAAAGTGCGCAGGCACAGCTACAATATTCAACGCATTATCAGCCTGAACTGCTTCTTTCCACACCGGAGGAACCTCACGCATCGGATACTGACGTGCGTTTCTCCTAACTGACGAATCAGGCTCGAACAATCGCTCAGAAGGAGCATTATTACAGAACGACAACAACGTCGCAACTGCTCTCTCAATGTCGAGAAGACTCACAACTGTCCCTTTCGCAAACGCGGAACGTACACAATACAATTCTTCAGGAGCTTTACCCACTTCGTCAATGCATTGTTCATGGAGGAACACACACATCATTTCAAAGATGTACCGTTGTGTCGGTGCTTTCCATTGCCTGAAAACATCCATAATACCCTCAAGATCATACTGTGAGGTATATGTAACCCATCTACGTGCCATGTGATCCAAAACTGTACGCTCATCTGTATCAGGCAATTGACTACGTGATTGTCTTTGCTCATTCACAGGAGATATACCCAATTGTCCCAACAAAGGAGAAAAGAAACCAGAAACAGCAGCAGTCATTCGCTGTCTAGTAAAAGGAGAAGATGGAAGAATAAGGGAAGACGGAACAATAGTAGAAGAATCCAAAATCGGAACAGAAGGAGTATTATAGACAGGCGTAGGAGTAGCAGACAAAGGGGGAGGCAAAGTTGGCGGCCCGTGAGGAGGCTGCGCCAAAGGAACAGTAGCCAATGGAGGAGGAGCTGGCTGTGGAGGAATTACAGGTGGCACAACAACTGGATGTTGCACAGCCACAACTGGTGGCGGTGGTGCCGTAGCATTCTGTGTATAAGGGGGTGGTGAACTCAATAGGTGCGACATTAAAGAATCTTTCGCAAGATCTTTCTTTTCGTCCTGCTCTTTAAGCGACAAAACTGGGTAGCATCTATCTACCGCTAACTTCTTCACCCTAAGCATCTGTTCGCTCTCCTGCTCTTCCTCATTATCCCTATACGCAATAGCAGCTTGTACCATGGACATACCTCGTTCTCGTTTATTCTTCTTCGCTAATTTAATTTCTTTCTGTTTGGCTTCTTTGCGCCATATGCGGAAAGAGTCAAACATTGCCGGCCGGGCTTTCTTCTTGAACAACTTCACTTCGAGATTGTCTAAAATCTCAGCTTCAAAACTACTGTAACGGGGCCACTGTAGGACACCGTCTTTTCTTGTATATTTTACCCAGATCTCATTATAACTAATAGGGCCCACACCATGCTTCACGTACAATTCATATGTAGGAGTTCCAATTGGAGGAACCGGACACGAATCCTCTAACCGGGAATCCTTAGAACAACCACAACCAAATATCTTTCCAAGTCTGCTAAGACCAGGCATCTTGCTCACTAGTCTAGCTTCAAACTACAAGGGAAATCTCAAAACAATAATCTCGCGAATACACAAGTCCCTTGGCTTTGGGGCCTGCAGGTACCAAATCAAAGCGATCCACTAAAGGGATACCAAAACAAACTAAGGACTAGGAGACACTCCACTCCTACTTAACTGAAATGTTGATGGTGTCACCAGAAGACCCATCAATCGTCTCGCTCTACAAACGTCTAAGGCTCCATGACAGGGCGACAGTCAGGGCAGAAGTCCTTCGTAGCCGTCGGAAAGCGGGGAACTTCGCAGCAAAGACTTTCGGACCACGACGACATACAGGGGTCGATGAAGTGGTTGGCCTTCCTCCAGAATTTTCACACGAAGCTCTCCACGATCTTCGGGCTTGGACCGGTACCGCTGAAGTTGCCCCACGAGGGCGCCAACTGAAGGCCAGGGTTTTAGAACCCAGCGGCGTCAGGGAAAACCGCCCGATGTCTTCGAGTTCCCCTGCCTTGGCAAACAGAGACACGGGACACTTCTCGATGACGTCAAAGACCAAAGTTTATTGGCTGCAACCAGGAACAGAGGTCTACGAAGCACACACGGGTGGTTCGCTAGAGACTGCACAAATTCAATGAGCGGAGCATGGTCTTTTATGCCAAAAATCAAGCCTCAGGCAACATTCCAAATTAGCATTGGGTTCATACAAAACTGACCAATAGAAATGTGACATTTTGTAAGTAGCGTATGACGACAATCCCACTTTCCGTTGTCCAGCCCACCAGAAATGACCAAGCACATTCCAATATTCCTGTTCGATCAGGCCGGACAAACCCATCATAAAACCCTCAACCCAAATCAGTGAATATGTCGTAAAGGAAGGAACAGAAACAGATTGGAAGTGAGATAGAAAGATGGGAGCAGTGTACCATAAACTTCGGCATGTCCTACTCTTTGATCTTTATCTGACCAGCTGTTTAACAAGGAACTGGCTCAGCGAAGTCAGCCTCGGGCAAGGGAGTCAGTTCGGCCAGGTCACTCAGAAGTCAGCTAAGGTGTACGTGTCCCAAAGACTCGTTCGGCCGCAGTCATCGGCCTATGTGAGGGCAACCACACAAAATGGCTGCCGTACACAAAATAGAACCCGAAGGTTCAAACGAA
The DNA here is from genome assembly GCF_964263255.1 of Lissotriton vulgaris. NCBI lineage: Eukaryota > Metazoa > Chordata > Amphibia > Caudata > Salamandridae > Lissotriton > Lissotriton vulgaris. The sequence continues at coordinate 857,867,777 of NC_141695.1, forward strand.
ATCCCTAAATACGTAGTGTTCTCATTGATCGATTTATGCGAAAACACTCGTACATACTACACTCATAATTTGCGGTCTGCTGACACCAAAATCGTCTATTTCCGACGACCTTTAATAAACGGGTTCGGAACCACCGAACCTCACCCACAAACTACGGAACTACATACCACCACGTCCAGCACTGGGTTGCTCCACAAAGAGTAAAATTGTTTTTTCATTAATAGTTGGATTGCCCTAGCAGCAATACTTGGAGTATCTTGGTTTATAGAGGAGAAGTATCCCGTACATTCCTTGGTTAGTACAATGCACGTTCCATCTGAACACATTTTTGTTACTTTGGCCCCTCACAAAGGAGAGCACTGAAATACTTGCACAGATAATGTTTTCATACAGATGTTGCAACAAGCTCATGACATATCCAATACAACAAATTGTTGGGTTTCTGGATTGCTCCGCTCAGTTACTCATAAAGGTGATAATTTGTTGTCCATGCCTTTGTTATATCTGTGGAGTTGTGAGGGTTGGTTTGCATTTTTTGTCATGGTACACTACCATTTCCAGCACTTTGCTCAGGTTATGACACCTGCTGATTCTCGCACTGTGGTTGATGACATACGTTTTCATTATGGGTTTACTCCCATAGGTAAGGCAGGACTAAACATCTCTGGTACTTTGTACCCAAACTTCTGTATGAGTAAATATGACAAGGTGAAGAACAACACATTGCTTCAAACGGAAATGGCTGATTTCCAGAAGTTTAACACATCTGAGTATTTCCAATCTTTCCAAGATCGTAATGTCACTAAGGACAAACCAATACCGGTGTCTGTGGTCAGCTCATCAGCTGCCTTCTGTGTCCAGGGGAGGGGGAGATAGAGGTGGGTGGGAGTAAATGCAATTTCACCTACCCACACAATAGCACAATTAATAGTCCTCCTTTGATCTTACCCCTAACGTCTATTTTGTCTGTGGATACCAAGCTTATGTCTGGCTTCCTAGAGGATGGTTAGGCAGATGTTACCTCTCTTTTCTTCTTCCCCAGGTGTATGTTGCTCTGTCCAATTACCATAAGGATCAACAGCTGCAGTGTAGGAGTATATACTTGCCCCGACTCAGAAGGGCCAAGGGTCATTGACACGAAGGATATAGATCAGACAGATACTACCTTGCAACAGTGTGAGGATGACATGAAGGGTATTGTACCTTTTTGGGGCCTCATGTCCAATAGCCTTAATATTCGTCGGTTAACAAGGGTTGTTCAAGGGAACCAGTCCCAGGATGCTTGTTTCCGGTTCAGGGAAGACCTGGCTTGGCAGTTCGGGTTGGACTGTTCCCATGAGGCACAGGTTCAAGTCTGATTTGCATATAGCTGGGTCTGAACTGAGGTGGCGAAGTGAGCTAAAGAATGATGATGGATTAAACCCAGATCTGTGACTGGGGGTGAGTGTATGAAAAGTTTCTGCGCTCTGTCCATCATGTCCTTGTGTTTGCGGGGTTATTAACACAACAGCTGGTATACTGACAAACATCACTGCTGAGCTTCAGGCCATGTGGTTGGTTACCTTGCAGAACTGGATGGTGTTAGACATCATACTTGCAGATAGGGGTGGGGCCTTTCGCGTCATTGGCAGTAGCTGTTGTGTGTACATACCTGACCACGCCCCCAATGCGTATGCTGCCATACAGAAATTGCATAAACTCTCATCTGACATACACCACGAAAATGGTACTCGGACTCTATCTGGGTGGTTTTGGAGTATGCTCACGTCCTGGGGTTGGAAGATCCTTATCCTTCTAGCTGTGATTGCTAGTCTCCCGACCTGCTGCACTTATTGTGTAAATGTTCTCACCCCTAGTACTGCTATCATGTTGCAAAAGGACATTAACGACATGATGCAGATCGATGAGGGCATTTTTGGTTCCATATCATCCCTTGCTATTTTTTTTCTTGATACTGAGTATATGGATTGCTCCAAGTGTTGATGTCCTTTGCTTCTTAGAATACTATACCTTTTTCCTTCACAATATCAAATAGTTTAGCGAATGCTAAAATGAGGGTCTAATGAAGTGAAAATGTTTTGGTATTTTGTTTGTGCTTTGTTCTTGTGTTAAGTGAGCAGTCGCTGAACCATTTTATGTTTAGTCGCAATCCCCTTTTGTACCACTTTTGGCCGCCATAAGTGTGGCAGGGTATGCTCAGACGTGAGTCCCTTGCTCACTTTGCCACTGGATTCAAGCAAGCCGGGCTGAAGACAGCTGGAATGCCAGAAACCGGTCCTCGGAAGCTTGTTTCCAGTCCAGGGAAGACATGGCTTGGCAGTTCGGGCTGGACTGTTCCCATGAGGAACATGGGCAGACTGATTTGCATAGAGCTATGTCTGAACTGGGGTGGCAGAGTGGGCTAAAGAACGGTGATGGATTAAACCCAGATCAGTTGACTGGGTGTGAGTGTTTGATTGATTCAGATGCTCCGTCCATCACCACCCCCTTTTGTATCACTTGAGGTCTTAGCAATTGCTCTACTGCAGGTCTCTGCCATTCTGTCGCTGCTACCTTACTTGGGAGACATTTCGTTAACAACATGCTCTTAACTTAGAATGTAATCTGCTCTTGGTGGTAACCCAAGGAGATGTGATGTATGTTTTGTCCTGAATAGTCTCAGTAAGCATGTTGGAACAGTTAAAGGGGTAGCTTGGAGCCCCATTCCCTAAGCGATTGTGGAAGAAAATGATGGCAACAGTGGTTTAGGAGAAGGGTTATTGCCATTAAACCTGCATATGACCAGCAAGAGTCCCAGCTGTTCCCTCTACGTCATAGCAGCGTTGGGCGCTGCGTCAAACACAGTCTGGATTAATACTGCAGATGAGCTCCACTGGTCACCCAAGACTATGGAATGGTAGGAGCCTCCAAGCATGAAGAAGGTAGTGCTGATAAGCATGTTTCCTGAGGCAGAAATGGTCATGTGGCCACTGTAGTGAAGGAGAAATGCATTGCATTGGCCAAGAACGAATATGTGACAGTAAAGGAAAAAACCACAGAGGGGCATATTCTCAAGGATTTATCGCCGAGTTATCGGCACTTTATCGCAGCCAAAGTGGCGATAAATGTATCGCCCCATTCACAAGCTGGTGCTGACAGCCGACATCACCAGTTAACCTGCGATAGCAGCCGCAAATAACATCGCCACAGATGACCCCGCAACCAACACTAATGAGATGCAGAGTAGGCGTTCCCATGCAAAAAGCCTCGAAAACACCACTTCGCAACATTCTCAATGACCAGCCAGATTGGCGATAAGATCCCAAAACAGGTGATAAGGAGCGTTAGCAGCAGGGATTTAACACCTGCTCTTACCTGGTGTAAAGTTGAACGACAACCTGCACCATAAAAGGGAGCCCAGGCCAGAGCGTCACTTGAAGAACAACAGATGCCATGGAGCTACTGATCATGCAGCTCGGAGCCCCAAGAGGGCCACAACACCCACTGCCACCACCTACAAGCCCGCCACCCCTCCCCCCGGGCTGCCCCCTCCCCCGTACAAAGATATGTTATATCAATTTTACGAAATTATGAACAAAACAATTCGCCTGATGTCGCACAATTACAACACTTAACATTCATGTGTGGTCAGAAAAAGGAGAATCACTCATTCATCTTTGAACTTTCAAACAAAACATTTTATTCAAATTAAACTCAAAACAGCTATTTCGAAGAGTCATGGTGGGTCTTCTCTGGAAAATCTGTAAGTCACAGCCTTCAGGACAAAATTCAAGATAAGAAGCTGTGTTTTGCACTCATCAAAGGACAGAGAGAGAGAAAGAGAAAGAGAGAAAGAGAAGGGGAGAGAGAGAGACAGTGAAAGGAAGAGAGGGAGAGGGAGAGAAAGAGAATGAGAGAGAGAGTGAAAGAGAGGAAGAGAGAGAGACAGGGAAAGGAAGAGAGGGAGAGGGAGAGAAAGAGAGAGAGAGAGACAGTAAAAGGAAGAGAAGGAGAGGGAGAGAGAGAGACAGTGAAAGGAAGAGAAAGAGAGGGAGAGAGAGAGAGAGAGAAAGGGAACAGGAGAGAGAGAGAAAGTGAAAGGAAGAGAGGGAGAGGGAAGAGAGAGACGGTGAAAGGTAGAGAGGGAGAGAGAGTGCCGACACTGCGGACCCAGACCTCACTGATCACCTGCTGCCACCAGTGTGTCTCCAACCATGTGCCGGTATACACTGCAGTCCACCAGGCCCCTTATCTGAAACAGATTCCAGATTTATGAATGGCAATTACACACGCCATCATCGCTTGCCCGTCTCTGCGACACAGGCTGCAGCAGCCCAGCCCCTCCCACCAACCAGTGGTGACGGCCTGCTTCTGCCCACCCAGGCCTCACTGCTCACCTTCCGCCACCGGCGTGTCTACAAGAGGGCCCACCACGTGCCGGTGCAAGCTCCAAGCAGGGGGCCTGCGACCTTGGCAGCATCCACATCATGCAGCCCCGCACAATGGGATACCAAGTCACACACTTGATTCTGGGTTTTGATTTCACAATGGCAGAGATCATATCAGTGCACTCTGCATCATCGCAGGCTGCACACCCGCTCAGCTCTTTAGGTGGCACTAACTCTGTGACCCGCGAGGCAACGCCACGTGGCGGTAGGCCCGTGCTGCCCACTGACTCAGTCCTACACTGCGGTCCAGCAGGGCTCACACAAATCCCTACCAGTCCAGACCGCCAGGACGGGGCATCATCGCAGGCTGCACACCCGCTCAGCACTTAAGATTGCCCTACCTCAGTGCACCGAAAGTCACCGTCCCATGGCGGTAGGCCTGTGCTGGCTGCAGTGTATCCAGTGCCACCAAATCTGTGCAACGCAAGACATGGGCCCTTTATGATTGAGTCTCGTGGTGCGGACGCTATCATGTCACCTCCGACAGTGGAGAATGTGATGTGGTAGGGCTCTAGGCCCTCATGCATTAATAATAACCACATGAATACACCCAGATAGAGAGTAGAAATGGTGTCGAGCATGTGCGCCCAGCCCTTATTATTGGCTGGGTCACATGAGGGAGTGGCTGTGGCATGCTGACAACTATACCTGTGATCAGCAGATCACTACAGGGAAGACCTGGGACATGTAGCGTTGTTGTCCCCCCCTGTGAGCGTAAGCAGAGTGGGCTGGCATGGCTTATGCCAGCCCAGCGTGAGGGTGTGAACAATGACCCCGGGGCTCTGGGCGTCGTTCTGTCCTGGGCTGGACAAGGAATTAACTAATGCGTGTGTCTCTGTTGTAGTGTCGGCGCCACCCGGACTGCAATCAGCAATGTGTCACCCTGTGAAACAAGTCCCACAACATGAGCAACATGGACATAGGGGGAATCACTGACCCTACAATTCATCCATATTTCCACACTTGAAGGATATTAGACATGACACATAGTGTTGTAGCTGGAGCAGTACAGGGCCATGCCAACCCCACTTTACATTGTTGGCCCATGGAAGGCCAACCAGAGTCCTTTAGGGAATGACAAGTTCATCGGAAGAAGAAGAGTTCAGTCCGCAGTAAATGTAAATGTAAATGTACAGGAATTTATATAGCGCAAATCTCCAACCGGTTTCTAAGCACTTGCTTAGGGAACCCGTCCAGGTATTCCCCTGTGAGATAACCCGGCAGGGTATCCGCAAGGTGAAAGCCAGGCATCCCGCCGCGAGGGGCCGTTGTTGAGATTAAGCAAGCTATTGCCCAGAGTCGCAGAGTGTGAACCCGTGAATCGAGTAGGCACCGGAGCGAGAATTGTCAAGTCCATGGACATTTTAGGACTCAAGACCCCGCCGAGCCGGGAATTGAACCCTGGTCCCGGGCTGACCTCTGCTTCCAGGTCTGCCTCCTCTAACCAGTGAGCCACACTTCTCCACAGTCTGCATGCTGTGTCATTGGTGACCAAACAGAATATGGCAGTCCATGTCGAGGTCCAAGGTGAGTGTCGGAGAGTGTATCGGGGGACAGTAGAAGGAGCTGATGCAGAGGGCAGAACCAAGCAGAAACCGGCCATATGAGAGAGATGAATCCAACTGCGACCTCCTTACCACGAAGGCAGAATCGCCCGCATCTTCATCCTCTGCTGTTTCATGTGCCTCACATGTGGGTGTGGCACATGTGGCAGTGATACCTCAGGGGCCGAAGGTGGAATGTCTGCCGCACTGTGTGGCACTGACATTTCAGGGGGCGGAGATGGGGATGGAGTGGTAGCAGCAGCATTCATCTGCGGCATTGAGGAACCCAGATACCTCTCGCTGGTGTGCAGCCGTGGCAGCCTCTCTTTCCGCCTGCGTCTGCTCCATGTTCTCCATGATCCTCTGCATGTGTCCCAACTCCCGGGTGACGTCCCTAGAGCCACTCTGACTAGACAGTTTTTCTTGTCTCAGAGTCAGGACTCCAGCGATGTCAGCCATGGACCGTTGGAGAGCATGGAGCGGACTGTGGGTGTTTGTTAGGGACTGTGCGTGGGCCTTGATGGGACTTAGACACCCACGTATGGCATCTAGTTTGGCTGCCATCCGGTCGAACCCCACCAGCAACTGTTCAGACAGTTTCTCCTGGCACCCCAACACACTGCGTTGGAAGGCCATGTGTTGTTTTTGGGAGTCCTGGGAGGCCGCCGTGGTGGTGGGTGCTGCCTGCTGTGTGGTCTGTGCAGGGGGTGGGGTGTCCACGATGCAGCTGGTCTGCCCTGCTCCTGGAGGTTAGTTGAAGTAGCTGCCATGGAACTCCTGGAGGGCATCGGTGTCAAAGGTGTGGTGGTCCTCTTCGTCATCAGAAAAGAGAGGTTTAGTCTGCTCTGCAGGAGGTGTTGGTTTTCCCTCTGCAATGTGAAGGGGAGATGCAGTTCAACATTGTGTCCACATGTATGTTGACGCATTGTACATGTTTACATACAGATTGCATGATAATGTACATTCTGACAGTTTGGGAAGAGCTGCCTATTTGATGGGGGACAGTTGACATTTCGACAACATCAATGTGATGTGTGTTTGTACATGTACATTGTCATCTCACATTTCCCTGCAATGCCAAATGTGACTGGCTTGTTTCTACACACACGTGGCACCAGTTGGGTCCTCTGTTCTGTTGTGGACGTGTTGCTGTTTGTACCACAATGTTGACAATGTTGATGTGCTCTGCATGTTATGTGTGTGTGCTGCATTTTGGGAGAGTCACCCCTGCAGCTCTGATTTTGCTGCCCCTTATCCCTTTCATGTGGTGTGCCTTTGACTTCTGTGCTTATACAGTGCTGAGATGTTGCATACTTGGGTACAAGTTGGGGAAAGTTGGGGGTCTGGGGCATGGTTTGTCCGCAGATGTGCTATACTTAATTGTGCATGTGTGCCATTGTGCCCATCTCCCCTGACCCCCCAGTCCTGGGTCGTTATTCACCCTGGTGCTGTTGTGCGAGGTCATGTTGAGCAGTGTTTGGTCCCCCAACTCCTGCCACCATCCAAACTGATGACTGTGGACACCATTTCCTCCATCTCATCCAGCTCCTCCTGTGGCGATGGGCTCCCACCTCCAGTCTGCATTGCTACCTTCTGGTTGTTGCCGAGTTTCTGCTTGGTTTTGTGCTTCACATCATTCTACTGCCTCTTGACCTCTTCCATTGTCCTCTTCAGCACTCCGACTGCATTCACCTTGTCCACGATGGACTGCCATATTCCATTTTTTGTTGCCAATGAGACAGTGGAGGTGACGAACAGTAGTTGATGGTGTTCAAGCACCTCCGTTATCAGGTTCCTGTTTTTCTTCGGACTGAACTGCGTCTTCCTCTTCTTCTTGTCCTTGCCCTTCCCTGACCCCGAGGTCCCAGGCTGGTCCTCCGGGGGGCTTGTGGGGTTCTGGTTGTCCTCTGTACCTGATCCAGCTACCTCCATTGTCCTTCGCAGTTGTTTTGCTTTTGTTTGGTTTTCACAGATTTTCCTATTGCAGTTGGGCCCATCGCAACTCTTTTTACTTTGGGGTTTAGATTTTTATAGCCGTCCCGGTGACTTTATCGCAGACATTTGACGCGTTATCGCGATACTATTGCATGTTACCGCCGTGTTGTGAAGAGGACGTTAACACTGAGTTTTTTTCCCGTGTTAGACGGCGATATGAAACATTGCAATAACCGATTTTGGTGAAGATTATCGCACGTTCTTGTGAATATCCCCCCAGAGTAGTGTATGCAGCCATTAAGATGGCCACTGTTTGTTTAGGATGCACTGAGCATGTGTGGTAGAGCACTGATATTTTGCAGGATCTCAACGGGGATCTTATGCCAATGATACAGACCATCCACTTTTGAAGGACTTCCCACCAAGTGAGAAGAGGTGAAAGTGCCTAAAAGGGGATGAAATATAGAGGGGTAGGGTACTTCAGCAATTTAGAGTCTGTCTACCCTTGGGGAGGCTTCTAAGGGGAGGGGACCATGTAGAGGGACTTTGGCTACATGCCAAGCAATACCTAAGAGTCAATAAGATGGCTCCCAATATAATGGTGAGGTTGCAAAATTCCTGAGAGTCATCTGCTGTTTCGAGGCTCTACACACCTGCTGGAAACCCACTCTGTACAGGATTCCCAGCTCACCTTGTTATATCGGCTCACCACCCTGTGATTGTGTGAAGGGAGACAATATGATGTTGCACATGGTAGCAATGTGTGAATTCACAAATCTGATGATGCCTTACTCCGGGATCTCCTCCGGGGAAAGATTCTGTTACATCTCAGAACCATATTTAAAGAGTATGTTGTTTGAACCTGCACTGATTGAGTGCACTTGTCAATCTATCACCTGTTTTTTCATCCTGCTCCTCGGTGCCATACTTTGAACATTTAATCCCTGTGATTATTAGTGTATTGCTAATTTTATTGTTTTGGTGATCTGGCTGCAGTGCTTTCATTGGCTCTGAGTTGGAATCATTTTTCAGAGAAACATTGAAGGGCCCTTTCAAGTACCCCAGTACTCAAGGGCAGAAGGGCAGCACCTGGTATATCCGGCCTCCGGGGTATTGCCTGGTATAGTCAATTCCAAGTCATGGTATTACAGGTTCAGCACAAGTTGACTCTTATGCATATCTATGAAATGGGCAAAAAGTACAATTGATGGACAGAACGCAGAACAATGTCATACATTCACCTCAGTACAGAGATCTGGGCCTAAATCCATTGTTGTTTTGCTCACCACGCCATTCCAGTTTGTACCCAGCCATATGCTAATGAGTCTTGACCCTGCACCCAATAGGAACAGTATGGCCCAAACTTCCAGGCCAGGTCCTACCTGGACTGGAAACAAGCATCCTAGGAACAGTTTCCGGCTTTCAGACCTCATAAGCCAGGATAGTTTGTCTCCAGTGACATGGAGAGCACGGGACCCACGACTGGGCATACCCGTCCCACTCGGGGTGACAAATGCCAAAAGAACAATTGATGGACAGAATGCAGAACTATGTCATACATTCACCACAGTACAGAGATCTGGGCCTAAATCCATCGTTTTTTTGCTCACCATGCCGTTCCAGTTTGGACCCAGCCATATGCAAATCAGTCTTGACCCTGCGCCCAATGAGAACAGTCCAGACCGACCTGCCAGGCCAGGTCATCCCTGGACCAGAAACAAGCATCCTGGGACCGGTTTCCGGGTATGTCACCCTTCTTCGGCCAGGCTAGCTTGAATCCAGTGGCTCAGTGAGCAAGGGACCCACGTCTGGGCATACCCATCCCACCAGTAGCGGTCCTTGGTTGGAGTGTTGCTGGGTAGTGATGTGGGGCGGGGGAGGGGCAGGCTTGGGGGTAGTAAACTACGGAATACGGCCAAATGCAGGTAAGTAAACATATAAATAAATAAAATAAATGTTGTTGCGGACACTGCATCGCATTTGTCCAGCCTGAACTGCCAGGCCAGGTCCTACCTGGACTGGAAACAAGCATTCTAGGACCGGTTTTGGGCTTTTAGCCCTCATCAGCCAGGATAGCTTGACTCCAGTGGCAGGGAGAGCATGGGTGAATGTATGATATATTCAGCATTTGGTCCATCATTTGTTTGCGTAGCACTTTTCACCCTTTTAAGTTCAAGAAAATGTTATTTGATATCAAAAAGAGATAAGCAAGGTGTCAATACAAAGTACATTGGAAATGTAAAACATTTGAGAATTATAACAAATAAAGCAAGCATACAATTGTAAATAGTATCGGAGGGAAAAACCGGGCATTAAGATGAAAAAAAGGGAAAAGCTTTTGAACAATAATCATAGGAGGTAGAAAATACCTAAAAGAAACAGAAAATAAAATAAGAAATAATGCAATGAGGAAAAGAGAAATGGAATGCAATGGGCATTTAAGGGGGTTTAAGGACTTCTTGTTGTGAGGGCAGTGGATGAAACGAACGTTTAGCACATGTGTCCAGGTAAAGCGTGATAGGGAGCCATAAGTCTAAACGCTTTGCAGCCATGTGAGCCGGAAAAACAAAAGCAGTATCAAGTCTGTGATTATGACAGATATTAAACCACCACGCCTTAAAGGAGATGTTGGTGAAGTCCTTCCAATTTACCGTTATCTGCTGAAATGCAGCTGCCAGTAGCAAGTCAATAATCTGAGGCTTTAAAGCAACATTGTCCCAACAGGGGGATAGACTACCTAAGAAAATGTTAGTATGAGAAAAGGGGATGCTGGTGTGGAAGATCAAGTTAATTTTAGCCCAAACCTGCAGCCAAAAAGCATGTACAGATGTACACAAAAACAGCATATGAAACAAAGTAGCTTGTGGAGAGGAACAAGACCAGCATGTGTGAGAGGTGTTGGGGAAACGCTTATGGAGGTCAAATGGTGTGTAGAGAAGTCTATTATAAATAAAAAATAGGGACTGCGTTAGGGTTGCCGCTCTCGAAGATTTGCGTATTTTGACCCAAATTTTATCCCATAGTGAGATTGGCCAGGACGTGGAAAGGTCACGTTCCCAACCTTCTTCTACTTTGGATTTGGGCCTAGGAGAGTCAATGGTAAGAAGGTATTTGTATATGGAAGAGGCTTTTGGGACCTTACGCAAAAATGAGTGAAGTGAGGAAGTAGGAGTAGGAAAGGCAGGGGACGACTGTAATTGAGAGAGTTGATTGTAAGTCGTTAGTGCAGCCTCTCTAAGTAAGTGATAGTTACGAATGAAAGATGTGGGTAAGTCATAGAGAGAACGAAGAGCAGCAAAAGACAGAAAAGAGGATGAAGAAAAGAGTTGAGAAACCCACGTCAGCCCCCTTTGATGCCATGTTTTCCAGAAGAAGGATTTATTACGAATAAGTAGGGCGGTGTTATGCCAGATGGTAGAGGAAAGGAAGTCAGCAATGGTCTTGGGAGGTGAAAGGGATGAGGATAGGAGCAATTTAGTAGTAAATTTGTGGATGGGGGTGGAGATGGAAGGAGGTTTACGAGAAAAGGAAAGATATTCAGCATAGGAGAACGGAGAAAGAAGGAGACGCTCAAATTTAGCCCATAGAGGACAAGGGGTACAGGGATCTTGCAGCCAAAAAGAAGCTTGTCGCAGTAAGAACGCTTTATGGTAGGTAGGGAAGTTGTGAAAGTTAACTCCACCCTCCGTCTTAGGACGAGTAAGTCGGGCAAGGGACATTCTGGGTTTTTTCTTATTCCAAAGAAAGGACATGAGAATGGAGTTGATTTTTTTTAAAAATTTAGAAGGAATGGATACAGGGATATTGGAGATAGTATAAAGGACTATGGGAGACAACATCATTTTAATAGTGTCAAGGCGACCCCACCAGGACAGGTAAAGAGGATGCCATTTGGACGTCAAGTCCACTAATTTCTGGGTGCATTTGGATAGACAGAGGGAAACAGTATCTGAAATGTTAGGAGTAATATGCAAACCAAGGTATTTGATATGGGAAGACTTCCACGTGAAGTTGGAGGCAGTAAAGTCAGGCTTAAATGTAAATTTCGTTAAAGGTAGGATCTCACATTTATCGTGATTGAGTTTATAGCCAGACATTCGGGAATATTCATGCACTTCAGCAAGGAAGGCGGGAATGGATTCAGTGGGGTTAGAAATAAAAAGAAGGATATCATCCGCATATGCAGCAAGCTTAATTTGAGAGTCTGATAAATGAAATCCTTGGATGGTAGGGTTTTGACGAAGTCTAGACAAAAAGGGTTCTAAGGCTAAATTAAAAAGAAAAGGAGATAAGGGACATCCTTGACGTACCCCTCTTCCCAAATCAAAAAAGGAGGAGACTAGTCCATTGGCACAGACAGCTGCACGCGGATTGGAGTAAAGTAATGAGATCAAAGAAATGAATTTGGGACCAAAACCGAACCAATGGAGGGTGTGAAAAAGATAGGTCCACTCAACTCTGTCAAATGCCTTTTCAGCATCAAGGGCAATGGCTGCAAGGGAATGGGACAGGTGACGATAAGACATCTAGTATTATCAGTAATATAGCGACCCTTGACAAAGCCTGACTGTTCTTCCCCCAAAAGATCCGGGAGAAGAAGGTCGAGACGTGCTGCGAGAGATTTCGCAAATATTTTATAATCAATGTTAACCAAGGAGATTGGCCTATAATTTTTGCAGTACTGGGCATCCTTTCCTTCCTTGGGTATGAGGCAGATGTGTGCATCTGAGAAAGAGCCAGAAGAAGAGCCTAAAGTGAGGAAAGCGTCAATGAGGGAGTGGAGTTTAGGGATGAGATGTTTGGAGAAATGAAAAAAGAATTCAACAGTAAAGCCATCTGGCCCAGGAGCTTTATCTTTTCGGAGGTTTTGAAGTGCTGTGAGTAACTCTTGTTGAGAAATATCAGACTCTAAATGAGAGAGGTCAAGTGGGAAGTGAGCTGGTTTTTGGATGCTAGAAAAGAAGCAGTCTAAAGAATGAGAGGAGGGTTGGGTTTCGGAAGAGTATAGGGTATTGTAAAAGGCAGAAAATTCATCAAGAATATCTGTGTCTTTATGTTTAAGATTAGATTGTGCATCATAAATTGATTCAATATTTAATTTATTATGCTTTACCTTCAAATAGTTAGCAAGAATCTTTCCAGCCTTGTTTTTACCCCCATAAAACTTTGCGCTTGATTTTAGGTTTAAAGTATTTTATTAAGGTATAAAAAACACATGGGGAAGGGAATAGGAGGTCAAGTGAACATACAGTACAGAAAGCGAGACGTTGCAGCGGTTCAGAAGTAAAGTAGGGAGTCAGGAAGCCCCAGAGGGTAACAAGGCATAAGTCGTAAGGCAGTAAGGCATCGTGAATGACCCCCCAGTAGACCCCAGTAGACCCCCATTCCCTTAGCAAGGTCGAGCAGGAATAACGTCCCGCCACACAGTAAAAAAAAAAACAAAAAAAAAACACACCATCCCTCCAGCCCCCCAACCCCGGAAAATTAGAAGAAAGAGAAGCAAGGAAAGAAAAGGAAGAAAACAATACCCCAACATCCCCGTCCGAAGGTCAGCATTAGAAGCATATAACCCTGCCTCCCACCCCACCTGCCAGAGCCTGTGTAGCCAACCAGTGATAGAGGGGGCAGTGGGGGTGCGCCAGAGTACAAGGATGTTTTGAACCGCGGAGCCCAGCGCAATTGCAATCTGCCTACCCCTGCGGGACTTCAGCGGGTACATCAGGTCATTGGGGAGGCCTAGCAAGACATACGCAGGGAAGCGCGGGAGCTCAATCTCAAAATGCCTATCCACCTCATCCAAGACCTCTTTCCAGTAGGCCGACAACACCGGGCACTCCCAGAGAATGTGCGTGAGGGTACCCTCCTGTCCGCAGCCGCGCCAGCAACTTTTATCGCCAATTTTGCGCATCTCGTAGAGCCGCTCCGGGGTGTAATACCAATAGGTGGACACCTTAGTAAAGGTCTCCGTCAGCCCAGTGTGGTACGCCGAGTGCCTCGCCCGATACGCAATCCTGTCCCACTCCTTGTGGCTCAAGGTCCTGCCCAATTCCCTGTGCCAGCGCTCCCTCCCCGGGTTATGGTAATGAAACGGCGGGGGCTGGAGAAACTTGTACAAGTCGGTGATAAGCTTGGCATCCGAAGTCCGGGTTACCAGCCATCGCTCATAGGGCGTAATCGAACGGGCAGCGACGTCGCGCACGGGGGGTTGTAGAGCCCAGTGGCGGACTTGCATATAACGCAGTCTGTCCCCCTCCGTTAGGCCAAACTCCTGTCGGAGCTGCTGGAAGGGGAGTACGCCCTCCGGCCCGTAGATCTGGAAAAGCGCCCTACAGCCTGCGCTCACCCAGTGGGAAAAGGCCCCCGGTTCTAGGCCCGGAGTAAAGTCTGGATTGCCAGCAATGGGAGTGAACGGCGATGGAAAAGTGGTGAGTTCGTGAGGCTCACACACCGCGTCCCACACTCTCAGCGGAACCCGGGTGATGAAGGAGGCGTAGAGATTAGGCGGGCGGTGAGTGCGCCGCAGGAACGGGACCTCCTGGAGTGTACGGCCCGCAACTGCCTGGTCTTGAAAGAGCCAGTGCTTGTCCGATTCCCACCGGCTCCACTCCACCAGATACCGAAGTTGTGCCGCCTGAAAGTACTTCCGGAGGTCCGGGACTCCGAGACCCCCCGCCTCCGGGGCAAGCATGGAGAGGACCCGCTTCATCCGAGGCTTACGACCCTGCCACACAAAGCGGGAGATGTCTGCCTGCGCCTGTCGTATCCAACCTACAGGGGGCTGGAGAGGTAGAGCGCGAAAGAGATACAGGATCTGAGGCAGTATCGTCATCTTCACCGCTGCGATACGGCCCAGCCATGAGAGCAGGCCTTTGTTCCATCGGCCAAGTTCCTCTTTGATCTTTTCGCCCAGAGAGGAATAGTTAGCAGCGACCATTGCAGGCAGGGAAGGTGCAAGCAAAATCCCCAGGTAAGGCACCGTGGAGGAGGACCATTGCAGAGGAAAAAGACGCTGGAGGTCTCGCCTGGTGTCAGCAGAGAGGGACACGTCCAGGGCGGCCGACTTAGACATATTCATTTTGAAGCCTGCCACACGGGCAAAGGAATTCAGTTCCTGGACACAGGCGGGGAGCGACCGCCTAGGTTCATCTAGGGTCAGCAAGACATCGTCCGCGTACAAGCTGACGGTATGCGTGTATTGCCCCATCTTCACCCCGATAGCGTCCGGGTTATCACGAATCCTCTGGGCAAACGGCTCCATATAGAGGGCAAATAGGAGCGGTGAAAGGGGGCAACCCTGTCTCGTGCCACGCTCGATGGCAAAGCTGCCGGAGCTATGTCCGTTGACACGCACCGATGCCGACGGTCTCTTATAGCAGTTAAAGACCATAGTGCGGAACTTCTCGCCGATCCCCAGTTTCCCAAGAACCAGCTCGAGGTACGGCCAATGAACCCTATCAAAGGCCTTCTCCGCGTCTACCGACAGCAGCATCCGCTCCCCCGGGACGCGTGAGGCCTTTTCCAGCACGTGCATCACCCTCTTGGTGTTGTCGACCGTCTGCCTACCGGGTACAAAGCCAGCTTGGTCCGCCTCCACCAAACCTGGAAGATGTAGACCCAGTCTGGCCGCCAAGATCCCCGTGTAAAGCTTGAGGTCCACATTTAGAAGCGAGATGGGCCGATACGAACCGCATAGAGTCCGGTCCTTTCCCGGTTTCGGGATAACCGACACGGTCGCCGAGAGAAGGTCCGGCGGGATGGCTCCCGGTTCGGAGAAGGAGTTGAATAAGCGAGCCAGGAGAGGCGCGACAGTGGGACAGAAGGTCTTGTAAAACAAGGCCGTATAGCCATCCGGGCCCGGGGCCTTGCCGTGTTTCAGCCGTGCAATAGCGGTGATGACTTCTTCCACGTGAATATCCCTCTCCAGGTGGTCCGCCTGGGCGGGATCCAAGGCCGGGAGGGTTACTGATTCCAGATAGGCCTCAGCCTCTCCCGGTGGGGAGGGCTCTGCAGCGTATAGCGCCTCGTAAAAGGCACGGAAGGAGTCCGCCACCTCCGCGTCACCGGAAACCGGAACCCCATCTGTCCCCACTAGTTCCTTTACGACGTTGCGTTGCTGCGCAGCCCTGAGCCGGTGGGCCAGAAGCTTACCGCATCTATCACCGCCGGTGTAAAAGGCATGTTTCAGGCGCAACGCCGCATACTCCGCCCGGTCCAGGTCCAACGCAGAGAGTAGTTTCCGCGCCGCCTTCAGCTGCCTCCAAACACGAGGCGCCCCCGTCCGGCGGTGAACCTGCTCGAGTTCCCTGACCTGCGCCGTTAATTCCTCCCTCTTGCGCTGACGCTCCTTGTTCTCCGCCGAGGAGATGGAGATAAACTCCCCTATGATGACCGCTTTCAAAGCCGCCCACTGCGTTGCCAGGGACGTGTCGGGGTTGCTATTGTGGGTCAGGTACTCCTGGATGACCTCCTCCACTCGCTTCACCACCGATTTCTTATGGAGAAGCGTGTCCCGAAGCCGCCACATCCCTCTGGAGGGGGGGGCCGCCGGCCAAGCAAAAACCCCAGAAACCGGTGCATGGTCGGACAGGGACAAAACCCCGATGTCTGCCGCCGTGGCGGCTAAGCGGAGCGGTCCGCTCACCAAGAGGTAATCCAACCGCGAGTAAGTGCGGTGTGCGTGGGAGAAATATGAGTAGTCCCTATCGGCGGGGTGCATGGTGCGCCAGAGGTCATGCAGATCCATCTCTGCGATCTGGTCCCGTACCGCTTTAGAAAGCTCCCCCGTTTGCGGAAAGCGCTGGGCCGACCTATCCAAGGTGGAGTCGAAGACCATGTTCAGGTCTCCCCCCAAGATGACATGGCGGTCGGGCGAGGCAGTAACGTCTACCAACACAGATTCCAGGAAGCGGTCCTGGTGGTCATTCGGGCTGTATACGGAACCAACCGTAAAGGCAACACCCCCCAGACGCATGCGATACACTAGGAGCCTCCCCTTCTGCTCGGCATGTTTATACAGCACCTCACCTCGGAAGGAGCTAGCTAGAAGAATGGCTACCCCTGCAGTCTTGGTCGCAGCCGAAGAAAAAAGTTGCGTGGGGAACTTGGCAGAGCGCAGCCTATGGCAATCTTTGGAGAGTAAATGGGTTTCCTGCAGGAGGCAGATATCCGCCTGCGACCCTTCTAGCAGAGAGAGGATCGCCCTACGCTTCACAGGGTTGTTTAGACCCTTAACATTAAG
This sequence comes from Lissotriton vulgaris, assembly GCF_964263255.1. NCBI lineage: Eukaryota > Metazoa > Chordata > Amphibia > Caudata > Salamandridae > Lissotriton > Lissotriton vulgaris. The sequence continues at coordinate 857,884,921 of NC_141695.1, forward strand.
GGTCACTACTTTCAGGGGCGGCATCACTCCCAGGGAGGCAAAGCGCTGTGCAGCAAGCGCGGGGTCAGTGGAAGGGGCGCGCGGGGCAGGGGCGCAGGGAAGGCCAGAATCGGCTCCGCATGTGCACGGACAGTATCAGACGGGACCCCCCAAACACCAAACCAGCTTCGAAACCCCCCCAAAACCAACCCATGGCAACCAGCCAAAACCAAAAACAAGAAAAAACACCCCATTGTCTCAGTCTAGCCCAAGTGGGCGAGTCTGCAGAAAACAGTCAAGTGGACGTCCAGCCACACACCTCCAACCTCTCCCCCCCAACCCCCAGCCCCAACCCAGCATCGAAGAAGCTAAGAGTCTCTCCCCCCGGAGTAAAGTTAGGCCGTCAGGGCCACGCCATTGGAGTCAGGCAAGTTCCTGGCCGCAGTCCTCAGGGCCTCCTCCATATCCGCCCTGATGGTAGGGGAGTCAGGGCGACTCACCGTCGCTGACGATTGGCGCCTCCTCGATCTCCGTCGGCCCCGTCGCTCGGGGCGCCTCCATGCGGGTGTGGCCCCTTCTTCCTCCGTAGCTGTGAGTCCCAGTACCCCACAGACATCTTGTAAGGAGCGCAGCTGATGTAACACCCCATTCCATCGGAAAATAAGACGGAAGGGGTGACCCCAGGAATAGGCCGTCTCATGCTCTCGCAGGAAGTCCGTGGCAATGCGGAAAGACCTGCGCTTCTGCAGTGTGATGGCGGACAGGTCCTGATAGAGCGCCACGGGTCGTTCTCGAAAGGACAGCGGCTGTTTCCTGCGGGCCTCAGTCATAATGCGCTCCTTTAGGGGGAAATCCGGCAGGAATGCCAGGATATCAGGTGGGGGTGCCGATGATTGGCGCTGGCGGCCCACCCTGTGTGCTCTGTCTATGCGGATCGGGAAGTCCGCTCCTTCTCCCAAGATGTCGCGGAACAGGTCCTGCAGATAGGCCACTAGGTCCGCACCCTCATCCGCGGACGGAACACCCCGCACCCGGATGTTGTTCCGCCTGGATCTGTTCTCGAGGTCCTCCGAGTGGGCCTGGAGCTCGACACACTGCTCCCGTAGGCGGAGGACGTCCTGCTGGAGATGAACTATCTCCTCGTCGCGGCGCTGGGCCGCCGTCTCCACAGTGTCGACTCGCTCGCCCAGGCCTTCGATTTCTCTACGCACTTCACGGACCTCTCCCGCCACCTCAGTCTTGAGAGTCTGAAATTCCTCCTTGAGGGAGCTGAATAAGTCCTCCATGAAGGACCTCGTGACAGGTGGTTCGCCCCCGGTGGCGTCCGTTGAGGCCCGGGAGGATCCCGGGGACGGCTGCACCCTGTCGCGTAGCTGCTGGGCCCTGCCGAGCATGTCCGGTAAAGTGCGATCTCCCCGTGCTGCGCCTCGTCTTCCGGCCATCCTGGCCTCCGCGGCGGGTGAAGCCTAGAGCCGGCCGCTATAGACGCGCTCAGCCGCTCGCGGGCACCAGATGCGAAGTCCTCGCCGAGGATAAGGGTAGTGCGTCACAGGCGACAAAATGGCGGCCCAGGTCAGGGCGAGACGACCATCGGGCCAGGCAGGGCGGTCAGCAATGTCCGGGTCGGAGGCTTTCAGCCGTGCGCCCCCAGGGAGAACCGCAAATGTGTAGGCACCAGGCGGACCCAGGGCGCCCGCATGACCAGGGCGCGGGCGAGGGCCACCAACAGTAGTTCCGCAAAGACAAGATGGCGGGAGGGCAGAACCCAGGATGCCAGCCCAGGCCAGCCAGTCTGTGGGCGACCCTCAAATGGCAACGGGTCGGGGAAGTGCGAACTCAGTGTCTCCCAGTACCATCGGTTAATACGCCCAGCCCGGGCTCCGCTCAGACTCCGCTGTTCCACTCCTCCAGGTTCGGGGTCCGCAAGGCGTCACACACCGATACCCATGGCAGGGGGGTAGACCGCCGTCGCAGGGCTGGGGTCTGTCGTCCAGCGATGGCTCCGGCCACCAGGGCGCCGGCCAGGAAGCCTCCACACTCCGCGGAGTCCGTCTAATCCGTCCCCACGGGATCTCCAGCTTTCAGCACTCGGCTCCGCCGAGGCGCGCGGACAGCGCCGCAATATGCTCTGCCTCCAGGCCCCTCTGCTTCGGGGCGACCCAGGCTCCCCTCCTCGGGTCGATCGTTGAATAGACTTTTCGGGGACTTCCCCCGGGGCCACAGAGGTCAGAGTGGGATCAAAACGTGCCCCTGGAACTCCGGCACAGTTCTCTCGCCCGCAGTGCAGCCGCGGGGGGAGAGAAGCGTAGGAATCGGGGCTCGAGCTGAGCTGGGCCGGAGGAGCTACGGGAGGAAGCGTCCGCTCACCCCGCCATCTTGGCCACGCCCCCTGCGCTTGATTTTAATAAATATAAGGATGCATCATCAGTGGATTGTTTGTTAAATTTCACTTTGGCATTAATCAGGGCTGTCAAGCTATCCTGCGAACGAGAGGTAAAGTAAGAATGCTCCAATTTCCTAATGTCCAGAAGAAGGGTAGCCGTAAAGTTACGAGCAGCCCTCCGTTTTTTTGCTACAAAGCTAATAATGAAATCCCTTGCTGCAGCTTTAAAGGCATCCCAGATGGTGTGCTTGGGAATGGAGGGAGTATCATTAAGTAGAAAAAATTCATCAGAGAATTCAATGAAAGATGCGGTGAATTTAGGATCCAGGAGAAGGGAATTATTAAAGCGCCATCGCTTGGGTCCAACTGATTTAGGGAGAATGTCAAGTTGAACTAAAGTGAGGGCATGATCTGACAGTAGTATAGGACCAATTTCTGCATGTGTAAGGGTTTGGGCAATGTTATGGGTAACAAAAATATAATCAATTCGGGACTGAGAATGGTGACAGGGAGAGTAAAAAGTGAATTCCCGTAAGTCAGGATTACATAATCGCCAGGCATCGGTAAGTTTATGTTGAGAGATAACTTGAGAGAAAAGTTTATGCGACTTATTGGGAACGAAATGAGCTTTGGAATTCCTATCCAAAAAAGGGTCAAGGGGCTGGTTACAGTCTCCTGCTAAGATAAAGTTATCATCAATAAATCTGGTAACGTGATGCGAGAAAGTATACCAGAAAGTGGGATCACCAGTAGTGGGGGCATAGACATTTAGGAGGGAAATTGGAACATTCTTAATGGAAAGTTTAACATATGTCCAGCGACCAGCATCATCTGATTCTTGATTAAGCAAAGTGTGAGATAGATTTTTGTGGCATAAGATGGCTACTCCATTGCGCTTGCCATCCCCTGGAGAAAAATAGACATCACCCACCCAACTCCTCTTCAACTTGACGGACTCTTCAGCAGATAAATGGGTTTCTTGCAGAAAAGCAACATCAACATTTAAACGTGCAAGATGTGACAAAATTCTCTGTCGCTTGATAGGGGAATTGACGCCCTTAACATTCCATGTGACAATTTTTAGCGACATATCATGTAAATGAAAGATATATTATCTATAAAAAAAGAAGAGTAAGAAGTGCCCAGAGTAAGAAGATGAATAAACAGGAGAAAAAATCCAGAAAGAGATGCGGTAACGTGATGTTGGAAAATAGTAGAGAAGAAACACAGGTAAGTAAGCAGAAGAAATGCTATGAAAACGAAGAAAAAGAAAAAAGACAAGGAAAGAGGGGGCAAAAAAAGGAGAAGAAAAGACGAAAGGAGAGAAGTAAGTAGAGGAAGGGGCAAAGTCAGGAGCAGATGAGGAACCATAAGAAAAGAATGAAAAAATAGGAGAAAAATGAAAAGAGAGAGAGAAAAATGGAAAGGGGGAGCAGATGTGGAGAATAAGAAAATAGTGGTGAAAATCAAATGAGCAAATAAAAAAGGTAGAAGACCCCAAATGCGGAGATGAGAAACATGAAAAAGGGAAGGACAAAGAAGTAAGTGAGAAATAGAAAGAGGAGACACCTTTGAACGGAGAAGAACTAGAAGAAAAAAAAGGATCAGAGACAAAAAGGGTATAACGGCAAACAAGGGAAAAGGGGAAAACATACTTACGAGGGGGGAAATCGAGGTAGGGCGATCAAGGAGAAGGGAGGACTAGAAGAAGAACTGAACTGAGGGGGGAGCGGCCACAGGGGGAGGCGGCCCAACCAATGCAAGCGAACCGTCAGACCAAGGGAAATACATACTGTAATAAACAAAACCTGTGGAAGAAAACAAAAGACAAAATAATTGAGGAGAGGAAAACATCAGAAGGGGTATAGATATAAGCAAAATACCAAAGTAAATGGAAAAAAGAAAAAAAAGGCGAACATATTATGGAGCTAGAAAGGAACAAATATAAAGGAAGAGAGTTCAGAAAGAGAAGGGGTAGAGACAACATTGTAAGAACAAATATAAATATAGTCAACAGGAACTATGCAAACTAGCGGAAGAACCACAATAGTGAGTCATGAAAGTCATGGAGGGAAGGCCGACGAAGATCCGGAGAGGTCCATTTCAGATGCTTGGCAGGAATTAAGGAAGCTTCGAAGGCGAACAGGATCCTCGTAGGTCGTCGTTTAGTTGTTGTGAGTGACTCTAAAAAGGCAAGGGTGGAAAAGGCCATATCTGGCACCAATGGATCGTAGCTCCGGTCGCATATCCAAGAAGGCTTTACGACGACTGGCTGTGGCTTTAGCGTAATCCTGCGCAAAGAAGAGGGTAGAACCTGACCATGTAAGACGAGGAGAGGCTCGGGCCGCTGAAAAAACTTTAAGGAGATCGGTATATTCCAAAAAGTACATGATGACACCTCGTGGCCTAGGAGAGGCAGAGGAGGATGAAGAAATGCGACCAAGCCTATGCGCTCGTTGGATGTTGAGCGTGGTTCCCTCAGGCAAGTGGAGGAGCTTAGGCAGGAAAGATTTGAAAAAAGCGACGGGGTCACTCCCCTCGCAATTCTCCGCCAGGCCGTAAATGCGAAGGTTGTTGCGTCGATTTCGATTTTCAAGTTCCTCAACCTGCTTCTGGAGAGAGGAAATCTGCGACTGCATGTACGTCACCTTAGTGGATGATTCCTGTAGAGAAGATATGGAGCGCTCCACGGTTGTCACCCTCGCATCCATCTGTGACCAATTGTCGGTTAAGACCTGCAGCTTAGAGTTGGTTTCTTCCATGAAAGATCGGAGAGCGCGTATCTCCTCCAGCAGTAGTTCCATAGAGACAGCTGAAGTGGGTCCTGACGGTGATGGAGGGTCTTTTTTGAGACGCTTCGATGTAACTTTTCCTGGGGCGTGGACAGGGCGTTCTATGTTAGACTGCGACATTTGAGCAACAAGTTCTTGAGATGCTTCCAGATGCGCCAGTGCTGAAAAGACTTTGGAGTTTTTGATAAAAGCACGTCGTGGAGTTTTGGATATACGACCCCTTGTGCCTTTCTCCATAAGATATAAGCCGCTAACAGGAAGAAAGCAATGAGGAGGCAACAACTGAAGTAATGTTTGTCTGTTAGAGTCAATGGCGAAATGAAGGAGGACCAAGCAGCAGAAAACGTTGAAATGCAAGGAGACTCAGAAGCATCCCCTCACAACCATGCTGGAGTTGTAAAAATACAGATGAAGAGACAAAGCAGTGGTCAATTAAATGGGTGATGAAACTGTCCTGCTAGAAATGAGTGCGCAAAAAGTCCCAAAGACTGAAAGGTGAGGTATTGGCAGCAGAAGAGGGAATCCAACATGAGAATTGCAGCGGCGCAACAAATGAGGACAGTTTGGACAGTTTGCTCAGTCAAAGGGAGGCACTGGCAGTATATATAAGAAGAATGACAAGCATTTTGGTGAAAGCAGGCGAAAAAAGCAGAATGACCACTGAAATCACGATATGCATGGATGCTGCTTAATAAGATAAAGCAGGTAAAAAAGTGGCAGCAGCACTGCAAAATTTGAAAGAATAAGCTCACCATGAGCCTTTGCAGGGGTCCAGAGCAACATGAGGCAGAGGCATTGTCCGTTTGTAGTAGCGCGTCAGGCGCGCGAGAAAGAGATAAGATGGCGGTCGCGGCTGACAGGAAGCCGCGGCCGCTCGCAAATGTCAGAAGAAAGCTTACGGGAGGCTGTTGAAAGCTGCCGCCGGGTTTGTAAAGCTCGTCCTACATTCCGACGAGGAAAGCTTCTGTTTTCAGGCGGCCGTCACAGGTAGGAAGGGGTGAATCCCTCGGCGAGAACGGAGCGCTCACACTCGAGCCGCCATCCGCATTGGGCGCTTAGCCACGCCCCCAGAAAGCACTTTTCACCCTTAGTGGGATTGGTATGCCCAGACATGGGTCTCTTGCTCTCTGTGCTACTGGATTCAAGCTAGCCTGGCTGATGAAGGATAATACCCAGAAACCGGTCCCAGTAGGCTTGTTTCCAGTCCAGTGAGGACCTGGCTTGGCAGTTGGGTATGGACTGTTCCCATGAGGCACAGGGTCAAGACTGATTTGCATATGGCTGAGTCTAAACTGGGGTGGCATGGTGAGCAAAAGAATGATGGGTTTAACCCATATCTCTTGACTGGGAGTGAATGTATGATTTATTCAGCATTCTGTCCATCATTTGTTTGTGTAGCATCTATGAAATGGGACATAGGATGTGGAAATCAGCACATTTACAACGATATCCACATGTGAACCTATAAATCCCCGTATTTTACCTGTGTATTACCTGGAGGATTGCTTCAGGTTAAATAATGTGGCATAACTTCACCCAGGGATACAGGGTGTGGTACAGCTACACCACTTGTAATCTCGTTTCAGACAAAAGAAACTCCAGTTTTTGTTTAAAAACGGAAATACAGGCGACTCGTAAGAGGGGCAGGTCTAAAGGTGTCAGCATTCTTTACTGGGGTTGGCATATAATAAAGGGGAGGAGGTCCCCTACATTACTTTCACTATCCAAAAAAACATTATTTCGGTATATTCTGCAATGATTTAATATTTCTGTGGGCAAGAAAGTCCTCGCCATAATTATGCATTTTCTATAATTTGCTCTGCTTGCGGAAAGGTGGGAAAGGGCCTCATGATTTTTAGATTTACAGCCAGCTTTCACAGTCTGCAGATGGAATTTTTAATTTCTGCTGCATGCGGAGAGCAGGAGAACGTCTCCGAGCATCTGCAGGCTTGATTTATAGCTACAAAAGCGGGACACAGCTTGTGTGCAAGGAACGCGTGTAGACAATCCCGCAAAATTGTATAGAATCAACCTGAGCTTTCCAATGAACAGTAGCATCCTCCATAGTAGGCCAATTAATTACTATAATTGCACCAACAAAGACGCATCAATGACATCAAATTAAATTATTTCCATGTAATCGGAAATTGTCATCTTTCAACATCTTTGCCAAAGGAGCAAATCATGTCAGCCTGAGGAGTCACTTGTATGTTGAAAAGAGTAGATCTCAATGCTGAGCCCAGAGGCACACCACAGTTTACCCTCAGACAGGCAGGAGATCAGCAACTATGGTACTTGGTCCCGACTCCAATGGTGAACAGAGAGCGGGCCATGATAGAGTGAGACCGTACCACAAGCCGCGCAGGAGTCTAACAGGACCAGAGCGGCAGGAACACCTTCAGCCAGAAGCATAAGAATGTTGTTCATGGCAGACACAAGAACAGATTCACTACTGTGGGATAACCAAAACTTTCTAAGCCTGTTCGAGGATCTTCATCAAAATCCTACAGGTAACGCTGTGTTAGTTTAGTAGGTAAAGGTAGCAGAGTAGTCTTGAAATTGACCGGAACATCAGGTTCGTCCGAAGGGTTATAGCAGTAACCAGATGAGACCTTTCTACCAGGTGGTGGGAGCCTGCTCTGTGAAAAATGACTGGTTACACAGATATGCCAGTGCAGGGGCCAGAATCAGCTTGTAAGACTTAAAAATGTTCCAGGACATGGATCCAAATGGGAGTCCGATGAGATCATGGTCAACTTGCTAGAAGTGTCTCGCTGAGACAGGTCGGATGAAAGTAGGAAGTCTTTGGGAGTGGAAACAGTATTCAATACCCTCAAAAGGTGAGATAGACTAGTGGGGAGGAAGGAAGTGTTTTGGAGAGTTTGCAGAATATTAGTCATTTTTCATGGAAAAAGTCAAGCGGGCTGGAGAGGAGCTCCTATGAAGGTGTGATGGTGAAGGAAGTAGCCTATAGATTGCAATGTCATCCAAAGATTTAGGTATTTCTCTTGCTTTGTTTGGGGCAGTGCCTATACTTGCCAGATAGTGTGAAGCCTCCTGAGCTTATTGTACTAATGTACTTTAATCGGGTACAGAGATTTACTTGTGTCATTATACAAACTGCGCAAGAGCCATTTTGTGTGTTTACAATTTAGCTGGGCCTCTATGAGCTCTGAGGAAAACCAAGGGGCCAAAGAAGAGGCTCTCTGAGAGGGTTGCCACTGGGTTTGCCTTATCTAAAGCATCCAAGATACAATTGTTGAAATAATTAATGTTGGCGTACAAATTCTCCTGCTAAAAATTGGGAGTGGAGGATTCAAAATAGGATGCCAACCCCCACATACATCAACCTATTTAGGAAGTGCAAACGGTGCGAATCGGTAAAATCGGCCGTTTGTACTTGGGATGCATCATGCATTTTTGTGAAATTCGCTATTTTTAGCGATTTCCAAAAATGCTATTGCTTTTAAGGAATCGCAAATTTGCGATTCCTTAAAAGCAATGCATGATTGTTTTTCTAATTGCGAATTAGCTATTAGGAGGTGCAAATTACCACGAGGTTGAACCTCGTGGTAATTTGCGAAAAGTTTTGAAAAAGCTCAAAAATGCATTTTTTAAACGTTCATGTTTCAGACACACATGTCCTTAGGACATGTGTGTGTGAAACATGCACTTCAAATTACATTTCTGGGGTGCAGGGGGGGGGTCCTTTGGACTCCCCTCTGCACCCTTGGAATGCATTAACAAATTGCGATTTTCAAAAAGAAAATCCCAATGTGTTAATGCCTTCCCATTGATCCCTACGGGCCTTTTGGCCCATAGGAATCAATGGGAATTGCGAATTCGCACTTTGGAATTCGCATAATATTTGCGATTCGGTAAAAATTGCGATTTTTACCGAATCGCAAATAATTTGCGAAAATATACATGCATCCCATTTTGCGAATTCCAAATTGCGATTCCCTATTTTTCGCAATTTGGAATTCGCAAAAAGCCGGGATGATGCATGTGGCCGCAAGTGTGTACGGGAGCATTTTAAGCAGGATCTGCCAGTTATGAGGGAAGAGAGTAGAGTTACTTTCTGGAAAGTGCTGGGGATCTGAATGTTGAATAAGAAACAGAATTGGTTAGGTTCGCTCTATGGAATACTAGTGCAAAGGTCAGATGACTTGTAAAAAGTCCTAAATGCATATTACTGCCAAATGTTTCTCTGTGAATAGGTCCCAATAAAAACACTACCATGTTGCCTCTGAAAATGTAAATAACATCTTTACGGGCCATGCTTTTGTAACCTATGCACACTTTATTATTCTCCACAACTCTTGACACTCCAGTAGTTCCACAATGTGCCTTTACTTCACCCACAATCATGGACAGGGCCTTTGTCTTAACATCTGTAAGCTACAGCAAATGTCAGTAGTCATTACAAGAATTACCATCGATCACAGACAAGATTCGCCAGACTCAGCTCTCTTAAAAGGCCACACTTTCTGCTTTATCCACCCTCTGAGCCTTTAGACTAGTTCACATCTCTGCCTTCTGGCTTTCTTTGACCCCTGTCTACAATCTTCCTTAAATCTGTGCTTTAAAGCATGCCTTTCGCCATGCTGAGAACTCCAGCCACCATCCGCACTGACCCCCTGCTCTCCTGGACCTACATAAATGATGACGACACCATCAAAATCATGAACACCATCCACTCCAGATCTCCGTCAGACCCATGCACTCACCACAGCTTCAACAAAGCAAGCACCACCATCGCACCCCACCTCGGGAAAGCCATCAACATCTCCTTCGAGACAGCCACCTTCCCAGAGAGCTGGAAGCACGCAGAGATCAACGCCTTACTAAAAAATCCAAGGTTGACCCCAAGAAGACCATCAACAGACAACTTACCCGCTACCTCAAGGAGAACAGCATCCTGGACCCATCCCAGTCTGGGTTATGCAGCAACCACAGCACAAAAACGGCCCTCATTGCCGCCACCGATGACATCACGGCCCTGCTGGACAACGGAGAAAGCGTGGCCCTCATCCTCCTGGACCTGTCAGCCGCCTTCAACACCGCCAGCCACCGCACCCTACGCACACACCTCCACGATGCTAGGATCCAAGACAAGGCTCTGGACTGGACCACCTCCTTCCTCTCCGGCAGAACCCATAGCTTCCGCCTCCACCCGTTTCTGCTCCGAAGCCACCAAGATCATCTGCAGCTTTATCCCTCAGCCTGACATTGTTCAACATCTACATGGCACCGTTCGCCCACGTCGCCTGACTGCACGACCTCAACGTTATCTTATCTCCTACGCCGACGACACCCAACTGATCCTCTCCCTCATCAAGGACCCCTCCCCGCCAAAACCAACCTCCACGAAGGAATGAAAGCCGTCGCCGAGTGGATGAAGAACAGCCGAATGAAGATTATCTCGGACAAGACGGAAGTCCTTATCCTCGGCTCCATCCCTCAGCCTGGGATGGCTCCTGGTGGCTGAGCGCACTGGGAACAGCTCCAACACCCACCGAGCAAGCACGCAACCTAGGGTTCATCCTAGACTCCACTCTATTCATGACAAAGCAGGTCAACGCCGTCTCGTCCTCCTGCTTCAACACCTTCGGCATGCTCTGTAAGATCTACAGGTGGATCTCCACCGAAACAAGAAGACGGTCACCCAGGCCCTCATCAGCAGCAGGTTGGACTACGGAAATGCCCTCTACGCAGGAGCCTCAACCAAACTCCTGAAACGCCTTCAACACATCCAAAACGCCTCTGCATGCTTGATCCTCAACATCCCTCGCCGCAGCCACATTACACCCCACCTGAGAGTCCTGCACTGACTCCCCGTCAACAAGAGGATCACCTTCAAGCTCCTCACCCACACACATAGGGCACTCCGCAACACTGTACCAGCATACCTCAACAGACGACTCAGTTTCTACACCCCCAACCGCCAGCTCAACTCCGCATACCTCGCCTTCGCCACAGTCCCTCGTATCTGAAGAGCGACCTCCGGTGGCAGTTCTCCCACCTTGCCGCCAAGACCTGGAACACCCTCCCCATCCTCCTACGGCAGACCCAGGACCTGCTTACCTTCAGAAAACTCCTCAAGACCTGGCTATTCAAGCAGTAGAAGCATCCCCCCCCCCCAGCGCCTTGAGACCCTCACGGGTAAGTAGTGAGCTTTACAAATATTCTGATTGATTGATTGATTGATTGACATGGCTTCCCTTCGCATACTTCCTCACATGTCTTCCCTTCGCATGCATCCTCACATGTCTTCCTGTCTTCCCTTCGCATACTTCCTCACATGCCTTCCCTTCGCATACTTCCTCACATGCCTTCCCTTCGCATACTTCCTCACATGTCTTCCCTTCGCATGCCTCCTCACATGTCTTCCCTTCACATACTTCCTCACATGTCTTCCCTTCACATACTTCCTCACATGCCTTCCCTTCACATACTTCCTCACATGTCTTCCCTTCGTATACTTCCTCACATGCCTTCCCTTCATATACTTCCTCACATGTCTTCCCTTCACATACTTCCTCACACGTCTTCCCTTCACATACTTCCTCGCATGCCTTCCCTTCATATACTTCCTCACATGTCTTCCCTTCACATACTTCCTCACACGTCTTCCCTTCACATACTTCCTCGCATGCCTTCCCTTCACATACTTCCTCACGTCTTCCCTTAGCATACTTCCTCACATACTTCTTCCCTCACATGTCAATGAATAAAATACTTGTACCTCATGCTAGGCACTCCTTCGCATACCGCTTTCTCACACTTGACCACATACCCCCACATATCGCATCACTCACGATACCCACCTCACAACACTTCCGCTCACATACTTCCACTTCTTCCACTTCCCATACTCACCCGTGACACACAGACTCACTCACAAGCACATACACAAACATGCACGCGCGGACCGCGCGCACATGAACACAACGTCTCCATCCCGGTAAACCCCCCTCTCACGATGATGGGAAGTCCTGGATCTGTCTGAAGGGCATTGACAAGAACATCAGCCCTCCCTCCCGTCTCCAGACAGCTACACTCACGTCTCTGACGACTTTGACATTTATGAAGAAATGAGTAATCCATTGTAGCGTTTCTACGGAGCGCATTATCCTGCACAGAGCAGGGTGTGCCGAGCACAGCGACCGACAGGCACGGGGTCTGCTAATGTCTTGGGGGTCCCGGGAAAAGCTCATCAGCAGCTCTAATGAGGACACGCCGGGCTCGGTGACATCTTGCTAAATCTCACGGTCTCTGCTGCAGACCTCGCTTAAGACTGTGGGAGCGTTATAGAAACCTGGGCATAGTGCCTTGGAATGCGCGCTACCCACAAGACGCCGATTCGATGTCACAGCTCCTACAATGCAAGAACTGTAGTGAACCACGGATTACCATTTTCTAACAAACCTCAAAACTCTATGATTACCAGCCGTATGGGGTCTAATCGTTTCTGGAACATTCAGGCAAACATATTTCATAGATTTCTAGTGTTATGATAAATACCTTGGCTCGCTTTGCTATGCAGTTTGCATAGCATCACTGTTCAGCAGCCACATTTGTCATACAGACAACTAGACTTCCACGAGCCACACTGCTCTAGTTAATGTGATGTCAAGTATTACCAGCGAGTGTGATGTCATAGGGCACCAACTTTTCACTAAATGTAGGCGATGTGATAACAGATCACCAGGTCTGTACTAATTCTAGTGCTTTATGTACATGATCTCAAAGGTTACCACTCCAGATGAGGTCATAGCTTTCATCTATGTGATGTCCCAAATTACTAGTTAATATAATGTCATAGATTACTGACTTCTATTAATTGATATGGCTATTATCCGTGGGAAATTATAAAATACAAACCACTGCAATGTCATGAATTAAATACTAGATCTAAAAATGGTTCATGACAAATTCCAGGACTATGGCCAATGTGACGTCAGAGAATAGCAAGTGATGTAATCAGGGATTACCACTCCACATCGTGTATAGCCAGACCTATGTTAAATCACAATCCTACTGTTAATGATGTGTCAAGATTACCAGGCTTCTGCTAAATCCCAATTCTGTTGGGAATGTGTTTTACAGATTACCAATCAATGTGATGTCACAGATGACTCACTGCTCAATGTGATGTCACAGATGACTCACTGCTCAAGGTGATGTCACAGATGACTCACTGCTCAATGTGATGAAACAGATGACTCACTGCTCATTGTGATGTCACAGATCACTCACTGCTCAATGTGATGTCACAGATCACTCACTGCTCAATGTGATGTCACAGATGATGCACTGCTCAATGTGATGTCACAGATCACTCACTGCTCAATGTGATGTCACAGATGAATCACTACTCAATGTGATGTCACAGATCACTCACTGCTCAATGTGATGTCACAGATGAATCACTACTCAATGTGATGTCACAGATCACTCACTGCTCAATGTGATGTCACAGATGAATCACTGCTCAATGTGATGTCACAGATCACTCACTACTCAATGTGATGTCACAAATTGCCAGGTCTCAGATCAATCCTATTGCTATAGTCAGTGAGATGTCACAGATTACCAAGAATTGCTGAAGCCTCACATTCATTCAACGCAATGTTTCGGATTATCAGTGGGTGGGAAGTCCCTGAATTTCAGGCTACTGCTGCTATTGAATGCTGAGGTCATTGTGCCATCACAGACAAGGATGTGTCATAGATATTTCCAGTCTTTTGCTAAATCCTAGTGTTTTAATCACACAGAGGTTAAAGAGTCCCAGTGCTACTGTCAGTGCGCTATCACATATTATCAACCAATATTATATTACATTATAATATACATAACAAAACTTCTTCTGAATACCAGTGCTATTCAAGGCCGCGAAATGTTATGCGGCAATAGAGGACCAATTTATGTGGCAGATTTAACTAAATTATGCAGTAAAGGAAGGGCAAATTGAACGGCTGGGATAGGCAAGCTATGCTGATATCACTCTGCTAATTACATATTATGATGCACCTTCTGTGACATTATCTTGATATGTTAAAATGTTGCCATTTAGTAATGTAAATGGAATCCTGATACTGCAAATACAAAGGATGTTTTAAATAAAAAATATACACATTCAGGTGATAAACATTATACACATTCAGGTGATTATATTCAAATTGTTATTCACCAACAATTAATGATTTTATTTTGCATGGAAACTGAAAGCCCCGTTTTATTAATATTTTCATTTCTGCCACTCGGAGCAAAAAAATCTGTATCGCATTTGAGCATTATTATTATTTTTGTTGTTTCTTTGTGTAGAGAAAACCCCACCTGCTGGGGATGTTAGCACCATCTGGGTTAAATTGCCTTCTTGAATGACTCGATCAATCTACATGTGACACAGGCTGTTAACTTTTGCACAGTGTCTGACACAATTTTACAGCCTGTATGTATTATTTTCAATAATTTTATGCCATTTGAAAAAGGAATGGTATTTTTGATCAAACTCTGCAAACGATGTAGCAGATGGTGGATATGTGGCCAGTGAGGTGAATCTATATTTTTTACAGAAAGCACCACGGCTGCAGAAATGCGTAGTTCTAGGGACCCATCCTTATTGTCCATATGATGTCCCACATTATGAAGAGCCAAGGGTAACAACTGAATTCCCAATATGAAAACCATAAGCAGCCCATGCTGGTACATTCAGACACTTTGTGAAATCTAAACGCACAGTTCGAGCTGGTGACTGCCCTCTTCAGACAAACACCAACATGAGAATTGTGGTAAACAGTCAAAATATCGAGTACAAAATATCGATGGGCATAATATCGAGTTTAAAATATAGAATTGACAAAATATCGAATGGACAGAATGTAGACATCAAAAATATCATTTTTAAGGTAAGTAATGTAATATCGAATGTTAAAAATATAGAAAGTTAAAATATCGAAGTATATAATATAGGTTATTAAAATTATCAAATTTTTAATAATATCCAATTTTTTATAGTGTTTTTTATGTTATTATATGTGTGAAAAGTGTGTATTTATGTTATAATTAATTTTAATTAATGAATATTTTTTTAAAATTTTTGCGTAATTTAATTCTGTAGCGGGTTGTGGGTTTATAGGGGAATAGGGTGCGAAGTACTTTAATTATAATTAATTAAATATGTAAATTTGTTTATTGGTATTAATGTTTAATTAATTGTTAATTAATTTATATTTGGTAATTAATTAAATTTTAATTGGCAATTAATTGTAATTAATTGATTAATTGCTAATTATGTTAATTTTACTAATTTATTTTCTGTAGCAGTTTGTGGGTTTATAGGGGAATTGGGTGGGAAGTAATTTAATTATAATCAATTAAATATGTAAAATTATTCATTGATATTTATTTAGAATGAGTTGTTAATTAAGTTTTAATGGGTAATTAATTAAATGTTAATTGCCAATTATTTTAATTTAATTGATTAATTGCTAAATATGTTAATTTTACTAATTTATTTTCTGTAGCGAGTTGAATGAATGAATGAAAATGAATTTATTGAGCGCAACTAAACCCAAAGGCATCAAGGCGCTAAAGATGGTAAAACTGTTTGGTCAGAAGGAGTAGGAGCAGGTTATTGGTAAGCTTCCTGAAAGAGCCAGGTCTTAAGTGCTTTGCGAAAAAGGGCATGGGAAGTAAGCTCCTTGAGGTCATCAGGTAGAGTTTTCCAGAGTCTGGGGGTGAGAGCTCGAAAGGCCCTTCCGCCCCATCTGGCCTTAGATACTCGAGGCACAACAAGCAGATTTTTGTTGGAGGAGCGAAGTGCCCTGCCCGGGACATAAGGGGACAAGTGACCGAATTGCTTCGGGCCCAATGCCATTCAAGGCGCAGAACGTAAGGGAAAGGGCTTTAAAGTTTATCCTAGCCTGCATGGGGAGCCAATGCAGGTTCTTCCAAAATGCCGAACCCGAAGAGTGTTTCGGGGCATCCATGACAAACCGGGCCACTGCGTTTTGCACAATCTGAAGGCGCTGGACCAAGCCGATGTTAATGCCTAGATAAAGTGCATTGCAGCAGTCCAGCCTGGAGGTTATAAGAGCCACTGCGACCTGTTTGCGGGCTTCCAGGGAAAGGTAGTGGGTGATTTTTCTTAAAATCCTCAGGGTACCACAGCAGTTGGAGACTGTCCTGCTGACCTGTTTCTCAAGGGAAAGAGTGGTGTCCAGGATAACACCCAAATTACGGGCGGAGGAGGAGGGTGTGGGGCAGGTGCCAAGGACAGGGGGCCACCAGTCCATTGACCAGATCTCATGTTTGGTTCCGAAGATGAGGACGTCGTTTTTTCCCCCATTTAATTTGAGGAAGTTCTTGACCATCCAGTCAGCGACCGCCTCCATACAGTTTTTGACGTTAAGAGCCGTAATTTCCACAGATTGTGTAATGGAGACCATGATCTGCGTGCCGTCGGCGTAGGAAAGAACTTGTTGGCCAAAGGACCTCACAAGCCTGGTGAGTGGGGCCATGTAAATGTTAAAAAGCGTAGGGCTCAAAGAAGAACCCTGGGGTACCCCACACTTCACAGGCTTGATGGGAGATATGAAGTCACCAAGTTTTACCCTTTGCTGCCGTTGGTCAAGGAAGGATGTGAGGAGGCTGAGAGCGGGGCCATCTACACCCATGCTGCTAAGACGACTAGCAAGGATAGATGGGGAAAGAGTGTCAAAAGCCGCTGTTAAGTCAATCAGCACCAGTAAAGTCGTTTGGCCACTATCAACCTTGGCCCGAATGCTGTCGACAACAACAGTGAGTACCGACTCGGTGCTGTGTGCCTTTCGGAAGCCATGCTGAGAGGGGTCCAGAGAGCTGGAACTGTCGAGGAAGGCACTCAAGTGGTGGTTAAGGTGTGCCTCCAGGAATTTAGCGGGGACAGGGAGAAGGGAGATGGGACGGAAGTTTTTTTAAATCCCCGGGTCTAGAGTGGTCTTTTTCAGAAGGGGTTTGACAATGGCCGTTTTCCACGTCGAGGGATAAACCCCTTCAGAAATGGCTAGATTCATTACCTCGGCAAGAGGGGGCATAAGTACCAGTCTGCATTCTTTCAAGATTTTAACAGGACAGGGTTCAAGTGGGGATCCGGACTTATGCCTGTCCAGCAGCGCACTAAGGTGGTCGAGGTTAAGGGGGGGAAAATGGGTGAGCCGAGTGGAAAACTCAGTAGCTTGATTTTCCAGAGTTACGGCAGGTGAGGGGGGATCACGGGGTGGAGATTGAGGTTAAGAGTTTCCAAATCGGTATAAATATTCAAGATTTTTGTGTGGAAATAGGTGGAAATCCGATCACAAAGATCTTGGGAGGCTGTTATAGTGTCGGGAGCCTGAAGAAGAGATAGAGTATTGACTATATTGAACAGGTCTCTGGGGGAAGTAAGTGAGCCAGTTAGGTTAGTAAAGTGTGCCTTCTTTTCAACGAACACTGCCGCTTTATAGCCCTTAAGGAGAGTTTTATGTTTGTCTTCTCTATGGGGTCCAGATTGTTATTGTTATTGTTAGGTGTACTTGTATAGCGCAACATTCATCCTACTAGGATATCACGGCGCTGCAAAGAATGAGCAGTAAAACCTAGGCAATTACCTGGGACTTATTGATTATACTGGTGTAGGGAATGATGCAGTTTTTAATTTTTTCTTGAAGGTGGGGTAGGAGTCCGTGAGTCGGAGGTTGATGGGCAAATCATTCCAACATTTGGCAGCAATGTGTGAAAAAGCATGTCCGCCCATCCTGGATAGCTTGATCCGAGTGGTGGCTGCTTTGGCTGAGGCTAGTGAACGTAAGTTCCGTGCTGGAGCATAGAACTTAATTCTATTCCGTAAAATGTAAGGGCCGGTATTGTAAATTGTTTTATGGGCAATGCATAGCATTTTGAACGTGGCTCTTTGCCTCATGGGCAGCCAGTGTAAGGCTCTCAGGCAGCTTGTGGCTGAATCATACTTTCTCTTATTGCAAACAGCTTTTGCTGCGGCGTTCTGGATCAGTTGTAGTTTTCTAAATAAATAGTCCGACATACCTACAAATAGTGAATTGCCATAATCCAGCCTACTAACTAGTAGTGACTGGACTAGGATCTGTCTGCATTCCAGAGGGATCCAGGGGAAGACCCGTTTCAACCTTTTTAGTATGGCAAATCCTTTGCCACATATTGAGGAGACATGGCATTTCATTGATAGAGTGGTGTCCATCTGAATTCCTAAATTTCTAGCAGACGATGTGGGATTAGGTGGAGAACCTAAGGAAGTTGGCCACCAGGTGTTATCCCAAAGCTGTTTAGCCCCACCAAAAAGGAGAATTTCTGACTTGTCAGCGTTCAGTTTTAAATAATGGCCGTGCATCCAGTTGGATAATTCTGACAGGCAGTTTTGCAGTCTACTTTTGGCGTCATTTTCTCCATTTAGGGTTACCATCAGCTGAGTATCGTCAGCGTAGGAGCAGATATTAATGCCCCATTTCTTGCCAATCGATGCCAATGAGGAGACGTATACATTGAACAATGTTGGGCTCAATGTAGCCCCTTGGGGAACTCCATATTTAATCTTTCGAGGGGTAGAGGTGAAGTTGCCTAAACAAATAGACTGGGATCTGTTTGATAAAAAGGACTCCAGCCAATTTAGGGCTTTACCTTGTATTCCTTTTGCGGCAAGTATGTGAATTAACAGTTTATGGGACACGGTATCAAATGCCGCTGATAAATCAAGGAGTATCAGGGCGACCGTTTTGCCTTTATCTACCTGCATTCGGATGTCGCCCATTACAGCCAGGAGCGTTGTCTCTGTGCTGTTATTTGATCTAAAACCTGTTTGGGAAACATCTAGAAGTTTGTTGGTTTCTAGATAACTTGACAGTTGTTTTGTTACCAGTCTTTCTAAAACCTTGGATAGAAAGGGGAGCTGTGAGATGGGACGATAGTTGGCTGGATCGTTTATGTCCGCGCCCACCTTTTTTAGTAATGGAATTACCGCCGATTTTTTCCAAACTTCTGGGAAAACAGCTTGCTCCAGGGACTGGTTAAGAACTTTTGTGACTGCGGTGCCAATTATGGGAGTCAGTTGAGAGAAAATAAAGTGTGCAAACATCCCATGGCGAGCCTGATTTAATTTCTGACATGGCTTTAGTGACCTCGTCTTCTGAAAATGGGCCAAAGGTAGAGCAGTTGGTTTGCAAAGTAGGGTCTATCCGATACTCCGCAGGGGCCTGGGTGTTATTTGTAAAAGAGGCATATATTTTGTCAATTTTATCACTAAAAAAGTCACTAATTTTTGTACAGTTTTCTTGTGATGGCGTCAAGTTCTATGTAAGACTGAGTGGATTACAAAGTTCTTTTACTATTTTAAAAAGCTCCTTGGACGAGTTTTTATTCTCTAGAATTTTTTGAGAGAAGTAGTCTTTCTTTGCTTTGCGTATGGCGGTATGGTATATTTTCAACTGATGTTTATAAGTGGCTCTGTCTTCGGCATTTCTACTTATTCTCCATTTATGCTCCAGAGAGGTGCATTTTCTTTTTTCCGTTTTTAGTTCTGGGCCATACCATTTCTCAGATGTTTTTGGTTTTGATCGATTGGTTGCGCGAGTCCGTGAACAATGGTCAAGTGCTTTCTCTATGTTGTCACGCAGTAGGCAGATTTCTTCTTCACATGTAATTTCAGAGTTGGGAGAAAAGAGGAAATCTTCCTTGAATTTTTCCAAAGAGAATTTACTCCAACATTTAGTGGAGTTAGCCGACAGGGCTAGCGGTCTGTTGGTTTTTAAAGGTAGGTTTAAGGTAAAATCTATCCTATAATGGTCCGTCCATGTCAAAGGGGTTATATTTGTAATGTTAGTCTTCGGTATATTAGTAAATATGAGATGAGATGTGATCTCCATAGTCTTTCTTGCCTCCTACAACCCTGTGTAAGGGTCCTGAGGGAGCTCGAGAACTAGGGGGCCGAAGGACGCTTCCTGGCCGAGTAGTGTTGGCGAACCGGGGCAAGAGATTCGACGGCCTCCCCTAAGATGTTAGAGAGCTCGAGAGCCGCAGTTTCGGCATCCTTTGTAGGCAGGATCGTACGTTTGGATAGGAAGGGAGTAAGAGTCTCATTCTTTTCTTCCTAAAATTCCTCCTCAGAACCCACTTGTTGCGGCCCGGCTGGAGTCCAGAGGAAAGGAGAGAAGCAAATTCAAGGGGGACGGCCAGATGGCCAGACCAGGACAGGGGGGGGGGGATCCACTCTGAAGCTGGGAGTCGTTAGTAAATACCCCATCCAGGGTATGCCCAGCTAAGTGGGTCGGGCTGCTCACTAGCTGTCGCAGACCGCGGGAGGCTAAGGAATCCAACAGATGAATGGTGTCAGGGGAGTTGCGGTTTTCTAAGTGGAAATTAAAATCCCCAAGGATGGTAAGATTGGGGGTATCAATATAGGGTTCGGGAATTTTTAGAAGTTCGAGGCAGAAGGCGGACCTGGGACCAGGGGGTCTATAGATCAGGATCCCTGAAAAGGAGACCGTAGAGGAAGGATTTAGAATAAAATGCATAGCTTGAAAGGGGTCGTGCGAGGAGGAAAGGTAAGAGGTTCGGCATTTTATCGAACTATGATAAGGTATCCCAAGGCCCCCTCCCACGCGCCCTATTCTATCCATTTTGGCCAATGCATAGCCTTCAGGGATGGCATTTATTAGGTCCAGCTCGGAAGAGTCCGTGGCCCAGGTTTCGGTAATAAAGACCCACGGGGTTGTTTCTCGGAGGCGAAAGCATAGAAAGTGATGTTATTTTTGACAAGCGAGCGGGTATTGATGAGGAAGCCAGTGCGGGTAGACATAAGAGGAGGGCCTGACCTTGAGGGGGAGGGCATATATTTACCGGCATCCGAAGCCTGCTGGTGGTTAGCTGTCTTAGTCCAGCAGCCCTCAGGGGTTGTTATGAACGTTTCCGGAGTGATGGTATGATGACAGGGTAGGCGAGGTGATTTGAGGGCACGTAGGGCACTAAAGGTATAAAGAGGTTCCACTTTGGAGGAAAGAGGGGGAAGGGGGGCAGCGTTCCTGGCCCCTGGCGCCTCCATGTCGCTGACGGGCGCAGACGGGCTGGACTCTGGCGTGACTCCGGCGCTGATACGGCGCGTCCGCTGGTCGCGTCCACTGCGCGGAGGGATAACCGTCTCCTTAAGTACTGTCCCTCTAGTGGAGAAAAGGAAGTCTCCCAAGCCAAAATGGCCGCTGCAGAAAGTCCAAGACCGAGGGGCTCAGCACCAAACTCGGCTGGGAACCCCTAGAAGGGCAGGGAGAGCGAGGGAATAAGTAAGTGGTTAAACTGTTGGGGATAAAGCAGAGTGCAGGGGAGGGTTTAAAGTGATTAAAAAACGAGGGGGAATCGCTGCGCTAAAATCCGCGATTATGCCCCAGTGATAGCTCAATTAATCTGGCTACACCTCAAACGAAGATTCTAACCTGTGCAGAGCGGTCATACCGCCCTGCGCGCTAAAAGAGAAGTATTGTGCTTGAATTACAAGGGTTTTTAATAATTCCTCGTTTTTTATTTAATTTAGCTTTTAATTTATTTTTCCCCTGTTTTTAAGGGCTGCTCCCCTATACTTGCATAATAATTGGTTTTGCAACGCGTTTTGCGGGTCCCTGGTCCCTTTCTTTCTGCCCCTCGGCAGTTGAATTGTTTGGCAGCCATCTTTGGTGAGGGTAGCTCGACCCCCTCAAGAGGAGAGTAAACTCAGAGCTCTGCCTTGCTGGAAACACCTCAAACGAAGATTCTAACCTGTGCAGAGCGGTCATACCGCCCTGCGCGCTAAAAGAGAAGTATTGTGCTTGAATTACAAGGGTTTTTAATAATTCCTCGTTTTTTATTTAATTTAGCTTTTAATTTATTTTTCCCCTGTTTTTAAGGGCTGCTCCCCTATACTTGCATAATAATTGGTTTTGCACCGCGTTTTGCGGGTCCCTGATCCCTTTCTTTCTGCCCCACAGCAGTTGAATTGTTTGGCGGCCATCTTTGGTGAGGGTAGCTCGACCCCCTCATAAAGGAGATCATGCTGACGCGCAGTGGTCACGCGCAGCAGGAATGCCGGATCACTGCCGGAGTCATGCCAGAGTCCAGCCCGTCTGCGCCCGTCCGCGCTGAGGACGGGCTGCAGGACGGGCTGCCCATCGACATTTTGCATTCCAACTCAGGTCGGTTAAATCATGATCTTGTTCCCAATTGTCTAACATACTCCGCATTTATTTTAATATCCTTGCGGCCCCGTACTCCTGTTTCTTGTACTATTTGTACTCTACCTATCCATTATTTTACTTGTGCAGGTTGTGGCTTCTCTACCGGTAAAATGTCGCTTTCTAAGACGCAAACTGCTAAGGCACATCACCGGGGAAATGGAAGGCCACTAAGATTCTTCTGCCTTCCCTTCCTCTCCAATTTTGGAGTATTAACTGCAGATCGCTCCCCAAAAACAAATTAAATTTGTTTGATTTCATAAACGAAGAGTTACCAGAGGCTTTGTTTTTAACCGAGACCTGGCTTCACGAAAGCTCTGGACCTGACATTGCTTTAGCCGTTCCTAACGGCTATGTGATGGTACGTCAGGACAGGGTTTCCGGGAAGGGTGGGGGGATCGCTATTATTTTTAAATCCATCTACCAATGTAAGTTGGAGTCGTTTTCCCTCCCTGGATGTGAGGCCGCTCTATTTAAATTAACGATCGGGCAATGCTGGCCCTTGGATATCGTCTTTGGCCGATATTATATCCCCTATATTACTTAAATCGGCTAATTCCACCATTCTTGGTGACCTCAACATCCATCTTGAGGAGGCTGAAGGTACCCTCAGTCAGTCGTTACTGTCAGATCTCGAAGTCTTCAATCTTTCACTTCGAAACTCTGGGGCTACCCATTCAGCAGGTCACCTGTAAGACCCAATCATTTCTAACTTACCCTATGACTGCTCCCAAAGGGCCCGCCCACTAGAATGGACTTACCATTTTGCGGTACATTTTGTGTTACCTCTTCGTTCATCTAATGCTAAGCCTTGTGCTGGTAAGAGCAAGCTTTCTTATCGGTGGGACAAGCTTAATATGGTGGCATTTAATCAACATCTTTCTGAATCTATCCCGGCTTTGGAAAATCTGGATTAGAATCTAATGCTGCAGTGTCCCAGTGGCTAAGGGATGCTGTAACTGCACTTCTCCCTCCCATATATAAGAATCACAGATCTCTCTATCCTCCCGCACCTTGGTTCTCAGAGGAGCTAAAATCACAACGAGCCCAGTGCAAGGCATTAGAAAGAAAATGGAGGCGTTTCTATTCAATCCCCAGTAAGGCAGCTTGTAAAGAGGCACTAAAAAGATATCATGTTAACTGTAAACTGGCCAAGGCCACTTTTACGGCATCTACGATCACTCAAGCCCAGAATTGTCCGCGGACTCTTTTTACAATGATAAAGAAGCTAACAAGAGCAGACACGGTACCTTCTCCTCCGGCTTTGGACAAACCACAGTGTGATGCCATTGCTGATTTCTTTATTTCTAAGGTGGAGTGTATTCATGAATTTTTGTCTACCTCCCCCCCATCTGCTGAGTCCTCACTGGTGGTTACTTCTGGGAGTCCTCCCCTCCCTTCAACGATCATCAACGACTGGTCTTTGTTTGATGACACTACCTTTTTATCGTGCCTAAATAGTATCAGGTCTGGCTCCCCTCGGGACCCTGTCCCTATGAAAATTTTAAAACTGTTGGACCTCGAGCCACGGAGAGTCCGGATGAGACTTTTGAATACCTCTCTTATAAAGTCTACAATGGCACAGGAGTGGAAACATGCCATGGTCGTTCCCTTGTTGAAGAAGACCGGCGCTGACATCACGAACCTAGCAAATTTTAGGCCCATATCCCTGCTGCCTGCATGTTCTAAAATTTTAGAACGACATGTGAACACCCAGCTTAATTCGTTTGTCGAAAATGTGGGATATCTCCATCGGACCCAATCCAGGTTTCGCGCACATTATTCCACTGAATCCACACTCCTTGGGGTGACGGAGAGGCTTCGGCACGGTATCGATCGCGGGGAGGCCTTTGCACTCATCCTTTTGGATTTGAGTGCATCGTTCGATACCGTGTCTCATTCCATCCTTCTTGACTCTCTCCGCTCCCTTGGTGTTGCTGGATCTGCGCTGGCCTGGATTGCCTCCTTTTTAAGCAGACGCACCTTTCAGGTATTTTCGACAGAAGCTGAATCTGCTGACTACTCATCAGCATACGGCGTCCCCCAGGGGTCGATTCTCAGCCCTTTGCTGTTTAATATCTATATCAGACCCCTTGCCACCATCGTGGAGGACGCCGGCCTAACAATCTATTCGTATGCTGACGACACGCAGATAGTGTTCTCTCTCTCTAGCAGTGAGGGCCACAAGGTCTCTGCTTTGAAGTCTGGCCTATCACGCGTTGCTGCCTGGATGCATGACCATCTGCTCAAGCTCAACGGTGATAAGACCGAGGTTGTTATTTTGGGCAAAAATAAAGATCTGTGGGGCCCTCGACATTGGCCCTGCGACATGGGTCCTCTGCCGAATCCAACCCCCGTAGCCCGCAACCTCGGCTTTCTTATTGACGATAAGCTCTCAATGAGACAGCAGGTAACAAAGGTCGCTGCAATCTGTTTCTCCATCTTACGATGGTTGCAGAAGATCTTATGGATGTTACCTTGCTCTACTCGGAGAACTGTCGTCCAGGCTCTTGTGATCTCCTGCATCGACTATTGGAATGTGCTTTATCTTGGGGCCGATAAGGCCACAATAAACAAACTCCAGGTGGTGCAAAACTCATCAGCTCGTTTATTGTGTAATGTACCCCGGAGATCTTCTGCAGCCAAGGCTCTGTGTGACCTTCATTGGCTTAAGGTCCCGAACCGCGTACAATTTAAAACCTTATGTCTTCTTTTCAAAATTCGGCAGGGCTCTGCTCCTAAATACCTGCAGAACCTGGTTCAAGTCTATGAGCCTGGTCGTACTTTAAGATCCTCCACCAGTGGCAATCTCTTGGTCCCTAGAATTAAATTGGCCAAAATGGGTGGCCGCTTGTTTTCCTATCTTGGTCCAAGGATGTGGAATGCTCTTCCACCAGCTCTGAAAGCCGAGACTGATCTCCTCTCATTTCGGAAAAAATTAAAGACTCTTTTGTTTAATTGATCCTTCTGCACTGTCTGTTCTGTTTGGGCTTTTTGCTTGCTTTCTTCTCTTGTCTGTCCCTGGCGCCGGGAAACCCATTGAGGGTAGCTGTGCGCAATACAAGTTTAGATAAATAAATAATAAATACACACAGTTAAAATAACAACAACCTCCCGGCTACCGCCTCAGGAGAAATGTGAACAAACAGCGTATCAGTGGTTGTGGGTTTATAGGGGAATATGGTGGGAAGTAATTTATTTATAATTAATTAAATAATAAAATGTATTTCTTTGTATTTAATTTGAATTAATTGTTAAATAATTTTTAATTGTTAAATAATTAATTGATAATTTGTAATTCATTTGTATTAATAGGTAACAAATTGTAATAATTAATGTTAATTAGTAATTTTAATAGATTAATTATTATATTATATTAAATTGGTAATTACTTTTAATTCTTTTTTTATAGATATTAATTTATATATTTTTAATTAATATATGAAGTATTTACTTTCCCTACTGTTGCACTCTCTGGAGTGGGAATAGTAATTTTAACCCCTACGCTATCCAATGCTTTCCCTACTGTTGCACTCTTTGGAGTGGGAATAGTAATTTTAACCCCGACGCTATCCAACGCTTTCCCTACTGTTGCACTCTTTGGAGTGGGAATAGTAATTTTTACCCCTACGCTATCCAACGCTTTCCCTACTGTTGCAATCTTTGGAGTGGGAATAGTAATTTTTACCCCTACGCTATCCAACGCTTTCCCTACTGTTGCACTCACTGGAGTGGGAATAGTAATTTTTACCCCTACGCTATCCAACGCTTTCCCTACTGTTGCACCCACTGGAGTGGGAATAGTAATTTTATCCCTACGCTATCCAACGCTTTCCCTACTGTTGCACTCACTGGAGTTGGAATAGTATTTTTACCCCTACGCTATCCAACGCTTTCCCTACTGTTGCACTCTTTGGTGTGGGAATAGTAATTTTAACCCCTACGCTATCCAACACTTTCCCTACTGTTGCACTATTTGGAGTGGGAATAGTAATTTTTACCCCTATGCTATCCAACGCTTTCTCTACTGTTGCACTCTTTGGAGTTGGAATAGTAATTTTTACCCCTACGCTATCCAATGCTTTCCCTACTGTTGCACCCACTGGAGTGGGAATAGTAATTTTTACCCCTACGCTATCCAACGCTTTCCCTACTGTTGCACCCACTGGAGTGGGAATAGTAATTTTATCTCTACGCTATCCAACGCTTTCCCTGCTGTTGCACTCACTGGAGTTGGAATAGTAATTTTTACCCCTACGCTATCCAATGCTTTCCCTACTGTTGCACCCACTGGAGTGGGAATGGTAATTTTTACCCCTACGCTATCCAACGCTTTCCCTACTGTTGCACTCTTTGGAGTGGGAATAGTAATTTTAACCCCTACGCTATCCAACGCTTTCCCTACTGTTGCACTATTTGGAGTGGGAATAGTAATTTTTACCCCTACGCTATCCAACACTTTCCCTACTGTTGCACTCTTTGGAGTTGGAATAGTAATTTTTACCCCTACGCTATCCAATGCTTTCCCTACTGTTGCACCCACTGGAGTGGGAATAGTAATTTTTACCCCTACGCTATCCAACACTTTCCCTACTGTTGCACTCTCTGGAGTGGGAATAGTAATTTTTACACTTCCGCTATTGTACGGTAATAATAGTGGATATTATTTAATTATATTATGTTACTATATATATATATATATATATATATATATATATATATATATATATATATATATATATATATATATATATATGTTTTAACAAATATGATTTAAATTTTTTTTATAACTTTCATTAATTATTTAATTATTATAAATTAATGTAAGTATTTTTAAGTATATTTTTGTAATAATTTTTAATATTAATTTAATTTAACATTGTTTTTAATAAAGTCAATATTTTTATAAACTATATTTTTGTAAACTATATTTTTTACTTGATATTTTTGTACTTACCTGTTAGTAGATACAAACTCGATATTCTGTCGGTCGATATTTTGTCAACGATATTTTTGATAGTCAATATTATGTCCCTCGATATTATGTCAGTGATCCGAGAATTGTATTACCCAACAGAACCCACTGTAGTTTATCTACAGTAATCTGGCACAGTCACAAGGTGGGGACAAAAGACTCCTCCTGCCTCACCTTGCCTCATGGAAGTGCCCACCTGCCTGGAGAAACGGCCTCACAGCCATAAGCCCCAGCCCACTCATTTGGTCTTTATTTCTGTCTTTTTGCATTTTCAATATTCACTTTTACTTATTACAAATGGCAATGGGTGTTGAAGAGCTGTTAGCCCCCCACTTGCACTATGTTAAAGTGCACTATTTGATGTAACACTGCATATTTATACTTTGAATCTGGCTGCTTGAAAAAACGTGTTTTTTTCCTAAGAACAATATAAATAGTCTTTATAACATTCTGAATCCAGACACCTTGTGCTGGGAAAATTCTTACAGAAGAATTGTGCAATGTTGAACAATCTACATCAGTATAGATGGGTCACAAAGTGATCCCTTTTGGGAGGAGATTCTTTTACTAATTAGAGATCTCTATTTCACATCACCTGGAAAACAAACGTAATGCCTGTTTTTCAGTGATGAATCAAAAACAGAAGGTCGTAAAGATCAACCAAAAACCAACACACAAAAACCAACACATGACACATAAACAATTCTGTTATGATATATTCATTGTCATATACCAAACTTGTACATCCAATTTCATTACTTTACTTTTTGATTACTGTCTATGGCATCTAATCAACTTTGATTTCTACTTTTAGGGCAAATGTTCAGCTAGGGTCCACTTAAATGGATGCTGAAATTTTGAGTAGCTTTGTGCTTTTGAGGCTGGCTTCAGCCAATGATATATACAGTGTCTACCGGTGCGCTGGAGCGACAATACTCACGGTCAGGGATTGAGGTCAGTAGGTAGGCTTTAAGGGCTACTGTCTCTAAACTGTCCAGATAAAGTGGACCCTTCAGTTTGTCTTTGGGTTACTGAGACTTTGCAATCCCTGATTGGAGGAGCGAGCTAAATTCAAGGGCCTACGTCTTAGAAATAGTCCTGGGTATGAAATTCCATTCCGCTAACAAAGTTTGCAGAGTTTTTCGCACTTCATGTGCCGAATAGCGCACAGAGATCCGAAAAACTGCAGGGCGGAGTTTTTTCCTCCCTCCTCAACGTTAAGTTGGTGAGCGAAGATAACCTTACTCCAGGCCACCTCCCAACGAGATTTCTCAATGCGGGCGGTGGATGATGGTCGTTACCACTTGCATTTAAAAACCTTCCGTTCGCGTTGAGATAGCTGCCGCTTGAGTAGAACATCAACTGAAGCAGCAGAACGAAACAGCGCCCTCTTGTGCTGTCCATGGTGCAGTTCATGCTGATTTTACAGCAGGGGAAGAACACCTGGCGCTAAAAATCAGTGCGAACGGCCTGACGTAATTCACTCCACCACTTGCGAAATTCCATGTAGCGCAGCAGAGGTGAACTCCAGCAGCCCTACTTAGAATTGGCCAATCGCAGCCAAAAATGTTTAGTCCCTGGTGTGTTGGAGTCTTGAGAATAGCTTGTCAATGAGTTGGGGTTCAGAGGGAACTTCAAGGGCAGATATCTTAGTACCTGAACATAATCCAGTATCATATACGCTGGTGGATCCCTAGAGGCGTGGCACGCCCTTTTGTGATGGGTTCGGTCCTTCTGCCACTAAGTAGGTTGCGGTTATCTTAGAATCCAGCAAAGGCTCCAGTCCAGCATTCTGTGTGGCAACCAGCTTTTGATATTTTGTGCCTCACTGCGCAGAGGTTTTGTTTGGCAATCAGTTTTTGATATTTAGTGTGTTCTTTTCCTAAAGCATCAGTAAGAGGTAGGAAATCGATGGAGGGCTGAGAAGCCAGGCCTCCTGTTGTTCTTTTGTACACATTAAGTGTCGTTTTTATTTTACATATTTTGATTGATCTTATAATTGTATTATTACTTTATTGTAGGCTTACTCAGTACATTTATGTTGATGTTTAAATGTGTTTTAGTGGATTAAGGAATCAGTTTTATTAATTCATTGCATTATCTGCAAGACTGGGAGGAAGGGCCTTCTGTTGGGTATTTGGTTGGTGCAGTATGCACTGTAAAAAAAAATTAGGATGTTATAGCTTTTGTTTTTATGCCGTTGTTGCTCAAAATGTACTGTATTCCTTTCTGTTTTTTCCTAAAACCAAATAAAGAAGAATTGAATTGATATTTCATGCCTTATTTAGAAGAGGTTGTTCTAGGCATGTATTTCCACAGCTTGTCAGGGGGATCTCAGACCCACGGCTCAAGCGCAGCTGGATGGAGCCCAGAGAGGGTTAATGCCATAGAGTTGGGTCCTTTGGGAGCACCAGAGGTCCGGCCAGTGGTGAGAGGGCAGAAGAACATTAGAGGCAGGAAAAAGTCAGAGGAAGCGGCAACTGCCACAGAGAGCCCTGGACTGTCGACTTTGCAACAGGGAGAAAGTCGAGATATAATTCACCAGTAATCACTCTGCCTTAAATGCTGTGCAAATGAGTCCTAATGTAAAGACAAATCTAATGATGCCACCCGAAGCCCAGGCACAGAATAGATGGCAGAGTGGATGCAGGCATGCATTCCCCCCTTTTCTACTGATTTAGAGGTAAATGTACACTCACTGAGCATTTATAACAGAAAGGCACATAAAGCAAGCTCCTAAGTGCGGTAAATCCTGCCTCGCCCCCTCTCCGGGCGAGAACCTATTATTCGGAAGGTCTTGGAGTGTGATTATTACATGTCAGGGGGCGTTTGGTCAGCCCTAGGCGTGGGCGGAAAATCCGTTCCGCTCGCGGATTTTGCGGATTTTCGGGAAATCCGCAATCCGCGAGATTTGCGAATTTCCCGCAAAATCCGCAAATCCGCGAGCAGCGGATTTTGCTCGCACTGCTCGCACTGTTAGCGTGAGTTCGCGCCCCGCGAATAAGTGCAAAATTGCAGAAATACGATCTTGGCAAAACTGAAAGTAACTACTTACCAGGTTCAAAAGTTCAGGCACATCATTAGTAGCCATTTCCTGTAGTGCTTCCTGAGGGGCCCCTCCAGAGTTCAGTTGCCAGTTGAAACTATTATGTGACCCTGCTCTGAACCTCAGAATAGTTACACATATGCCACAAAGGTCCTGAATTACAGCTAAGGGAGACAAGCAGGAGCCAGGCTGGAAGTTAAAATCCATTAATCAGCCCCTAATTCATTATTGTCAGTTGGGGCAGGGCAGGTGTTGTAACTAATTTTGCAACAATGAAAGCACTTAGCAAGTGCAAAAGATCACTAATCAGGGCGCACTAAGGAAGCAGGTGCCAGCTAAAAAAATATTCTGTGACACATTAATCAGCCCCAAATTAATTCAGGTCACTTGAGGCAGGGAAGGTGTGCTTTGCTTTGCCGAAAATAATGTACACTGGACAACCAGAGGGTGTAGTGATGAAACAGAGGGTGGCATGGGTGGGCCAGAGGTTGGCATGAGTAGTCAGAGAGTGGCAGTGGTGACAGAGAGTGGCAGTGATGAAGAAGAGTGTCCCAAACAGGCTGGACACGTAGAAACAACAAGTTCGCAAAACTTGCGACCCGACAGGTAAGTTCGCAAATTGCGAAATTGTAAAAACCCTCGCGAACTGGCAGAAACACGGGCGAACACAAAAAAAAAAAATCCGCAAATTCGCGGGAATTCGCGGATTTTGCGGATTGCGAATCCGCAAATCCGCAAAATTCGCGGATTGCCAATCCGCAAAATCCGCTCATGCTTAGTCAGCCCAGGGCTCAGCCTCGGGGTTGCTGACCTTACTCGCGCGGAGACGCTAAAAGACTCGACGAAGGGGCCTCGCGCAAGCAGCCGAACTGATTCAATTTAGAAATAAGGAAACAGAGCAGAGCAGATAAACCATGCTTTGGGGGGAGATCGCAAGTGACAGGCCCAACTGAGCAGCAGCAGATGTGGAGACAAGGAAGTCCAAGCGGCTGCGCTACCCACAATGCACAGAGCATCGTGATTACTGGCCCCCAGATATCAGGGGGTTCTGCAGCAAGGCTGTTTGTGGTTCAGGCAAAAGGGTATGTTGCCGAATCTCTGCAAAACATTACATTGTGATGCATTATGACATTTCTATAGCGCTTCGTACACTATTGTGGGGGCACTGAAGCCCACCATCGCATCTAGCCAGCGCTACATAAAACTCAATAAATAAATAAATAAATGGATGGATAGCACACTGCACTATGAAGGAGAGAGCAAGGTTAGACGGGCGTGCGTTGTGGTGAATCTTTGTTGTTCTTTTTAACAGTATTTTATTTGAACCCGAGCAGAGAAACAAGTGATCGCTGACTGGTGCAGTGTCTGTCCCTGGCAGCGTCGATTCCACCAATGGGGCCCTCGGAAAGCTTGCATACGGTGCTGTCCCCCGCGTGTATAAAGCTTGGGAGGTCCTACAGGACCTAATTTACCTCAGACCCCCAAATGCCGTCTCGCTGCAGTTCCTCCCCAGCCTTTGGCAAAACACTCTCCCAAAGCGATAGACCCGCCAGGCGCAGCTGTCACCTGTCACTCATCCGGAGTGGCACCAGCACTTTGGGGGGCTAAAAATGAATAACATCTGACGCATGGCGAATCCTTGACACTGTCAAATGCTTTGTGCCCACAGCGTTTTAAATAATGACTAGCTGGATGCAGTGTTTAATTTGTGAATGAAGAAGCGCCTGGGACCAAAGTTTGTCTCAGATGCACGTCAGCCTCTCTGTTGATGCCAATGCTGCCCAGGCCTGAGTTCAGCTTAGCCTCTTCCATCTGCTCCCATACCCTGCCTGCCCCTTTATCTCATCTTCCTGGTTCTTTTTTATCAATGATTTTTCACTTTGTCGGTGTTTTTCGCCTTTCTCTTCCATATTCTTTCCCCTCTCACTTTTTTCCCACTCATGCCAATCCTGATACTCTGTGTGAGCTGAGGACAGTTGTGGAAGTGAATAAAAAAAGCACTGCTATGCCAATAGGTCTTGCCTTTGAGAATGATTGGCTTTGCCAGTGGTTTTAACGATACTGTGTAGCATGGCTAAAGGGGAAAAAAAAGTTGCAGCGTCTGTCATTTTGTAGGCACGTGCACAATGCAAACAGGTGCCTACAAAAAGTGCAAGGCCTTTTTTTAATTTTTATTTACTGATCCCAGTTAGATTGGTAAATAATAAAAGTAATGTCAAAGCATTAAAAAACAAGCATTTACAATGCAATGGTCTCAGCATTATTAAAGGTAGAGCTATTGGCATTGCTCATGACTTTTTTACACTTTTTTTATCATAAATAAATAGCATTGTCATTTAAATTGCCAATAGCTTAATAGTTAAATAAATGGCATTGTCATTTACAATGCCAATAGCTTAATCGCTCGCAAATGCATGACCTATTGCATTTACACCCACACAGAGCCACCCACACAAAGCCTCCCACACACACACACAGAGCCACCCAAGCCACCCACACAGAGCCACAGACACAAACACACACAGACACACACACACAAAGTGACACACACACAGCCCCACACACACACACAGAGCCCCACATACACACACAGAGCCCCCACACACACAGAGCCCCACACACACAGAGCCCCCCCACACACAGAGAGATACACACACACACACACACACACACAGAGTCCCCATACACACACACAGAGCCAAACACACAAAGCCCCATACTCACACAGAGGCCCCCCCACACACATACAGCCACACACACACACATAGAGCCCCCCACACACAGAGCCCCCCACACACACACAGATCCCCCCACACACACAGAGCCCCTCCACACACACACAGAGCCCCCCACACAAACACAGAGCCCCCCACACACACACAGAGCCCCCCCCCCACACACACAGAGACCCCCCCACACACAGAGCCCCACACACACACAGAGCCCCCCACAAACACAGAGCCCCACACACACACATAGCCCCACACACACACACAGCCAGGAGGCAGGGAAGCTAGTACTGCGAGGGGGCAGGGAAGCAAGCACAGTGAGGGGGCAGGGAAGCAAGCACAGCGAGGGGGCAGGGGAGCAAGCACAGCCAGGGGGCAGGGGAGCAAGCACAGCCAGGGGGCAGGGAAGCAAGCACAGCCAGGGTAAGTGGGGAGGGGGCAAAGTAAATAGTGTGAGCTCGTTCTGAAGACAATGGATGCACTGCAATGAAGTTGTAAGCGAGGCATGCATGTTTTTTTTATTAGTTTCATTACATTAGTGGTGGCTACAGCCTACCCAATCCAAAGCAAGAGCAAACAAGCAATACTTAATGGAACTGATAAACAAAGAATAGGGAAGGACACAAACAGAAGAATGCAGTGAACTGAGACTGACAAGAAATCCACCTAATCATGAGCAAGTGCTGACTGTGGGGTTTGTATATGTGCTGTATGCTAATCAATCAATCAATCAGTGAAACTTGTAAAGCGCGCTACATACCCGTAGGGTCTCAAGGCGCTTGGGGGGGGGGGGGGTGCCGCTACTGCTCGAACAGCCCGGTCTTCAGCTTCTTCCTGAAGGAGAGGTGGTCTTGGGTCAGGCGCAGGTCGGACGGGAGGGAGTTCCAGGTCTTGGCGGCCAGGTAGGAGAAGGACCTTCCTCCTGTGGTCGCTCTTCGGATGCGGGGGACGGCGGCGAGGGCGTGGTTGGCTGATCGGAGGTGGCGTTTGGGAGCGTAGAAGTTGACTCGGCTGTTGAGGTAGCTCGGGCCTTGGTCGTGTAGGGCTTTGTGTGCGTGGGTGAGGAGGCGGAAGGTGATTCTCTTGTTGATGGGGAGCCAGTGAAGGTCTCTCAGATGTCCGGAGATGTGGCTGGATCGTGGGATGTCGAGGATGAGTCTGGCTGAGGCGTTTTGGATCCGCTGGAGTCTCTTCTGGAGCTTGGCGGTGGTCCCGGCGTAGAGGGCGTTGCCGTAGTCCAGTCGGCTGGTGACGAGGGCCTGGGTGACGGTCTTCCTGGTCTCTGTGGGGATCCACCAGAAGATCTTTCGTAGCATGCGTAGGATGTTGAAGCACGCCGAGGAGACGCTGTTGACTTGCCTGGTCATGGAGAGGGAGGAGTCCAGGATGAAGCCCAGGTTTCGTGCATGGTCTGTCGGTTTGGGTGCGGAGCCCAGGGCGGGAGGCCACCAGGAGTCGTCCCAGGCGGAGGGTGAGGAGCCCAGGATGAGGACCTCCGTCTTGTCAGAGTTCAGTTTCAGGCGGCTGGTCGTCATCCACTCGGCTACCTCTCTCATCCCTTCGTGCAGGTTGGCTCTGGCGGCGGCGGGGTCGTTGGTCAGGGAGAGGATCAGCTGGGTGTCGTCGGCGTAGGAGATGATGCTGAGGTGGTGTTTGCGTACGATGGCCGCGAGGGGGCTCATGTAGACGTTGAAGAGGGTTGGGCTCAGGGATGATCCTTGGGGGACGCCGCAGATGACTTCGGAGGCCTCTGACTTGTACGGTGGTAGGCGGACTCGCTGTGTTCTTCCGTCGAGGAAGGAGATGATCCATTCCAGCGCCTTGTCCTGGATTCCGATGTTGCTGAGGCGCTGTATTAGGGTGCGGTGGCAGACCGTGTCGAATGCTGCGGAGAGGTCTAGGAGGATGAGGGCCGCTGTTTCTCCCTTGTCCATCAGGGCTCGGATGTCATCGGTGGCGGCGATGAGGGCGGTCTCGGTGCTGTGTTTGGCTCGGAAGCCGGACTGTGAGGGGTCGAGGGATCCGTTCGTCTCGAGGAAGGCGGCCATCTGCTTGTTGACGGTCTTCTCGATGACTTTGGCTGGAAACGGGAGAAGCGAGATGGGGCGGTAATTCTTGAGGTCGGTGGGGTCCGCTGTTGGTTTCTTGAGTAGAGCGCTGAGTTCGGCGTGTTTCCAGCTTTCGGGGAAGATGGCGGTGTCGAAGGATGTGTTGATGATTTCTCGCAGGTGGGGTGCGATGACAGTGTCGGCCTTGTTGAAGACGTGGTGAGGGCAGGGGTCGGCTGGTGATCCGGAGTGGATGGAGTTCATCGTGCGGATGGTGTCTTCGGTGCTGATCGGGGTCCAGGCGTGGAGGGTGGTGGTGGGGGGGGGGTGGCTGGTCGGTCGTGGTGTGCGTTGGTTGGTTGTTGAAACTGCTGTGTATGTCCGTGATCTTGTTGTGGAAGTATGAGGCGAGGGAGTTGCAGAGGTCTTGCGATGGGGTGATGTCGTTGTTTCCTGCGCTGGGGTTGGAGAGCTCTTTCACGATGTTGAAGAGTTCCTTGCTGTTGTGTGCGTTGTTGTCCAACCGGTCCTTGTATGCTGTTCTCTTGGCGGCGCGGATCAGCTGGTGGTGTTTCCGGGTGGCAAGTTTGTAGGAGGTCCTGTTGTCCGGTGTCGGTTCCCTTTTCCAGACTTTCTCGAGGGCGCGGCAGTTCCTCTTGGAGCTCTTGAGTTCGTCGGTGAACCATGGGGCCTTCTTGCTGCCGGGTCTGCTAGGCGGGGTCCTCAGCGGGGCGAGTTCGTCCGCGCAGTTGCTGATCCACTTTGTGATGTTCTCGGCGGCCTGGCTGGGGTTCGCTGAGCTGGCAGGAGGGTGTTGGCTCAGGGAGGTGGCGAGCTGGTCTGCTGTGATCTTGTTCCAGCTTCTGCGGGCGGTGTGTTGCTGGTGTTGGTGGGTCGTCGTTCTCTTGAAGGTGAAGTGGACGCAGCTGTGGTCTGTCCATTGAAGCTCTGTGGCGTGGCTGAAGTCGATGTCTGTGCTGGAAGAGAAGACAGCGTCGAGTGTGTGTCCGGCGAGGTGGGTGGGGGTGGACACCAGTTGCTTGAGTCCCAGGTTGGCGAGGTTGTCGAGCAGGGTGCTGGTGCTGTGGTCGTTGTTGTTCTCCAGATGGAAGTTGAGGTCTCCCAGGAGGATGT
Organism: Lissotriton vulgaris; assembly: GCF_964263255.1. Classification (NCBI taxonomy): domain Eukaryota; kingdom Metazoa; phylum Chordata; class Amphibia; order Caudata; family Salamandridae; genus Lissotriton; species Lissotriton vulgaris. The sequence goes on from NC_141695.1 coordinate 857,921,256, forward strand.
AGTCAGCGGAGGGGAGGGCATGCGGGCTGATGAAGTCGGCGATGTCCTCGCTGAATTGCGTGCGTGGTCCAGGGGGTCGGTAGATCAGGGTGCCTCTGAGGGTGGTGTTCGGGTTGGTGTGGATCTGGAAATGCAGGTGTTCGGCGCCGGTCAGGGTGTTGTCGGTGCTGGTCGTGAGACGGATGGTGTTCCTGTGGATGATGGCGATGCCTCCTCCCATCTGGTTGGCGTTGCGGTCCCTCCGGACGATCTTGTAGCCCTCTGGGATGGCGATGGCGATGTCGGGAGCTGAAGAGGCGTTCATCCAGGTCTCCGTGAGGAAGGCAACGTCAGGGGCTGTGGCGTCTAGAAGGTTCCAGAGTTCGATGGCGTGTCTGTGGACGGAGCGGGTGTTGAGCAGGATGCACTTGAGGTGGGTGCTGCTGGAGTTCGCCTTGGCGGGTGCTGGTGCGGGGCTGGTCCGGATGCAGGAGAACTTGCAGGCGTGGCAGCTGAACGGGCCTTGGGTGCGTCTTGGGGTGGCTTGATGGCATTCTGGGAGTCGGCCGGTGTTGAGAGCGGTGAGGGTGGCGGCGGAGTACGTCAGGCGGGTCGGTCGGGGTCTTCGTGGGCCAGGGGTCCTGGCGCTGGTCGCGATCCGGTCGCGGACGGGCGCAGACGGGCTTACCTTTGGCGCGCCTTCGGCGCACAATCGGCGCGCCCGCTGCGCGTGACCGCTGCGCGTTCGCACGGTCGCCATTTAAGGCGAAGTGCGCGGGTGGGCGGGTCAGCTGGGAGGCGGGAGCGGGGAGGGATACAGAAGACAAAAGGGGCGGGGACAAGCGGCGGTGGCAGGAAGGGAGGGCGGGGGTCGACGCGGTAGGCGGACAACAAGGAAGGAGAGCAGACACGGCGAGATAAGAAAACAGGCACAAAATAATGACAAAAACGGGGAAAAAGAGAGATCCACACAGTTATAAAATGCAAGCACAAATACCAGTCAAAACAGGGAAAACACTCGCAGCGGCGGCAGCCGGCAACGAGGCTGCAGCGAGGCAGAGGGCAGGCAGGGGCACACGCAGCAGCTGGTGGCCGTGCGGCGCGGGGGTGTCCCACAAGTGCTAAAGACAGATGGAGCAGTCTGTAGCGAGACTGCAAAAAGAATGCCAGGTACAGGGAAAAAGAACAGAAAGATTCCCCCATAAATCACTATTGGATACAAGAAGTGAAAGCTAGTGGACTGTACCCTACTACAATGTCAATGTTTTTAGCAAGGAACAGAGGGGTATTGATGGCACCTTTTCAGCTTCCTGGATGGATGGCACCTATAGCATACTTGGACGAAGGAGAGCTGCGGGCAGAGGGAAGGGGGGCGAGAGCGGGACGAAGGAGAGCTGCGGGCGGAGGGAAGGGGGCGAGAGCGGGACGAAGGAGAGCTGCGGGCGGAGGGAAGGGGGACGAGAGCGGGACGAAGGAGAGCTGCGGGCAGAGGGAAGGGGGGCTAGAGCAGGACTGAGGAGGAACATAACATCACATCTATCTGCCTATCTCCTGTAGATCTTTAAATGCAAAGCAATAGTGTCCATTTTACTGACTCTTTTCGGGACGTCAGAGTGGCATGTAGGAGCTTGGCACCCACTGTTTCATGAAATTGCATCCATTTCTTTCAAGGAAACACAGACTGTGTAAAAACGAGACACTGTGTAAATGAAAGACCACTGATGTGCATACAGAGATGGAAGAAAAGTGAAACACTTTCCTTATCTCCGCTTCAAAGCATGCCTTACCAGATTGCCTCAATAAGACAGTAGCTCGTATGACCTGTGTCACTGTTGGCAGCACTGAAGCACTAAGGCAGAGGGTGTGAAAAAAACCTCTTATGAGCTTCCTAAACTACATCCCACTGCCGACGGGGTTTGGTGGACACCAAAACTGGGGGTTACTGCCCCCCAGACCTACAACATCCAGAAACAAAGCCCACCTTTAGTCAGAGTACTTATTCACTGCTTTCAGCACTCACTCCTTCAAACTCCCACACACTGTGGCATGCCACACAGCTGTAGTAATTCACTCACAACTGCACCCTCTTACTGCTACGTTAATTCTCAACGCACTCGTTCACTCATGTACAATCATTAATTAATTCGCTGCGGGCATCGTCCACTCTTGTACATTCATTCCTTTACTCACTCGTTAAATATGGCTCTCACTCATTCAGGTATACTTGTGTATTCTTACTTATGCTCACTCATTCACTTCCTGGAAACGGTGCTGCAGTCTTCACTGCTGCACTCATCCACTTATGCAAGCTCACTACTTCTTTCCTGTACTTAGTTCCCGTTACACACATTGATTCACTCCTTTCTATTTATTCACGCATGTACTCACTTCTTTACTCCATCATACATACTCATGAACGTATCTATTCCTGTGTTCAGTGCTGCACTCTGGCGAGTACAAAGATAGATGAGAGTGACGAGCAAGTCAGCACATTCATCCACATTCCACACGTACTCACACATCCGACCGTTAACTCCTTTTCACATTCATCCACACATGCACTCATGTCTCCAATCAAACCAGAAAAGTATTCAGTTATAAAAGGCCAGCCCCAAAACTTTGCCAATGCTTTTTTGCTGAGACTTAAGAATGGTTTGCCGTTCTTCGTTTGTAAAGGTAACATGACAAAGATTAGTTAGTCAGGTGTGAGGGGCAGACCCGTACTCTGTTCTACGTTTACGGACAACAGTACCTCTGACACCACACTGCCCTGCTGCAGTGCGCGTGAGCTATGCTCTACTCCATGCAGCGCGGCCTCGCCTCGTGCGCTCCTCGTAAGAGCACTGGTCCATTGCCCCGTTTGGACTTGATGGCCTGAGCGTTCTACAAGCGTCCGTGCGCTGCGTCTCAGAGGTTCTGTTGCTGTTGCACACACTGCGCCCAGAGGGCTCAGAACGGGCTCTCCACGCGCATGCGAAAGATGGACCTCCATGGCCTGGGGCAGCTCTTGTGATCAATGGGGGTTTGTGCTAATCCTGCATTAGGGCAGAATTTATTTCTCATGTAATCTACGGCCCGTGGAGATCTAAAACATAAAAGCAAGTCGCCGCAAAAGAGGATTAGTGCCCACTGGGCGGGTTTAGGTACTCCCCCGCCCTCATTACTCCAGGGCACAAAAGAAAGGTCTGGGCCTGTGACATCGAACATATGGCAGTAATGAAAGATATGGTTACTAGATCCACCAAGGGCAACCAGATAGTAAACAGGAGCAACAAAGGATAGTTACCTCATGACCTCGCACTGCTCTCCAGGTTTTACCGAGCAGCAAAATGATGGCCGCAAACATCTGAAAATTTCGGATTCGGGGGCATGTTTTTGGCGTTCTGAGTGACGGATGACGTCACAGTCAAAAGAACGCAAAAAAACACGCCCCGAATGCAAAAGAGACGTGGCTTGAACTGAGAGATGCCCCTCTCATCCAATGGCTGGCCTCCATTTAGGGAGCCAGCCAATGGAAGAGAGAGGCGGGTTCAAGCCCCGTACTCAAAATCTTAAATCTCCGACTGGAGACTGCGCAAGCGCAGCCTTTCGGTCCTCGACCTAAAAAAGGAGCAGCTGCCATTGTCAAAGATGATGGGTTGTGTGCATTTTTACCATGCAGGTAAATCGCAGGCTGGGCTGCAGAAGTGGGAGGGCGTGTCCTGCCTGCAACAGCAGCTAGGAGAAAGTCATAACTAAAATAGTGCTCAGAAGCTGTAATTGAAACATCTAGAGTAATAACACATGTAAAAGGGGTAGTCCTCATGGGAGGTTACAGGAGATATGGCGGTACTAAGGAGGGACTACTAAGCCTATTGACCAATGAGAAGCCCCATTCACAAAGACAGTAACAGGAGCCAATTAAAAAAATGGGCTGAAACTGGGCAGAGCATAATGCCCATATCCTGACTACAGCATGTCTCAAAGAGGCAGTTCTAGCGCTGCCTAGGTGAAACCTAAAAAAGGATACAATCTGATTTATAGTGTTATCCAAAAATTGCAAAGTCAAAAGGTCTGACCTAGGCAAGCTGCTGCAATGGTTACCTTTCTTAAAATGCTTATTGCTAACATATTCCACAAATATAAAAAGAAGACGCTAAAAGAAGACATGCTGCTGTCCAAACATAGCAGCCAAATGTTTGCAATAAAATGTTATCTAAAATAAACAATCATTAGAAATGCAATAGGTCTCGGATTTAGTTGAGTTAGAGGAAATGGCATTGTAAATGGCAATGTCTTTTCGCCATGTGTTCTGGAGTATATGTATGTAGTGTGTAATGGAATTATGTGGCTTGGATTGGAATTGTAGCAATGGTAGCATGCTGAGCTTTAGATTGTTATGTTTAAAAGTAAAGTTTGCAATATTGCTATTGGTGCAATAGTTAATTGTGGATTCGTTAACAATTGATGTGTGTAGTGATGGCTGTTGGTGTGCACTGACGGGTGGTGGTGTGTGCCTAGTGAAAGCGTGCACTGACGGGTGGTGGTGTGTGTATGCCTGCTGAAAGTGTGCACCGATGGTTGGTGGTGTGTGTGCGCCTGGTGAAAGCGTGCAGTGACGGCTGGTGCTGTGTGTGAATGTGGTGAAAATTTGGAGGGTAGAGTTGGAGGATGGACAGTATTATACCTCTACTTGTACTTTGGTCGCTGTTGTAAACATGTCACTTTTTCCTCCTGTATTGCACAGTTTGCTACCTCTTGTATTTTTGTTTGCTCACAATTGTCACTTTTGCGCCTTGTAACTTAACGTTTGCTGTTCTACTTTCTTCACTTGTAATTTTATCCTCAAGTATCATTACTGTTCCTATTGTTGGAGTTGGAGGGTGTAGTTGGAGTTGGACTTGGAGGGTGGACTTGGAGGGTGGACTTGCAGTTTGAGGGTAAACTTGGAGTTTGAGGGTAGAGTTGGAGTTTGAGGGTAGAGTTGGAGTTTGAGGGTAGAGTTGGAGTTTGAGGGTAGAGTTGGAGTTTGAGGGTAGAGTTCTGCACTCACACTCTGCACTCTGCACTCACACTATGCACTCACACTCTTCAATCTGCACTCACACTCTGCAATCTGCACTCACAAACTGCACTCACACTCTGCACTCAATACTCTACACTCTGCACTCACACTCTGCGCTCACACTCTGCGCTCACACTCTGCGCTCACACTCTGCACTCACACTCTGCACTCACACTCTGCACTCACACTCTACACTCTGCACTCACACTCTGCACTCACACTCTGCACTCACACTATGCACTCACACTATGCACTCACACTCTACACTCACACTCTGCACTCACACTCTGCAATCTGCACTCGCACTCTGCAATCTGCACTCAAAAACTGCACTCACACTCTGCGTGAGGTGTATTCATGCGTGTGTTTGGTGCGTGTGTTTGATGTGAAACCATGTATTCTCTGCGCACACCCCTCTGGGTTGTCAAAAGTTCTCACACCATCCATATAGGCAGGTATGGGTCGTCGGCATATCGTTACAGGATCAATATATCTATTATCCATCCATACACATCTGCTGATTTCTATCCACAATTACAGGTCATCCCTACAGATTCATACTGTTTACACTCGAACATGCCACCAGTGTACTTTGCATGGCCCGCAAACACGCCTAGAGTTAATCTCATCCTTAATCCATTTCCATACCTACGAGCCACAATTAAACGGCCATAGCGCCTGTAAACACGGGATAGGCGCTGCACTGTAATTGTAAATACACCGCGTGCAGGTTGTGTGTCACCGGCCAGCGATAATCACTTCTACTTTCAAAAGCACGCGTGTCCTCTGTACACCTCACACAGGCCACAAACACCCACCCAGATCACCAATAAACAGCGTTCTCGTCGGTAAACACACACCTGGGGCAAGCACCTGCAATCAACTCTTCCACAAGGCGGCCTCCATTTCAGTGCCTTGAAGTGGCCGTGGACGCTCAGGCGCTATAGAAATAACCAGCCCAAGAGATGTATTTCAGCGTACGCGTGGATAGCTGATACAGAACAAGAGTCACATAAAGCCCCCTATGGGGAGGGAGTAAAATGGCAGATAAGCACGTCGTGTAAAGCACATCTCTCTTGCCAGCAGATACGTAATTTGAAGTCGTACAGGTGGAGGACTCTCAGCGCCTAAAGGACCACATTATGCACTGCCACTAGTGCAACTGCAAGCAGTTCACGAACTCCGGTTCCTGCACACTCGTGCAACACATGCACGCCCCCTTTATGCGCCTGTATAGCACTCAGCTCACGACCCCCTACCTCTGTGTAAGAAGTGTTGAGCAGACACATCTGCATGACACGGTGACCCCCCGCGCCCAAGTAACCAGCATTCACCTTTGTCTGTGCCACTTAGAACCCCGGCCAGTTGTGCCTGCAGCCTCAGGGCGCTGAGAGGGCACCGGAGGCACGGCCACTGAGGGGGCACGAGGCAGCGCACAGAGCAGGCAGCGATGGGGCACAAAGCAGGCAAAGCATTGCATGGGGAGGGCGCCGGACACACAGCGTATCAGGGCTCTGGAGAGAAGAATGCGGGCGGGGGGCGCTTCTTATTATCGAGTGCAATCGAGGGCAGAAGGCAAGCTTCGTGGAGCAGACAGCAAAGAATGGTGTACGCGTGCCCAGCAACATCCAGTCCAGACACTAAATGCACACGCTCCAGGAAGCCAAAATAGAGTTCAGAAGCTTCGTAGAGCAGACAGCAAAGAATGGTGCATGCGCGCCCAGCATCTGTCTTCAATTACCGCGGGCCCTGACAGCTGGTAATTGAAGAAATATGCCCTTCTGCTGCGCGTGTCCGCACGAAATATGCAATGGGGGAGCAACTCTAACGCCTGTGGCCTATTGCGTGCTCTCTTGTAAAAACACACGCATGCGAAGCCCAATTGCCATGCAGCTGGCAAAAAAAGGACGAAAAATCACGAGCAGCCAGGAATTTGTTAGGTAGCTTTTCGGAGACCCTCACACAAGGACTCTTGGGCTCCGCCTACACTGCTACGCAGTGTGACGTAGGCCCGAGCCCTAAAAAAATGTAGTGGGGGAAAGCAACGAGGAGAGCTGGTGCAGAAGCACCACTTAGGGCACAGGTAGGGAGAAGGTTTACAGAGAACGGGGTCGGAAGCAACACAAAGGACAGCAGATGAAGTACACTACACCAGCGAGAGAGAGCAAATTGGTGCACAGGGAAACAGAAGCACACAGTGTTGGAAAGTGTCCCTTTTTGGTCACCCCCACTTTTTGCCTGGTATCTGATGCAGTTTTGACAAAAGCGCACTTGGTTCCTGCTATCCAATTCCCCAGTGCCAGATCTCTTTCCCTAAAACTGTACAATTGTTTCACCAATTTGTAATACCTTTAGCACCCCTTGTAAGTCCTTAGTAAATGGTACAACTGGTACCTAGGGAAAGGGCTAAGGAGGAACCGTAAGGGCAGAAGCATGAGTTGTGCCGCATAAGGGACCCGTCAGGACCATCATGCAAACTGCCATTGCAGTCTGTGTGCCATGGTGCAGAGAAAAGTGATGCCACGACATGGCACACCCCCTGTGTGCAATGTCCACAGACACTGCATGCAGTATAGGTAAGTCATCCCTACAGCAGGCACTTAGCCCTAAGGCAGGGTGCACTATACTAGATATGTGGACATATCTGCCTGAGCAGATATGCCCCTGGAATATCTAAGTTGATTCTTTTTTTTTTTTTTGAAAACCTTTATTTTAGCATTCAGTAAAAATACAAGCATGGGCCTACAATCACGGGGGCCGGCCGCTAGACAAATCAAAAGTCGTTAATATCACAATACGACACAGCTCATCAGCCGACAACCCAAGGGTCCGGCAGCGATTCAAAGTAGAGCTTGTATTGGAATGCATAGTCAGAGTTCAGGATAGGACAGAGGTTTCATTTTATATTATATAAGAGAGGATCAGGTGCCATACAATCAAACAGAAGAAGCGGGGGGCAGGGTAAAAAACAGGATATACATGTAATGACCACTATAATGGAAATTAACCCCCCCCCCTTCAGCCCCCCACCCTGCACCCCTGCAAATGGCTACAGCCTACCCCACTAGCAGCGTGTCTGTCGCCACTAACAACTAAAACCCCAAAGGTAGGAAAAAGAAGAGTGAAGGAGGGCCTATCCATGTGGGCTCCCAGCCCCTTTAGACCCCCGCCTGAAACAGCCACCCCCTATCAGCAAAAGATAACCTTATGACAGCAATGTAGAGAAATTAGAGGGTACTGTGAGTCACCGCCCAGCCTCATAGAGCAAACAGTTGCAGGTCCAACACTTGTAAAAGCCATGCCAACCCATCCCGATCCAGCCGATCTTAGCCTTGGCCCTTCCGAACAAAAACACAAACCCCTTCCAGCGAGAGCCAGAGGCACACAAAGAAGCAATAAAGAAGAGAAGAGTCAGCAAGAATCAGCCCATGGCTACCAGCAGGCAGTGAGTCCTCAAGAACCGTAGATGCAGACGAGCTCTCCCTCCGAGATGAATAGTCCCAATGTGTCTTGAACAGGAGTCGTAGCATCGCCAGGAAAGGAGAAGATGACCACAAAAGAGATGGAAAGTCACAGACAAAAGTCTCCGGAAGGGGAACGCCTGGCGATATCTCCAAAGCCGGCAAAAGTGAAAAGTTCAGCAATACCATGCCAGCCTCGGGAACACCGTCTACCATGACACCATCCGATGATTCCATTACTTGTTTCTTCACGGGTCCTCGCACAGAGTCAAAATGGCCGCATTTTGAATGGCTGTAGAATCCCGTTTCAACAATAAGGCCGGGCCCGGTTCCACCAGGAGAATTTCAGAAAGGCGCGAGTCCAACCTACTCAGCAAAGTATCCACATATGAGCGGAATGCCCAAAGTTCTGCCAGTATTAGCCGCAGCGATGGTTCATGCACCGTTTGATCCATAATCTCGTGTTCGGTATCAATCACTATCACCTCCCCGGGTGATTCCGGCACCCACGGGGGGGGATAGACAGGATCTCGAACGTGCAATTGCGAAAGGTGACCAGTCTTTGTTCACAACCACGGTCAACCCAGTTAAGGCCGCATGCCAGTGACCCCGAACCACCGAACCCCGGCGGGAGCAAACCGGGGCCGCGGGACGGGGGCCCCCACCTGCAGCCATCAGCACGCAGACTCACTTCTCCGTCGATACTGAGCAATGAAGACGATCGCCACCAAATCCGGGCTGAAACAAAGCCTCCACTCCGGTCGACCGGGCCCAGCCTGAGTCTCTTGACCGATGTTGTTGCACTACAGCCCGGCTGTGAAAGTACTCCAGGCCCCGGCTTCACCGCTGGAGCAGGCCGCAAACTTACACTCGATGTAACTCCGTCAAACAAGATGATAAAAGTTTCCGGATTTCACCATCGGAGTGTGGGACAGTTCATGCACACAGAGGCTAGGCGTTAAGTCAGGATAACATGTAGGATATCGCGGCGGGTTACGAGGGTCGACGGAGCCGGGAGTCTAAGCAGCCATCTTTCTTGCTGACGTAGCTCCTCCTTCTCTAAGTTGAATCTTGGATGTTACAAGTGAACAGGGAAGCCATTTTAAGAACATGTGCTGGACACTGGTGTTTACAAGTTCCCCAGCTGCATGATGGCTTCGCTGAAACTAGGGTTGTTTGGTATCAAACATCTCGTATTAGTAAACCCACACTGATTCCAGTGATGGATTTATTAATACATGCACCCAGAGGGCACATTAGAGGTGCCCCCTGAAAATATACTGACTTGTGTGCTGGTTGGATAGTGTAGACCAGCCTGCCACCATGACCAGGTTTATGACCCCCTGCAGGTGATAGCGCACACTCTTTGAGGGCAGAAACAATGCCTGCTCCAGCCAGAGGTGTTGTCACCTCCTCCAAGCAGGATGGCTAAGTGATCAGCATATCAAGGCAGGAGGCGTCAAAGGCCTCTGCCCCCTTTGATGTATGACCAAAGGGTTCCCTAGACAGGTGAAATCCCACCCCCCTTCTCCGGGCCTAATTGGTACCAGGACAGGCGGGAAAATAGCTAGTCAAAAGGATTGTGCCCAAATATGTAGAAGGTAATGACATCACCAAATGGTATACAGCATGGACAATTCCACTTGTTACAGTCATAGGATATGCATGGTCACACATGGATAATTGTATTTCACCACTGTAATAAAAGTAAGTTTTAGCACAAAAATAGCTTCTGGGTTCTTGTTGCAGAAAAAACACAATGACACACACTAAGGCGCATCAGAATAACACAAGTGGACATAGTTCAGTGAGAGAAATTACCTGAGCCCAATTAATTGATTAGTGGGTGTGGGGCCTTTGTTGGAGCAGTAGCATGTTTTGGCTTTGAATAGGTGAAGGATTGGAAGAGACGCTCTACAAGAAAGAAGACATTGCAATCTGAGATGCTTGCCAGTCCCACAGCTTGAATCAATCATGCAAAGCAGTTGAGTAGTAGGAGGTGCTGTGGGGAGTAAGGGGATTGGAGAGGAATGGGTGGTGCTGGGGCCAGATTGCTTCTGACTTCCTGGTGGGATGATGGGAGTCTGTGTGAGTCAAACTAACTTCCACTGGCTCCCGACTCCAGGCAAGAGGAGAGCTGGAAGAAGGACCACTCTCAATACATACCACTTGCCTCCAGTCCTCACACAGGGATCAGCTCTAGGTCACTGTGATCCAGTTTCCCCAGCAGGCGCTGGAATGGCTCCAGCCCACAAAGACTGCCATGATGCTACAGGCGGCGCAACCTTTGGCCCACATTGGTGCCTGCCTCAACTAATTCTCTCTTTTAACTCCGTGCTAGTCAGTTTGGGTGAAAAAGCCACATTAAAGTAATCATCAGTGGTGACACAGCACACCACACAGTGTTTATAACTACTGGCTATTACTGTAATGTGACTTTTCTATCCAAATTGACCAGCACCGACTTAAGAGAAATAAATTGCCAAGTCGAAAGACTGTATCAGTGGAGGTAAACTGCAGGTGGAGGTAATGTGGGTAGGCGAGTAAAAGTGTGTGAAGTATTGACAGACATCTGTAGAGCTACAATATCACCCTTGACCACAGTCAGGGGAGCAGCCATAGGCCCATGCCGGCTCCATCATCTCACTGGAGAGAAGGCAATTGTAGGCTTGCACTGGCTGTCGCCAGCTTGCAGGAGAGCAACACTAGGCATTCTCTGGCTACCTCACCTCCTATGAGACAACTCCGAGTCTATGCAGACTCCCGACATCTTGCATGAGAGCAGATCTAGGGATAAGCTAACTTTGTCACCTCGCCTGAGAGTAGCTCTAGACCTACTCTGGCTCCCTTTTCTTCGAGGGAGCATCTCTCCTGTCCAGTAGCTCCCTTCACCTCGCAGGAAAGCAGCTCTTGGCCCAATGGGCTCCAGGCGCCTTGAGAGAGAAGGAGTCCTGGTCCCCATCACCCAGCAGAGGAGGGAGAAGCTGTAGGCCCACAGCAGCGCCCGCAGCTCCCAGAGGAGAGAGATGTTTTAGGCCTGCACTGGCTCCCCTCACTTTGAAGGAGGGTCCCTGGGCCCCAGTGGCTCCTATCACGAGAAGAGGAGAGAGCTGTTCTAAAACCAGACACTCTTGAGTGCCGTCATGTTGAGAAGCAGGAGACACCAGGGGAGGGGCATGGCCAGGCCCGCTGCTGATTGAATTGTTCCAGCAGGCAGCGGTTCATCCTTCCCTGTCTCCGAGGCGCTGACCTTCATCCCCTGCATGTGTCTCCTCTCTGCTGTTATTAGAACAGACCTTGTCAGAGCCACACAGGGCAGCGGCTGGGCAGCCGGGCGTGAAATACGGACTTATGAAGATAACTCCAGCCTCCTCGCAAGGAAAGAGGAGGTGTGGACAAACAAAGGGAAGTGCTTAACCACAGAGGGCAAACAAAAGACAGCCACTGGGGACAAAAGAGAGAGCCTATGCACCGAGGGTAGGGGAAGCAACCTAAGCACCGAGGATAAGAATGGTACCCTTGCTCAGTGTGCAGGAGAGGCAGCTTGTACATAAAGGTCGAACAAGGCAGTCTGTGCAGAGAGAACGATGGAGGTCACCTGTACACCGGTGCAAAGCAAAGGGAGGGAGTTTGTGTGCAAAGGACAAACGGCTACAATCACAACAGCACATACGTAAGAACAGCTTTTAAGATGGTTATTTTGCCAAAGGTTACTTTCTTATTTAATTCATTACCCTTATCATTTGATCCGAAAGATATCGCCAAACTACAGGGAAAAATCGGATCTTTTATCTGGAATTGTAAATCGCCCAGAATTTCTTTAAAAAAATTGCGACGGAAATTGAAAGCTGGAGGACTAGCTATGCCAGATATTTTGTATTATTGTCACTCTTTTCACTTTAAAAACTTTAGGTGTATGGCAGACAAAGCCGATACATCCTCTTTAGGACGGCTATTTCAGGCGCTATTACATGGTATCCCTTTAGGGCAAGAATTCTTTTTGTTCAAATTTGGAGATCCAAGATTCTACAAGAAGGTTAGATTAAAGGTGCTAGGAACTGCCCTGAGAAACTGGGTGTTTGTGAGAAAGAAACTGGGTATTCCCTATTACACCCCCCAGGCCCCTATATGGGATTCACCTGGGACGCCAGTATGTCTCAGAGACCAATTATCAATTCCTCTTAAAACAGCCTGTTTTATGCAATGGCAGGATTTTATGGATAACTCCCAGCTATTGGGGTGGGACTCACTCTCCAGGTTGACAAATGGAACTCTCACCAGATTTAAATTCTATCAGTTATCAAGTTGGTGGTCTACCATTTCATGGGAGTACACAACCAACCCAAAATTTGAATTTGTGACGAGAAAGGATAGATGGAAAAAGGAGATCTCCTTTTGGTATGAGGCCTTAAATGAGAAGGATGAAATCTCAGAGAGTGAACTTAACAAACTCTGGGGGGAGATAGACCACCTGCAATGTGATAACATGCTAGCATTATGGGGAGACTCTTTTAAATTGTTAAATATAGTGGTGAAATCTGCCCCCTTAAAGCACAATCATCTGTTCACCTTAAATAGAGTCTATATAACTCCAAAAAAACTGGTTAAAATTACAAAGCTGGAATATAGCTGTCCACGTTGTAAGGCCCCTGCAGCAGATGATATACACATGTTCGCAGAATGTCCAAGTTTGTTACTCTTTTGGACTAAAATTGGAGAGTTCATATCTGACGTACTCGGCATAAATTTTGAGATTTCCTCTAGGATAATTTTTTTTGGGTTAGGGGCAGAATACCAGCTTCAGGATTTGATGACTAAATTCATCTTTTATATAATTATTCTATCAAGGCGTGAAATCTGTAAAGCCTGGAAGTCAGAGTATGCCCCTACATTTACGGAATGCCTGAAATATATTATTTATGTGAGTGAGTCCGATATGGCTTGTGATAGTTCTAGTCAAGATAAGATCTGGGCGGCCCTTGTGGCTTGGCGGAACCGATGACAGTATTCCTATGATTTCACCTGGGTACTGTTGGTGCTTGTTCTCCTGCCGTAGAAAGGGTCTTCAAGGTCGAAATGGTATGGAGCGGACATAGCAAACAGCCAAGTCTAGAGCGGGGTCTTCGCCCTTCCTCCCTACTAAGGATATAATCCTCTAAGTCTCGTGAATCGCAATGTAGGGAGGAGGAGATGCCCTAACTAGAATACCCAATCTGGTATATGAGGAATAAAGAAAAAAAAAAAAAAAAAAAAAGAACAGCTTTATGGATCAGGCCAAAAACAGAAGAGTGCACCCTGAAAAAAAAGTGGCCTATATCACCTCTCTATATCATGTGCAAGTCTCTTATGTATAAGAGACTTGCACATGGGGTGTCCTTCATTCAATAACAAGGATAAGAATGGCCAAATTTGCTCGCGCGGTTGCCACTGGGCCATTATAGCTAGCTCCACATTTCCATCGGAACACTAACAGCATTCTTGATTTGCTAATAGCTTTGGCCCCGTTTGACAATTTTTCACCAAATTTTCCACAAAAAAGTTTATATACCTCAGCTCCTTCCTGATAAGTTTCAGGGTGATCTGTCAAATGAGGGTTGGGAAAAAAGGGGTTCCCAAAACACATTTTCCTCATGCAATTTTCTATATGAAAATTAGACAAAGCCACAGGCAAAACAGCTTAATAGAATTCCACCAAATTTGGCAGAAATGCTGATTCTTGGTCAAGAAAGTGTGCTTTTTGTAATTTGGTAAGAATCTATTCAGTAGTTTTGAAGAAATTAAGATTCAAAATATAAGTAGATTTCACACCACAGAGGATCAGCACAGTGGGCAGATCTAGAAATGAGATCTAATTGGCTTTATTACAATCAGAAAGGATGCAGGATGTTCATTAAGCTCTCCATCCAAAAATAGTCCACTCTGATCCACTTCCTGGATTGCAGCAAATACACACTTCACCACCCCCCTTAGGCACTGTCATTGGTCCTGCTTTAAACCTGGGGAAGTCTTGAAAATGATAGGAACCAAAACTCTGCAAGTCATCATTGGGTTCTGAGGTACCATGTGGGTTGGTTGGGGATATTGAATACCCCCTTGCATCTGTGTTGGGTTAAGTTAATTTGGCAAAACTCCAGATTTGAGGACCTTTGGGGCTGCCATGGGAGGTCAAGGTATTGGAGGAAGCTCTCCCTGTCCTGCTGGATTAATCCCCTGGGAATCTGCCACAATTATTTCTGGATTGTAGTGGAACTCCTGCTTCCAATGTCACACCTTGTTGCAGATATAACACTGCATAACCTTCTTTAGACCATTTAAACTCACTCCTGATGAATTTTCTCTACCTCTTCCCATTCCCAAGACATTCCCATTATAATTCAAAGAAACACCCTGCATCACTGTTCTTAAACTGGAGTACAACTCAGGTCCTTGGAACGGAACCTCAAATGCCTTAACTCCTCCATTCTGCGCTAAATCGGTTTGTACTGTCATAAACCTTTCCTTAAGCCATTTGCGCTTCGCTTCTAACATTTTACTGCAGTATTTAGCGTTTTGAGAGATCTCATCAACTGTCTTGCTCTGCCAACAAAGGGCATCCTGGATGGTTTGGTTACTAATCAATGGTCTTAGACCATACACCTAGGTTACTAGAAACCTTCCCATGTTCTCTCTTAGCGGATCATTCATTCCACTGTGCCCTCGATACCACTGACGTAACGAAAATTGAGGGGGCCTCCCTGCAAGGTATGTAGAGGGCCCCCCTCTGGGCTCAATTAGGAGCTCTGTGGACGGAGTGCAGTGCCGAGGGGGCCCCCTGGAGCTTCGGCCCCCCCCGCACTGCGTGGGCTGCGGGGGCCTGTGTTACGTCCCTGCTCGATACACCTGCACCAGTCTATCAAAGTCAGCATGCACTGACTGTTTCAGTTCTTGGGAAGTTCAGAAAATCTTAGGCCAGTTCCTCTTCTTTTGGGGAACCTTTGTTTTCCTGTGCTTTGTTTCCTCCTTGTACTTAGTTTTAACAACCCTCGAAGGGGATTTGTCCCTGCCACCTGAGATGATTCTTGGGTAGGCCTATTGACTTCCCTCTTACACTGCCCACAGATCCTTTGAGACTGCCACTTCAAACATTACGTCCAAGTCTTCCCACAAGAACTTGGAAAGAATCACAATCTGTTCCATCTGAGTGTACCATTTATCAAGATTCTCTCTACGCTTTGGCAGAGTATTTGTGAAATGGAGAAGGTCCGATCGAGACTATGGGACATGTACATAGGGCAGGGAAAAGCATTTTCACTCCTACCCAACAGGAGAAGAAAGGCTCTGGCAGGGTGGGAACATGTGTTTTCCCCTGTCTGTACTTTCGTGGACAGGGAAAGACAGCATTGCTCCCGGCCTGAAAGAACAAAACGCAGGGGAACCACCAGCATGTTTTTTTAAGTGTTGTGGGGGGCTGCAGGTAGCTACTACCATGTAAGGGTACAAAAGTGAATTCAAGTACACCCTATTTTCACCTGATTGTTTGCTGCTTCATGTCACAGATAGTCAAAATAATTTCACCCACTGTTTTCCAGGAGTACTTTCCACTCCAACCTTTGTAAACCAGACCCATAATGACAGCACTTTCACATGTGTATTTGGAATTTGTGACTATTGTATCAGGAGGTTCAGCCTCAGAAACTTGTTAAAGCCTACAGAGAGTGCAAAAGAAACTAAAGGGGGTCTTTTTTTTTCTTATTTTATTTTCATTTGATAATTTTAAATATTGAAGCACGTGCAAGGAATACTGTGTTGAATTACTGAGGGTGCTTAAGAGTGTTGAATCATATTCATATACACCAAAAGCATCCATATGTTTTCCAAAGTTCATACTCGCACTACTTAGTGAAACTTGCATAATTTCTGTTGCATCAATTACTCAAACTGCCCAAAAATATGTGAAAATGATAGTCCTTAGCTTCAATTTCACATTAGAAAATTGTGTGTGTGATGCAAACACCAACCACTTGTGTCAGTTCATTCACGTTGATCATGTGCTCCCATGATAGCCTTTTTAACCGAATGAGATCTTGTTTAATGTAGGCCTGGGCGATGAACTCTGCTCTGTTCCCGGAGTTTTCAGAGTTTTCCACACTATGGGCTCCGTGGAGCTGAGTTTTTTCCTCACTCAATCTCGTCTATGTTAAGTTGGCAAGCGCGAGTGAGGACAATCCAACGCTAGAGTACCTCCCAGTGAGATTTCTCAATGAGGGTGTTCGCGGATGGTCGCAACCGTTTGTGGAACCTTCAGTTCACGTTGAGAAAGCTGCAGCTCGAGTAGAATTTCTGCTCGAGTGACAGAAATAAGCTGTGCCCCCTTGCGCTGTGTGTGGTGCCGTTCACGCTGATTTTACAGCATGGGACAAACACCCAACATTAAAATCAGTGCGAACTGCGTGACGCAACGACCTCTGCCACATGGCATAGTGAAACCCCGCGAACTCCACCCACGCCTAGTTTAATGCCAGTCCAACACATTGAAGCCAACATGCTAGAAATAGATGAAACTGATTGTGAGATAAACAACAGCTGCTTGTGTTCTGTTCATTCGCTTTGTTACTGTGGTCCCACAGTAGGATTGTTACGCAAACCTACTTTTGTTTTCATGGCGTAATGCAATTGGAATGAGGTTGGGAATTAAACATGAATATTGCCCGGGCTTCGAGCAGTGGCGTAGCTAGGCCTTTTGCCGCTAGTGGCGATCTCAGCCTTTGCAGCCCCGCATTGTCCGTAAGACAAGGGGGGGGGGGACTGGCCAATCCTGCGTTTGCCGCCACGCACGGTCAGAGATAAGAGCAGAGGGGGGAAGCCGCTGCCCCCAAAACTTGGACCGCCCCGCCCCTTACTATGCCACTGGCCTCGAAGTAGTGCAAAGTCAATACTTCTTCAAAATATGGATTCACTTATAAATCAGAACTATATATATTTAAATTTCATTATTTTCAGCATTTGCATACCTCTATTGTCTTAACATTCCCCCCTAATGAGCAGTCGGGTCTCGTCTCGCGGAACATACAAGCAAAATCGCTCTTGGGGCCCACTTTTACAAACAGGCATTTAGTAGATGGTGACTGAGCATCTTCAATTCACTCTTTAATTTAAGTGAATACATTTTATCTCTGGGCTTTTTCATTATTCTCCCAGTGTAGGTGCGCAGAAAGAAGGAGCAAACCGCATTAACCTTCCAGTGTTCAAATCAATAACATGTAATACATTTAAGCTTATTTGCTTCCAAAAGATTTGGAAGCTCGCTGGCTTTTCATTCAGTTCTCTTCCAAAGCATTCGCCTGTTGGCATTGCTTACGTTGCACTAGTGCACTTCCTGTCTTAAGTAATAAGTAAGTAATATTTATTGTTTAGTTAATTAAAACCATAACAGTTTAGAACAGATAGCAAAAGCAGATAAGAACAATATTGTAACAAAAGGTTAAAAGGAAAGACTTAAACATACTATCATTTTATATCTTCCGAGGATTCTAAAAAACAAACAGGATCAGTGTTAGAAAAGGTTCAGTCCACAGTTTTTTGTGCTTCCGACCCTTTTAGCACAACTTTGTGAATGCTTTAAGAAATTTAATCAGCCTGCCATTCAATGAAGGATCTGAGGGGTTTAGGCACGCCATTATTGCAGCTCTACAGGATCGAATACCTCTTTCATTGAAGCATGTTTTTAGAAGGATTACTCGTTCCACCTTCAGTTTTTTACAAGTGCAGATTACATGGATGAAATCTTCTTTTTGATTACTGCACAGCCGACATGATATAGGGCCTGTGTACAGCCAAGAGGGTTGGTCGGCCAAGGATGGTAAGGATCCAAAGCGTAATGTCATAAGTTGCTTTTTTACGTTGATTGAAAATGTTTCGCTTAAGTATGCCGCCGGTGCAAGGGACTTATAGTGGTTCATCACCATCCAGGCATGCGATCTTTGTCTAAAAAGGTTTTTATCCAGAAGCGATGAATGGGTTTTAGAAACTTTGTTAACCGCTTGTTTAAAAGATTGATATGACAAGTTTTTATTCCATAGTTCAGTTGTGCATGTAATAGATAGTGATTTGCAGAGATATTGCTTGAAAGGAGAAGTTTGGTCTTCATTTAGTTCACACCAGAGGGCTTCGTTGTCTTAAGTAATTTAATCATAGTACATTCTGTCATTAATTCTTATGTAATAGGAGCACTTTCTGTCATTAGTTCTGATGTAATCATGGCACTTCCGGTAGTTACTCATGAGGAATTCAGTGTTCTTTGTGCTCGTGGTTCTGCCTATTATTAATTATGATACCGTTAAGTCTCCCCCTATGAATTAATGTAATCATGACACCTACTGCCATGAAATATTATATAATTAGGAAACTTAGTCATTAGGTATGATGTGCTCATGGTGCTAGCTATTACTATTCATTCATTCAAAAACGTTATTGTGGTTATTTATAACCATAAAAGCACATTAATTTCCAACAATTACAAATTCAAGGTGACTCAAGGATAAGAATTCGCTACGTATATGGGAATTTCGGGCGTGATACAATAATATAATTATATAAATATCATTTAAGTGTAAAATATCATAAGTGCATAAGAACACTTTAAAAATTTAAATTATATATACAATTCTAAAATAGTGAAAACTTCACACTAATCTCCCGTCCCATGCTAAATATAACTACTAAAAGCATTGCACTAATCTCCCGTCCCATGCTAGATAAGACCAGTTCTCCCTGTAGCTAAAACCAGGATTTCATGCTCAGTAGCTCCATTGCAGAATAAGAGGTGCAATGCACCAATAAAAATCTAAACCGACTTTAACAGGTTCCTGCGGATTGTCCACATAGAAAGCAGAAACTTTGCTACTGAGACCGCATAAACTGGGTTAGTATCCGTTCTTAGGATCCTGAAAAAAACTGCATGATTCCGAATACCCAGGTTCCGACACAGTTGTATTATCCATTTCTCCCTAGATTTTTTGTATGCCACACAGAAGAGTACTACATGGACTGCTGTTTCCTCCTCTATATGGCATCCAGGCCAGAGACTATTTGAGACTCCCGCCCACTTACTAGTAATTGCAAATAGTGGTAGGGTGCCATATCTAAACTGTAGGAAAAGCTTTTTAGCTAAGGTCGGCTGTATGGTATCTAACACCTGCTCAAATTCTTAATGGCACTTAAAATCCAGACACCCATGTGTCAGACTTGTTAATTTCACAGACTGAAAAATTTCCATCAATTTCAACTCTTTGAGTGCATTTCTTTGTGTTTTTTTCGATGTCTCCGGACAGAAAACCTCTGGTTTTATCCAGAGGTTTTCCATACCAATTGCACTAAAAGAGCGCCTTACAAAGGCTAACCAGGGTATGCTACCTGCCCCTAATGTTGTCATTACCGCTTTCAATTCTTCCCTGTAACTGCCCAACTCAGGGGTGCACCACAACCGCCGCCAATAGAGCAACGGACGTGTTGCGATAACATCGGAAATTGGAGGAATATTTACATCCATCCTAAGCGGTAATAATGTTGTATTTTTCAGCAGCATCAGGATTTGTCTAATAAAATTGTTGTCTGTTGATGTGAGGGTATTAGAGGGTTTATGCCCCCACAGTTCCGCCCCATATAGGGATGCTGCCCTGGCTTGTACTTTATGGATTTCCAGAGGTGGGCCTATAGCTTTTGATACACAATTCTTTTGTACTTTTAGGATTCCCCCATGGCCTGTGTTAATCTCAAATTGGCCTTATCCATCTGAGGGCCCCACCCCATTTTATCATTCAATGTGAGGCCCAGATAGTCAAAGTCGGATACCCTTTCCAGGGGTCTATCCTCCATCATTGGATGAGGACAATTGGTAGAATTAGCATTAACATCCATGTATTTGGTTTTATTAATGTTAAACACAAGATTCCTTTTTGGCAAAACTGGGAAAACGCGTTTAACACACGCTGCATGCCCATAGATGATTTTGAGAGCAGCAGGGTGTCATCCGCAAACATAAGAGCGGGAAAACTGTGTGATGCCAGTTTCGGGCAGTCTATATCCTTGGTAGAAAGGAGGTCTTCTATCAACCCGTTTAGAAAAAGAGAGAAGAGGGTCGGCGCGAGTACACAGCCCTGCCTGACCCCCTTATCTACAGGGAATGGGGCCGTCAGACACCCATCCCTACCATACCTCACTTTTCCAAAAGCACCTTCGTGAAGAAGTTTAAACTGGTGGCATAGATATGGAGGAGCCCCCATAGCCAGCAAAATACTCCAAAGCTGGTTACGGTCCACCATATCAAATGCTGATTTCAGGTCTACAAAGGTTAGGTATAGACTACCACCTCCCAACGCAACATGCTTCCAATAGATTAACTGGAGCATGAATAACTGATCTATTGTGGAGGTCTTAGCCCTAAAATCTGGTTGTAACGGTGTCAGGATATTTTGGTCACTCATCCATTCTTGCAACCGTTGGAGCAAGACCGTAGCATACATTTTTGGAGATACATCAATCAGGCTAATTGGCCTGTAGTTTGCCGGATCCATAGGCGAACCCTTTTTGAAGATGGGGATGATCTCCACCCCTGACCAGGTACAGGGGGCTGGGAGACCTCCTAGAATTGCATTAAATATTAGTTGTAAATATGTGGCCCACACTATCTGTTCCTCTCTATACAAATCTCCAGGAATCCTATCCAGGCCAGGCGCTTTATTCCTTTGGAGCTTATCTAAGGCAGTTGTACCTCAGCCAATGTGCAAGGAGGTATACACCATATGGGATCAGGATTTAAAAGACAAGCAGGCAACTCACTTGCTTCATCTGAATGATTTGAATATATTCTTTAAAATGTAAGCGCCATGCTTCTTCGCATATATTTGAGTCGATGGTAGACTTGTCCTCTGACTTCCCGGTATGCACCAGATTCCAGAAGGCCTTAACATCTTTTGAAACTCAGGCAGACTTAATGGTCTGCCATCTTTCCGCCTCCCATTCTGTTTTTGCGTTTAAAATAATTTTTTTTAATACTACCCTAGCTTCCTTGATACGTAGACGATTTCCCTCCTTAAGATAGGAAAGGAGGGTTCACTTCACTGCCCTACATCCCATATTAAACCATGGATTCTTGTTACCTAGATGTTTACTCTTGTTGGGCCTGGTATTAAAAAAGAATTCCACCAGGATTACAACCATTTCCTGATGGATTTCTCCCAGGTCCTCACTGCGAGCACTGCTAAGGAGATTTTCTGAAACAATGCGTGCCTTTTCTAAAAACTGAATAATACTTTTATACATTCTATCCATTGCTTCAGTGGATTGAATGATGTTGGCCCAGCGAATGCGCCTCCCTCCAGCCCCAACTCTATAATCGCTTCAGGGTGGAGTTATAAAACCTTGGTCTGCATTGTTGGAACAAATATCTAAAAGAGTGACCAATGGATTATGGTCACTCTCAGTACGCTGCACAATGCTAAAATCTAAAAATGTTTGCCATAAATCTATGCTGATTAGAAAATAGTCAATTACTGATGTTTGACCTGCTCTTTCAAACGTTGGTTGGCCTGGATTGTCTTTTGGAAAGTGCCCATTACAGGCCCTTATAGAAAAAGTTAGGGTAAGGGAAAACATTTGGAGAACAACTGGGGTCCACCCCTTGGCTGGATATATATTAGGTGGTGGGACTGACCAAATTGCATCCTCGTCAGCAGTTATAGGTTGTGAGATACCCTTAAGGGGTTCGTAATGGCAGTTAAAGTCCCGCCAATTACGAAATGTATGTCACCTGGGAGAGATTTCAAGAAACTGTTAAAAGATTCCAGGGTCGGGGAGGTTCCTCCATATTGAACTGGACGGGAGTAAATATTAATAAGTGTCATTTTTTTTTAGTTCATGGTTGTCAGAAAAATACAATTTATGTCAGGGCAATGAGTGTCAACTCTCCTTGCGACGAGTCCAAGGTGGATTGCCACCCATATACACAATCCCCCCGATGGTCTGCCTTTAGGTCCATTAACAGCTGGTTCGTAATATGTAACGAACCCCGCTCTATGGATAGGAGTTGTGGTCCAAGTTTCTTGTAGTAGGCAAATCCCGTGTGAGTCAATGAAGTCCCCCCATTCTGACAAAACAAGTTTGGACACGAGACCCGCAATATTCCAGGATAGCACTTTTATGCCACCATTTTTTCCCACTAAGACACTCCCTGCATTAACAACAGACCCTATGTTCTCTTGTACACCTAAATCAATAGAACAGGAAGGGTCATGATGGTGAGCTTCAGAATATAAGATAGCTACACTGGAGTTATTGGTTGTATCCTTAGTTATTTCTTCGATACAACTCTCAGGGCTATTGTCCGCTGTTATTTGGCCTTCTATGTGACTAATCCTTATTTCTGCGGGTCTTGACAATTCGTGCACCATCCCCCCTTGGGGTCCTTCATTGGTCAATGCCTTCCACCCAGCAAAACTCACAACCAGCTTGATACCAACTGAAATCACTCAATCCACTGAGTCCAGTCGCTCAAAACTATTGTACAGAGACATTAGAAATTGTTGGCCCCCATTTAGGTTAGTTGTCATTCTGGCGCGGTGCCCCTCCCACTTCTCACTAGTTCAAAATTCTCTAAATCTAGCATCGGGACAGGTGATATATAAAAATAGCTCAGATCCCTAGACTGTATATGGGTGTCAGGGTTTGCCCGTGCTTCCCTATAAACATATTCGACAACCCTCGGATCATCAAAATTGACAACAATGCAATCACCAATAATATTTTTCTTCATAGGTCCTACCCAGTCCACCCTTCTTACAAATAACATTTTTGACTGCATGTCGTGGGGAAGTGGTCTGTTGGCATTTAGCCAATGCATTGACTTATTCTTCAGTTGCTCATAAGTTTCTAATTGCCCTGATTTAAGTCTGGAAACACCATTCAGAACAATAACGTAGGGTGAACACTCAGGGGGGAGGTTTAGATGTTGATATTCACTTTCTATCTCAGTCCCTATCTGATTTCTTCCAGGGGCAGAACCCGTTGGCAGAGGCTCTGACTGTCCCTGGGGTTCTCTGTTGCCTTACAGGGGAAGCCCTGAGACTCTGTAGTTGGATGTACTAGTGAAGTAGTTGTTCCCGGCCTAAATGAATTTTTAACAGTAGGACCAGGTCCCACACCCGCAGTTAAAATAAGATTTGAATCTGCCAAGACTGCGGAAACTACAGACCCCCCTCCATTCCCCGCCCTTGTGGAATCTCTGCCATGCCCACCGCTCACTGGAATAATCTTCGTAGCATTTACAACATTAGTTATTGATAACTCAAGTCCAGTAAGCCTATTTTCAATTAGTATGAGTCTCGACAATATGGATTCCAGGGACGATTTCATTATGGTACATATTTTAGACAGATATTCATCTATCAACACTGGCAGTCCAGTCCATCTGAATTCCCGTTGTTTATAATTTCAGGACCTTCCCTTGCGGTGAGTCCTCGAGGATTGCCGGGCTGACAGTTTTATTTTCATTTAATTTGCTTAATTTGGGCATTTTGGGATTCCTGCCCTTCTGCTGGGCTCCCCATCGCTTCCTTTTAGGGATTGCCCCTTGTGTGCAGTCATTCAGTATGGTTGGCTGATTGTGAACCAAGGCGTTGCATAATACAATGTTATTGGGAATATGTTGTAATGCTTCGCCTCCCAACCCCGACTTGTCTTTTGCTGGGCAATCATCCTATTGGGGATCTTGACTCAACATCTGGGGCATAGGAGGGGTGGGGGACTGGGAAACTCTTTGTGGTGAAGGAGCGTTCATAATCTCCCCCAAGGACGACCTCTTGGCAAATACAGGATCCATAGATAGTCTACACTCCGTGATTTCTATCTCGTGGGCCAAGACAGATGAGGCCCTCGTGATAAATTGGTCTAAGGTTCCTACAAAATAGCCTGCTCCGGCCACTTTCCTTACTTCGCCATCCCGTGTTGCCATATCTTATTTCTTTTTGAAATTTCGTGTTGCCCAAAAATCAGAGGATAAATAAGGGCCCACTTACTGGTGGGGCGAGATGGCCGATAATTTTGATGGCTGGAACAAAGAGAGGGGGCCCAGCCCGGCCTCTCACGGTCTTGAACGGGCTAAAACGGGCCCGCCCTTGGCCCGGGCTTCGCCCGGCGCATGCCCGCGCGTGTTCCGCGAAGTGGAAGTTGCGAATACCTAAATAGGTGTATGGGCATCCTCCTCTAGCAGCACAGGTGCGGGTAATCCGCTTGCCCCCTGGGACTTGCAGTCCCTCTTCCTGGTCCAGCAGGAAACAAGAAACAAAGCGCAGCGGCTCCCACGAAGGCGGAGCGGCCAGAAGTAGCGCTGGCTCATGGGCATCCTCCTCCAGCAGCACAGGTGCGGGTAATCCGCTTGCCCCCTGGGACTTGCAGTCCCTCTTCCTTGGGAAACAAGAAAGAAAGCCGCGGGAGCGGCAAGAAGTAGCGCAGGCTCGTGGGAGTCCTCCTCCCGCAGCACAGGTGTGGGTAATCCGCTTTCCCCCCGGGACTCTCTTACTGGTCCAGCGGGAAACAAGAAACAAAGTACAGGGGCTCCCGTGAAGCGGGAGCGGCCAGAAGTAGCGCTGGCTCGTGGGCGTCCTACTCCAGCAGCACAGGTGCAAGTAATCCGCTTGCCCCCTGGGACTTGCAGTCCCTCTTCCTGGTCCAGCAGGAAACAAGAAACAAAGTGCAACCCACTAGCTATTACTAATTATGATGTAATAACGACACTGTAATTTATTGTGATGCAATTTCTGTCATCATGTATGAAATAATCATGTCACCACCGGTCAACTGTGAGGCAATCAGGAACCTGTCCGCCATTAGTTATGATGTATCATTGCACCTCGTGCCAAATATTATGTAATCAGGACACGTTTTATGATGTAATCATTCTGCTGCCTATTATTGATGAAAAGTAAAATACACGTCACTTCCTGTGACATCATTATTTTCACTTTGTAAATTACACTGATGCTGAATGCTCCTCAGCACTGGAGAAAAAAGGTTTCTTAAGCTAGAAAACTATACATATTCAGCACATTAATTGAAAACAGCATTCACCAAACATTAATTATTTGAACTTGCACAAAGCATGAGAATGCAACGTTATTAACAATTCTTTTTCTACCACCAACAGTTTCTGTTAAACATAACAGAAGACCCAGCATGCACACCCTTCTTTTAAAAAAAGAGGCGGCCCTCTTTATATGCACAAAGGAGCTTGTCCCCAAATTGGGCTTTATTCTGTGCCCCCCACTGGGGCCACTGAGCGCACCTGTGTCCAATAAGAAACAATCCTGCAGAGCAGAACTGTACATTCATTACTTATTTATTATGCATGTGCCTCACTAGGAGACACTTTGAAATTCAAGACATGGGATATAAAAAGATATAACATGTTTGAGATTCTTCAAAACGCTCAGGATCCTCTCGAAACAACTGCTGCTCTGAGAACATTGTCTATGATGCAATCATGAATTTCAATGAGCAGCGAAGACAAAAGTTTTAACGTTTTCATTTGAGAAAGATGGACTCCTGCATTTCACTATGAATTGAAATTAAATATGTAAGGATTTTTTTTCCTTAGAAAGACAAGCCTATCCCGAATTCATCCTTTGGCGATAATAACAAGATCTGGGAAAGACTCTCACATTTTTATGCCTGGATATTGCAAAGAGTGGGTGAAAGTGGGCCAGTAAACTTTAGCACACTCTAATAACTTCAGTGGCCAAGCCTGGCAAGCGTGAGGTCCAGTCATCGGGTAGAACACAGAACACACGGCAGTCAGGTAGGAGAGCGCGATTCTTTATTTCGCGGTTGTATCTTGATCCATGGGCACATGTGTGCATGTTCTTTGCTGGCCTGCCTCTGCTCCCCCAATCTTTATCCTGTCCCCTCTTTTGTCTCCCTGGATACATCCTCTTTGTGTAACTGTACCGAGGGCATTCCCTGCCAAGTTGGGTGTAGCATCTAGTGGTCGGGTGGAACGCTGACCTTCCTGCTTGCAGGTTCGCCATTTCATTCTCATTACGCCACCCCTTCGCTCGAAAGAAAGAACTGGGCAGCTGGTGGGGTCCTTACTTGCTTGATTACATCTCTTTGATTAGTCCCATGGGTATTTCTTTTGCTCAAAAATATTTTATTGAATTTTAAAGACAAAATACAGAGGATACAGGGGCAAATCATAATTGACCAAATAGGTAAATAAATAACGTAATAGGGGGTAAAAAGTTAACACAGTCATTTGGGACATTGAGCCATAAGAGGTGCAGCGTCTAATATGTGCAGTGGAATGGTACAAAGCTTGTCTTATCATACACATAGAGGCATGTTTGGGGTATACACCGTGCAATCTACAATGTGTAGGTATGCCCAACATACAATGCTAGGTTTCTAGGGCACAGATAGGGAAGAGCACAAATCATACATTTTACATTACACATTGCAGAAACATAGTATAAGTAAGTGCCAGTTATAAGTTGGACAATCTTCCATAATGCATTGCACTAAAAAGAGCAATAGCACTATTTGCTAAATTAGGAATGGTATACGGTTTGCGAATGTCAAGTCGCCACACATATATGTTATATTTATAAAGGGGATAGGATGTGGCCTAACGGCGAGGGCGGTCGACCTCAAATCTGGGGAATAGGGTTAGAGTCTCTGCAAGGACACGCAACATCCTGTGATTCTGGGCAAATCTCCTGTGCCTAACAAAAATGAATGCGTCCTCATGTAATGCAACTGATGCTTATGTAAAGCGCTCTAATATCCGATACCTTCGGGTCAAGTTTGCTCTATATAAAACTCCGTAATAAAAATAAAATAGTGCCCAAGGTGTCAAGGCTTGTGAAATGAATATTAAGTTGCCTAGGTTGGGAAGCCAACTTAGAGTTGAGTAAAATGCCCATGTTTGGCGAAGCCTAATGAGAGAAGGTGTGGTGAGGAGGGTAAGTGTGTCGAGCATGCGTTTAAGGAGGTTTCTTGGTGGCGAAATAATGTTCTTTTTCTGTTCAATAAGTTTATTAGAATTTAAAAGAGTATATAAACATTTGAATAGCATAGAGGTGATACATAAGAGAAAATAAAAAGTATGAATACATCATAAGTTGATATCTGAGATAAAATATAAAATGAAATCTAAAAAACCGGTAACCAAAACAATGGCATCACCATAGGTTATCAAAGAAAGAAAAATATAGAGAAAAAGAAGAAAGCAGAGAGAAAAAGATAGAAAAAGGAAGAATAGAAGGAGAAACAGAAGGGAGGTTAAAGAAAAAGAGAGGAAGAAGAGTAGGGAAAGAAGAGGAAGAAGAAGAAGGAAAATGAGAGAAGGTGTGGTGAGGAGGGTAAGTGTGTCGAGCATGCGTTTAAGGAGGTTTCTTGGTGGCGAAATAATGTTCTAACATTTTCCACATGGGTCTAGAAGATGATTTCCACTGGGAACAAAGGAGTGCTATGCTGTCTGCTCCCCTGATGTGCGATACCCAATTGATCCAGGTACGGAGGGAAGCCTTGGCTGTATTTTTCCAATTAGAGAGGACTATTTTGGTCAGTGATGTTAGAAGAAAACCTAGCAAGGCACGATCGGCTGAACAATTAAGGTTGGAGTTGAGGAAGTCTTTGATGAGAAAAGAAGGGGTTTTTTTTAGGTCGAGCCTGGGCAGTGCATGCACTGCGGCATGTTGTATTGGAGTATTGAATAAAGCCCCGCCCAGTCTCTGCCCATATTTCTCACTGGCTTGTGTCATTGTCCTTCGTAAGTGCTGGCTTCAGATTCATTAATTGGCGTGTTAGTACCTCCTTAGTACCCCCTTGCCTTTATTTGCAACCTCCCATGAGGACTGGCCCTTTTACTTTGGTTTTTACACAATATGTCTTTTTTAGTCTGTAAGCACTATTTTCCCTAATGAGTTTTTCCTACGGCAGGCAGGACAGGCTTTCTGCCACATTCAGCGTGCCATGCATGCTTTCACTTTCTGAGAAGCATGCGATAATGGCGGCCGCTTCTTTGAATAGGTCTTGCATTTATATGAGTTTGAGGTATTGGCATTGTAAATGACAATGCCTTTTGTTCATGTGTCAATTAGCAAACAGATGAATAAAAGGCATTGTCATTTACAGTGCCAATAGCTTCAACTCTCGCAAATGCGAGACCTATTGCATTGCAAATGCTTGTTTAGGGTGGCAGTCAAATACCTTTGATAGAAATGTGAAGAATTTGTCCTAGAAGGGGGACAGTGATTTACAGTGAAGGATGAGGTGTGCAATGTTTCCCTTCTCATTGTTACAATTCCAGCAAGTGGGGTATTCCAAGATTTTTAAGGAATGTAGTCGAGATGGGCTATTAGCCAGAATTTAGTTTGTGAGAGAACTGGGGAGATTTTTTGAGATTTGACTGATTTCCAGATATTATTCCAGTCTGAATCTATTATAGGATTAGAGGAGTGTTTTTCAGGTATGTTGTTTATTCTTGTTTAATTTTGTTGTCTTAGGACATAGTAGGCGATAGAATTTGGACACCTGATGTCTGGATTTGTTAAGGTTGGAGACAAATTCAGGTAGCGATGGCCTATTCTGGTGGCGTTTAGATTTGGAGATGGACATTTTAATTTTGAGAAAGTTGTAAAAGTCTAATTGTTCTAAGTAAAATAGTGATTGGAACTTGGAGAAAGATAACAGCAATGTCTCAGGGCCCAGTTGGTGAGGGAATTAGATGCCTTTGTTTATTCATAATGGCCAATACACGGTTTTGCTACCATATTTGATGTTTGGGTTGATCCAGAGGGAAGCTAGATTCATTAGATTAACACCAGAGAGTAGCTTTTTGTCGATTTTTAAAAAGGCATTTTAGTGTTCTGGAGTATGTACTTAGAAGCGAAGAGATGCTTAGTGTTGGCTGTAAGTAAAGTAAATGGGTTTAGGTTATCTAATATCACCTTTTCAAACTCCAGCCAGACTGATGCGTAGTTATCTGGGGCTTGGATCCAGTATGTGCCTTGTTTGGCAAGAAAGGCAGTTTGGTAATCTCTAAAGTTAGCCAGATTAACACCACCCAATGTATTGTGTAGTCTAAGTTTCCTCAGTGCTATTCTTGCTTTTTTGTCTTGCCAGATAAATCTCGAGATCAGTTTGTCTAATTTTTGGTGAAAGACATCTGATAAGAGCAGTGGGAGCATGCTAATAAGGTAGGTAATTATTGGTGTAATCATAATTTGTGTCGTCTCTATTCTGCCCTACCATGTAATACATGTGGGTGACTAATTAACCAAACGTTTGTTTGTATTTGGGAGGGTGAATTATTTTGCTGTGCTTGATGGTATCTATCAGGTCTGACCCGAACTATATTCCAAGATATTTTATGTGTCCTTTCTTCCAGGTAAGGCTTAAGTCGCCTAAAAGGTTGCTTGTGGTATGGAGGTTTAGAGGTTTAACTTCAGATGTATCCCTAATTAGCTTGTAGTCCGAGAATTCAGAGTAAAAGTCTATGGTGAACATTAGGGCTTGGATAGAGGGACCTGGATTTTTAGTGACTATCAAAATATCATCCACGTAGGGGACCAGTTTGACACACTTACCCTTGGAATCAACTCCTGTGATGTTGGGGTTACTTTTTATGTCTAGAAGAAGGGGGTCCAAGGCTAGGAGGAATAGGGATGGGGAGAGTGGGCAACCTTGTCTTGTACCTTTCTGCAGGTTAAGTAATGGTGAGAGTGAGCCATTGATAGAGATATGAGTGGATGGATTTTGGTAAAGGGCCATGATCATTCTTATGAATTTGTCCCCTAGACTAAAGGCGTCTAGACATTGTTTGAGGAAGGTCAATGAGACTCTGTTTAATGCTTTTTCAGCATTTAGTATTATTGCGACAGAGGCTGAGGAAGACTTTTTCGCATTATCAAGTTCATGACATAAAAGGCACGTATTATCGTTTGACATACGATTTTTGAGGAAGCCGATTTGGGAATTACTTAATAACTGGGGAAGGTAGGTGTTAAGATGTGTAGCTAATTTCTTCGCATAGATTTTACAGTCTAAATGTATCTAATAAATCAGTCTGTAGTTTTTGGGTAGTAACAGGTCTTTTCCATCTTTAGGGATCATGATAATGTTTGCTTTAGCCATTGTACCCGAAACAATGTCTGATTTAGCAATGTGATTAAATAAGGATAACATGGATGGATGGTGGCGTGAATTGGAGAATGATTTGCAGAATTTAGCTGTATAGCCGTTTGGTCCAGGAGCTTTGTTTTCTTTCAGTGTGTTGATTGCGTTTGATATTTCAGACGTAGTTATGGGTTCACTGCGTGTCGATTTACCTTCTTCTGGTAGTAGGGGAGCTTGGATTCTATTTAAATAACTTATGCACAGGGAAGGGTCTAAGGCTTGATCACCCCAATAGAGTGTTTTACAAAATTGTTTGAAGGTGTCTAGGATTTTCACTGGATTGGTCTTGGTTATTTATTTTATTAATGTATTTATTTTATTTAAAGAGTTTTATATAGCGCTGGCTAGACCTGAAGCTATCAGAGCGCTTTACATGAGAATCAACAATGTAACAGAAAAATATCAACAATTACACAATACATAAAAAAATAGGCAATACAATTACGAGAGGAGAGAAAGGAGAGAGAAAAGTAGTGGAGGGGGCAGGGGTGGTGAGAAAGGGACGATAAGGGAAGAGACAACAAGGAGAGACGAAAGGAAGTCTGTCTAAAGATCGCCTGGGTAGGTGACAACCAAGGAGGGAATCCACGGCCCATCTCCCCTATAGCTAAACAAGGTAGCTCCTTGGGGCATCAGACAAAATAGTTCAGTCTCAATACATTGAGAGAGGAGAGAAGGAGAGACATAAATAGAGGGAGGATGTGGGAAGAGACAACCGGAGAGACGAAAGGAAGTCTGTCTAAAGACCGACTGGGTAGGTTACGTCCAAGGAGGGAATCACCGGCCAGTCTCCCCTAGAACTAAACCAGGTAGCTCCATCGGGCATCAGACAAAATAGCTAAATCTCAATTGACGAGGGAAAAACAGGGTGAGGACTAAGGGCCAGGACAGGTAAGGGCAAAGGGCAGGGGTGTGGGAGGAAAGGAGACACATCGGGGAGAAGAGATGAACTGTGCACAATGTCCGGCTGGGTAGGTAATGGTCGAGGGGGTGTGCCCAGGCCAATCTCCTCTATAGCTGTCTAGCAGCTCCACCGGGCATCAGCCATGTAGCTCAGGTCTCAGCGGTCAGGAAAAATAAAGATAACAGTTTTGCAAAGTTACATTAGATACAGTAGCCTAGTTAAACATAGAATAACACATCCCAATAGAGGAGGGAGGGAAGGGGGAGGGGAGTTGAAAAAAGGGGCTGGGAAGCAGGTCAATTCTGGCAGACCGGCAGTGGAGGAACAGTACATCATGGAGGCCCAAAAAGAGTGAAAGGGACAATAGCACAGGTGGAGTCACATAGTCACATAGTTTTGATTTTGTTTGTGTTTGAGACAGGAGGCTAGCAGTCTACCAACCTTGTTGGTTACACATAATTTAAGGCCTTTACATTTGTTTATCCACATCCACCAACGCTCAAGATTTTGTTCTAATCAGATTTATTCTGTGTAAACAGAGAAAATATGGTTTGTCAAGGTTTCTGGTATGTGTCATTTCGAGTTGTCGTATTTCTGACTCTAAGGATACAACTTTGTCATTGTTTGGAAAGTCATTGTCTCTGAAGTAATTCATAATTGTCTCTTCAGTTTTTGCCCTGTCTTCAGGGTTGGACAGTACTTTGTTGATAAAACAGCATAATCTGGTAGGTAATTTTGCGTTGGTCCCTGCTAAGAGAGTGTTGATGCAGGAATGGTCAGAGATTAGTTTCAGAGAGATGTTTGTTTGTTCGGTCAATAAGGTGTGCAGCCACGGCCCGTGGAGGGAGTTTCGGTGGGGCGGAGAGGCGGGCGGGGCAGGGGCAGGGTGGGGGGGTGCTAAAAACTGGATTATGGATAATTGAAGGTAAGTAAACAATTTAATAAATAAAACAAATTTCGTAGCGCACCCTGCATCGCAGATCCGGTGTTGAACGAAGGATATAACAGGAAAGCAGCATAGTACCTTGGCACCAGGTCTATTGTTGCGGTGTTGGAAGGTTTAAGCTGTGCCGTTTTCCAAAAGAACAAGTCTTCTGGTCGTCGGTTGGGTGATGTCAGACCTAATTAGTCCTGACCGCCATCTTGTCCTCAAGGTGCAGTGGAGTTTTTTTCAAAGTCTGCAATTCAACTATTTAAACTGCCTCAAACAAACCGGCATATCCTTTGGGTACAGAGAGTCTTCCGATTTCCAAATCTGTCCTTGCACAATATGAGAACAGGCTCTAGCAGTACATTGGCGTTCAATTTGTTCCGTGCTGGCTGGAGAAACAGAGCTAAATAGCCATGTGCACTGCCATCCAAGCCACTGCCAGCAGTCACATGGGCATTTTGACGGTCCTTTTTGCCCGTTGTGGTTGATTTGAGTTCTCACCTTGGCATCCGCTCTTGGAGTTGTCTTCTTATACTTCAAGTTCTTCACCTTCAGATTCGGTTGAGTTTTGATGAAGGGTTTGGTGGCATGTTTTGAAGTGCGAGATTTTTCGTGTCAGCGTAGCTCTCACTGTTATTATTGACACTTTCGAGCCCTCACATGCATTGGTTCCACATTGGAGCTTGTGTTGGTGTTTGTTGCTTGTCTTTGCTGCACCGTCATCCAGTCACCCTTGCTGAGGTCAAATGCATATGGGAGTTTACTTCTGACAGCATACTGTTTCATCTTTATTTCCTCTTCTGATCTCTCTGGTGCATTGTTTCATCGGTGACTGTTGGCATGGTAGTTGGTAGCATCCAACTTGGAATGCAGGTATGAGTTACATGCGCACTGCCCGGTGGAGCTGTGTAGGTTGTTCTGATATGTGCTTAAGATAGTGTTGAGGGTCTGATTCATAGGCATGCGGTTTATTTACGCTCGCTGGAGTGCCTTCTTGATTGTCGGCATGAACTGCTCAAAGATCCCATTTGTTTGCGGCCTTAAGGGCAAAATGTGGCAGTGTTTGCAGTTCAAGGGTGTGGTGAATTGGGTTGAGCTCTTGGATGTTGATTTTGAGCCCATTGTCAGTTTCGATGACATCAGGCATTCCTCAGATTTCAAACATTTTTTCTAGAGTAGAGATGACCTATCTTGAGTGGGTTGACATTGGTGACTTGGTGGGACTTGTGAGTATACATCTATGATGACAAGTATGTATTTAGCTGTTCTTAATGGGCCAAAGAAGTCAGCTGTCAGGTTTTTCCATACCCGCAGGGGGAATGGCAGCATTTGCAGGGGAGCAGGTCTGAATTCCCTTTAGATGCTTGGCACAGAGTGCCGATGTGCAGTGTTTCTTCCACTAGGCTGCCTAAGTTGTGAAACCATACTCAGTCAGGTAGAGCTCTGTTGATGGTAATAATCCATCAGTGCCCTTTGTATGCCCGATCTACAACTCATTGCATAGTGTTGGTGAGATGATAAGACATCTATCCCGTGAGAGAGGGCCACATTTTGAGGTTGAGAGTTCATTGGTTCCATGTTGAAGTGTGTTCAGGTCTTGTTTGTTAGGCGTC
Source organism: Lissotriton vulgaris (assembly GCF_964263255.1). NCBI lineage: Eukaryota > Metazoa > Chordata > Amphibia > Caudata > Salamandridae > Lissotriton > Lissotriton vulgaris. The sequence goes on from NC_141695.1 coordinate 857,955,394, forward strand.
TGCTGGCGCATTACCAATGTGTCATCATCTGTTGTTTTCTGTTCTCTTCCTCACCTCCTTCAGAGCTGAGCCCTTGTGAGTGTGATATGGATGGAGACAGATGGTGGTAATGCTTGACAAAGTTTATGCATTCTTCACTGTACCTGCTGTTGCAGTTACACAGCTTTTGTCATTTGCGCGGATGGAATCTCACACAACTGACGACTACGGCTACCATTGTTAAATGGTTAGCAGTCCAGTCTCCTACAACTATTATTTTAAGCACTATGAAAATAGAATCCTGGACCCGGCAACCGCCAGCCACCCAAAACCCTGCATCTTTTACCACTGAGGTAAGAGAAATACTCAGAATTCAATATTCCAAGGATACACTTAAGGAACTCAAAGCTAAGACCATGCCACTAAAGACAGCTGTGCTACTTTGTCCCACACCCCTCTCATCGGAGCACTGTACCCCTACCAGCTGCAAACTTTGTAATTTCACATTCACTCTCTGTCTCCCACAGTTGGTCTTGAGCCGCAAGAAGGATACTACCTCTAAGGATGATTTAACAAGCTCTTCCTGCTTACCTCTAGACAAACACCAACAAATTGAAGCTTGTAACACCCATCCTTCAATAAAAGGCCTATATTGTAATTTTAGTTTCCTCCCTCAAAAAGCTTTCTGAAATATGGGACCTTATTACAACCCACCAGCTTAATCTTTACCAAAACCTGGCTTAGTCCATCCGCTAGACCTTGTATTCCTATAGCCTTTCTCACCAACTACAACCTGTTAAAATCAAACAGAGACAAAAAATGGGGGTGGAGTTGCTATTGCTTATCGCGACCTGGGTAAAATCACTCTAATTGACCCCCTCTGCGATGACGGGGTAGAGCTCTCTATTTTTGACAGGGTGGTTATTCCTGGAATATCATGGAAGGGCGCTCTAGTCATCACACCTTATTAATAGAATCAAAAGCGCAGGAAACTCAACCCAAAAAATATTTAAAGTTCAAATTGAGTTCATGAGTGTGACGTCCCGACAGACCACTTTAAGGACAAAATCCTGACTATCTATAGGAACTTTTCTCACCACTCTCCACCCACTGACTCCCTATCCGCCACTCTAATCACCAACCCCTCTACTGCTTGGGAGCACCTCAATCCTTTTACTCCGGAACAAGCATTAGTAATGATGAGCAAAATCAAGTCAGAATCCCCCTTTACCTCTCACCTCCCCACATTATGGGGATGCTTGCCAATTCTCTTCTCCCAGACATCACAGCACTGTTTAATCTCTCTCTAACCTTGGCAACTGTACCTCAGGCTTGGAAAACAGCGAATGTTATACCCATTTAGAAATAATCCAAGATAGATCCATGGAAACCCATGAACTATAAGCCCATATTACTACTTCCCTATCTTAGTAACATTTTATAAAGCCTGGTAAATCAACAACTCTCCCAGTATCTGGAAACAAATGTCATCTGAGACCCTTCCCAATTAGGCTTTTTAGAGACTCATAAAGGACAGAAACTGCACTGATGGCTTACCAGCCATGCTGGTGTTACTTGATCTATCTACAGCTTTTAACACCATCTCACACTCCATCAGGTTCCAGAGACTTTCAGAGACTGTTGTCAGAGGCAAAGCTATAGAGTGTTTTCAGAATTTCCTCAGTAATCACACCCAAACGATAAACTTAGGACTTTTCAATTCTCATGTCTAACCACTAGACAAGGTGGTACCACAGGGCTCTCCGTTGAGCCCCACGCTATTTAATATAAAAGTTGCCCCTTTGGCTCAAGTAGTTAGATCTTGGGGTCTGGATGTCATTTCATACGCGGATGACACCGAATATACAAAACGACATTTCAGAGAATGCATGATTACTGGTCAGGCGACTGGTGGCGGTTTAAACTAGATACTTCTCCTCAACCTACAAATGTGGTCAAGAATCTAGGCATCTTAATCAATGACAATCTCACAATGAGAGAGCAAGTAGGCTCCACATGTGGCACCTGTTTTGGAATAACGTGCATGGTTAGAAAAGCATTTCAGTGGCTTCATCTTCACACAAGAAGGCCTCTTACACAGGCTCTTGTGGTCAGGATTATGGAAATGCCTTACTGGCAGCAAATTAATCCCTACTATCAAAACTCCAGGTAGTTCAGAACACCACTGCATGTCTGGTTTGTAAACTTCCTCCCTGAACTTTCATAGAGTCTACTCTAAAATCTCTTCATTTGCTTCCAATCAGAAAACATGCCATATTCAAGCTCTCATGTCTGGTACATAAATCCCTATGGGGCAAGAGCCCAGCATATCTCCAAAACAAACTCTACCCACATCTTCCCACCAGAAACCCGAGATCCAAAGATCAGCTCTTGCTCCATTCCCTCTGTATCTGCACTACCAGATACAACAGCAGGTCCTTTTCCTATCTGGGTCCACATCATTGGAATAAACTACCTTTACACATTCGTGCTTGCCCCAAATTTGATAATTTCACAAAACTTCTCAAAAGCTGGCTTTATAAAACGTATCCTTTCTTTTTTTCTTGAACGGGTCTGCACTCCAACGCTGGGATACCCCTTTGGGTGTGATTCATTGTGCAATATTAAGTATGGCTAACATAACATACCATATTCTTCTGAAGTAGTTCTTCTGTACCTGTGAGTCGGGAGTGTGTATCTGAGAATGCAGTCAGCAGGATTGCTGTCTTTCCCCGGTTTGTGGACTATGGAGAAGGTGTAGTCTTACAACTGAGTTCCTCATCTTCTCATGTGGGGAGGCATTTTGGCTTTGGGGTTTCGGAAGATGGTTATGTTTGTTTGGTGGTCTGTTATTATGATGAAGTGTTTCTCATACACAAAGACGTGATAGTATTCACAAGCTCCCCTGGCTGCTAGGCTTCCTTTTCAGGTTGTAAGTTCTTTCTGTGTATATAAGGCTCTTGCTTGCACATGATACATTGTGTCTTTGTTCTGCTCCTTTCTTGAGTTGGGCTAGTATAGCTCCTAGTCCCACTGGGTTTGTGTCAACTCAACTGTGAGCAATTGTTGGTCTGTTACGGTAAAGTGTTTCCCATACACAAAAAGGTGAAAACGTTCACAGGCTCAACCGACTGCTAGGCTCCCTTTTTCAGGTTGTAAGTTATTTCTGTGTCTTTGAGGTTCCTGTCGGTATATTATACTACGTCTTTGTTTGGATGCTTTCTCGTTTTGGGCTACTATGGCCTCTAGTCCCACTAGGCTTGCATTAACCGTGAGCTCTGTACATTGTGTGAGAGGCGACTTACATGTTAGTGGCAGTGTTGACTTCCAATATGGTAGTTTGGAATGCCTGTTTGCAATCTATTGTCCACTCAAATGGGTGTTCTTGTTTCATGATCTCGCTTAGGAGGCTGCTTATGGTTGCATAGTTGTCGATGTAACCGGAGCAGTAGCTTGCCATTCCTAGACATGTCCATATGTCACTGATGTCGGTGGAGATAGGGGTGTCATTGAGGGCCTTGATTTTCTTGGGTTCTGGTTGTACGCTCCTTTTTAAGATGATATGGCTGAAGAATTTGAGTTTGTCTTTCTAGAATTCACACTTTACAGCGTTTAATGTTAAATTGGCTCAGCATAGAGCTTGGTAAGCTTTTTGTTTGCTCTTTCATGATCTTCTTGGGAAATACAAAACACTAGGTTGTCATCACTGTAGTTGATTGCATAGGTAATGGGTCTGAATACCCTTCAAGTTGTCTATTGGAAGATTTCAGCTGCGGGGGATATTCTAAAATTTTATTTCTGATATCCTGAAAAGTCCAAGATGAGTGATGAATGTGTTAACATGTTGTGACTCCTTCTGCAGTTATCGTTGGTGGTATACTTTGATTAGCTCAAGTTTATAGAATGTTGCAGCTCTGTTAAGTAGGGTGTCACTCGTGTGCAGGCCCGGGTGTCTCTACCTCTCTATGGATGTGTTGTGAATTTGCATAGCAAAGCATAGACAGACTTCTCCTTTAGTGTTTCTCTTTCAGACCTGCCAGCGGCGAGTCCCACAGTGTGGGGGCACTGGCTCTTGGATTTCATTTTCAACTACCTTTTGCAAGAGAAATGATGTCTTCCAGTGGTGTTGAGTGACAGTCTTTATTGTTTAGTTAATATGCAAGTGTACTTCAAACTGTGCACTTTCCCTAGGCGATTGAATAGTTGCGCGTAATGTTTCACTTTGGGTGCCTCTTAGTCCATTTTGTTTCGGATGCCAACAAGCTTGATTTGTTCATCAGTGGGGAGGTATATCATGCAGTCAGTAAGTGTTTATCCATCCATGACATGGGTGAGGGTTTCTACTGATCGCTCTTTTTATGTTAGCATTATTTCAAAGTTCCCCATTTGTAGACACTTAAGTCTGTTCTCTATTTTGCAGTGTTGGACCTGGCTTCACTCACAACGTGATGAATGGTTTTACATGTTTTCCTATTCTGGGCATTATGCACACATATTTGATGTTAGGGTTTCTGCATCAGCTAATATGAATAAGTATGCATCGATTTCACTGGAGCAAGATGAGGCAGCAATATCATCGGACTGAATTTTGTTGTGGACTGTGATGAACTGTTTGTACTCCTACTCTGTACTGCACGCACATTGTGGTGTTGTCTCTTGATAGTCTTGAGGTTTTTTTCTTACATCTTTGTACATTCCCTGAAAGTGGCTGTACTTACCACACTTCTGGCAGGTTTGGCTCATCACAGGGTTTTTCTCTTCATGTGGGTAGTCATGACTACCTTTGTAACACTCTTGTTTGGTGCTTTTCATTTCATGTGTGCATTTGCTGTGACTTTTGACATGGTCTTGTAGGCAAATGGTTGCCACCCATTTAATCCACACAGATGTTTTGCTTTTTGATCACCCGGCTTTTGGGTGAGTCACACTACTTGAGTCTCACCCACGGTAATCACATGGTAATTGGACTACTCATGTTTGTCGCCAGTGTCAGCCTGTTAGGATAAAGCCACTGAAGTGAAGCTTGGATAAGGGGCACTGGGCTGGTTACACATGAACATGTGTGCACATACAAGATTAAATGGATGGAACCCATTTGAAGAAGCGGGGCAGTGTTATAAAGAAGGCTGACATCCGGTAAGGTTAACTTTTGGTTTATTTAGAAATCAACCTCAGCTGAACACCCAAGCAGAGACACAAGTGTATCTTAAGCCATGACAGGATCAACTGTCTTTACTAGAACATACAAACACAAAGGCTCTCCCACCTGGAACACTAGGAACATAAGATTCCAGATGTAAAACACAATAAGCAGAGGTGAATACAATAAGTAACTACTACATAGGTTTTCCCTTTAGAAAACAAAAGGCTTCAACTGAAAATGAAAAGGTGGTAGAAAAGAAAAGGAAAGAAAAAGGTAAGAAGAAGAGGAAAGAAATAAAGAGATGCAGAAACAAGAACAATAAATATTAAACCCTATATCTATGAGGAAGTTGAGAATCACGTGAACTGCGCCTTAGGACCACCTGTCCCGTACAATCTTTATCAACGATTTTTGTTGAACCTTTACATGAATTGTCAAATTGACGACTTTTCACCAAACGACATTTGTTCCACCAATGCCCATCAATATGTTTAACAGAGTTACCTCTTACTTCACTTACTTGGACAGGTGAAGTAAACTTAGAGAATCCTTTTTTAACATGAATGGGATTCTTAATGGAGACATAATCAACAGGGTGTATGTCCACGACTTTGACATTTTCCTTCTGATCAAAATATGTTTTTTGTTTACTCTGTACAATATCTACTTGATGTCTGACATCCGTCATCACTCCACTGTTTCCCTTTTATCCATTTACTCATCCATCCTGGACAAGACAAAGTGGAACGATAGGGTGGCAGCGGATCTTAGGCTCGATTTGAAATCTTTCGATTTCAATCTCCTGAATAGGGAGGCCACCCACATTAAAGGTCACCTATTGGACCCCAAATTTACTAATATTCTTCATCTTGATTCCAGTCCCCCTCTCCCTATTCCTTGGTCTGATCATTTCTTGGTCCCTTTTACATGGAAAACTCGTACTGACTTACCAAATGTCACACCATCCCGCACACTAGAGAGAGCCTAGTCTAAATTACCCCTCGAGAACTTTATTTGGATACTGGAACAAACAGCTCCCACGCCAGATCCGGACCCACTAGTGGCTGACACCAACTTTCAAAGTTGGCTGAATAATTCTCTAGACGTTGTACTGCCTAGGAAAAGTATAAATAAGAAGAGTAGCCCCTACAAAACACCATGGTATACGTCGGAACTTAGAATTATGAGGAAAAAGTGCAAGCGATTAGAACGCACATGGCAAAAAGACTGGTCGGCCAACAATAAGGCAGCATACCGTTCAGCTATGAGGCTCTATAAATCTGCCCGCAAAACAGCCCAGTCAGCCATCCTGGAGGAGAGAATTAAATCTGCCACCAACTCATCTAGGGAAACCTTTAAAATAGTAAAAGAACTGCTGAAAATTCCCGTACCTTCAACTAGGCAGGAGAACGCAGAAGCGAGATGCAACCAACTAGCCGACTTTTTTGATATGAAAGTCCAAAAAATCTTAGACAGTCTTCCGTATAGTGGAGTCGCCCCGCCCTCGGCTGACCACTGTTCTCGTACACCTGGTCCATTGTTGGATTCATTTTCTCCTCTAACCATTGATAACTTCTGTAAAATCTTGTCCCTTCTCAAAAGCGGTTCCCCATCCGATCCCGCGCCCGTCCACATCCTTAAACTCATCTCTGATACCATAGCCCCTGTAGCCACGGAGCATATAAATCTCTCCTTTGCATGTGGTGTTGTCCCACCGAGCTGGAAGCAAGGTAGGGTGAAGGCTCTTCTTAAAAAGCCAAGCCTTGATCCCGCAGACCTGGGAAACTTTCGTCCAATATCACTACTACCGGGGCTAAGCAAAGTTGCGGAGAGAGTGGTCAATAAGCAGCTCTCCTCTTTCCTGGAAAACAACATGCTGCTGCGTAATTCACAAACAGGCTTTCTCCCGGGCCAGGGGACTGAATCTGCCCTGATAGCAGTAGCGGAAGAGGCAAGATGCATTTTAGATTCAGGGGGATCTGCAGTTGCAATCCTCCTGGATCTTAGTGCAGCTTTTGACACGGTGGACCATGGCATCCTTATCCAGCGACTTGCGGTATTGGGAATCTCTGGCACGGCGCTACAATGGCTGTCATCGTTTCTGAGCTGTCGTTCTTTTCAGATCTGTGAAAACAGCACTACCTCAAAATCCATCCCTCTCCAGTGTGGAGTGCCCCAGGGCTCTTCATTGAGCCCTACCCTTTTCAACGTTTACATGTCTCCACTGGAGGAGGTGGTCAACCCTTTTGGGGTAAAAATAGTCACCTACGCTGACGACACCCAACTAGTCGTCTTGCTATCCCAACAAGAGAGTTGCTTTGAGAATCTTTCCGCCTGCCTCTCGGGAATCAATGCATGGATGTCCAGATCGCGGCTCAAATTAAATGGAGCCAAAACAGAGATCATGCTCCTGGGCCACCAACTAACAGCGTTGCCTAAGTCCATCTGGCCTCCTTGCCTTGGTGACGCTCCCGCCCCTAAAGATGAAATCAAAAGTTTAGGGGTTTGGTTTGAGCTGGACCTTACTTTTAAAACCCAAGCAAAGAAAACAGCAGGCATATGTTATGGGCTGCTTCGGTCTGTTCGAAAGGTTCTCCCACTTCTGCCCTTCCAGTCCAGAAAGCTGTTAGTCCAAGGTCTAATATTATCTAGATTGGACTACAGCAATGCCCTGTTTTTGGCGGCCCTTGAAGCAACCATCAACACTCTACAGCGTGTCCAGAACTCAACAGCTAGGCTGCTGATGGGGTCGTCATTAAGAACTTTGGCTAAGCCAGCCTTAAGATCTCTTCACTGGCTCCTGATATGGGAAAGAATAAAATTTAAATCTTTGTGCATAAAACACAAGTCCCGCCAGGAAAAGGGACCCCCCATCTTGAGGACTCTGATCCGCCCTTACAAGTCCCCTCGGACTTTACGATCCGACCAGGGAAACCTTGCCATTGTCCCCAGAGTGAGGATGGCACGCTCGGGGGGGGGGCGCCGCTTCTCAGTTAGCGCGGCATCACTGTGGAATTCCCTTCCCATGATGATCTGAACCGAACCCAATCATGGGAAGTTTCGGAAACTTCTTAAAACTTTTCTTTTTCCCATTTAACCATAATCAACGTTGTCCACCTTAGGTTGCTTTTTGTTCTGCAGCGCTGGGACGCTTTCGGGCAGCCATGCGCTTTGCAAGTCAAATTTCATTTCATTTCATTTCATTTCAAGCTCTTCGACCTCGCAGTAATTCACAAGACGAAACACCTGTTGTAGAATGGGGTGTGGTTCGGTAGAACCAAAGCATGCTTCTAACAGAACTACTAACAACACATTTATTAGAAAGAGCCCACTGGATACACTCACCCAGAACCCTGTTCATCCGTTCTCCCACCTGGAATACTAGGAACATAAGATTCCAGATGTAAAACACAATAAGCAAAGGTAAATACAATAAGTAACTACTACAGGTGATGGGAGGCAGGGATACGAGCTGGACCAAGGAGTGGTGGCCTATATGTCTGGGGCCGCTACCCACCCCTTGTGAAGCAGCCAAGAACCTGGGGATTTGGGTTGACCCCAAACTCTCCTACGATTGCCACGTGAACAGGATGGTCGGTAAATGCTATGGGGTCTTGAAAACCCTTAACCGTACCCTTGATCTCCTTCCTCTGGAAGCGAGGCGCACTATGACACAGGCTCTAGTGACTTCTAGAATAGACTACGGGAACGTGCTGCTGCTTGGAACATCGCAAAATAACATCAGGAGACTTCAAGTCCTACAGAACACAGCAGCACGCCTAGTCCTCAGACTTCCCAAGAGAGCTCCATCCAAACCTGCTCTAGATACCCTCCACTGGCTACCCATAAAAAAAGAGTTCTGTTTAAAGCACTACTAATGTGCCATAGGATCATTTCCCAAAAAGCTCCTTCCTATATGAATGACTTAGCCATTCCCTATGAGCCCAACAGAACTCTTCGCTCTGGGGGAACTGGCTTGCTCACTGTACCCCGCATCAGGAAGGCCAGGATGGGTGGCCGCTCGTTTCGGGTTATGGCTGCCAGGGAATGGAACGCTCTCCCTATGGAGATCAGACTAGCGGACTCGGAGACCGCCTTCAGGAAAAGCTTAAAAACCCACCTGTTCTCCCTGTAACTCCCCACTCTGTTACTTGACTTCTTTCCACAGCGCGGGGACACGCCGGGATGGCGTCACCAGGCGCTTTATAAACTCCTTTGTTGTTGTTGTACAGGTAGGCACCACAATCTACACCGAGCGAGTAGGGAGAATGAGGATGCTGACTCTCAAGCGAACAACCAGCTGTGCTAGCTGGGCAGGGAGCCCACTGTGGCAGCCAGAGTGGGCTTCCTGAGCTGCCCCCATCCTGATGAGCACCCAGGTGTCTAGTCGGCACAGACACCTGGGACCTTGAAAGGAGAAAAGTAATGGAAGTGCGGCATTGGCAAAAAGGAAGCGGCAGAAGATGTTTATAAAGTATTAATTTCTCCACGGAGGGAGAGCCCCATTATGGCCTGTAGGGCTTGGAATCTCTGATGAGTTTGCCCTTGAGATTTCCCTAAAATTAGTATGGGCACTACCAACGCAACTTGCAAGTGTAGTGAGGGCTGCATTGTGTGCAGCAGCCCCCCCTCCTAGAGTATTTGCAAAGTTGCCTTAAGTTACCAGGGCCATTAAATGCACTGCCCCAGGCTGTTTAACCTTCATTATTAAGCAGCCTGGCCTGGAGCTTTTGCTCTACAGCTTGGAAGTGCAAGGACCTCTTGTGGTTGGTCCTATCGCTGCATTTTATATGGCCTAAAGTGGTACAATAAGACACAGACATGTTTTGTTGATTTTAAATACTTTATGGAACATATGCTGTTGACAATGATTTTGATTCACATTGCAATGACAAGATGGTGAATCATAATGGTGTTATTGGTCTTTCATGTGCTGACCCCCGAAAAGCCAATATTCTTGCCTTATATACTAATGTGGGTACCCCTTGACAACTCTAATAGGCTTGGCTTGTATATTAGTGTGGTGACTCACTAACAAAGACAATATGCCTGCGTAGTTGAAAAGGATACCCCCTTATATTGGGATTTTCTATCTGGTATTGGGAGGGTACCATGATTTTGAGGGTTGTGACCCACTAGGGGTCAAATATGATTTCAGTATGTCACCAAAGGTATTTCCACCTGCCTTATTTATAAATCTGTGCGTAGTATTTTGTAGTGTGTTTCTGTAATAAATGTACTTTTCCTTTTTCAAAGAAAAAGAACAGGCTGAACAATCATTTATTGAGTGGTAGTGTTTTGTGCCAGTGAGTTGAGATTACTAGCTGACACCACCTGGCTTGAGTAGGTCTTGGACTGCTCTGCTTCTATATCCTGAGAGAGTTCAGTGTTAAGATCGGGTGCTTGGTTCCCAGCGAGGAGAAAATTGTGGACCTATTACTTGTGCAGACCTAACATCCTGCACAACTAATATCCTGATTTCTTGCAGGTTTCTTGAACAGTATTGTGGCTGGCCAACTTCTTCATCTTTACTTAGTTTTGTTCCTTTTTTCTGCCCTTCCAGCTTAAATTATCGTGGCTTGGGCACCGAGTTGGTCATGCAGTTGGGCCATTTCTTCAATTTCATCCAGTGTGGTACTCTTTCTTAGAAGTCACCACCTAAGCGATTCAGATTAACATCCTTCAATGATTTTGAGACAGATTGCATTTTCAATTGACAACTTCTTGGATTTGCAGCAAACGAACAGGCTGCAGAGAGGAGCTATGACTTCACTCACTGATTAGTCCTTTCCTGGAAGGGAAGATTAAAATGTTTTCATTCATAGCCCACATACTTTTGGGTTGAAATTTTGGGTTGAGGGGGCCTCATACCAGGTGGTGGTTTGAGACATAGGTAGTTTCTAGATGATTCATCAAATGTCTTTGCCTGCCAGGTTCTTCAGGATGACTAGCATTTGTTTTCCACAGATGCTTCTAAGAAGTTGTCAAAGTTGTCCAGCCACCCGACCCAACTGGGGCCCAGACAGGTGCTTGAGACTGTGAATAATAGGTCTGGTAGTCCGAGGAAAGATGTGGAACCTTTGGTTAGAATATTTTCGGTGTATTATGATAGGTCTTAGTCAGACAAAATGCCCCCTTTAAGGAAATGGAGACTTACCACACCATTAAAACACACGCAGCCTTATACCAATAGGATAACAGTGGACTTCGTGATGCCGTCAAACTAGGCAAAGACTAAAACATATATATAAAAAGTGTATTCATATATAAACAATAACATATGCATTATAGTACATATTAGAGTTACATAAACAGTCCTAGACCTATATAATGCAATATGGAAGTTAAAATCACTAATGATTAAAAAACACTGTGAGAATTAAAAAACATGTGGACAAAAACTAATTTCATTAAAAACCACACATTTGGGCACAGAAAGATAAGTACATTAAATCAGAACGTTGGGAACAAAACAAGAAGGAAAAATGATTTGCTTTTAAGCAGAGAAAACCACAATTTAAGCAGAAAACAAACATAGACAACTGTGACTAGTCATTCAAATGTTTCTTATCAACAACAGTTGTCCCCACACACCTTCTTCAGGAAATTCACTTAAGGTCCTGAATGTAACAACAGTCTGCAACAAAATAATTAAAAACTATACATTTTAGACCCATTCCTCATGGAAACTGGTGTCTACAAAATCCGCCTATTTAAGTACAGGATTTTGTCTTAAGTTAGTTCTGTGAATGGGGCCATTGAAATTAACTCTGCTGGAAGGTATTACGTAGTAGAGTCTTAACGAGAGTCGAGTGGGATGTTTGCTACTCAAGCGGGGTGTTGCCTAAGGGATCCTCAATCAATAACTTTAGCCTGAGTGGAGACTTTTTTACCGACTTTTGTATTCTGAACAACTATGTCATGGGTGGCATGCACATTTTGGTCATCCATCTGACTGCAGAGTTTCATTCAGGCGCTTCTGCTTCCCCACTTCCCTCATCTTCACTATATGTCTGGGTTGGGTTTTCCCAGGAATGTAACAATTCCTTCCATTGATCAGCTATGTGGTGGCACCTCAGACCCTTCGCCTCTTCTATGGTTAGTGCCCTACCCTCAGCCCCGGCCAAATTAGTTACGTCACGTTTCCAGGTGTCTATCCCTGGCTCAGTTTTGGATTTCCAGGACATTGCTATCCTCCATTTGGCTAAGGCCAGGTCTATGAATTTGTTCCTTACTTTCCGGTTTGGAGGGCGGGAAAAAAGTCCTAGCAAGCACACCTCGATGGAGGCGCTCATTACACACCCCAGCATGTCATTTATCCTCAATGTTACCACGTCCCCAAATGGTCGTAGCATTGTGCAGGCCCAAACCATATGTATAAAGTTTGTGTCTTCATAATTGCACCTCGGCAGTTACATATCTCCCCCCCCCCCATATGAAATCCGAAGTCTGTGTGGGGTCATATAAGTGATATGAATAAAGTTGAACTGCGTGTATTTCAGTCTGACATCACAGGATACCTTCTTGGGTGACGGCAATACCTTGCCCCAGTCCTGATCAGTGAGTTCTCTGTTTAAGGCTTGTTCCCAATGTCTCCTAATTATCTACAGTGGCGCGAAAGATGTCTCGGTCAGGGCTGCACCACTTTACTTGTTGTCCGGCCTACCCCCCAATTTAAGCAACAAGTGTGTCGCTGGTTCTTCCCGACCTTTCCCCCATAGGGTCCCAAATCTGTGTACTAGGGCTTCATACTGTAGGAACTGTCCAGTTGTGAGACCACCGTTTTCTACTAGTTCCTCAAAGGGGACTAAGAAATTCTCCTGGTAGCAGTCCCTTACCGTCTCTAATCCCACCTCAGTCCAAGTTAGCATTTGTTCGAGTGGGAATATCAAGCGAAGGGGTCCGTGGGGAAAGCAAATCAGTGGCAGTACTGGTGTGTAACGGGGAGTCTTGGCCATTCTAGACATGCAGCGCTTCCAGCATTGCAGAGCTGTGGTCTGTAGGAGCAACTGGTAAGGGGTTGCCACCATATGGTCAAGCACCTTAGCCAGTAATAGGGCGGGCGTACATGGGGTTCAGACAGGAAACTTCCCTCTGAGTTTACTCTCTTCAGACACTGCACTGAGGAGCCAGGTGATAGAATTCGAAGTTCGGTATCTCCAGGCCCGCTTCCTCTTTAGGGAGTTTCAAAGTCTTCAGCAAAACCCTCCTTCGCCCATCTCCCCAGTAAAGATCCCGTACTAGGGAGTTCAATTGTCTAAACCATCCCATCAGCATCACAATCGGGAGGTTAACAAAGAAATATAGTAGGTGGGGTAGCATTACCATTTTAGTCAGTGAAATGTGTGCCATGACTGGTAGTCTCAGAGAGCTCCAGAAATACACAGGATTTAAGGGATTGCAGCACCCTGTCAAGGTTACCCTCTCTTAAGTCATCAAGCGAATAAAAAATATGGTTTCCCAAGTATTTAAAGGTAGTATGAGCTCAATTAAGATCTGCAGGCATTGCTGGGGTCTAGGTAGGATTCCTGACATGGGGAACAAATAGTTTTCAGTCTTGTTGAACAGTAGTCCCAACAGGAGCGCAAATCTTCCCACTTTGTGTTCCGTGGCTGTGCCAGAGCCGATCACAGCCTCTTTCAGGTTACCTCACTGACTGAACAATACTGCTAGAGGCACAATTGCCAGATAAAATACTAGGGGTGTCAGGGGGCATCAATGTCGGGTGCAATGGGAAATTCTGTACTGGGCGAATATTGTTTTGCCCATTTCGCCTTAGGTCGCATGTATAGAATTCTCACCTATTTGGTACAGCCCTCCCCAAGAACCATGAGCATTATGGTCTCGAACAAGTAGTCTCAGCTTACTGTAGCAAAGGCCTTTTCCAGGTCTATTGATAAAATATCCGCTTGTGAAAATGATCTTGCCTCAGGATGGTACTTCACAGAGTAGAGTCTATGCAAGTTAAATGAAGTGTTTCGAGATGGAATAAACCCATTTTCGTTAGTGTGAATGAGGGTCTGCATGTATATAGGGTAGCAGTCTGAGTGCCAGAATATTGCTGAGAATATTAAAGTCCATGTTAAGCATGGATAGAGGTCTGTAGTCAACTACGCATGCTCCCCAAACTGTTGTTTTTGGGAATGGGATCACTAGAGTGTTCTACGTTGATTCAGGGAGTCTTCCAAATTTCGAAGACTTGGCATAGAGGGCCACCAGACGGGGTGCCAATTTAGAGGCATAAGCCAAATAAAATTAATCATGGAGTCCATTTGGTCCTGGTGTTTTACCTGTTGCCATATTGGTTATGGCCTGGTGAACCTCTTGAAATGTGACTGGGCTTCCCAGGATCTCTCGAGCCTGTCTATCTAATACTTCAAGCTGTAGGGGTGTTAGGAAGTCTCTAATTTTCTTCTGTGTGGTTAAAGGAGGAGCCGTATATAACATCTCATAATATTCCTGAAACAGAGCATTGTTTGCTCCTGGCTCAAATATGGACATGCCTGCTTCAGTTTTAACGTGTGATCGGGTTTCCTCGTGATTATGGTTTGAACAGCCATGTGAGGAGGCTGCCGGCTTTCCCCTCTTCTTCCTGCACTTTAAAAAGGTGCCTATTATAATCATGGCAATGTCGGCATTCCAGTGTCTCTTTGTACAAGGTCCTCGATTTCTGCAAGGATGTCAACGCTGTGGCATCGGTGCCTTGAGCATTATCTCGTTGACAGAGTTGTTTTTCTAGCTCTTGCAGCTCTCTGTAGAGTACTCTCTTTACCCCAACTGACTGGCCCAGGCAGTGTCCCTGAACTACCACCTTGAAATCCTCCCATTCCACCAAAATCATGGAAGCTGAGTAAGTATTTGAGGCAAAACAGTTTTCGATGCAAAAACCTAATGATTCCCTGAAGGGGGCATCCTCCAGCATCATGGGATTAAAGATTCCATATGGGGTCGGGCACATCCACATGGGTTAGCAGGTCATTATTAATGAACGGTGGTCCGAAATGGTGCATCCCAGATATTCAGTCCGGGGAGCAGAGAAAGGCATCTTGTCTTGTGAGTAATTGATGCATAGTATAGAAAAAGGAATATTTTCTCTCTTCTACATGTTCCTCCCTCCAAATATCTTCGAGCCCCCAGTGTTCCCTCCAGTCGCAAAACCCTGTTGTGGTACGGTAAGTTTGGGCCCCGGGTAGAGGGGGATTTTAACGGTCCAAAATTGTGTCTGCAACACAGTTAAAGTCACCACCCAATACCAAAGTCCCAGATGTGAGATCAGCCAGTTGGGCCGAAAGGTCCTGCAGAAAGTACAGTTGATCATGGTTAGGGGCATAAATACTACCGATTGTAACATCCCAACGATTCAGTTTCCCAGTAAGCAACACATATCTCCCCTCTTTATCGATCCAGGTGCCTGAAACCTCTAAGGGGATCCCTGGCTGTATCCAGATTAACACACCCTGAGCATAGGCTGACTAACAGGTTGCATGAAGCTTCCCCCTCCATCTTCTAAGCAGTTTCTCTATCTCGCCCTGTAGATGATGAGTTTCCTGCAGTAAAGCTACCTGGATGCCCCGCCTCTTCAGGTAACTGTGTATGTTATGCCTTTTATTCAGGAAGCCCAACCCTTCAATGGTCCATGTTATGAACTTAATGTATGGGGTGCTGATATCATAGATAGTGATGAAGTTCAGCGTTCTACTGGTTCCCACAACCCCACTGGGCACATCCCCAGAAGCTGGATATTTCCCCATTCCTGTAGTGAAAATGAAATAAACTGTAAAACAAACTCCGACAAACTCCAACTCCCCAATCCCAGAGCAGTCGGGCAACGGGCAGCTACCCAAACCATAGCCAAACCATCAAGTTCCAGTGAGGACCTAAACCCACCATAGGACCAGTCCATCCAGGGGGTGTGGCCAATTTTAAAAGGAGCAGTCTCCTACCCTGGCTGTTTCAGCCCAGTTCCTTAGCCAGCCCAGGCAGACTTGTAGAAGGCCGGTGGAATACAGACTTTCACATGGGACCCAGATGTTACATCTCGTCTTAACCTCGTCAGAAAATGTCGACCGCAGTCTCTGGGGTGACTGTCGGCAGGACAATGCTACTTTCTTGGGAGGTATCTGAGTCAGACCCTCCAGTTCCCCTCACAGAACGGGAACCAGCCTGAGAAGGTTTCTGTGTCCTGCATGGTCTCAGCCATGTCTGGATGGCCGCAGACCTTTCCCTTTCAGTCTGGGATGGGTTTGGCTTTTTCGGTAGGTCCCGTTTGGGTTCGTCTTCTGGGTCTCTTCCTGGTTCCCCCTACTCACTGCGTCACGGAGGAGCTTGACCCTGCCATGGGTCCCTCTGCTTTGTAAGTTTCAATCTATTCCCATGCCAATTTGGGGTCTGCACAGAAGTGGGTTTTTCCAACAAGCAGAATGTGGAGGCATGCAGGGAACATCAAAGTGTACTGAAGGCCCTCTTCTCACAGAACTTTCTTCACCTCGAGATAAGTAAGTTTGTTTCCTTTGGACCACCAATGCATAGTCAGGGAATATGGAGACCTTACAGTTGTCCACTACGAAGGGGTCATCTGACTTTGCTTTCTGCACTATTAGGTCTCTGTTCTTATAGTGCACGAGCTTAGTCACTACAGGGAGCGAAGGGCGACCCAGAGCTACTGGACAGGCCAGCACAAGGTAAGCGCTTCAAGTGTGTAGAAGGGTGATAAGCCCTCTGGTGCAACCACTGTGTGGAGCCAGGGTTCAAGGGAAGCACTCATGTCTCTGCCTTCCACATTTTCACGCAAGCCTACCACTCAAATGTTTCTTCTGATATGGCCTTCTGCATCTTTAGCTCAATGCTCAAGTGTACCTACTCTGTCTGAGAGATACACCACCTGGAGTGTCAACGCTTTTTGCTTGGGGTTAAGTTCAGGTATCAAGGACTCTGCTGTTTTACTCCTTTTCAGATAACTTGTGGTGCTCCACCCAAAGAAGCCCCAGCCCTGCCAATACTGTACTAATGTCCTGATGTAGCATGGCTTTAGTATCTGCTATGGCCTCTAGGATTCTAACCAGCTGCTGCTGCACTGGGTCTTCTGATGCCGAAGATCTCAGGTTCACTTGTTGTTCCAGGGGATCATCTTCGTGTTCTTGGAGTACCCCAACTGATTTCGCTCTGGACTTGCCTATTTCCACCCAGGTTACTGAACCGGAGCTCATCGTCTCCCCTGTTATGTCTATTGGTCGCTTCTTGCTGTGGCACTCAATTAGCGGGGGTGTCCCGGCGGGGTGCTGTGAATATCTGGTCTCCCGTATGTCTCTTATATGTGTTCAATGCTCTATTAATCATGCCCATAGCAGCCCTGCAGGCATGGCACTCTCTCCACAGCCGATCCAAGGACCGTTCACAGGTCGATCTTGTCCACCCAAACTTTGGGGGTTGCAATATGATATGTAGGGGGGAAGGAAGGGGCCCCCTTGGGCAGCCTTGCATGACTACCGCCCACTATGATACAAGCCAGTCTATCCTTTTCTTGGCAGCCTCTATCAGTATCCTGTGTTCTGCCCGGGTTGACCATCTATGGCACCATGCCAGGGTGGGGAAAGAGGCCTGTCGGTCGCCGAACCCCAAACTGTGTTTCGAGTATCTGCTTCTTCCCTAATGGGTCACCCCTGTTCCATGCTTCTACAGGGTCTCGCCCACCCTCAGCCAGGATATCTGGGGGTGCCATCCTCCTTCACCAGCGGGGCCTTCATACTCACTAGGCTGCAAGGAGGTGTATCAGCCAGCACCCACAGCCCTCTTCTCCAGCCGTGCATGCCAAATGCCAAAACAGGGCAGGCCCTTCAATTTTAGGACTACTTCCACTTTCCCCCTCAGGTCAGGGGCCTGCCAATAGAACGAGCAAGCATCCGTCACACAGGACCCTCCTGCCATTTGCTGGGCTCTGACTCAGGCCCGAATGTCTGCCTGCTTTTGCTAAAGGGGCGCCCCCACTCACCACAATTCATCCAGGGTCCAGGACCTCATCATTCGCCCTGACAGGGTACTGCAGCCTTGGTTCCCCAGTAGCTACGTGTCACTGTGTAGACCCCTGGTGGAGGTGCACGGGGTGCTTGGAGGTCTAATCAGGGCTCGAGTGGGGGTACCACGCAGGTGGACGGGGTCCCCCACTTATTTTACGGGGGGGATGCAGTGGCCCCTGCCAAACAGCTGGACTTCACTCTTTGGCTTCTCTGGGACCAGGAGCTCGGAGCTCACAGCACGCTGCTCGCGGCTGACTTCTCAGATGCAATCGCATCTAAGAGGGGAGCGAGGGGAGGCAATGAGCCCGATTGCGCAAGCCACGTTTTGTGACGTTACTTCTGGTCGTGATGTCACTTCCGGTGACAGCGTCCCCCACTTCTTTTTTTTGGACTTTTGTCCTGGGTCTAATACGCCATACACACCATACGCACCGGGCCTCGACCTAGGCCCTGTACACTTGCCACTTCCACTGAGGAGACCCGGATTGCTCTTGCCTACCGCAGGTCTAATTTGCTCTCTACTTTCTTCCCGCTCCCCTGTGGTATTCACTGTTGGGCCCCTGCCTTGGGGAGGTTTCGACTTCATCAGGTGCCCACAGACCTGCCCACGGCCCGGGCCGCTGTGATGAACGCTGCGCAGGCACCTTCCTGTGCCGTGCTCATTTCTCATTCCTCAGTTGCTTCACCTCGCTGTATGCCTCGGAGTTTGGGAGTGCAGCCTCCTCTTTCCCAGGACATGCAGCGCGTACCTTGGGCCGGGCCATCTCTGCAATGTCAGGGATAATCTAAATTGATACTTGTAAATTGATACTTGTATAGCGCACTACTCACCCACAATGCTCTCAAGGCGCTTGTACGAATACCGCTGTGGAACCCATCCTGGCTTTCCCTGTGAGGCGTCCACTCCTGGGCACCCCCAAGGTGGAGGCCAGGCATCCTTAGCGTTGTGGGGGCCGTTGTGGAGATTAAGCAAGCTATTGCCCAGAGTTGCAGAGTGGGACTCCATGATTGGAATAGGCACCGAGGCGAGAATTATCAGGTCCGTGGAATTTTGAGCCCAAAACCCGCCGAGGCAGGGAATTGAACCCTGGTCCCGGGCTAGACTTCTGCATCAGGGTCTGCCGCTCTAACCATTGAGCCACACTTCTCCACTTGAACTATCGGTGTCCATTAGCCGAGGGCTACTCCAGTTCCTTCAATCTGTGGTGCAATAGCGCCATTTGCGGAGAGCAGATCTGCGGACAGTTCTGTGGATCTCTGGCTGATCAGTCTCTGCCTGCTTGGGGGGATAGCCTCAACATCCCGCAGCAGTTCCAATTCCACCAGTGGGCCGGTATAGCACTGGATTCAGCAGAATGAGTAGTGGGCTGATGGGGAGCCGCAAGCACAAGCACGTGCCATTGTTTGCTGTTAAGCCAGGCCCCAAAAGCAAATACCTTGTTAATCAAATAGAATAAGTTGAGCAGAGAGGATTAAATGGAAGATCTCAAGCAGGTAATTCCCCAGTACCAACACACTTTTCCTTTGCATTCCATTCTTGATTATGCCACAGTCACCTTATTCCTACTATTCAAGTTTAGTCATTTCAAATGAAAGAGACACTGGAATGTGATCACTTCCCACAAATAATTTAACTAGTCATCCCAATAAAACATCCCCAGTAAATATTCCAGGTTCTTCATACTCAGTGAATTATAAAAAACTAAAGTGGACGGAGAACTCAGTCAGCTCTACAGAAGCCACAGTGGTACGGGTAATAGAAATCAAAAGAACGGGAGCTCTCACTTATCAAGAACTGTAAGATGTTTTGTATCAGCTCCTAGAGAACTGTACCAAAAACAACCAGCAAAGAGCTTGCAGTGCTCCACCCATACGGCCAGTATTAAGACCCAAATCGCTATCAGCTGCATGCATATTAGCAACAAAAAGGAAACAAACTTAGGCACTAAGAATGTTAAGAACAAATCCAAACAACCCTAAAAATACCATAAAGCATCGTAAATGTTAAACAAATCATACAAAACATTACTCTGGGAGGAAAGAAAGATGTTGGAGGATAACTTCTGGGAAAAAGTACAATGTGTAAGCAGGAAGTAAAACTCGAAGTTCTTCTGGATACTGGTGATTGCTATCAATAGTGTTGCGCACGGAGGAGCTTCGCGGGCAACCAAGATGGCCGCGTAAGCTCGGAGCTCCGAAGACCCTCCGATCCTCCATACTGATCCTGTCAACTATCCTGTCCCACGGCGGTGGGAATCAGTTGCGGCGACGATGCTGACGCGGCACCCGTTTTCAGATTGAAGATCTGAGCTTCCTGCACTGAGTTACACCGTCGGGAGGCCAGGTGACGACGACGCCATAGCTGCCTGGTATTGTTGGTGCGGTGACGGAGCCCCTGTGCAGCGGCATTTCGAGTGGGGCTAACTGATTTGTAAGGTCCGGGTGCCATACTGCCTCCCCTGGAGGCTTGCTGTCCCCTGGGGACGGTGACGGGACTTCTTGACTTCGATCGAGTGGAGGTGGTGTTATTGGCTTGCCCCCTCTTGGATCGTACGACCCCCGTCGCCCAACATGGCGGGCAGAGGAGATCCAGACAAAGGGAAGCCTCCGAGGGTCAGCAGGAAGCCCTCCCACTTGCAGTCCACCATCCCTGAACGATTTTCCCACTCTAAAGGTTCGCCAGGTGCATCGGGCCATGCCAAGGACCCGCAGCGGGACGTGTCCCCGGAAGATACTGAACCCACCCTCCGGGATGTGATGGGCGCCATTGCTGGAGTGAAGGCTGAGATGCATAAACAGCATGAAGCACTGTCCAACAAGGTCGATACCCTCACGATCGAGCTCAACCTCATCAGGGCCGACCTCGGTAGGACGAACGACAGGGTCAAGTCACTCGACATCAAGACGTCGAGTCTGACTAATGATATGTCGGACGTGCAGACCGAGGTGCGTGACTTGAAGGCCGCTAATTTGATGCTTGCGCGCCGGCTTGATGATTTTGAGGGACTGGCACGGCGCCAGAACGTCCGCATTACAGGTGTGCCGGAGGGTGCGGAGGAGGACGCTGCGGATTTGTTTGTGGAGGAACTGGTGGTGAAGCACTTGGCGCCCGGAGGCCTGAGTAAGTTCTTCTCGGTCGAGAGAGCACATAGACTGCCTGGTGGCCAACCGAAGTTGGGTGCGTCCCCGCGACCCATCATCGCCAGACTGTTTAACTACAGAGACCGAGACGCAATCCTACAAGCGTCGAGAAGTGGCGGTCCGCTGCGGTTCCAGAATGCTGAAGTGAATTTCTTCCCCGACTTCACTCAGGCTGTACAGAAACGCCAAAATGAATGAGGTGGTATGCACACCATGTTTTTCACTATTTTTTCTCAATCAGTCTTTCACAAACTTAACTTGTCGCGTGGAGGAGAAGAACTGACTAAAGTTTGATAAAAATTTGGATTTAAATCGGATTAATTTGAACAATGGTTAAATGGAGAAAAAACGACTGGATCTGGCATCCATATAACGCAGTGCGTCTGGGTGTGGAGAGTCGATGAGGCTCTCCCCATATGTTTGTACAGAAACGCCGGCAAAGTTTTATGGGAGTTAAGCGCAGACTGAGAGAGATGGGGTTGAGGTACTCCATGCTCTATCCAGCGAAACTTCGAATAGAACATGGTGATCGGACGCTGTTCTTTGATTTGCCAGATGCTGCGGGGGACTGGCTGGACACTTTGCCTCAGCGGCGGACTAACCCTGAGGATCTGTCGGAAGAGGCGTCGGGCGGCCCAGGTTCCCAGGAATAAACTTTACCATGTTGGTCTTCTTTCTGCGATGGGCTCTACGGATGGCATCGTTCATTGACTCTTGTTTCCTTTTTATTTCTCCTGTTTTTTTCAACTTTGGAGAGTAACGGGGGGTGATAGGATGTCTCCTTTCTCCTCTGGGGGCTTTTTGTAGGTTAGTTTACACGGGGCGACAGGCACACTGCTAGTTGGGGGGCTTATAGTCTAATGCAGGGGTGCAGGGTGGGGGGCGGTTGGTTTGTGTGTTCTTCTTTTGCTTTTCCTTTCTTACTTCTCTCATGGCGAGGCTGCTACTGTCTTGGATACACCGTATCGGTGGCTGCTTTCTGGGGGGGATGGCTGGGACGGGGCATCTTTGATGATGGGGGGGTAAGACTTTGAATGTGCTTAGTTGGAACGTGAATGGGTTGGGGGATCGTATTAAACGTGGTGTTGTATTACAAATGTTTAAACGTTGTGTTCCCGATGTTATCCTCCTGCAAGAAACTCATCTCGTTGGCAATACTTGTTGGGCTCTGAACAGAAAGGGGTTAAAAATGGTGGCCCATTCCGGGTTCTCCTTGGGATCCCGAGGGGTGGGGATAATGGTGCGCATGTCTCTCCCCCTGGAGGTGGAGTCCACAGTG
This sequence comes from Lissotriton vulgaris, assembly GCF_964263255.1. Taxonomy (NCBI): domain Eukaryota; kingdom Metazoa; phylum Chordata; class Amphibia; order Caudata; family Salamandridae; genus Lissotriton; species Lissotriton vulgaris. The sequence goes on from NC_141695.1 coordinate 857,977,949, forward strand.
GTTGATGATAGGGGCCGATATGTTGCCGTGGTGAGCAGATGGGAGGGTCGTACCCTGGTTTTGGTTTCTGTTTATGTCCCCCCGGGTTTGCAAACGGCTACCTTCCAGGATCTTGGAGGCGCCATTTTGGGCCTCCCGGAAGGGCTGTTAATACTGGGCGGGGACTTTAACTCTGTGGTTTCGGGCACCTTGGATCGTTTTCCGTCCAGAGATCTACGCAGCGCACAAGCATGGCTCCCGGACTTCATGAGCACTATGGGCCTTATTGATTGTTGGCGACTTTTACATCCTGCTCAATGTCAGTATACTTTCCATTCCGGGGCCGCCGGTAGTCTTTCTCGAATTGATTACATTTTGACACCCGCGGTTCAGGCACAGACCGTCTTTGGGGCTCGCCTTATGGCCAGGGGTATATCGGATCACCCTCCGGTTTGGGTATCCTTTGACTTTGGCATCGCGGCGGCGACCAGGGTGGCGCCGGTCAATCCCTGGTATTTCCGCAACCCCAAGACTCGAGACCTCCTTGCTAAAGCTATCGATCTGTACTTCGTTGAGAACACAGGTACGGTAACGTCGGCCCTTTCCCTCTGGGAGGCCTTTAAGACTGTCCTTACAGGAGAGGCTTTCTCCTTGATAGCTGAGGTGCGCAGACGGAGGGATGAGGACATGGTGCGGTTGGAGTCGGATATTGCAGGACTGAACTCCCAGTTGGCGCAGGGACCGACACCCGAACTGTTGCATGCCCTCTCCCTGAAGCAGTCGGAATATAGAGCCACTGCCACTGACGCTGCCAAGGCGATGGGCAGGGAACAGCAAGGGAGGATTTATGACGCCGGAGACAAGGCGGGCAAACTCCTTGCCTGGCTGGACAAGAAGGAGTTGGCTTCCCGTGTGGTGCCTGAGATTCTGGGTGATGATGGTCTGGTTGTTACTGATCCCATTGCTATTGCCGCGGCTTTTGCCGACCACTTTGAGACGGTTTATACATCAGTCTCCGCTCTGACTGAATCAGATTCGGCCTCCCTTTTAGAGGGGATTGAGCTCCCTTGCCTGTCTGATACTGAGCGTGACGACATGGACCGGGGCATCACGGCTCACGAGGTGGTGTTGACAATACGGTCCTTGCGCTCCGGAAAAGCTCCGGGTCCCAATGGTCTCCCGGTGGAGCTGTATAAAATCAAAGCAGACACTATCGCCGCGCCCCTGAGAAATATGTTCTTGGAAGCCCGAGAAGCTGGTGAACTTCCATTGGATGAACGCCTGGCCACCATTGTGGTCATCCATAAGGAGGGGAAGCCTAGAGACCTTTGCAGGTCGTATCGCCCTATTTCATTGCTGAATGCCGAGCCCAAAATCCTGGCTAAGTTGCTGGCCAATCGACTCGTGGGCGTGATCGCGGACTTGGTCAACCCGGACCAGTCCGGTTTCATACCTCACCGAAACACTGCCCTTAATCTTAGAAGACTTCACGCTGTCATGGCGCGGGCACACATGCTCTGTGAGCCAACTGTCCTGGCTTCGCTGGACGCGACGATGGCGTTTGATTCTCTTGAATGGAGCTACCTTTGGGTGGTGCTGTCTAAGTTTGGGTTCGGCCCTGACTTCATCAGTTGGGTTCGGCTTCTCTATTCCTCCCCGATGGCCAACATAACGGTCAATGGCCGCATGTCAGCTTCCTTTGCCTTGCGCAGGGGTACCAGACAGGGCTGCCCGTTATCACCGCTCCTCTTTGCCCTTGCGCTGGAGCCGCTTGCTGCTTGGATCCGCACTCACCCTGATATTAATGGGATCAAGTGGTCACCGGGGTTTGAAGATCGTGTTTCGCTATACGCGGACGACATTCTTCTTTACCTTACCTCCCCCTGTTGGTCTTTGATTGTGGTGTTTGATATACTGGGTACCTTTGGTGGATACTCGGGCCTGGTCATCAACTGGTCCAAGTCCTACCTCTACATGCTCCGCGGGAACACTCCACGTCTCCCTAGGGGCTGTGCAATACAGGTCTCGCAACAGGGCTTCAAGTACCTGGGCATCTATATTTCAACGGATGCCAGGGCACGGTACACCAACAACTTGCTCCCTCCTCTAGCACGCCTTCGGCGTGACGTGGAGGGTTGGAAAAGATTGCCGCTGTCCCTGTTGGGCCGAGCGGCATTGTTCAATATGATGTCCCTGCCGAGATTCTTGTATGCGCTTCAAAACACGCAGGACCCAGTCCCTTCCAAATACTTCAGGGAGATTGAAGGCTTGCAGCGTACCCTTTTGTGGGAAGGTAGGCTGCGTATTGCCGTAGTTAAGTTGACCATTCCGTGGTACGACGGCGGTATTGCCCTGCCCGATGTCCGCCAGTACTACTGGGCCTCCCAATTGGCAGCTCTTAATCATGGCTTTTACGGACCGGCGGTAAGTCCAGGGTACGCCATGGATCGCTGGCTCATGAACGACGGGATGTACTACAGAGCGTTGTACTCTAGATCTCTGGACCAAAAATTGACTGGTCCCACCAGGACCGGGGTGCATCTATGGAGGGCCGTTACGAAGGCACTGGGGTGGAAAGGTAGGCTCACCATGGCTACTCCCCTTTACGATTCTGACTTGCTGGGGAGGTTGTGGCACTCAAAAGGGTTTGATCGGTGGGATCTCATCGGTATTTCCAAGGTGGCGGATGTGATGGCCAGAGGGGAAATTAAATCGTTTGATGCTCTTCAGGCCAAATTTCAACTGGGGGCCACGGAATACTTTTAGATATGCGCAGTTCAGGCATGCCCTTACGTCCACCCTGCCTGTTGGTGAAAAAGTTCCCGAGTCATCCCCGCTGGAGGACAGGGTGTTGGACGGCCATATGCCGGACAGCGCCATCTCCCTGACTTACAAAAAACTAATTAATGTTCGGACGGACCTGCTGATGAAAGTGCGTCATCAGTGGATGAATGATGGGATTGAGATGGATGATGAGGACTGGCAGTCTGCGGTATCCTCTCCCAAGGAAAAGCAATTTCGGCCAGACTGCGCTTGGTTCAGCTGAAAGTGCTTCACAGGGTGTACGTCACTGGCCCCAGGTTGATTCATATGGGGCTTTCTCAGGATGGCCTTTGTAGGAGAGGATGTGGTGCGCTGGCCACCTTTATGCATACCATTTGGGAGTGCCAGGTCATTGCCTCCTATTGGGAACGGGTGCATGCGGTTATGCGTGATGTGACTGGTGTTGACTTGCCTGCGGAAGCTAGACGCTGCTTGTTGAATGTGTGGGGCCCGACTGATTACAACAATGCTCAAACCCGCTGGGTCACGCTAGGGAACATGGTGGCTAAGAGGGACATTGCTCAGAAATGGGGTGCTCCGACCCCCCCCCCTCCCTGTGAGTCTTTGGAAAACCAACATGGACTGGTGCATGCTCCGGGAGAAAACTGTCTACTTAGCTCGGGGTAAGCCCAAGATGTGGGGGATGGTCTGGGGGGCCTGGAATGCGTATAGAGGCGATATTTGTGTGCCCCCGGAGGTAGTCCGGCTGGAGGTTCGTCTCTCACCTTAGCTATTCCCTCCACCCATGTTTCACGTGATATAATCCTGTTTCTTTCTCCCCCCACAAATGTATGCTCTTTTTGATATGTTTATTTCAAGGTGCTGAAGTTCCCACTCGTCCCCCTGGATATATGCTTTACCGCTCTTCTATTCTCTTTTGCCTTGCCATCTTTCTCCCTTCCCCCCCCCCCCCCCCCTCTTCATTTCTTACTCTTGTTTCTTTTCGGTTCTTACCTTGTTCCTTAGGTTCACTTCTATAATATAAAATTAAACCTGACTGCTCCTTTTACTGTTTTGTGCACACCTCTACGTTGCTTTTATAATGCTGCCTAGCCTCCGGGATGTACGGCTGAATAGCGGTGTACTTTGAACTACCAATAAAGGTTTTCCACAAAAAAAAAAAAAAAATAGTGTTGCGCACTCTGTCAAAAGCTCCATCATCACTGAGGCCAGTTGGGTGGCTAATTTAACAAACCAATTTAGCTCAACCCCAGCAGACTGCAGAGAGCTCTTTCACTAGACCACAGTTTCCTCACCCCAGACTCTCATTCAGGAAAAAGTTCTTAGTTCCAGAAAACAAGGTCATGAACATTGCAGACTGGGTTTCTACAAACTCTTTTCATTGCACTTATAATTTAGGTAACACTACCAACAGCGAAGAAGCACTCCTTTCGCTTCCATCTCACATCACAGTCAATTTTATCAACAGAGAAGAAACATCCTTCCTGTCACCGTCTCAAATTTCTAGAGAAATAGAGCTGGTACGTTTTGATGGAGCATTATTTATGGCAGGCCTTTCCCCTCGCAGCAGCCTCTCGGTCCACCACGGGGTTTCCCCACTTGTTGTAGAGGGTGCTGGCGCTTCTGATTTTCGACACCAGGCAGGTGGGGGTTGTTAGGGACGGAGCCGTTGGTCAGCGCTCTAGCTCTCCCAGCACTACTTATTTGGAATGAATGAATGAATGAATGAATGAATGAATGAATTCTTTTTATTGTTTGGTTACTCAAAACCATTATATTAAAACAAAATACAAGGTTACAAAATTACAAAAGTTAAAACCAAAGGAGTTTGTGCTGCCCAGGGAGCGGGGTTGCGGTGAGTAAGGATCATGTTGAGGCATGGGCCTGCAAAGTCTCTATGAGGGAAGGCCCTCCGGGGCCATCAGCAGAGTTCGTGTCTGGTAAATGAACTTTCCAAAGGAGGCCATATACTTTACCGTTGTCAAGGTATAAAGGTAGATGGTCGCCTCCTTTGCAGTGCGGATTCCTGATTGTCTTAGAATTGGCCTGAGATAGAGACTGCGGGCCATGCGCAGGGCCAGGCAGCAGAATAGTAGGTGGGCCAATGACTCACGTTTATACCTGCAGAGCCTGCATTCCCGAGCTCCTGAGCCGGCCGTGCCAAAGGCATATAGTTCTTTAAGAGGCAGCGGGTGTAGTCTATAGGCTAAGATCTTATGAAGGGCTGTGCGGCCCACAGCCTGCTTAAGATGGTGTTTGGTATTATGCAGGATATGTGGTAAGAACAAGGACTCGTGTAGGTCTTTTTTTGCCAGCGACTCCAGGTCCAGTTCTTGTGACCGCGTCCGCACTTGTTTTTTGATGGAGTGTTTGATGGCAGTATAGCTGACATGTTCTGGATTCCAAGACTCAATGGCGAGATTGAGATGGTCCTTCGCCGCCTTGAGATTGGCCGACCAGGGATTCCCTGGTTCTCTGAAGATGCAATTCAGCGTTGCCTTAAGTGTGTTCTCCTTGGCCGTCGTTGTTAAGAAGTAGTATTTGCTTAGGGCGGCCATCTCTTCCAAGTATTGCTGATTGAGTGAAAACTCCAAGCGAACAAGAGTGTTTCTGATACACCTCGGAAGATGAAAAAGTCTCTTGTAGGCTCGGCAATGAATTTTTTCTAGTTCTTTATCCAGTTTTCCTGGATATGCTTGGAGAGCATAATTTAGGGCCGGCATTAATTTTGCTTTGAGTACTCGTTGGATGGCCATTGTGGACGGGCTGTATAAGGAGGCGAGCAGCTTGCAGATAGCGTAAGTTATAGTTTTGCCTTTGCCTTGGATGGTCTTTAAGTGCGCGCTTGAGAGCCCGACTCCTGAAAGCAAATGCCCAAGTAAGTGTACCGCTGAGTGCTTTCAGGCAAAAGGTGGCCAGGCCTCCATTTTACTGATTTTTCCTTTGGGTACTTTCCAAAGATAATAATTTTGGACTTGGATGAATTTGCTACAAGCTTATTTTTATCGTTATATACGGCAAGTGCCGTCAGCGCCTTTTGTAGCCCAATTCTCATATGGTCCAAGAGCACCAGGTCGTGGGCGTATTGCATAAAATGAATTTTTGTCCCGCCGATCTTTGGGATAAGCAGTGCTGCCCCAGACAAGGCCCTCTCCATGTCCGCTGTGTATAAATTAAATAGCATTGGGGCTAGCACGCACCCTTGTTTTAGGCCACGGTCAGTGTTGATCTTTGCGGATGCGTGGTCCCTCGAGAGTTTGATTCTTACCCACGTTTTATGATATAAGGATTGGATCGCCCTCAACAAAGCTGAATTGATGTTCCATTGGGCCAGCTTTCTCCACAGGATTGCACGATCTACCCCGTCGAACGCCGCCGAATAGTCAATAAAGCAGGCGAATAAGGGGGGGCTTTTGCGTGTCTGAGAGTGGTGGACCAGATAAGAGAGTGCAGTGATGTTGTCGACTGTGGCGGACCCTGGTCTAAATCCAGTTTGACAGAATGGGAGGAGACCTTCAGCGTTCGTCCAGTCTGTAAGGTCCCTCAAGATCGCACTGGCGTAGGCTTTTCCCTCGATGTCCAGAAGGGCAATCAGGCGATAGTTTGATGGTTCAGATTTGGGGCCCTTTTTGTGAATTGGCTGTAGGAGCGAGCCTCTCCATGAATCAGGGACATCCCCCCGGAGCCAGCATTCAGTGTACAGGTGGTTCAGGGTCTTTGACCAGAAGTCGATGTTTGCCTTAAATAGGTGTCCGGGAGGCCGTTGGGCCCCGGGGCACCATTTTGTCTGATGTTTTTTAGAATTTTGGACACCGACAGTCTTCCCGGCGGGGCAGTCATCTCGGTGATTGGATCTGAATCGGCTCCAACGTTAATTGTTTCATTTTGCTTGGTGACGGTCCCGGTTTCAATGTAAAGGGCTTTTACATGGGCGACCCAGGTGGGAGCCTCAAGGGAGTTTTCTCTAAGCATGGGCGGAAAATCCGTTCCGCTCGCGGATTTTGCAGATTTTCGGTAAATTTGCAATTCGCGAACGCTCGCGAATTTACCAAAAGTCCGCAAATTCGCACGCAGCGGATTTTTTTTCTTGGTGATACAATTTTGCGGCATGCGGTGTAAGTTCGCAATTGCGAACATATAGGTGCGGCGGGCAGCAACAAACTCGCACTCGCGAAATTACAAAAATTGGAATTCTGCACAAGAAATCTACTAGCAAGCAGCATAGACCTTCTGAAAATGATGATTTTTATCAGAATAACTCCTCAGGTTGACATTTGCCTGCAGTTTTTTGGATTTGAGGCCTTTTGATTTTCTTTGGATAACTTTTGGATTGGAAATCAACTTTCTCATATAAGCTTGTTTGGGGCATTACAGTTGCTGTAATGCTGTTCTGCAGAAAAACGAGTTTTGCAAAAGTGAAAGCATTCAGCAGGTTCAAAAGTTCAAACTCATCATTAGTAACCATTCCTTGTAGTGCTTCCTGACAAGGGCCCCTCCAGAGTTCAGTTGCTAGTTGCAACAATTGTATGACCCTGCTCTGACCCTCACAGCAGGCTCATAGAATAGCTACAAGTAGGCCACAAAGGTCCTGGAAAAAAAATGGCACTGCAACAGAAAGCAAATTACAGATAAGGAAGCAGGTGCCAGACTGGAATTTTAAAACAGTGACACATTAATAAATCAACCCCAAATTAATTCATGTCAGTTGAAGCAGGCAGGTGTGCTTGCTTTCCCCCCCCATAATCTACAGTGATGATGAACCAGAGGGTGGCATTGATGTACCAGAGGGTGGCATGGGTGAAACAGAGGGTGGCAGGGGTGAAACAGAGGGTGCTGGGAACCTGTGATGATGAACCAGACGTAGAAACAACATAATCGTGACTGTTGCGAGCCGACATGTAAGTTCGCAATTGCGAACTGGTACAAAACCCTCGCGAACTGGCAGAAATCCTTGCGAACTGGCAGAAATCCTTGCGAACACAAAAAAAAAAATCAGCAAATTCGTGAGAATTCGCGGATTTTGCGGATTGCGAGTTCGCAAAATCGCAAAATTCGCGAACGCCAGATTCGCAAAATTCGCCCATGCTTAGTTTTCTCTGTGGTTTGTGCATCGTCCGAGGGTGCTTAGGTAGTGCCAGAACTCCAGCGATTTTCCTGGGCTCAGCAAGTCAAAGATTTTCAGCCATTGTGCTTCACAGTGATCTCGTTTTACCTCCCAAACCTTCTTGGAGTGACTTTTGTTGGCCTCTTGGAGTTGTTTCTTCATTGAGCTTGTGCCATGTTTGTAGAAGAGTTTATGTTTCTTGCTCAGTTGTTTAGCGCTGATTTTGAGTTCCACCTTGTGCCCGTATATGAGTGGAGAGTCCCTGTTAGATGTGCTGTTTAAGGTTCCACGAAGGATCGCAGCCAGGGTTCCAGTGGTGGCATTCCAGGTGGCTATTGCGCCCTTTTTCTGTTCATTCGGTGGCCAGCCTGGCCACTGGTTTGCCCAGTTGTTAAAAGATGTGATAGAGGTCTGTACCCATTTAGTTCTTCTAGGCAGCTTTATCAGATCTTCGCCGTTAGATGCTCCAATGTATTCGAGCCTGTGACGAGTGTCGGCTATTAGATTCAATGTGATGGTTAAGGCAGCGTGGTCGCTATCGCTGCGCGGGTGGACTGTGAAATTTGACATGAGAGGTTGTAGTATTTCGCTGAGGATGATGTAATCGATCGTTGTTTGGTTGTTATATGTAGGGCCGACGAAGGCCCCTTGGGTTGAGATTTTGAGGACCGAGTGCACTGTCGCCAGCTTGTAAGTTTTTAATAGGTCATTCAGAGCAATGGTGGCCCCAGGCTGAAGTCGTCGTGTGGTTGATATCCCTATATTATGGGTATTCAAGTCACCAAGAATGATGCATTCCAAGGCCAGATGTTGGAGCATTAAGGACTCAAGGACGGTTGTAAGTATGGCCAAATTGGATATGGGCCCATGTGAATTATGATAGAGATTAATTAATAAAAACGCAAAGTGTCCATTTGTCAGGCGGCAGCCTTTCAGGATGCCTGCCTGGAGATTGTCTGGAAGATTAGGAATTGCCACGAATTCCAGGTTGAGTAAATGCTTTATGTAGACACATATCCCCCCCGACGGTCTTCCGAATATGTTAAGCTTTTTTGCAGGTTTTCCATATTCTGCGTATCCTCTTAATGAAAGCGGGTGGAGCTGCCAGGATTCTTGTATGCAGATGATGTCTGCCTCTTCCATGAATGTCACGGCATTTTTATTAAGAAGCAGCCTCCTAAGCCCTGCGACGTTCCAAGTCATGATTTTCAGGCAATCCGGGGGTGGTCCCTGTCTGGAGGCTTTTGTTGAGCGATGGTCATATTGCAGAGGGGTGGCTCCAGGCATCGTGGCTGTGTTAGGATCTTGAGTTTAATACTAGCGGCAGCCAGGACCAATCGTTACTTGCGCGTCCCAAGGTTGCACATACGCCTGTACCCTGATTCGTGTCGGTTGTTATTTTAATTGGGGTGCTGATGGTTGGACCAGTGTTTGTGGCACCTTTGGACTCCGGGAGGATGGGCTCCACGTGAGGCGCGTCGATGGGGTGGGCATGCAGGTGTGAGTTCCCTCCAAATCGCTGATCTATGTTTCCCATCTGGGAGTGTGCGGTTTGAGTTTTTAAAAGGAGTGGGTATTTTTGGGTGCGCGTAGGTTTTATTTTTATGCCCTAACTTTCCAATAGCTCGTGCTGGCTTTTCAGGGCCTCGACCATGTGCGGGCTCATGAGTGTTAGCTCCGTGGGTTCGTTTTTCTCCTCCACATCTGGCGGGAGGAAAGAGATGGTTTCAATGTCTGTAGTATTAGTTCCCTCCAACCATGGGATGTTTGCAAAACGTTTTAGTAGATTGCTACCATTGAGAATGTCCCACGTCCCCTGGGAGACGTAGTCAGGGTACAACGTTATCTTGCGATCCTGGGGGTGGGTTATTCGGCAGACTGAGTCTGCCCCATGGCCTCCTGTTTGTGCTATTTGTGCTGTGTCCAGTTGACTGTCATTTGCATGCCTGTTTAACCCCAATGGCCCCAATTTCCGCGGGTGGGCCTCCATCTGTGACAGGCTGGGCGCGCTTATGGTTAGTGGCGGCTGTTCAATTTCCCTGAGGTCTGTAACAGTCAAAGACGCTTGCGATGCGCAACCTTTGCGGGCATTGATAAAGCAGTGAGCTGAGGGTCGTGTCTGTTTGAGTTTGCTTGAGTTGCTTCTGCAGAACTTTGACCGTAGGGGTCCATTGCTTGTTTTAAGTGTGGTGCTGTTAAAACTGGCTGGGGGGTTGCTAGTGAGGTTATTGCTGAGTTAGTAGAATAAGTGTCTTCGACGTTTGACTCGATTGTTTCCAGTATTTTAACGGTTGCTCCCAGTTTAGTTGTTTCCTGATTCAAGATGTGGGCGGCAATCTCATTCTCAGGCTGTAGCCATTCCCGGATGGTTCTGGGAGCGAGAGGTTTGTTTCTGTTTGCCTTATTGAGTTTTTTTAAATTTTTTCTTGTTTTTCCTAGATAGGGTGTGGAAGTCTGGGCTGGTTGATGTGGTAATCTGCTGGGGCTCATGATTTTGTGTTTTGGTCGTGATAGCGTCTGGCCTGCTCATGCTGAGCATGGTTAATGGCGCCTCCCATGCAGTTTTATCTTCTTTATTAATCTGTGTAGAGTGGTTTGTTGGGTTTCTTAAACCTTCTGTGTTTGGAGGGTACGGGGCTGGTTCCTGAGAGATCGGGTCCTTGATCTTGACGACTTTGTTCTTGAGGTCCTCAAGTAGTGTGGTCATGATGTCCGGAAGTTTTCCTAAATTGTTCAAGATTGGACTGCAACTACATGACTCGGGCTTGAAGTGTGTGCTGTCCTGTACTCTATGAATCAGGGAATTCAGATGGTCCAGTTTACAGTTGATTCCAGATATTAGGTTTGCGACAGTTTGTAGTATGTTTATCTGGGCATCGAGCTTGTTGGCGTGCATTATTGCCGCACCTGTCATAGAGATGAGTGTCTCGTTGATCAGAGTTAGATGATCTGTGATCACTGGGGAACTCTCCCCCCTATCCGAGCTTCTACTCATTGGAGATGGTAACAGGGTCGTTTTATCTTGTTCCCGGGGGCTCTGGTGCATCAAGTTCGAAGGTGGGGGGTGCCGGGTCTGTGTTTCTGTGATGCCTCCTCCTTTATAGATTTCATGTGTGTGACTGGTTGCGTCAGGCGTGTGCTCCCCTGTTGCCGGGGTTGCGCTACATGTGCTGATCAATATGTCAGCCGCGATGGCCCCATTTAGGATCGAGTTTGAGTGAGTATCTTCCGGTGAGTGTTGTAAGGGTGTTGTTGGTCTAGTGAAGTCGGGTGTGGATGCGACCCCACCCGGGGCCTCTGGCTTAAGGGGTATGCCACCCTGTAGCGTGGTTATTATTGGTGATAGGGGCCTTCCTGGAGCCCGTGAGGCGGTGGGACTGGGGGGTAGGCTGTCCTCTATGGCTTTGTTGGGCGGAGTGCAGCTTAAAGATCTAATTGGTGCAGCTGGACTTGTAGCCAGGGGGTAAAAGAAGCTTCTTATGTCTCTGTTTCCTAAAGAGATGTTTGCCCCGGGACTGGGAAAAGAGTGAGCCGGGTTATAACGCCTCCCATCTTGCCCTACTTGCGACGATGTCAGTGCTGGGAACGCAGTTGGTAATCCTGGGGACGTTGGCGTTGCACCTGTGGCACCAGGTGTTCCCGGTGTTCCCCCTCCGACAGCCCAGGTCCTGAGTAAAGGCCACCCGCCCCTGGGGGGGTAGAAAAGTTTTGCCTTCCGTCTCCTGGCTGTTCTGTGTGGTCGAGGTTTTTCCTGTGCCTGCAGTAAGGACAAATTTCTAGTCCTCATTGTTTTTCCCTGTTTTGGCTGTCACTTTTTTCCTATTGCAAGGTAGTCGCTGCGATGATTCAATGACAATCAATCAGGCGTTTTCCTCGGCGTCTGCGCCCTTCTTTTGGGGGCCACTGAAGGTCTAGCTGGAGCAGGCAGGGCACACAGGGGGGGACCGCTGGTGAAGTCGGACCTAGTCAGACCAGCCTAGGCCACCGCCCCCGGGCTCTTACTTCACAGCTGCCTCTAGTGGCAGCCGCGCTCGCAGTCTCTCTGGTCAGCTGAACTTTCCAGAGTCAATTTAAGGCGACTCCTATGCGCGTGGGTCCTGCACCCGCGGGTCTCTCCCCGTTCGCCCCCGCTTACCGTTTGCCTCTCTCCGCGTGGTGCTCAATGCTGGGTACTGGGTGCTGAACTCCGGGCTGAGGCTGCCAGATCCCGCCTTCCGCCTGGTCGGGGCTGCACGCTGGATACGCCGTTTTCACCACCTCCTTGCCACCAGGTCTCCTTGTCTCCCCTTCTGCTCGTGGATCAATGCTCACTGGTCACTGGGTCGCTTCTCCACTGGGTCAAACACCAGCCTCCCGGTCCACCACGGGGTTTCCCCACTTGTTGTAGAGGGTGCTGGCGCTTCTGATTTTCGACACCAGGCAGGTGGGGGTTGTTAAGGGCGGAGCCGTTGGTCAGCGCTCTAGCTCTCCCAGCACTACTTATTTGGCATGCATTTCCCCTCGTGCAGCGGATGCACGCAGACACATGCCAGCTGCTCTTACTAATACCGACTATCTCATTTCCCCAACTACTAGGCGAAATGCTCTCCCAACTAGTCTTTAACCACGCCAGAATCATTATTATCGGAGATTTTCATTACTGGCCCACTGATGCACAGGAGAGCACCAGCTCCGTCTAATTCACGGACCTCCTGTCAGGAATAAACTGCACTCAACATGTGCACGATGCCACCCACATAAAGGGAGATATCCTAGACCAATCTGGACCTCTAACTTGGAAATCTCACAACCACTAATCTCCCCATGTACATGTTGGACCATTATCTTATCACATTCACCATGGCCTGTACCCCCTCACTAAACCTTCCCTGACGGGCAATCACCTGGCTAGAAGTTGGAATAGGGCCAAAATTGGCGACTTCTGTTCACTACTAAAGGCCACATTACCAACTGAACAAGATTCCCTCTGCAATCGGCAAAGAGCATCAAGCAATGGCTTGAATTAGCCAGCGACAGCGTTGCCCTCTTTAAGAGAACCAAACTCAAACGCCCCCTTGATGCTCAACGCTGGTTCTCTGCTGATCTGAACCAAAAAAAACTTGCACTTAGGCAAGCCGAGCATAGCTGGAGACGAGATTATGCCCCAGAAAAAAAAGCCACTTATGTAACCCTGCTAAAAGACTATAAAAACTCCATTCTCCAGACCAAGGCAACCTACTCCTCCTCAGAAATTATGAACTCAGCTACTAAGACCAAGGATATTTTCTCTATAGTCGATAAGCTTGCACAACCTGAGTGATAGCAAAACCTGTCCCCTCACAATCACTATGTAATTACATTAACTCTTATTGTTCATGGAGAAAATTGCCACCATTAAAAGTAGTATCCCTACTCCCACACCCTCAACTGCCTCCCCTATCACATGCTAAAATCCTCTTGTACTGGATCAAATCCCTCCGATCGCTAGGGAAGAGTTTTTAGTCTTACTAAAAAAAGTTGACTCAGGTTCCCCTACCGACTGCTGCCCTCCTCATATTATTATTATTATTAATAGGGTTTTGTTGAGCCCAAACAACCCGGAGGCCTCGTAGCGCTGTATTGTCTGATTCAAGAGAGGGCCAGAGAGCCAAGTTAGATGAAGAGGAGCGTTTTCAAGTTTTTCCGGAACTTCAGCAGGTTAGGTTCGCCGCGAAGGGTATCAGGCAGGGAGTTCCAGGCCTTGGCGGCATTCCAAGAGAAGGATCGCCCGCCCCATCTGGCCCGTTTGGTTCTGTTTACCGTGGCCAGGAAATCTGAACTAGATCTCAAGGATCTGTGAGGAAGATAAGGGGTTGCCAGAGAGCAGATCATAGATGGAGCAGTCTTCCACATGGCCTTGTGCATAATGCACATAGATTTAAACAGAACTCTAGCCTTGATGGGCAGCCAGTGCAGTTCCTTAAGAGCTGCTGTAGCAGATTCTCGCCGGCTCAGGCCTAAGAGGAGGCGAGCAGCCGCATTTTGGGTGACCTGGAGTTTTCTTGTGGTGGAAATGGGAGCTCCCAAGTATAGAGAGTTTCCATAGTCTAATCGAGATAGAATAATGGCTTGCACCATGATTCTACGTGCTTGGAAGGGTAATAGTGGCAGCACTTTCCTGAGCGTCCGCATCAGGCCAAAGCAGGTGGCGGACAGGACAGTAGCTTGTTGCATGAAATTTAGCTTAGTATCCAGCCATATACCCAGACTCTTTATTTGGGTTTTAGGTTGAGGCGGGTTTCCCAAGCTAGGAGGCCATTCTAACATGGGACCAGGGGTGAGAGAGTTGCCCAGGATCATAAGCTCAGTCTTCTCACCATTGAGCTTTAGATATGAAGAGGTCATCCACTGATTTACTGCAACTAAACATTTGGTGAGGTTAGGGGGGGAAGTATTAGGCTGGTTCATAGAAACGACCAGTTGTGTATTGTCGGCGTAGGTTACGATGTCTAGGCCAAACGACTGCACAATTTCAGCAAGGGGTTGTAGATACACATTAAATAGGGTAGGGCTCAAAGACGAACCCTGTGGAACGCCTTGATCAAGGGGCCAGATTTTTGAATGGGCATTGCTCTCAACTACTTCAAACGAGCGATTCTTCATAAAAGATTGGAGCCAAAGTATGGCCTTCCCTGAGATTCCTATTTGGCGTAGGCGGTGGAGAAGAATGCTGGTATTGATGGTGTCGAAGGCGGCACTGAGATCAAGCAACATAATTGCTACAGTGCCGCCTTGGTCCATCTGTTTCCTTGCCATCTCAGTCACTGTCAGAAGAGCCGCTTCCGTCCCTAGTTTAGGGCGGAAACCTGCTTGGGACTCATGGAGCAGGAGATTATCTTCCAGGTATTGAGTGATGGAGGCATTAATATGTTTCTCCAGCAACTTGCTGACCCAGGTGAGAAGTGATATTGGACGATAATTGGCCATGTTATCCGGGTCCAGGGTGGTTTTTTTTAGGAGTGCTCTAACTTGGGCACATTTCCACGCCGTTGGAACTGTACCTGAAGTGATGGAAGAGTTTAGGACATTAAGAATAACAGGCCTAATGATGTCTGTGATCTTAGTTAGATAGTAGGGGGGGGCAGGATCACTGGGTGACCCAGATTTGACCTTCCGCATTAAGATGTCAAGTGAGTCCTCATTAAGTAAAGGGAATTCATCTAGTGTCTGAGGCGTAGTATATGATGGGGTAGTTCCATTATCAGTGGCCCCGGTAACTGGTTCAAAGTTAGAGATAATGTTCTGTATTTTGTTGTAAAAATATTCTGCCTGGCTGTCACACCGTAGTTGGGTTTTATTAGGATCAGGGGGAATGGTCGGGGTATCCATGAGGAATTTTGCAATTTTGAAGATTTCACTTGATGAATTCGAGGCACTAATAATTTTGCTTTCGAAGTAAGCAGCTTTTGAGGTTCTAATTTCTGCTTTATATTTTTTAATTGCCTCTTGGTGGTTGAGTTTATCTAAATTTTTGCGGGAAACCCTCCAAGTTCGTTCCAATTTCCTACAACCTCTTTTCAATTCATTGAGTTGGGGGGTGTACCAAGGTGAGTCTTTTGATTTGGTTTTTTCTTTGAGCTCCCTCAGGGGTGCGACCTGATCCAAAGCAGTGCGCAACCAGTTGGTGTAACTGTCATAGAGAGATGTAGGGTCTGTTCCCAATGGGGGGGGAGCGAGGGACAGGGATTCGGTCCACTGGTCCATGGAAATTTTTGACCATTCTCTCCCCTGCAGAACAGGGCGGGGAACAGTTGGTGCTGAGATAACTGGTGCCCATTGTATCGGGACCAAGTAGTGGTCTGTCCAGGCAAGGGGCAGAGGTGCGCCTACCTCCAGTCTTGAGTCATTGCTGAATACCCAGTCTAGGAGATGACCTTTTTCATGCGTGGGTTGAAAGCCCTTCTGTGTAATTTGGAGGGCTGCTAGATCATCTACCAGGGATCTGGCCATCGTGTTGCTGGGGTCATCCAGATGGATGTTCACATCTCCTAATAGTGAAAAATAGGGACAAGTAATCACTAATTCAGCGACTTTTGAGTGGAGTGAATGGAGTGTCATATCTAACAGGAGGCTTTCCTTACATGCCCAGACCCACCCCTTTCACTCCTCAACAACTCTCTTAAACAAGGCATTGTCCCAGACACCTTTAATCATGCTGAAACTGTCCCGATTCTGAAGAAACCCAACGCTGACCTGTTCCTGAGCAACTTCTGTCCCATTTCTAAACTCCCCTACCTTAGTAAGATCTTAGAGGCCCACGTAGCAAACTCTCTTAGCTCATTCATTGAGCATTCTCAGTTCCTCCACCCTCAGCAGGCAGAATTTAGACCAGCACACTCCACGGAGTCAGTCATCCTATCAGTCATGGACGAGCTTAGGAGAGGGGCCGATAAAAACATCACCTAGGCCCTGGTACTCTTGGATCTGTCAGCCGCATTTGACAAGGTCGATCATGACCTCCTCATCGATCGTGTCAGTAATGCTGGCATCCAGGGTCTGCCTTTGAAGTGGATCTCCTCCTTCATCTACAACCGATTTCAGGCAGTCCGCCTCGTCAACTTCTCAGCCAAGAAAGCTAAGTTGACCTGCGGGGTCCCCCAGGGTTCTTCCCTCTTGCCCCTTCTGTTTAATCTGTACATGCTATCTTTGATCTGGTCCTTACGCAAAAGAAGAGTTGTAGCCTTCAAGTATGCTGACGACCTCCAGCAGTGTTCGAAATTGACTCTTCTAATACCTCAGTATCCAACTTTCAATCCACCATGAGCTCTATTAGCGATTGGATGTTCGCTAACCAATTGAAACTTAACCCCAACAAAACTGAGCTGATTCTGATTGGAGGCACCACCAACCTTTAGAATTCTAGTTTTTGGCCCCCTCTCCTAGGCAATCCCGCTCGCCCAATAGAATCTGTAAAAGAGCCTAGGGGTCATAATCAGCAACGATCTGTCTATGAAACCTCCGATCAGTGCGGTGGTTTCTGCCTGCTTCTTCCACCTACGCAGAATCTGGAAGATCTGTAGATTTCTGACCACCGAGGCCTGGACTTTAGTCACCCTGGCCTTGGGTATCTCTCGTATTAATTATGCCAACTAGCTCTATGTCGGTATTCCAGCATACCAACTTCACTGTTTGCTGCTTGTACAAAACCAAGCAGCCAGGCTAATTTGCCATCAACCCAGATACCAATATGTTAGCCCTCTGGCTTCCGGAGGCTAAACGTTGTGCACTCAAACTGGGCTGCACCATCTTTAGAGCCCTTGCCGGGCATGGCCCAGCATTCATCTCGTCAAGGATCCATAGCTATGCCCCCTCTCGTTAACTTCGCTCCTCCCATTTGAACCTGCTTACCATCCCCACTTTCAAATGTAAAAAACACAGTGGCCTCAGATTCTATTTCCTGGCCCCTCAAATCAGGAACTATCTCCCTTCTGGACTGAGGTCTTACACCCAATTCAGAACACTTCTTAAAACACTTCTGTTCTCTCAGGCATACGAGTAAAAGCTTCTGTTGTCGTACCACTGTCGCGTAACAAATATTTTTAACATAACATAAAATAACATGGAGCACCAGAGCCAAACGCCATCCCTCATGCCATCTACAAGATAAATCCTGCATAATGGGTTGTCAAACCTGCACCAGTCTTCAACAATGCATTGCATTGCAAACTGAGGTGATACGAAACCTGGAGAGGTTCCATGATCAACTCAATTTATAAAGATGGTCAGGTCAAAGCCAGGAAGTTACTGACTCATTGCAATTCTAGAAATGAAGCCATACTCTCTTGGGCATCTGATGAAAACATTATTCTGATAAACCAAATTGGCTTCACTCGAGAAACTGGCACCACAACTAACATCATGGCATTCACGCTTATTGCAGATGAAATGCTAAAAAAGCATCAATCACTACAACTATGTTTCATAGGCTTCAAGTCTGCATACGATTGCATACAGTGTTGTAAATTGTGGGGCAAAATGGAAAACACCACCCCTCCCCCACCCAAGAGCAATTCAATCACGATATGCAAATACATGGTTGAAAATTAAGATCGGTGATGGGTGTTGCCTCTCAAGGAAAATAGATAACTACCAGGGTTGCCTCCTGGTGCCTTGCCTAATTAATCTCTTCATGGCCGATTTAGCCCCGTTCGGGTTGCCAGCAACCCCTACCCTCCTAAATTAGGAGGTTTTCATTTTCCAAACTTGTATGCTGAAGATGTCATCCTGTCCAGCCAAACTAATACACGTCTTCGACGACTGATTGACACACTTTCTTACTATTTAATAGAGAATGGCAAGGAAATCAACCAGAAAACAAACAAAATACCTTGGGATATTAATTGATGCACAAGGGCTAGTCCTGCTCCAAAAACAAACATTTCTATGGAAAGGAAATTAAGTGATATACTCCTTCCACACTCTATATGGAACTTTGAGTCTGGTACCCATACTAAAGGCTGTCGCAGCCAAACATCTACCTACGCTGCCATACTGCAGTGAAGCGTTACATGGCCATGATGCTGCATTGCTAGATACAATCATGTAAAAAACGTATAGGTACCTTTTAACCTACCGAAAATGCATCCTCAGCACAGATCTGTTTAGAGTTTGGGATAACCAAACAAATGATAGCTAGACACGGGGCTTATATCAAATGATGCTGCAAATTATTAGCAACAACTAGTAATGCAGTTCACAAAGTGTTATGGACAGCAATTGCAAATGGCCCCGACACAACAGCAAGGATCTATTTAGAATAAGCTATACAATGTCTCCAGACACAATCACTTTGGGACCTTACAATCACCTAAGCCACCTTTATAACAAATCACTCATGATCGTGACGTGGAAACAATCGGCAGCTGAGGACAAGGTGGTGTTATCTAAAAGGCCTCATGTCTGGATGTAGTTAAATAACTTAAACACATTAAAATCCCAAATGTATTTTGGGACTGGATAGTCAGTTCTTTTAAAACATAAATTCATGGCCCTACAATTTTGTTAATCTACCATTGCTTAGGCCTAATATGCTGTTGTTATGGAACAACGAATCAACTTACTGCCGTTTATGTGGAACAGCTAAAGAGGACATTGTCATCCAGTTTGCATCAAGAAAGAACTTTTGAGAGTGGCTTTCAACCAGTGAGGCATCTGTTCCTGCAGGCAATGGATACTTGCTTGTTTCAGCGCAACTGACACACTCCTTAACTTTTGTTTCCCAAAATCCTAATGGTCGAGCATGCACTCATGAGGCTTAAATGATTTTATGTGGCAATGACTGTGCACTTGTTCACCTCACCTAGGCAGGTAGAATTTTCTGCAAGCACCTTCTGGATGCAATAGTTATACTGCAAAACTGCTATATAGTTCTACATTTTTATACTGAGACTTGATATTTGTATGCAAAGCTTTTAAATAATTAGGCACACTTGATTGATTGATTGGTGCTTGATTATTTTGAGGTTAATTTGCATTGACTTTCTAGCTTCTTTCAGCTATTATGTAGCCTTGAAAAGGTTTGAGTAGGTGTGAAATGCCTCCCTGGAGAAATGACGTTACAGGACAGGGATGTTTCCTCTGAATATGCCAGGCGTGACTGTGGATATATAACAAATTGGGTTATTAGTTGAGGGGGTAAGTACCCATCTCAAGTAATAATCACAATCATTGTCGTGGTGTAGCCTCAAAGTGACTAAATTAACCTGAGCTCATTCCACTGCCAGCTATGGCACAACGCAAACAGCTTTAACTGAGAGGCAATGTGCAAAGTATTTATGCAGCACTAAAACAGTAAAAAACTATCAGGACACTTCTGGAGTACCCGTGTGCTATATAAGATCCTCTAATTTATTCATTCATTCATTCATAAGATCTTCTCATTCATAAAGTGCAAATTCAAAACAATAAAACTCGAAAAACCTAATTAGACAAATAGACAAATCAATAAACAAAATGATCCAAAAATTACAAATATCCAAAAAAAGGGTGCAGAAGATAAGATTTTTTAATGACTTAGATGGAAATTGGCCCAAAAAGCACAAAATGCCACGAATAGTCAATGGTCGCAAAAGTGCAACTCCTAGGCACAATTCGATGCTGACCACGATGGGACAAGGAGCAGCTACAACAACTAGGTTCATCCTGGGCAAAAGATTTTACTCTCTGACTTTGGCCCTTTAAGTTCCAATACACCAAATGAGTATACTTCTAAAGCCACTTCCCCCCCTCCAGGAACTCAGGGGATGCACTTAGAGACTCAGAGGGGGTCAGGTAGACTCAGTTCAGGTCCAATTGCCACTGATTAGCTGAGAAGGTTTACCAAAGGCCTCTTGGAGCTTGGTGTACCCTGTAGTATGAACAGAATATCAGCTTTATTTCCCTTGGAGTCCACTTCTTTGTCTGGAGCACAAGAGTGAGGTGGTCCAGTCCTTCAAGTCTCCTCTCAGGTTGCTGACAACAGATTATTTCCTTTTCTGATCAGCATTGTTTGGAAGTGGGTGCCTGAAGATGCCACATTTACGTTTGGCACGAACTAGTGGTTGGGAATGAACCCAGGGGATGCCACAACCAATTGCGTAAAGGTTCCCTAGGGTAACCCATCCCACTTTGGGCATCGAAGTATTCAACCACACTTAGCTAAGGTTCTCAGAGCAATTCACAATCTAACACTAAAATCCAGTTAAAGGCCGGCCCCTTAGCCACAATAGCCTAAGAGATAGAAGTCTGATTGAATAAAAGCTGAGTTTTTAGCAACCAGACAGTGTGGTTGCACAGAAATTGTTTTGGTATCTTGTTTCCTTACTTTGAAATTTGCCCTAAATGCTATATGTAAACCCACTGGAATCTCAAAAAGAAGGCCCACTATGATTAAGGCTAGTCTGGCTGACGGGGGGCAAAACAATGGCCCTGCCTAAGTTTCACCTAACATTTTACTGCAACAGGAGAGGCCTCTTTGAAGTGCGCCCATGTGTCATATGGGATATCCCAGCAGACCTGTAAAGCAGGAGTTGACACTTTAATGTCAAGAAAGATTCTCATGGCCCCACCCTTCATATTCTGTCAAGTTCAAATGGATTATCTCTGCCCATTCAAGTCAGCATATTGTTTGCTCCGGGGAGCAGGTTCACACTCATTCATGCCTATTCAAATGCTAATTATTGGCAGGTAGATGTGGGAGAGCGAAATGCAGATTTAGCTTCTCGGGATTGCACGCAGGCAAAGGTAACATTCTGAAAGGCATTTTTCCAAAATAGTGGTGGCAAATCTGACTGCACAAGTGAATTGGGCTTGTAATAAATATTTCAAAAAAGTCCAAAAATGAAATTTGTAGCTGTTTTTTATCCAGAGATAACGTTTATGAAACATAATATTGTATATTATTGCTTTTATATAGAACAGCCTGCCCTCCTACAGTAAAAATACGTTTTTGGGCTTTTTGACTTTAAGGACATGTTTAACATTAAACCTTTACATGTCCTACTTTTAAGTACAATGTACCTGCCTTAAGGGCAACAAGGACTACTTAGGGATGACCTAGTGATATTTAAAAGGAAGGCTAAGGCCTGTCAAAATAGGGCTATTTTGACATATCGAATTTGCAGTTTAAGCTTGCACAACTGTGCTACACATTACAGGCCTGCAGTCATAGTTGTCCTGTGTAATGGCATTAGATCAAAACAAAACATGTCTATTAGTTCTTCTTGACTTGTCATCTGCATTTGACACGCTAAACCATGAAAAACTACTAGCCCGACTTGAAAACAGGATGGGGTTATCACGAACTGTGCTAGATTGGTTTAAATCCTTCTTGCAGAACAGAACCCAAAGATTTTTGTTTAACCTAGATCTGTCATTGCCGTACCCCAATTCGAATAAAGTTCCACAAGGCTCAACCTTATCCCCATCACTTTTCAACCTTTATTTAGAACCACTAACTGATATTCTACAGCACACTAACTTATCCTTCTATATGTAGGCTGATAACACCCACATTTATATGAAGATTTCATCACTGGAGGAAATCAAGACAATGAATGAAGCCTTAAAGATGACCTTACAATGTTTAACTAGCAAACCTCTTGAACTAAACACACAAAAACAGAATTCCTATTAATATCCTACCCAAAAGCTCCTCTGATGGTAAGGAACGGACAATGACAATCACTGCTCTAAATTGTACCCCGGTCCTGGTTGACTCAACCAAATCACTAGGAATTAGCGTCATAAGAATTTAAACATGCAAACTCACATAAACTCAATAGCAAAAAGCACCCGCTTCCACTTGAGCTATCTTAGGAAATTAAAAACATTAATCGCAACAAAAGCCCTCAAACTGGCAGTCCATGCATTAGTCATCTTGAGGATCGAATATGGCTGCAGAACACTATCAGGATTACCCATGTTTTGTACAGTTCCACTAAAAGCATGTCTCAATGCAGCAGCAAGACTCACAACAGGGTCTAGAAAATGTGACCACATCTCTCCACACCTGAAGGCTCTAAACTGGCTACCATATGAAGTCAAAATTCAATTTAAGAAGGCATGTGTTGCACACAAAGCAATCCACTACAAAATGCTGATGTAACTAACTCAAACAATGGAGATGTCAGTGGGATGCCTACCGTCTTGGAGCGCCAGGCACCTAGCGCTGACACCGCCCATTTTTCAGAAGAAGAAAACTTGTCACAGAGCAGTCTCCGGTGCTGGCCCAAGAATCTGGAACACGCTTCCTCCTAACATTTGAAGAATTTCAACCACATCAGATCTTTCCAATGAGCAAATTCCCACCATAGCCAATGGAGGAACAATTACATTGATGTCTATTAGTGAATGTGTCTCCTAGTCCATATGGGAATGATTCTGCTCTCTCCATCAGCACCCAAGTTCTAGCATAACAGAAGAGCTCAAACTGTAGCATAACAGAACTCTCCAATTTTAACAGAAAGGGGTGGGAGCACACTGCGTCAACTCCGAGCACAGTTCACCCCCTAGCATTACGGTAAATGCAGTTCATGGTACATGCTTACTTGAATATTTACTGGAGTATTCCACCAAAGTTGGTGCAGGTTAGTGCTGTGAATCTCTAGACATGTGTTTCTGGATATCATTCATCATCAGTAGAGATAAAAACTAATTTAATTTGGGGTTGCTGAGCAGGCTGCTGCAATCCTTTCAGGTCGCAGTACCTCTCACAGGCGCACAGGTGCTTCGCCACAAGCTCATCAGCTCAATGGCCCAAGGGAGCCTTTTCAAACAGAAAGGAGTGGGAGCACACTGCTTCACCTCCCAGCACATTTCGTCCCTTAGCATTATGGTAAATGCAGTTCATGGTACATGCTTACTTAAATATTTACTGAAGTATTACAGCAAAGTTGGTGCAGGTTAGAGCTGTAAATCTCTAGACACGTGTTTCTGGATATCATCCGTCATCAGTAGAGATCAAAACTAATTTAATCTGGGGTTGCTGAGCAGGCTGCCACAATCCTTTCAGGTGCTAGTACCTCTGACAGACGCACAGGTGCTTCTCCACAAGTTGTGAGCTCAATGGCCCAAACTCTCATCAGGGAGTTACTCAGGAAATGATCAGTCAGAAGTATATGCCCAGTATGTCATTAATGTATATTATTGTATCTTTTCTAAGTACATTTGAGTGAAGTTTGATATTATTACTGTCATTCAGTCTACGTGTTACATGTGGATGGAAGCCTTTTTACTCAGGCTATTCAAAATATTTGTTTTATCTATGTTTTGGATGCCTTCTCTCTTTGATTGTCGTAAGAGTTGATACTATGTAATTGTGTAGTGCCCTGATACCCAATGGGTTATGTTTGCTTTATATAAAACACTGAATGAATAAATCAATAAACTGCAGTGGCTGGCAAAATTGGTGCTGCACCCACTAGTGGCTTTAATTTGCAGGCTTTGTGTCTACTCTACCATATACTATTGGCTTATAGGTAAGTTAAGGATGTCAATTAAGGGTATATCAGTTTTATTAGTTTGAAAGTGTAAGCATAGACATTTTAAAGTTCATTAGCAGAAGTAAATTACAACCAGCAGAAATAGGGTTCAGCAAAAAAGGCAAAATATCTGGGGTGAACCTGCAGAGAGGTCAAATTTCTAACATGGGCACCCCATCCAAACGTTAGGGCAAACTATTCAACAAGGTGATGTGGCCTAACCAAGGCCCTGGGTCAGATTTGTGTTCTGCGCAACCCCAGGGATAACTCTGTCCACAAGGCAAATAGCCAACAGAAGCAACTGACAGGAGTCAGGCCACAAGATCAGAAGAGGACTGGACCTACTGTCTGTGACTTGAGGAGAGCCCAGAACTATTACAACTGCTCCCTCTTGTACCAAGAAGTGGGCTCCTAGGGCCATAAGGCTAGCCTCCTAGTCACACTACAGGGATACAACAAGCTACAGGAGACCTTTTCCAAGAAGCACCCAGCTGACCAGTGGCACCTGCTCCTAGAATGGAACCTACTGTTGATCTCTACCTGACACCCTGTGAGTATCTAAGTACCCTCCTTGAAGTCTTGGGGGGCTTTAGAAGTGTGCTCCTGTGGTGGATTGGAACTTAAAGGACTAAGTCAGAAGGTAAGATCTTTGATCAGGATGAACCTGGTTGGTTTATCCAACCTGCACTCCATTGCAGTCAGCCTCAAATTGCACTCCAGTCCCGGTCTACCACGACCAGTAACTATCATTGGCGCTTTATGTTTTTTTGGCACTGTTTTTCTTTAAAACCTTACAAATTCATATCTATGGTTCTCTTTCATGGATTTTTGCCATGTTTGTATAATTTTATTAAATTTCACTCTATTATTTTAATTTAGCTTGGGAATTTTACAGTATTGTATTTTGACTTAATTACTCTTTTGGCACTGCATAAATACTTTAAAATACTTTACTCGTTGCTCTTCGATAAGCTTGTCTGTTCTGTGCCATAGCTACATAGATCTAAGCTCATGTTAATTTAGTGATTTTAAGGGTTCGCCTGACAAGGGATGTGATTGTTCCTTGAGGTGGGTAGTTACCCACTCCAAATAATAATGCAGTTTCTTGCAGCTTCATATTATCAGTACCTCTATCTTGACAGAATTACATTTTAGACATTTGTCCTTAATCCAGGTAGCTACTGAGTCCGTACAGCTGGTGAACATAGATCGAGCTTGCTGTTGGTCTCTCTCCATTGGGATGAGGATCTGTGGATCATCCAGATGTCATTATTTCTACACCAACCAATAGTTAAAATAAGAGAGTAACATATACATTCAACAGTGTGGGGCTTAAAGATGAACCCTGGACAGCTCTTCATAACACCATTACCTCCTTAGACATCAAAGGAGGTAGGGAGACTGCAGCACAGCGGTAAGATAGGAGTGACTTCAGCCGCTACATGCTATTTCTATAAATCGTGTGATGATGATGGAATAACTAATCATGTCAAAAGCTGGGGATAGAGCCAGTAATATGAGATCCACCATTCCTCCTCCATTTTGGATCATGGCAGCTTATTCATCAATGCCTTAAGTATAACCTCCAGGATAAGCGCTAAAGCCAAAGTAACTCTGACAAGCTCTGCGGACTTCAGCAAGCCGCAGAGTGAGGTAAGTCGCGCTGCTCAAAACTGATTTTTAGCACTGGATTTTCTCCCGCTTTGTAAAATAAGCATGAACGGCACCACTTGCAGTGCAAGAGGTTCTACTCGAGTGGCAGCTTCCTCAATGCAAGCAGGTTTCTCAAGGCAAGCCGTAGCGAACTGCCATGACCACACATGTTGAAAAATGTAGCTGGGAGGTGGTCTAGCGTGTGATTTTCCTTGCACACGCTCACCAAATTCACTTTGGTGAGCCGCAAGTGAGGGAAAACTCTGCTCTGCAATGCAGAGTTTTTTCAGAACTCCGTGCTCTACGCGAGGCGCAGAATGGGAAAAACCCTTCAAACTCCGTGAACGGAGCGGAATTTTACACCCACGCCTATCTAGAACCGGTTTACAATCATCTTGCTTGTTATTATCCAGGCATTAGCCAAATGTATCCTATCATGTCACTTTCTGCCATTAGCTACCCTATAATAGCTCATGTCAATTCCTGTTTCACTATACTCTGCATAATAATGCAATTCTTTACTAGAAAGTATTTCATCATGTCACTTTCTGTCATTAGATGGACTGCAAGGCCTCATGTCACTTCCTGTCGATAGGTGCAATGAGCTTGATCATTTCCCTTCCTTTAATTAGTTATACTGAGCCCAATCATGTCACTGCATATCATTAGCTGCGCTGCCTTTCGTTGGCCGCTCGCTGTCACCAGCTAGACAGTTTTTCGTCATGTTAATTCAACTCATTAGCACGAAAGTTTTTTATAATTCCACTATCATTAGTTATAATGCTTAACACCTATCCCCAGTGCATTCCCCATGCAGAGGCTAAAAGCCCTGTTGCGAGCCTGCCCTGTGGCCTCACTGCCTGCACCAGGCATTCTCAATACCGACCCTGTAAAAGATTGAATCTTTTTTGGGCTTCTGAGACCTTCTCGACCTCCCAGGTCAGATTAAGAAAAAGAAGAGAGCCTCCCGGGACCTGATGTTCTGCACCCATCCCGCATCCCCCTGGGCACAATTCTGCACACCCTTGGCCACTCTTCAGCCTCTTAACCTCTTTATCATAATGACAGCTGTAGACAAACTGCCCCCCCCCCTCCCTAATGCTGGAGGGCTGGAGCTGGCCTGCCAGCCATGAGTAAACCCATTTAATATAGTGACAGTCCATCAGCCTCCTAATGCACCAAAGGCGCTGGGTGCACGCGACCAGTGAAACCCACCACAACATCCATTTTCAGTCCTTTTAGAAACCATCTAATGACATCTGAATTCTCAAGCAGTTGTTTTTTCTCAGCTCTGCTTCGATTCATGCCTGCAGTCCCTCCTGCTCTGAAATGATGGAGTGCGGTTCACCACTGCACTCGAACCTGCAGCACTCAGTCCTCTGGGGGCCTGGTGCTGGGGTCTCACTGGCACGGATGCTTACTCAGACCCCAGGTTTGAAGGTCCTGGTTCAGGTGGACTCATGGCCATGATGACTATTACGAATTGTATAATTTCTCCTGTGTTTTTATGGAGCGTGGATGGATGGATACATGATATTTTTATGAAATTAAACGTTTTTCATGGTATTTGTCCCATTCCTTTGTCTAATTTATTTTATTCGAAATTAAGTTTAGGCCCATAAACTGAAATAGAAAATAGTATCACTTCTAAAATTAAATGCTTAAAATTTAGATTTACAAGATAAAAAATGAACTAAATTTGGAATAAAAAAAAATCCTTCTTCCTTGACACAAACAGAATGTTTCCTTACATTAAAATATATACTCTTCAGAGATAAATGGGGCAAGCCCATGCTTCCCTATCCCACGAAACAAACATCTCACCTCACCTTTCTACTTCCATTGCCACTCTAAGTAAAATGCACAAACAACATAATTAACAAAATGCTATTATTAATAGATACACTACACATATAACTTGGGGACCCCCCCCCCCCCCCCGCCCTTTCATCCCATACAGGGGTTCGTTTACAAGTTCCTGGCAGTCTGTTTATTTATTTAGGGTTTTATTTATGTATTAGCAATTTGCCCCTCAAAGTTAGTCAGAGAATTTCATATAAAAGCCAGTTACAAGAGCAACATTTGGGGGAAATGGAGATATATAGACAGATGAAAAATACAGGGCATTTGTGCCACAGGGTAGTATAACATACTTGTGTTGGCAACACTTGGTACTCAAAAACAAACCACAACAAACAAAATAGACAAAAGATAATATTGTATTGAAATGTTTCTACATAAACTCATTAAATTTGCCTTTTTTGGGAACGTATTAAGGGAATGGTCAATTAATGTTTTTGAACCCTAATATCCTTGATGGGTTTTAGCACACTTAGAGGGAGATTTACTAAGATTTTGCGTCGTGTTTGTGTCACAAAAGTGACACAAACCGAAGCAAACTTCTTTTTTCCCAATTTTCTTTCCAGCACTAAACTTGTTTAGTACTGTAAATAGCGGAAAAGTAATGCTAGGCAGCGCATAGTGCTCCTTTGCATTGCTTTGCGCCATGGGGGCGTACCAAGGGTGGATCATGGGCATCCCCATGCAACCACCTAAGGTTTCTCACGCTAAACCCAATTTACTAAATAAAGTAGGTTGGGTTTACCGTAGGAAAACTGCGCCTTTTTAAATCAGGCGCAAGGAGGGAGAAATGTTTTCATTTCTCCTACTTTTTCCAACTTTGCATGCGGGCTGCACTGTGCAGCAGGCATACAAAGAGGGAAAATCTTTGCATCGATCCTGGGCATTGTTTTTTGTACATTGATGGCGCTAAGGTGTGTGCTTCGGACAGCCATATCGCTAAAGAAATGGCGCTCTCCTGCTCCCTCCCTGTCGTGCAACGCAGTACAGTCTCGCAGAGGCTACATTGCTCTGAATTAATTTTTTGTAAATCTCCCCCTTCATTTACAAGAAAAATAATTTTCACTGTTACAGTCGAATGATTGTGGTAATATTGCATGAATCTAGCCTTGAGGGTCAGGGGTGTGTTTGACATTGACACAGGACAGAAATTACGTAACGATGTATATAGGTTAAAGAGGCGACAGCCAGGAAGTGCTTAATTTGTAAAAGAATAAGTGCTGGGGCCCAAACTATTTCTAAGAAGCCCATTGCGGGCTCTGCAAATGTCTGGGTTGACGAATACCAAGACTGCCCAGTCTTTCTTCTGTCTCATGCCTCTTTCAACCACCAACACACACGCCTTTGCCTATATCCTACTGTTTCAGATTCGTATTCATCCCTTCTTTCTACCTTTGTCTCTCTCTGTTTTCACTCTTTCTTCTCCTTTTTCCCCATTACACCCTTTTCTCCCTTATTCTCTTTTGTTTTGGGTCAAAGTCGGATGAAAGATAGATAAGTCCCTGCCCCAACTGCAACCACCGGCACAAATTAAGTGTTACAGTCTGGTATGAATTACAATGGTGCTGCTAACAGAGAAATTGAATCATTGCTACAACAAAGTTTTGAGGGGAAACAGTTTGAAATACAGCTATTGGTGTAATGGCAAACACTAGGAGGTCAGGGAATGCCGTGCTGCCCCACTGACGTGCGAAAGGATGAATGAGTGCTTGTTCTGTAGACCTGAATTTGGGCCTGGAAGGAAGATCATCAGCTTAGACTCGGCTGCTAATAAGTCACCTACAATTTCTTTTACATATGTTTTTCGAATAAAAATCAGAGGTTAATGTAGGAGCCAAGGAATCTGTAATTGGTGGAGTAGATTAGACAAGCTCCCTGTCAGTGCTTCATTTGAGCTGGTGTTTCCCCGTGCACCACCACTTAATTCTCAACACCGGCTCAAATGACAGTCCACCAGATGGTGGAGCCCTCCATCTAATTTTGAGATGAGCACAACAGCGTTTAATACTTCAATATACATAAGAAAATAACAATACCTGCCACCCAAGCCATTCTTATAGCTTTGGGTAGGCTAGAATGGTCTGAACTGTCACATTTGTAGGAGTGTGATGATTAGTAGTTATGTTGGTACTGTCATCAGCCGTGGCCCGTGCTGGTAAGAACGGTGGAGCGATGGGGCTGGGTGGGGAGCAAGGGGATTTCAACAGACGACAAGGTAAAATTATTTATTTATTTAATTTACCCTCTTGGTCGTCTGTCTAATCACACCCTCCCCCAACACGGCCCCACAATCGCACCTCTCTTACCTGCACTGGCCTCTCCGGACTGTCATTATTGGAGCTGGCAGGGGCACCGGGTGGTGCAAGCTGCAGTGGCCTTCTGGGATAGGTCCTGACACTTATGATTATTATAAATTAAGCACTGCTGCATGTGCATGTTGTTGAGCCAGCTTCTGATGGGAATAACCTATTACAGCAGAACTCAGTCAGAAGTTGTACATGCAGTGTTTAGGTGGTGTATGCCTGTAACAAACAGCATTTTGAAGTAAAATTGTGTGCGGCCAGTGTACTTGTAAAGGCTGATGCCAGCTGTGTCTCCTAGAAATCCATGGGTTTCCATGTAGAGATTGAAGATTTGAAGATTATTGAAACAACAGCATAAGTGCCCCTTACTCTAGCAGATTATGGGCCTGATTTAGAGCTTGATGGAGGGTTGCATAATCACTAACATGCTGTATATCCCATCCGCCTTATTACAAGTGCCATAGGATACAATGCGATTGTAATAAGCTGGATGGTATATCCACCATTTTTATGAGGACGTACACCTCATCAAACTTTAAAGCAGGCCCAAAATGAGATGATTTGGAAGCGTCCATATTGATGTATTGTCATTTGGCAAGAACGGAGGTGAAGCAGCTGATCGCTGCTCAAGGGATTCCCTCGTAGAGGGTAATCAGGAGAACACAGCGATAAACCAAGATGTTCGATAAAAACAATTGGGTAGTAAGTCCACCATGATATGACAATTCATTCATCAGGTACTTAGAAAAAATGCTGCAAGAGGCACACTCTTTCCCACCTCACATGCCTCTCTAAAACTGGCATGCATACTGGATGTGCAAACATGCCATGAGTTGACAAGTCCCATGTCAGAGCTCCATGCATCACGTCCAACTCTTCCCATATGGGACATACTACAGCCGCACACGCTTCAAAAACATACTGGTCCATATGTATGGTCTTCAGCTTGAGCACTGTGATGAAACAGTAATGGTGTGCCATACCAATGCTTGCTAGCATAACATAGCATAGTATAAATAGTGGTAAGGGTTAGTGAGAGATCAAGGAGGCTCAGGAGACCAGGATAGCTATGATTAATCATCCTCAGGGAGTCTCTAATGAACTCTATGATATGTTCTGTAGATTGGCAGAGAGCACTATGACCTGTGAGGGTATCCTGGTGCTGGTACAGGCTCTGTGTCCAGTAAGGGCAGAAGTCTGAGAGGCTTGGGGTAGACTCAGTTGTCATTGTGGTCTTGAAGTAGCAGATAAACAGTTCTTTCCTGAGCTTTGTTGAAAATGAGAAGATTGCTAATGGGCCGGTGAATTGAAAGATATTTCAAACTAGGTTGATTCTTTGAGCAATGGTAGGGTCTAGTCAATTTTGAGGGAGAGTGTCAAGGTGACAGTGCAAATGGAACTCGTGATGATGTCTAGGGATGGTGGCTGGGGGAAGAGATCTCATGGAATATGATTTGATTTGATTATGGCATTGTCATCTAAAGTCACTTTGAGAGAACTTACAATGATAGTTAAGTCCTCAACTGAGCTGTGCAATGAAGAAATGGTAGATGGTGAGTCTTGGGCCTCTAATTTTATATTTGAATGTATTATGTGCCTTATCGCCTTGATACTGATCAGTCTGTAAGTATGAGTGGGGGACCAATGCCCTATGTTGAGGTTGTTGAGAAAACTATCAATGTAAGATGATGGGTTATGGGTGAGTTTAGTGGAGCCTTAACTTCATAAAAGTAGTTGACAGAGAATATCTAAACATATTTGGAGCAGACTATGGTCAGTTTCGTCACTTTCTCATTGAAGGGTTTATGGTCAAAGATGAGGAAAGATAGAGCACACTAATCAAAAGGGAAGACAGTAGAAAGTAGAGAGTACGAGTTGCTGAGAGGAGAGTTTCAGAAGAGAATTTCTTATTGATTCAGAATTGGGGAATTGAGGAAGGCCAAAAGTAATCAATGTGCGTGCGTGTATTTGTGTGATTTGTGTGTGTGTGTGCATGTGTGTATGGTGTTTGTGTGTGTGTGTAATCAATAGACAATGATGATAGTTGAGAGGATGTGATTGGAGAGGTCATTGATAAAGTTTTATCATAGCAACCAGAGAAGAAAAGAAGTAAGGCAAGTGAAATTTAATGGGAAATATCAGTGAGAGTGAAAAGCTTAGCCTGGATACTTATGACCAAGATGCTGAGGGTGCGAAGGGTTAACAACACATACGATGGTGTGGTGCATGTTGGTGAGGTCAACATTTGATGACTGGAAAATCCTCTGGGGAGAGCTCAAAGTAGTTACAAAGGAGTCGGGGATGAGACAAGATTTCTCCCTCAGCAACAACAATTCAATCACTGAGGATTTATTTGCAGAACTTAAATAATAGGATTTCTTTTTTAAGTTTAGAAAGCTTTATTAATTCAAATATGCCAAGTAAAACATTAATACAGAATCACAATTCAAAAAGAAAGAAAATTGAAGCAATGGAAAAATACAATATGAATGTGAATTGTAAAATACAAAAGATCCCAAAAATGGAAAACATAATGTATATACTAAGAGAAAATGCTTTTTTGTTTTGTGAATTGTGAAAGAAAGAAAGAGGGAAAGAGAGGAAAAGAAAAGGAAGAAAGATAGAAGAGAAGGGAGAAGAAAAAAGAAAAGGAAATAGAAATTTATTATAGCTTAAAAAGAATCAATTGAGGCACATTATGATACACATCTGGAAAGAAAATCAGTTAAAGGTAACCATAACAAATCTCTTTTAATTAAAAGAGAGGTAGTCGTAGCATAGGCACGATCAAGTTTGTGATGGTGACATAACAGATTTCACCATGCGGTATAGGAAATCTTTGAAGTATCTTTCCAATTCGAGGTAATGATCTGCAAAGAAATAGCTATAAACAAGTCTATAAATTTACGAACAATATTTGAAACATTCCAAATAGGGGAAGAACCACCTAGAAAATATAAACTATGTCAAAAGTGTGATTAGAGCTTAAAATATCATTCAGCTTGCACCAAATATGTCGCCAAAGGGAGTTAACCAAGGGGCAAAGGAAAAACATATGAAAGATATTGCTATCAGGATGAGGACATGACCAGCACTGACTGGAATCAGAGGTTTTAAACTTGAAAAGGTCAGAAGGGGTAAGAAAAAGACGATTATCAAAAAAAGAGGGTCTGAGTAGTGCTAGCTGAATGAGATACGGTGTGAATTTTAGACCAGATGGATTCCCAGGTAGGAAAGGAAAATTCCTGTGCAAGATCCTTTTCCAAAGCAAGTTCGGGTTTGGATTTAGGGCGGTCGGTAGTAGAGCAGGAGAGGATCTTGTAAATAGTGGCAGCTTTGTGTGGGGTGGTGATATCTAAAGGAGTAGAGTCTGATGGAGCATTATCAGATAATGAATCGTGATATGAGATGAGGGTAGATAGAGCTAATTTAAAATCAGGGAACTGACGAGAATACTTACTAGATAAATGAAAGGATGAGCAAATATCTGTCAAAATCCATTAAGGAACTATTAACAAAGAGCTTATCAACATACATAATGCCTTTGTCAATCCATTCCTTCCAAAAAAGGGCTTTGTTATTCATCTTAAGGGAGTGATTGTACCATAATGGTGAGAGGGAGTGTAAATGTGATTGAGAAAAAGAGGAGCAAAAAAATGAGAGTGAAAGCGCCCTGGAGAGTTTGAAAGTGGGTGATAGAAGGCGTTTAGGAGGTTAAGATAAGTGGGTAGCTGCAAGGAAGGGGAAAGGCAAAAGTTGTGCTAGCGCTAAGGCACTCCATGCATTGATAGGGGGAGAGGATGAATCGGATAGGAATGGCCAGATTTGTTTTAAAGTGAAGGAAGAATGAAAACGAACAAGGTTGGAAAAATGTACCCCTCCCAAGTGTTTTGGATGTTGAAGGCGAAACAGGGATATCCTGGATTTACGGTTGTTCCAGAGAAAACAAACGAGGGTGCGATTGATAAGCGTGAAAAAGTAAGCGGGAGGGAAATGGGCAGTATAGAGAGGTAGAAATTAATAATGGGGAGAAGCATCATTTTAATGGTTGCCAGTCTACCCCACCAGGATAAAAATAGGGGAGACCAACGTTCTTCAAGAGTAGAGAGCTTGGAAAGTATATCTTTATGATTTATTTTAATGGTATCTTTGATAGAATTGGCATATAAAACACCCAAGCATTTGATACTCGTCAGTGTTGAAACATATGTGAAGAACAATACTTATTAAGAGGTAAAACATCTGACTTATCAATATTCAACTTATATCCAGAAACTGAGGAGTATTCATTGAGTAAAGAAAAAAGGGCAGCTAAAGAGGTAGAAGGGTTAGAGATATAATGTAAAATATCATCAGCATATGCTGTGAATTTTATATCTAGTGATTTATATACAAAACCAGAATAAGAGGTGGGATGCCGAATTTTTTCAAGAAAAGGTTCTAAGGCTAAAATAAAATGCAGGGGAGACAAAGGACAACCTTGTCTGGTACCCCTATGTAGAAGGAAGTAAGCTGACTGAGCACCATTAACCCAAATAGAAGTAGAGGGGGCTGAATATAGTAAATGGATTAGATTGATGATATGGGGACTGAAGCCATGCCAACGTAGAGCCCCAAACCTAAAATCCCAATTGACCCTGTTGAATGCTTTCTCAGCATCAAGGGTGATGGCGGCGAGGGGGGTATCCATCTTGGAAGAAAGATGAATAATATTGAGGAGGGTTCTAGAATTATCCGTGATAGATCTACCTTTAACGAAACCGGATTGATAAATATTAATGAGGTCTGGAACAATAGTATTCAAACGAGAAGCTAAGATTTTTGCATATATATTACAATCTGTAATGATTAAAGAAATGGGCCGATAATTTTTGCAAAGGAAGGGATCTTTGTCTTTTTTAGGAAGTAAGCATAACATGGCTTGAGTAAAAGAACCTTTGGATTCACCCATGGAGAGAAAGGAGGCTATCAAGGAGGATAAGTGAGGTATTAAATAGTTTTTAAATTGAAAATAAAAGCGAACGGTGAAACCGTCAGGGCCAGGAGACGTATCTTTGGGTAAAAGAGTGATTGCTTGCAAAATCTCCTTTTCAGAGATGGGGGCATCAAGTGAAGAGAAATCAAGATCTGTGGAAGAAGATAAAGGTATATTGAGAAAGAAAGAGTCTATTTGAGAATGAGACGAAGTTGATTCAGGTGTATATAAGGAAGAGTAATACTGAACAAAACAATCAAGAATCTTATCACCCGTGCTGTGGCGATTTCCATGAGCATCAGTAATGACAGCAATGTTGGATTTTTGTTTCTTAATTTTGAGATAATTAGCAAGAGATCTGCCGGCTTTATTACGCCCTCCATACATTTTAGAGTTAAATTTTAAAAGGTGATTGCAGGCCGCCTCACACTAGAATTTATTAAATTGAAGTTTCGCTTTGATAAGGGAAGAAAGGGCTTTAGGAGAATTAGATGTATAAAAAATATGCTCCAGATCTTTGATCTGTTTAAGGATACGGGAGGATTTAGAAAGGGCCTGCTTCTTTTTACGAGAAACAAAGTCAATAATAAAACTTCTGGCTGAAGCTTTAAAAGCATCCCAAACGAAATGGAACTGGGAGGTAGAGTTAAGATTAGTATGAAAGAATTCATCTATAAAAAGAGTAAATTGATCAATAAATTGAGGGTCTAGAAGGAGAGAGTTATTGAAACGCCAACGACGGGAACTGGGAGTAGGTAAAGGTAAATCAATATCAAGAATAACGGGGGCATGGTCAGAAAGAAGAATCGAACCAATTTCAATATTTGTCATAAATTGAAAGGTATGTTGAGTGAGTAAAATATTATCAACCCGGGAATGTTATGTATGGACAGGGGAGAAAAAGGAAAATTCCAGGGTATCCGGGTGGGACAATCTCCAGGAGTCGATTAAACCTCTTGAAGAAATTGCTTTGTAAAAGGACTTTTGCAGTTTGTTAGGAATATATCTGGTCTGAGATTTACGGTCCAGGAAAGGGTCCATTAACTGATTACAATCACGTCCAACAATTAGATCAACACTGGTGTGAGAGGATAGAAATCTAGAGAAGTCATTCCTAAAGGTGAGATCAATACCATTGGGACCATAAACATTGCAGAAGGATAAATCAGAGTTATTAACTGTAACATCTAAATACAACCACCTACCATTTGAATCTGAAATCTCATTTTTAAGCTGAATTGACAATGATTTGTGAAACAAAATAATAACACCATTCTTATTATTAACGGAAGGCGAGCAGAATACATCACCCACCCATTGCTTGCATAGAGAGGAAAGGTCTTTTTGGGAAAGGTGAGTTTCTTGTAACAAAGCAACTTGGCATTTTAATCTTGCTAAATGAGATAAAACCCGTTGTTTTTTAACCGGGTTCCGAAGACCTTTAACATTCCAAGATATCACACGAAGACCTTTCATTTAAAAGAAAAAAGAAAGATATGCATGAAAATAGAAAAAAAATAAGGAGAGCGGAGATAAACCCAAACAGAAGATAAACAGCATAGGAGAGGAAGGAGAGACAGCTGAAAGAAAGGAAATGCGCCTGAGAAAATAAAGTACACCACTACCATAATACAGAGAAAGAGAGTAGGGGAATTGTAAAAAAGAAAAAAAAATGAAAGGATGAAGCAGAGTTTGAGCATGAAAAATAAAGGGAACTAGAACTGTAAGAGCAGAAGTAAATAAAGAATGCCATGAGAAAAGGAAAAGAATGAGAGGAAAGAAAGAGCGAAAGAAAGGAGTGGGTGATCGAAACTCCCCTGAGATAAAGTGAAGAGAAAAAAAGATGGTGAAAAACCAAAAGGCTTTAGCCATGAAGGACAAAACGAGTAGGACAATAAAGTGAGAGCGGGAGCAGCAAAAGACAAATGGCCGCACAGCAAAAGGGAAAGTCAAATGCATGGTCTCAAAAACATTAAATACAGGGGAGGCAGAAAAAAAATACAATTGGGACTGGAGACCAAACACGACAATGTAAATCAAATGAAGGAAACTTACCAAACAAATGAGAAAAGAAGGCAGCGTACCGGGAAGTACATAACATACAACGGAACAGCACATTGAGGGGAAGATGGAAACAAAACAATCGGAGAGGAGACCTAAAAAACAGGTGAGAAGAACAAGAACACATTACAATGAGGAACAACATGACTAGAAATTTATAAACAAAGACAAAAATACAGAAACATTAAGAACTGCTGTGTTCCATGGAGTCATCTTTATGGGAGTTAATAAACTTCTGAAGGTCTGCCGGGTCATCAAAGCTTAAAGTTCTTTCTTTATAAGTTACTTTGAAAAAGCAAGGGTGAATGAGGCCATATCTAGCGTTCACGGATCTTAACGTAGGTCGTAAGTCTAGAAACTCCTTACGACACGCAGCAGTCAGCTTTGAAACATCCTGAATGAGAAAGAGTTTATGACCAGACCATAGTAACTGTTTGTGCTGTTTGGCAGAGTGAAGAATAGTCATAAGGTCAGAGTAGAGGAGAAAATAAGCGATGATGCCTCTGGGTTTGGAAGAAGTAGAAGAGTTTCTCAGTACAAGACAATGCGCCCTTTGGATATTCACATCCAGGTGCTTAGGCAGTCCAGTGGCAGGTAAGACTTGTGACTTTAAAAATTGGATGATGTCTGACCCCTCAGAATTCTCCGGAACACCATAAATGCGCAGATTGTTGTGCCTATTGCGATTTTCCAAATCCTCAGAGGTTTTCTTGAGCATTTCAACTTCCTTAGTGAGGGTAGCAACCTTGGCAGCAACATCTTGGGTGTCACCGATTTGTTGTTCAACATCTGATATCCTCTTATCCAGGTTAGACCATTTATCGTCCAATCTCTGCAAGGTAGTGGTGGTATCAGCCATAAAGGGGCTTATGAGGCGTAGCTCCTCCATTATGTCTTCAAGAGTCACAGTGAGTGGAGACTTAGAGGGAGAAGGAGGGTCTTTTTTGAGGCGCTTACCAGAGGAAGTAGGGTCCTTACGTGTAGCTGGAGCGTTATTTGAAGCTTTTGAGTTGTGTGCGTGTTCCATTGTGGCGAACGCTGAGAGGACCAGTGAAGAAGTGAAGAGATAGCGAACCACTTGAGTGCATAGGTGATAAAATGACCCAAAAAGTCACAGCAGCCAAGTGAAAATGCACACAAAAAAGATTAAGTGCCCAAAAATATAGCAATCTGCCCAAGAATGCTAACGCAGACATGTAGATCAAGGAATGTACCTCAGAGACCAGTGACGCACATTCAAAGGAATGATGCTGAGGTAAAAAGAGAGCCAGGAAACAGCCATAAGTAGTCATATAAGGTAAATATCTTGAGGTTGCAGCATGAGTTGGAAAACAAAGGAAGCTGGAGGATCATTTTCATATAAGAGAGGAAAAAAATCTCTTGAAAAAAAAACGAGTGAAAAATAAAAAATAAAATGGCGGCCGTTATCGAAGATAGAAGTTTTAACTCTTTTCAAC
The DNA here is from genome assembly GCF_964263255.1 of Lissotriton vulgaris. Classification (NCBI taxonomy): domain Eukaryota; kingdom Metazoa; phylum Chordata; class Amphibia; order Caudata; family Salamandridae; genus Lissotriton; species Lissotriton vulgaris. Next base: position 858,016,102 of record NC_141695.1, read on the forward strand.
AAGAAAAAATGCAATTTAGACATGTAAAAGCATACCCAGCAGCAGAGGGGCGTTTCCGATTCCATAATCCGCTGTTTGAATGGGAGGACGCTGGCAAGAAACGCGTCCTTCGTGAATAGGCGCCGCCTGAAATCGCGGAGCTCAAGTGGGAGCGGCCATTTTGTCTGCCGCGTCGCGCGCTCTCCTCAACAATAGTATTTCTAAACGTGAGTTGCGAAGACTTTCACGGTACTGCAGCAACTCTTCTTAACCTAGTTTTCCATGCAAACAATAGAACAATGGTTCTAAAAGTCGTCTTTTGCTGTGCCTGGTGATTGGGTGCTCCGTGGTTCAAAGATTCACGTAGAACCAGGGCACAAGTCCTAAAAAAAAGAAGTGGGGGGATGCTGTCACCGGAAGTGATGTCATGACAGGAAGTGACGTCACGAAAGGTGCCTTGCACAATCGGGCTCATTGCCTCCCCTCGCTCACCCCTTAAATGCGATTGCATCTGAGAAATCAGCTCGTGAGCAGCGTACTGTGAGCTCCATTCTCCTCGTCCCTGAGAGGCCAAAGAGTGAAGTCCAGCTCTCTGGCAGGGGGGACGTCGTCCACCCGGTAAAATAAGTGAGGGGATGCCCTCCACCCACGTGGTACCCCGACTCAAGCCCTGTGTAGAATCATGATTGTCCATGGAGGGTGAGCCCAGGCACTTTCATATAGTGGTAGGTTGTCGGTTATCAGTGCCCCGAATGAGTAGAGAACACAGGCAAGTGTGGTAAGCGCTAAGAGAGAAAAGCCCGCAAATGTTTGTATGTAGTTTACTTGTTGCAGCTGTGATCCTCAACAACTCCATTCCATTTTTCAGCTCCTCTGCTCATCAGTGGATTTCTAGGTTTCTCACTCACGCAGTCCCTGCCTGTGGCTGTAAAAGGGTTGATATGGTAAGTCCATGTTAAAGGTTATATCCAATATGATTTTGTTTACATTCATTTCATTTGGTGGACATTTTTTGATAACAAGGGAATAAGGTGAGTATTAATGGTTAGTGTGAATGGAGCAACTAGTCATTTAATATTAACGAGATGGGAGAGATTAATTGCTTTATTGTCTCCAAATATGGGTTCTACTGGTTTTTTTTTGGTTCTGTGGGGTAGTTTGTTTGTGTGACTCAGGGTTACGCTCTGCAGTGAATGATACTTTTGGCTCATAAGGTGGAAGAATGGGCCTGGTCATTGCAGTCAGAATTTTTGCACTGGCCCAGGGCAGACTCTGAAAGTGGGTTCTTGAGGTCACTTTTGGCACTTAGGTACTGGAATTTTAAACCAGCATTGGCAAAGCCAATAGGTTGCTGCAATGCCCAAGCTTTCGGCCATGACTTTGTGGGTATCTTTTAGCCATGTTGTCTAGCAGCACATCTACTGTTTAGCATGGCTGAAAGTCACTGAAAGCTCTAAATCACAAGATGTTGAGCTGACCCAGAGTCTCTTCGCCTGCCCCTCGTAACACAAAAAAGCGCAATGACGTGCCCTTCTCTGGCTGTATCAAAGCGCTTTTTTCACTGACTTTCCGCAATGCTGAACAGAAGATATGCTGCAAGATGACATGGCTAAAAGGCATTTACATTGACATGGCCAATAGCTCAGGCAGGGAAACAGTCATTACAACGCTGCCTTTTCCACGCATAACCTTAACCACGCATGCATTGAAGCATGCATGAAGCGAGGATGTGATGTAACAGCTAGAGCTTACGAACAAAACAAGGACCCCCTGATAAGGATACAATTCCTGGGTCAGGGCAATAAATTATAGGAAATAAAACACCCAGGCAACAAATATACACTGGCAAAGTATCAGACAACAAATTAAATAAAAAATAGTGAAGCACTGAAATTAGCACGAAAGTTTCAATTTAATAAATTGTATAAAAATATCATGAACAGATTTATTGACATTTGGATTAAAAAGGCAATAAAAAAGTTTCTCAATTGATATAATACAAGATTTGTTTTGGTTTCTTTAGTGGAGTGATACAATGTGGAGATGGTTCCGTCTACGCGTTTCGACACAGTAGGAGTGTCTTCCTCTGGACACTACCATCTTATCACTGGAAATAGAATTAACAATATTTAGAATATTATATTTCTGTGCTAAACAGTACATGATTATTCGAAACAACTTTGCCAGTGTTTTGTGATACAATAACTTGATGGTCCTCATAACATGTATTCATTCTGTTGTTTTGATGGGAACTATAACTTTTTTTAGAGACATAATTCCATTAAAACATAAATCAATTTATCATAAAAAGAGGCATGATTTTATAGCCAAGAAAACAGTTTTACGGCATATGATCTGATTAGAACATATATTATTTTACAATTAAAACAGTTGTTATTTGACAACCGAAGGGTGAACGTAATTCATAGATAGAGTTATCATACAGATTTATAATAGTCGAGAAAACACAATAGTAAAATGGGAGAAAAAGCAGTATGCAATATTTATAGAAAGGAGAGATCTAGTATCGCCAATTGAGTCACGCCTTAGATATATTAATTTTCTTTATCTAGCTGTACTAAGTTACGGATATTAAAGACTTACTCCGGAAAATAGTTTCCGCAAATAAACTGCCCCCCTTTTCTGATTTATAACTAAGAATTTTTCTTTGCTACAGATAAAACGTTACCATTAAGATTCCAGGAAAAGAAATTCAACGACATAAGGAGCGCGTAAATCATGGAGTAGCTGCATTTCAGGTATTCCCGCTCCACTATAGCGATCCAATATGTAATGCAAGTGAAAATCTCACACACATCCATCACGTTAATACAGAAATAGCTTAATTCGATCTATTTGACATAAGTAAGCGAACTAGAGAGACCATAAAATAAATTGGTGTGTTTTTTCATCCATTTATTGCCACTTGTACCTTGACTATTAAATATCTATTCTCTCTCTGACTTATAGTCTGGCTTAGACTTAACAGTTGGTTCTGTATGGTTTTTTTCCTAATAATTATTAGCAGAAAAAGAAAACCCAGTTTGATCTTCGTGATTATACCTACCTGGACCAAAAGATTCCATATTTTTGGAAGATACAACATAAGGTAAATATCGACATTTTATATTTGATACCAGTCATGCGTTTCCTACTGACTCACGGTTTCTGTAACACACATTTACCTAATTCCCCCTCCCTGTTACTTCCTTGAAACTAGGGTCTATCTCACAAATTAAAGTTAAATAGATAATAAGATTCCCTACCACTTTCAATATAAAAGGATAATAACACTGTTAGGAAAAGTCGACAGGAGGTTCACTAGATCTCTCCTTTCTATAAATATTGCATACTGCTTTTCCTCCCATTTGCTATTGTGTTTTCTCGACTATTATAAATCTGTATGATAACTCTATCTATGAATTATGTTCCCCCTTCTGTTGTCAAATAACAACTGTTTTAATTGTAAAATAATATATGTTCTAATCAGATCATATGCTGTAAAACTGTTTTCTTGGCTATAAAATCATGCCTCTTTTTATGATGAATTGATTTATGTTTTAATGGAATTATGTCTCTAAAAAACAACAGAATGAATACATGTTATGCGGACCATCAAGTTATTGTATCACAAAACACTGGCAAAGTTGTTTCGAATAATCATGTACTGTTTAGCACAGAAATATAATATTCTAAATATTGTTAATTCTATTTCCAGTGATAAGATGGTAGTGTCCTGAGGAAGACACTCTTACTGTGTCGAAACGCGTAGACGGAACCATCTCCACATTGTATCACTCCACTAAAGAAACCAAAACAAATCTTGTATTATATCAATTGAGAAACTTTTTTATTGCCTTTTTAATCCAAATGTCAATGAATCTGTTCATGATATTTTTATACAATTTATTAAATTGAAACTTTTGTGCTAATTTCAGTGCTTCACTATTTTTTATTTAATTTGTTGTCTGATACTTTGCCAGTGTGTATTTGTTGCCTGGGTGTTTTATTTCCTATAAGTAACAGCTAGAGCTGCCAACAGGGGAAATAGGGAACCATGTTCGAATCTTGAGGTCGGCTGAACAGTTTATGATTCTGGGAAATTCAGTTACACTTCCCTTGCATATGACAATGAATACATCATCGTGTGATGTAACTGGTGAGCACTTAAAGCACTCCAATACCATTGGCTGGTTTTAGCACTATGGCAAGATGGAGGACAGAACAAAAGCTCCAATGATATTGGATAATGCAAAAAAAAGCAGCAGCAACGAGGGAGGTAGTCTGGGACGGGTAAAGCAAGGAAGCAGGAGTGGATGGGGAGATAGCCAAGTAACCATGGAAGAGGGCAGGAGGGAGCAACAATGAGGGGAAAAAATACCTTGAGTGAAGCAGGATCAGCAACAAAAAAATGAATGTGTCATTGTGGAATGTAACTGGTGAGAGCTTAAAGTGCTCCAATGCCATTGGCTCATGTTCATACTATGTTCATACTATGGCAAGACAGAGGGCAAAGCAACTTTTTAACCCATTCGGTGCATCGGGTGGCTCCAGGCTGTCCAATCACATGGCACAGGGAATCCCTCTGGTGCGGGCACCAGAGGGATTCCCTTTCAGCCCCAACAGCCTTAGGAGCTGAAGAAGAGCTTCCCCAGCTCCCGAGGCTGTTCCCCTGGTTTCTGTGCAATGACGATCAGCACGAATGTAGCGCTGACGTCATTGCACAGAAACCAAAACTTAAATGAGCTGATAGGCTTATTTCAGTTTCACTTTGTAAGTGCTCAGGGGGCTATCTCAGCCCCCCGAGCACTTAGAAAGTCAGGAAAGGTATCATTGAAAAGGGGAGAATATTTCCCCTTTTCACTGGTATCCCTCCTTAGTGGATCCCTGCCTCTGGATCACCCCAGGAGGTCGATACCCAAGCAGGGTTCCACCCACTAGACAGCAGGGAGGGAGAGCAGCCCCTAGGGCAAGAGCCTTTGCTCTCCCAAATTTTGGGGCTTAGAAATTCAGTCTTTCTGCCCCCCCATTGGGGCAGATGGTGGCAGTAGCCCCCAATCTGCACCCTCCGGGGGCAGAGAGTCCACTAGGTCCAGTGATTTTTTTTCTTTATATAATTACAGGGGTGGGACCTGCCTAAGATGGGAATCCCAATAAGCCCACACCCCACAGCAAAATTCCAGTCTTTCTGCCCTCCATGGGGGGCAGAAATCCCACTAGATCCAGGGATTTTTTTGCATTGCTACAGGGCCGGGGGCTGCCCAAGATGGGCATGACAATGCCCCGTGAAATTCCAGTCTTACTGCCCCCCTGGGGGCATAAGAGGACAGTTGCACCCCAATCTGACCCCAGGGGAGAAGAAAGCCCACTAGAGGCCAGAAAGTTTTGTTATATTTGATTTAGGGATGGGGGCTGCCCAAGATACTGCTAATCAATAGGGGGAGGAGGAGGGTCTGATCCTTCAGTCTCCTATTTTCAGTACAGTTAATCAATGGGGAAAGATCACTTGTCCTGCATAAACCAGGTTATGCAAGACTTAGGTAGTGTGTCTCCGGTAAAAAACCCTCATGCACGTGATGGGTAGTCTGGGTAGCGGTATATCTTGGTTCTCCGCTATGTGACACGTGCGTGCATAATCATAGGGTTTTGTTTTAGGTATGCAGCCTCCACCAGGAGGATCTTACCCATGGTATAAAAACAGTAGTGACCCAGTGATGTGGACAAAGTGTAGATTAAAAATACACGTACAGCCAGACATAGAGCTTTATTTAATCTGGATTCGGGTAGCCCCTGATTGGGGAATGCTCTAGATTTGTGTTCTATAGAAAGACTAGAATTCAGAGCGCACTAGCATTAGTGAAATAAAATGGCCAACATGTTTCAGCCCCTTTTGCCGGAATTCGGACTTACGGGCTTTCTTTAAGACCACTCTAGAAAAATGTGTGAGAGTGGCGTTGGTCTACAATGGCTATTGCAAACACAAAACAGAAAAAAGGGAAATTATGCAGGACAAGTGATCCTTCCCCATTGATTAACTGGCTTCCCAAGATAGGCATACCAATGCCCCCACCCTCATCAGCAAAATTTCAATCTTTCTGTCCTCCCTGGGAGGCAGATGGGTGTAGGAAATTTGTGTCATCCCAGTGATCCCACAACTTTCCCACACAGAAATTTGAGAAAAAAAGTGATTTTGTCAATTTAATTTGAGGTTTGCAGGAGATTCTGGGTAGGAAAATGTTGGGGGTTCCAAGCAAGCCATACCTCCTTGGACTCCCTGGGTGTCTAGTTTTCAGAAATGTTTGGGTTTGGTAGGTTTCCCTAGATGGCCAGCGATCCCGGGGCTAAAAACCCAGGTGACCGCCCTTGCAAAACCAGGTCATTTTGTGATAGGTAATTTTGATGTCTACTCAATACATTTTGGGCCCTTGCCTGTCACGGGTACTTGGGTCACCCCCAGGAGTGAGGTACAATTTTTTTGGGAGACCTGGGGGAATGCTGGGTGGTAAGAAATTTGTGTCAGCCCAGTGTTCCCATAACTTTCTCACTCAGAAATTTGAGAATAAAATGTGAGTTATTTAGCTAAATGTGAGGTGTGCAGGGGATTCTGGGTAGGAAAACATTGGGGGGGGGGGGGGGGGTTCAATGCAAGCCATACCTCCCTGGACTTCCCCAGGTGTCTTATTTTCAGAAATGTGTGGGTTTGGTAGGTTTTCGTAGATGGGCACCGAGCCCGGGGCCAAAAACCCAGGGGACCCCCTTGCAAAACCAGGTCTATTTGTGATAGGTAATTTTGATGTCTGCTCAATATGTTGAGGGCCCTTGTCTGTCATGGGTACTTGAGCCACCCACACGAATAAGATATCATTTTTGTCGGGAGACCTGGAGAAACGCTGGGTGCAAATTTGTGCCAGCCTAGTGATCCCACAACTTTCCCACACAGAAATTTGAGAAAAAAAGTTACTTTTTTAGCTAAATTTGAGGTTTGCAGGGAATTCTGGGTAGGAAAACATTGGGGGGTCAATGCAAGCCATACCCTCCTGGACTAGCCCAGGTGTCTAATTTTCAGAAATGTGTGGGTTTGGTAGGTTTCCCTAGATGGCTGCCGAGCATGGGGCCTAAAACACAGAGGACCCCCTTGCAAAACCAGGTTGTTTTGTGATAGGTAATTGTGATGTCTCCACAATATGTTTTGGGCCCTTCCTTGCCGCAGGCACTTGGCTCGACCACACGAGTGAGGTACCATTTTCATCAGGAGACTTTGGAGAATGCTGGGTGTGTGCAATTTTGTGAATCCACACAGATTCAAGAACTTTCCATCAAAGCAATGTTGGGAAAATGTTTTTGTTTACAAAGTTTGAGGTTTGCAAGGGATTCTGGGTAACAGAACCTGGTTAGAGCCACACAAGTCACCCCCTCCTGGATTCTTCTGGGTGTCTGGTTTTCAAAGATGTATTTTTTTTATGTTTCCATAAGTGCCAGCAGAGCTATGGGTCAAAATCCACAGCTATGCCCTTTGCCAAAATTGGGTCCGTTTTCACTGCAAAAATGTGGTGTGTCCACGTTGTTTTTTGGGCCATTTCCTGTCACGGGCCCTAGGCCTACCCACACAAGTGAGGTACCATGTTTTTTTTATCGAAAGACTTGGGGGAATGTGTGGTGGGTAGAATTTTGTGGATCAACACAGATTGCAGAACTTCCCCTCTCAGAAATGTGAGGAAAATGTGTTTGTTTTTTACAAAGTTTGAGGTTTACAAGGGATTCTGGGTAACAGAACCTGGTGAGAACCAGAGGCATCACCCCATCCTGAATTTCCCTGGGTGTCTAGTTTTCAAATATGTATAGTTTTGGTATGTTTCCCTAGGTGCTGGCAGCGCTAAGTTCCAAAATCTACAGCTAGGCACTTTGAAAAAAAAGGGTCAGTTTTCACTGTAAAAATGCGGTGTGTCCACATTGCGTTGTGGGCCTTTCTTGTCGCAGGCACTAGGCCTATCCACACAAGTGAGGTACCATTTTTATAGGAAGACTTTGGGGAATGCTGGGTGGATGGAATATCGTAATTCCGTGCAGATTCCAGAGCTTTCCATCACAGCAATGTGAGGAAATGTTTTATTTCTTTTTACAAAGTTTGGGCCATATTGCGGGCATTAGGCCTACCCACACAAGTGAGATACTATTTTTATCTGAAGACTTTGGGGAATGCCAGGTGGGTGGAATTTTGTGGATCCACACAGATTCCAAAACTTTCCATCACAAAAATGTCAGGAAAATGTGTTCTTTGACAAAGTTTAAGGTTTGTAAGGGATTTTAAGTAACAGAATCTGGTGAGAGCCAGACAAATCACCCCATCCTGGATTCCTCTCAGTGTTTAGTTTTAAAAAATGTATAGGTTTGCTGGGTTTCCCTAGGTGCCGTCAGAGCTAGGGTTACAAATCTACAGCTAGGCACTTTGCAAAAAAAGGGTCAGTTTTCGCTGAAAAAATGTGATGTGTCCATCTTGCATTTTGGGCTGTTTCCTGTCACGGGCACTAGACCTACCCACACAAGGGAGGTACCCTTTTTATTGGGAGACTTTCGGGAACACAGATATGTGGAGCAACTGTTATCACCTATTGACTCCGATGCATTTCAGCCTTCCAAATGTAAGACAATGTGTAAAAAGAGGTCACTTTGAAACATTTCCTATAATTCACATGCTAGTATGGGTACCCATAAAATCGGAGATGTACAAATAGCTACTGTTTCTAAACTCTACATTTTGTTCCCATTTCAGAAATACATAGGTGACTTTCATACCAATTTTTCACTCTTTATATTTTTCCAAATGAATTGCTATATACCAGTAAATAATAAAGAAACATTGCAAGACGCCTGCCAGTTATTTTCTCTGAGTTCCTCAGGTTCTTGGTGAACTTACAAGTCCTATGTATCCCCACAACCAGAAGGGTCCAGCGGATGTAAGGGTATATTGCTTTTAAGAATCTCTCATACTTAGAACAAGTTACAGGTGAAAATGTTGGCACAAATGGCTTTTTTTCAACTCCATTTCAATTTTTCCTCTTTTCAACTGTTAGTTTCTATTACCAAAAGCCCTTGAAGGATCTACACAAATGACCCCTTGCTGAATTCAGATTGGTTCCTACTTTTCTGAAATGTATAGCTTTCCAGGATCTATTATTGCTTTCATACCCATTTCTCCCACTAACTGGAAGGAGGTTGAAAGCACAAAAATAGGCTGTGTCCCAGTAAAATGGCAAAACTGTGTACCAAATGTTGGTTTTCTGACAAAAGTCTGTCTATCCCTGAAAGCTCGGAAGATGGTGATTTCAGCACTACAACCTGTTTGTTGATACCATTTGCAGGGGAAGAAAACAGACGTTTTTATCAGCAGCCCTTTTTCCCCATTTTTCTTGAAAAAAACAATATTTTGCTGTATTTTGGATAATTTCTTGCCCCCCTCTGGGTGTATCAACAAACCCTGGGTACCTTTAAAGTCCACTTGATGTAGGAAGAAAGGGAAGAAAATTTGGCGTGGATACCTTATGTGGTCAAAAAGTTACATGGGCCTAAGCGCAAACTAACCCAAATAGCCAAAAAAGGGCTTTGCGCAGGGGGGGAGGCCTAGCAGTAAACGGGTTAAGAAATGCATTATTTTTTGTGCACATACATTTATTGTAGTGATATGTGTATATCTGTACAAGAGCGACTATGGCAAGACGGAGGATGGAACAATACCATCGGATCACACAAACAAATAATAAACAAAGCTATTCGTGTTTTAACAACTTTTTAACCCCTTCACTGATAGGCCTTTTCCTCCCCTGTGCTAAGTATTTTTTGGGCAATTTGGGGTAGTTCACGCTCAGGTCCCCATCATTTTCTGTACACATAAGGTACCCACACCAAATTTGTGTACCCAGGGTTTGTGAATTCCTCTAGAGAGGACAAAGAAATTAGCCAAAATGCAGCAAAATGTTTTTTTTTGGGTGGAAATGGGAAAAAAGTGCTGCTGAAGAAAAGTTTTTTTTTCCCTACCAATGATATCAATGAAGGGTTTATGGTGCTAAGATCACCATCTTCTCAGCTTTCAGGAACATGCAGACTTTTGTCAGAAAACCAACATTGTCCACACAGTTTTGGCATTGTACTGGGACAAAGCCTATTCTTCCTATTTTTTGTGCTTCGAACCTTCTTCCAGTTAGTGGCACAAAATTGATGTTACACCAATAATGGGTATCAGAAATCTATACATGTCTGAAAAGTAGTCAACATTTTAAATTTAGCAAGGAGTCATTTCTGTAGATACCTCAAGGTTTTCCTATAGAAACTATTAGTTGAAATAAAAACATATTGAAGGAGTTAAAAAAACAGCTATTTGTGCCTACATTTTCACCTGTAACTTATCCTAAGTATGGCAGATTCTTAAAAGCAATATACTGGTACATCGGCTGGACCCTTCTGGTTGCAGGGAAATATAGGAATTGTAGGGTCACCAAGAACCCAAGGTACCTAGAGCCAATAACTGAGCTGTACCTCTCAATGGTTTTTCATTGTGTACAGGGTATACAGCAATTAATTTGGTAAAATATGTATTTCCTAAATGGGAACAAACTATGGAGTATAGAAGCAGTGGTTATTTGCCCATCTCCAGATTTTTGGGTATGCAAACTAGCATGTGAATTAGAGGGCATTTTTCAAAATGACATTTTTTTACAGACTATCTTACATTTGGAAGGCAGAAATGCATTAAAAGTCAATTAATAATAACACTTATTCTACTATTCTGTGTTTCCTGAAGTCTCCCGATACAAATGTTACCTCACTTGTGTGGGTGGGCCTGCAACAGGAAACTTCACAAAATGTAATGCAACGTGGGCACATCACATTTTTCCACTGAAAACTGACCCTTTCTTTGTAATGTGCCTAGCTGTGGAGGTAGGGCCCTAATTCAGCCGGCACCGAGGGAAACCTGTGCAAAACAACAATTGATGGACAGAATGCAGAACAATGTCATACATTCACCCCAGTACAGAGATCTGAGCCTAAATCCATCGTTTTTTTGCACTCCACACCACCCCAGTTCCGACATGGCCATCTGCAAATCAGCCTTGACCCTGTGCCTCATGGGCACAGTCCAGCCCGAACTGCCAAGCCATGTCTTTCCTGGACCGGAATCAAGCATCCTAGGACCTGTTTCTGGCTATCAGCCGTCTTCAACCAGGATAGCTTGACTCCAGTGGTGTGGAGAGCATGCGACTCACGTCTGAGCATACCCATCCCACTCGGGGTGACAAATGCAAAACAACAATTGATGGACAGAATGCAAAACAATGTCATACATTCACCCCAGTACAGAGGGAAATCTAGCAATCCTGAACATTTTTAGGTCTCGCCTCTCAATGCGCATGCGCATTGAGCGGAGCAAGACTATAGGGGCTTAAACAAGGTTTAACTAGACTGGTGATTTAATGCTGTGCCCGTGCGCTCTTAGGTCAATGCGTCAATGCGCAAGCGCATTGACCAAAAATGCGCGTGCACATCATCAAATCGCCATCTGTTCCCCAACAGCACTCCTCCCACACCTTTGAAGTGAAGCTTAGCTTCACTTCAAAGGCCCCTGCTGCTTCACACTATTCACGGCCTCCAGGCCGTGTCTCTCCCTCATCGCCGCTCTCCCCGCTCCGCCCCCTGCTGCGGCTGTGTCGCATTTCTCCTCCCCCCTCCCCACAGCAATGCCCTCCGTCTTGTTCTTGCTGCTGCCTAATTCGTTGGATCAGTTACCTGCGTGCCTTAGGCGCACGGGCCAATCGCCGTTTCTTTACAATGTCTCTCTTCAGAGGTTGCGTGGGAGAATAATTTTTATTGTTTTAATTGATGCTTTCTGCTGCCGCAAACTGTGCCATCTCAGCCCACAGCAGGAGGCACGAGCCCTGTTTTCTTTAATGAACACCGCTCCCAACGACATTTTTAACATAAGCACCGGTCTTAACAACTCTCACGCCGGGTATCCCTTCCCTGTCCCATTCGGCTCTGAGCCTGCCCACCCTCCTTCCCTATACTGTGTCATCTCTCCGAATCACAAGGGGCTGCCTGCCTGCTCCTCCCCTAATTATTCACGGCCGGCCGGCCGTACGTTCACTTTCACGGCCGGCAGGCCGTGTCTCGTTTTATTTTATATTCATGGCTTGTTTTTGTTTGCAAAAAGCGTGATCTGCCTCTAACCAATGGCCTCCACTAATCCCCCTACCCCCCCCTTCTCCCCCGCCAAAAGTACTGAAAGGAATTGTCTCCAGACACCCAAGCTGCATAGCAGCATAAGTGGAAAGCACACCAGAGAAAATCGCGAGTGTGGATTGGACAGCTCATTTATTGTGACTTTGGCACGTTGGCAATCAAGACGATGAAATCCTCCTACTCGTCAGCGCTCTGGTGGATTGTCCAGGCAGCCCTGCTGACTCCCTTGCGTGTGTTTGAAGTTTCACGAGCTCGCCTGCTTGTGCCTGGTCTGGATGTCACTGCACTCTGAAGAACATCACTGGGCTTCCAGTCGTGTGGATCTGGGATGTTTCTGCATGGCGCAGGCATGTGCACAATGCCTTGCTTTATGGGGTTTGCTCCCAGAGAAGAGCAGAATCCACGTGTGACGTCTGGTGCACGCAGGCCTCCCTGTTTGATTTATTTGATCCCCCACTTTTGCTTTTCACGCTACTTATCCAAGCTTTTATTTTTTGATTTGGCCAACAAGGCTGTCATTTTATTTTAATGTGTGCAATTGGTTGCATGACTGACTGGCAGCGGCTGCGCGAGCTGAACAACTGTGATATTTAGGGGGTTCCAGTGACAAATCAGTTTAGTTAAATGATGGTACCTGGTAGAGATTTCCAAAAATGCGCCAAAGGAAGTTCGCTAGATGGCTGTATTGAACTGCAGCGCTATGCTATGAAAACATCCCTGGAATGCACCACAGCCAAAGGCCTAGAGACAGTTCATCCTAGAAATTCGATGGGCTTGTGTAGCAAGTTTTCCTAAGGCTACTAATGCTACTGTGAGAGATTTCTTTACTTGAGTCACCGGCAGGGGTGCACTTAACCATTTTACCAGGTGCCTCTTGTGTGTAAGTGTAGCCGAGTGTGTTTTGTCATCGCCCATTGCTGAAGCTACCTTTCCACCGGCCTAGGTCATGTGACGCCTTTATATCGGCCTAGATAATTAATTTACATTCATCGTATGTAAAGGAATATTGACTCAGTAAAGGCTGATAACTGAAGACCGGTACGTCGTGTATTAGTGGCAATTCCCTCTTGCCTTGTGAATAAACGACTGCCACTTGTTAGCACTGCTGCAAAATTATCAAAAGGACAGAACTGGTGTGCACGGTCTTGATGTTCCTGTTTTGCTTTTGCCAAGGCAGGTTATATCACGACATCAGCATTTCATGTAGCACGCATCGGTCATATGCATGGCCTCGTAGCATTTTCGAAGCCTGGTCGGCTTTTTCACGATTTTGGAGTCTCTCAGTGGCAGGGGTCATGGTGATATGGTGTCATTGTGTGTGGTCAGTGTAGTGTTTTGTTTAGTGATGGTTCGTATTGTTTTTGTGCAAGAAATATGATGCATCTGAACCTGGAAGGAGTGTTTGTAGTGTATCTTGTCAATGGATAAAATAGGATGTTGACGTATGCCTTGTTTCAAGAGGGTGAACAACTGTAGATTGCATGTTCAAAGCGTTGTGGAACACTCTGTTCACGCGGGATGCAGCCACTGTTGAAATGCGTTGTTAACGCGTTTTCAATCAAATAATACATGTTCAATGGATAAAATAGGATGTTGACGTGTGTCTTGTTTCAAGAGGGTGAACAATTGTAGATTGCCCAGCATGTTCAAAGCGTTGTGGAAAACTCTGTTCACGCGGGATGCAGCCACTGTTGAAATGCGTTGTTAATGCGTTTTTAATCAATTAATACATGTTCAATTGATAAAATAGGACAGTGTTTCCCAAACTGGGGTCCGCGGACCCCCAAGGGTCCGTGACACATTCCCTGGGGGTCCGTAGGCAACAGTTTTAAAAGCACAGAAAAGTTTCTTGTATAATTAGCAGCTTTCCAGCAACACTAAAAGTGTCAAGATCATGCCAGAGATTAATGTACCTGCTGGAGCGTGAGGAGAGTTTTGTTCAGTGGCAGCTTTGACTTCACTAATGTAGCACAGAGGGTTAATGTGCCTACTGCAAAGAACCTGTAACATTTATTTTAAAATGCAGTATTTTATGTGCATAGGTTCGTGGTTACTGCTTTTGTCAGAGATTCTTTCGTTACTGTGCATTTCACAAGTGACAATTGTAATGTAGCAGAGGGACCTATAAACTGTCATCAAAGAGCTGCTTGCAAACTGCATGGTACCAGTTAGTAACTTATGTTTTTCCCCAGTTATTCATTATTCTGATGCTGATAACAAGGTTTATTTTGGTGTAAATACATTTTTAATGTTGAAGGCAGTGCTAGCCACCGTGTTATGTTCTGAATAATGAGTTTGTGCTTTTCCAGACTAAGCTCTCTTTAAACATTTTATATACCCACTGATTTACATGTATGATTCAATGTCTCTATATGTGTGTGATGTAAAGTGCTCTGGCATCCTACAATTGTATGAGAGATGCTATAAAACAAATGAAATGCATGTGACAGAGGGGCTATTACTTCAATATAAAATACTAAGGGCCAGATGTTTGATCCGTTTTAATATGTGCGAACGGGTTCGCAAACCCGTTTGCGCATACAAAAACCTATTGGGCCATGTACATTGCCTATTTCACGAGTCACAATTTGTTTGCGACTTGCTAAATACGTTTTGCAATTGCTATTTTGAAGGGGCATTTCCTTCCAAATAGCGAGTCTCAAAACCATGTGCAAATGTTTGTGGTCGCAAAACATTCGCAATTACCACCTACTTCAAGTAGATGGTAATGCATTTGCAAATGGGAAGGAGTCCTCAGGGGACCTCTTCCCCTTTGCAAATGCATGCAAAATTACTTTTTAAGGGCAGGCAGTGGTCCCAGGGACCTCTGCCCGCCCTTAGAAAATGAAACGAAAATGTTTCATTTCCTTTTTCTTTAAATGCATGGTAAATGGGCTGCATTTTCTTTTTAAAACTCCTTTATTTAAAAGCAGTCCCAGACATGGTGGCCTGCAGAGCCCAGCAGGCCACCATACCTGGAGGGCCTGCCATTCCCAATGGGCTCGCAAATTGCGAGAGGCTCATTAATATTAATGAACCTCGCAATTTGCGACCCCATTGGGAATCCCAAACAGTTTTAAACACACTGTTGTACATTTCATTTAGCGACTCACAATTTGCCACTTGCCATGTGTCGCCAATTGTGAGGCGTTAAATGAAATGGTCGTACATCTGGCCACAAAATCCTTAGTATTTTGAGTATTTGTTTTGTATGCACACGTGTTTTTTTTCGAATTACTGTTTTAATATTTGAAATTTAACTCATACAAATTGCTTGGGGGTCCCCGGCTTCCAGTGGTGACCTAATGGGGGTCCTCAGGAGTCAAAAGTTTGGGAACCACTGAAATAGGATGTTGACGTGTGTCTGCTATAGGTATCACATTTGCGAAAGTTATAACTATTGGCATTGTAAATGACAAAGCTATTATTTTAGCTATTTTAAAAAACAACACATAAATAAAAAAAATGTAATTTATAAGACCAATAGCTCAAACTTTCCTAATGCGAGACCTATTGCATTTCCAATGCTTGTTTAAAACTAGACACCCAGGATGGGGTGACTTGTGTGGGTCTTACCAGGTTCTGTTACCCAGAATCCCTAGCAAACCTCAAACATTATTTTAAAAACAAATTTTCCTCAGATTTCTGTGATGTAAAGTTCTGGAGTCACAAACTTCCACTGACCCAGCATTCCCCGAAGTCTCCAGATAAAAATGGTACCTCCCTTTTGTGGGTAGGCCTAGTGCCCACAGCGGGAAGTGGCCCAAAATTAGGAATGGACGATGGACTCTTCTGCGCCCATGGAGTTCACAGAGTTTTTGTCACTTTGCGCCCTGCTTGGAGCACGAACTTTGGTAAAATTCAGCCACCAATTGCGCAGCTGAGTTTGCCGTCTGTCCACACCAATACTGTGTCATCAACATGTACAGACTGCAGAGTTCCCTTGTGGCCATGCCCGCTCTACACTGCTCTCCTCTCTTTGATGTGAGGATAGTGCGTTGCTCTTTCCTCTGCTCCGGCTCCACAGCGCCAGCATCTTCCCATCATGCTACGGTTGTAACTGCAGGCGAAGAGGAGACATGGGGTGGAGAGGCATGGACTGGACAATTTGGACATTCAAAAACAGCGAGCAGGACAGGAGCTCTGGACCTGGCCTAATGGGGAACAATCTGCAGCTCAGCCAGTAATTCGTGGTCTAAATAAAATCTGCAGCTGCATCCGCAATTTTAATAATTAATGTTGTGCCGCCTTCAACAAGCTTGTGCGGTTACACACACTAATGACGACGGTGCTGGCAAGCAATGGCTCCTGAATAATTCCCTACCTCTGCCACTGCTGCAGAGAGGGTAAACATCCTTTACGACTGTGTTACAACGCATGCCATTACCCCACAGTTTTAACTCTGCAAATTCTTTTACAATGCAGGGCTTTCCATCGCAAACCATTACAACGCATTCCCCATTACAACGCCCTGGTGCAGTTAGAATAGTAAATTTCTTTGTAATGGACTATGCCTTGTAATGAATTTCGTTGTAAAGCCCTGCGTTGTAAAAGATTTTGAGGAGTAAAAAATGAGGGGTAATTGCATGTGTTGTAAAAGTGTGTGGGGTGAAGTTTCATAATCCTGCAGAGAAAGTTGCAAGGGCTGGGGCTAAGCTCTGGATAGGAGGTGAATCAACCAAGCTGACACGTAGAAAAAAAGACTGAAGGTGAGGCCTAGGATGGAAGGGGTGCAGATGGGCAAAGGTGGGTTGAGGTGAGGGCTGTGCTCGGACATGGAAGCAGCCAGCTGAAGAGTAGACTGCAACAGGGGACATTGTGAATAATAATCACTCGACGTGCAGGTGGGTGGAGTCCGATGTGACTGCTTTGCTTTTGCGGTATGGACTGTATGCTTATGTTACCTTTCATTCTATTAACCCATCCCCTCCCCCAGTTTACATCTTTCTTTTGCTAATATAATATTATCTTCATTGCTGGCATTATACAAAATACAAATCTGTGATGAAAAGTTCTGGAATGAGCAGGCAGCCCCAAATTCCCCCAATTCGCCAGATAGAAATGGTACCTCACTTGTGTGGGTAGGCCTAGTGCACGTGGTAGAAAATGGCCCAACGTACTGTCGGCACTTCAAAATTATCGATCACAAAAAGACTTTTTTTTTGCGAGGGAGTCACATGAGTTTTGGACCCAGGCTCGGGGGCCATCTTAGTAAACCTACCAAACCCAGACCTTTCTGAAAACTAGACATCTGGGGGAGTCAAGGGAAGTGTGGCTTGGGTAAATCTTCCAACATTTTCCTACCCAGAATTCCCAGCAAGAGTCCAATTTAGTTTTTAAAAAAAACTATTTTTCCTTACACTTCTGTGTATCACCCAGCATTCCCCCAGGTCTCTCAATAAAAATACTACCTCACTTGTGTGGGTAGGCCAAGTACCCGCAAAAGGGAAATGCCCAAAACATTTTATCTATCACAACAAAAAGCCCAGATTTAGCAAGGGGGGCACCTGTGTTTCTGGTTCCGGGCTCTGCACGATCTGGGAAAATGTAGCAAACCCAGATAGTTCTGAAACCTAGACCTCCAGGGGAGTTAAGGGAGATGTGGCTTGTGTGGATGCCCCAAGAGTTTTCTACCCAGAATACCCTGTAAACCCACATTTTACTATGTGGAAAAGTAGTGGGATCACTGGGCCGACACAAATTTCCTACAACCCAGTGTTCCATGGCCTGAAAACTCAAGTACTCATATGGAGTGCTTGAAAACAAAATAAAAATAGCTGCAAAATCCAGGAGCAGTGTTAGGAGGCATCTACTCGTCCATGTAAAGTGCTCCAATACCTTTGAGTGGTTTTGGCGCTATATAAAACTTCCCCAAAAAAAATTGAAAAACAGAGTGAGGGGAGGAGGGGATCTGTGCAGCGGAGTTCAGTAGGGTAAGCAGCGACAGGTTGGAGGTGGACAGGCAACCATCAGCAAATGTGGGCTGCCACAGGGAGATTAGGTGATATGGCCGTAACCACAAAATGTGGAGATGAGGCTAGGGCAATGATGTTGCCTCCTCTTTGGCGAGAAGGTGGTGTAAGGGGCACAGCGGCCAACTATGGATCTGGGAAACCAGGTATGAGTTTCGGCATCCCCTTAACACCCTTGATTCCTGGCAAATCACTTGATCTTCCCGTGCTTACAAAAATGAATGTGTCCTTGTGTAAAGGAACTGGTGCTAATGTAAAATGCTCCAATACCTTCAGGTTGTCTTGGTGCTATATAAAACTGCACCAAAAAAAGTAACTGGTGCTAATGTAATTCACTCTATTACATTGTGGGGGCGTTGGTGCTATATAAAACTGCACACAAAACACAGAAAGAATCAGTGTTAGGCTGGTTTACAATAGTGAACATGAGGAAATACATCGCATCAGCAACTACAAAAGGACTACTTTTGTCATGGACACTGTGGGGCAGGCAGACCTTGATGACATCAAAACTCAGACTGGATCCTTTGAAGTGAATGCAAGTTAGGCAACAATGGTGCACAGAAACACTTCACTAGTGAATGGAGAAAAAGTAAGAAAGTGTCCTGATAGGAGAAATTTGAAGAAATAGTGTCCCACCATAGGAAATGAGAAGCAACGAAGTGAGGCACAAACACCTCAATCATTTCGCACAGGAGAAATGTGGCTATGCAATTACAGTAGTTGACACAGGTACTTTAGAAGCTCTGACATGCCCTGTGATAACAGATACGTACATGATTCACTTGAGGTCTGGTTTTCCAGCTATAAACACCATTGCTGAATGACCACATATAGTGTAAACACACACACTTAGTATTCACATGTGTTGAAAATAAACAGAGATTACATGTGTGCCAAGTAATAGCAACCATGCACACATGCTCCAATCAGCATGGCAGCTATAAACTAACAGGACATTAAAAGGCAGACCACCACCACTCACTAGAACAAAATAGATTACAATGGGGGTTTAAGGAAGTGAGACGGTTGAGCGAGAGGGTGACTTGTGGATGGGGCAAACACTGTGAGATGCAAGGGAGCAAGCATAGACAGGAGATAGGAGGTGAGTGAAACAGAAAGCATCACGAAGGGAAAAGCAGTGACGGGGAGCATGACTGGGTGATCTGTTTACAGGGCATGAGGGCGTGTGAGAAGACACAGGGCTGGTAAAAGCATGAGCACTGTGCAGAGTGCTGACAAAGAAAGAAAAAGTAGGTCCCAAAATGGTCTTAAAACGGTAGCGGTGGATATTTACAAGTACTTGGTCCATGCTCTGGGGGGAGGGCTAAACAACAAGAAGAGCATCACCATGCATATCAGGAACAAATGGTGACAAAGAATATGAGACAGATGATGGAGCGAGCACATGGGAAGTCTGTGGGTGGGCTGTTGCCCACAGATCAAACACATGTCTCTTCAGACAGCACAAGCTCTGTCTAGCCGCGACCTAAAAACAGGGGTCTTGTCGAGAAGGGTGCTGAGGCTACTGTGGTTACAAAAATGGCTCTACCAAAAGTATGCAATACTTTATGACAGTGACGCTAGATTGAGAAACATGGCATTATGTTTTGCTGTCATACTTAAATTGTTGGTAGCAAGCAGCCACATTTTGCACATGAGATGAAATTAAATGACGCCTTTAAGTTTTTGTTAACTAAAGATGAAATATTGCCTCATTAGAATGCTGGTTCTATCTTAGCTTGCAAGGTCTAGGGTCTATAAAAAATCAAGCTGCCCTGTGTTCTGGCCAGCCTGCTAGCAACATCCCAGTGCACTCTGGCCGATATCATCTTTACTATGGGACCTCAGCTGGCTTGATTTTTGCTTGGTTCTAGGTCACATTGCAAGCCATGGTCTTCTTGTGAGTTCTGATCGTGCTATGAGACTACGCCATGCTCACTCCAAGTCCTGGTTATGCTGTCGGTGCTGGTCTTGCAGTGTATCCGGTTATGCACAGAGGCTTGGTCATGCTGTGAGCCCAGGCCATGCTCATTGTGCGGCCTGGTCCAAGTAGTTCTGGGAGCTGTGTTCCTTGAGAGTTCGGGTCTTCCTGTGAGTGCTGGTCATGCTGGGAGTCAGGCTTACCCTGAGCCCTGGCCTTGCTGTGAGTACCTATCATGCTCACCCAAAGCCCTGGTCTTGCTGTGAGTACTAGTCATGCTCACCCCAAGCCCTGGCCTTGCTGTGAGTACCAACCATGCTCACCCCGCATCCTGGTCTTGCTGTGAGTACTAGTCATGCTCGCCTTGGCCTTGCTGTGAGTACTAGTCATGCTCACTCTGCATCCTGGCCTTGCTGTGAGTACTAGTCATGCTCGCCCTGGCCTTGCTGTGAGTACCAGCCATGCTCACCCCGCATCCTGGTCTTGCTGTGAGTACTAGTCATGCTCGCCCTGGCCTTGCTGTGAGTTAGTCATGATCACCCCGAGCCCTGGCCTTGCTGTGAGTACTAGTCATGCTACCTGAGCCCTAGCCTTGCTTTGAGTACTAGTCATGCTCACCCCGAGCCCTGGTCTTGCTTTGAGTACTAGTCATGCTAACCCTGAGCCCTGGCCATGCTGTGAATACTAGCCATGCTCACCTGGCACCCTGACCTTGCTGTGAGTACTAGTCATGCTCACCCCGAACCCTGGTCTGGCTGTGAGTACTAGCCATTCTCACCCTGGCCTTGCTGTGAGTACTAGTCATGCTCACCCCGAGCCCTGGCCTTGCGCCCTGGTTTTGATCTGGGTACTAGCCATGCTCGCTCTGAGCCCTGGTCTTGCTGTGAGTACTAGCCATGCTCCTTCTGAGCTCTGGTCTTGCTGTGAGTACTAGCAATGCTCGCCCTGTATCCTGGTTTTGCTGTGAGTAAAAGCCATGCTTGGTTTTGTTGTGAGTACTAGCCATGCTTGGTTTTGCTGTGAGTACTAGCCATGCTAGCCCTGAGCCTTGGTCTTGCTGTGAGCACAGCCATGCTTGGTTTTCCTGTGAGTACTAGCCATGCTCGCCCGAGCCCTGGTTTTGCTGTGAGTACTAGCCGTGCTCGACCTGACCCCTGGTCTTGCTGCGAGCACTAGTCATGCTCACCCAGCTACTAGTAATGGCAGGCGGGCAACTAGAGCCAAATTTCGGGGGGGGGGGTAAATATTTCGGGGGCGGCTACTTCTTCCACCACGGACAGAATGGCTGTAAGATTGGGTGAACACACAATAAAAGCTTCATTTACAAGTAAATGGTCTTTTAAAGATCTGTTTAGTACTCGGGTGCGGCTGCAATTTGATGCTTTCCAGCCCGCGAAGCTGTCTCCCCCCGGGCTGACACACACAACGGGGGGCTGACGCCCCGTGAGCCCAATGGGTGTTGCGTGCAGCGTCGGATTGGTAATACGGGCACTCGGGCAATGCCTGAGGGGCAGTGTCCAGCTCCAGCTGTAGGCTGCTTTTTTTTAGCAACCTGGGCGGCCGATTTGGGTGGTTTCTGCGTAGTTTGATGCCGCCAGCGGCCCAGTGGGTGCCTGAGTGGCCTTTCTGGAGGTAGATGGGTGTCCAGTACCTCCCTTCTATCTACGGCAGAGGTGTCTCTCCCTTTCTCTCGGTGGGCCGGCCCATTAATGTATGCATATTGAGCAGGGGGCCTGAGCAAAAGTGGCCTCATATGTTTTTAGGTGTGTTTCACCAGTGTAAACTAATCCGTGCATTTTTTTTAATCTCCCTCCCCCTCCCCTCCCTTTTATAAATACAATTTTGCAGAAACAGTCTTTTGCAGAAAGGCAATGTGCAAATGTGTATGTGGGCCACTTTTTTTTAGAGTGCCCGGGCCGATTTTTAATCCCAATCCAACCCTGGTTGCGCACTGAGTAATGGTCATCCTGAGGGCGGCCTGTCTTTCTCGGAGTCCTGGTCATAGTGCGAGGCCGGGTGATGATCTGAGCCCTGAGCAGGATGACTAAGGGCCCTGGGGGGGTCCCCGGCTCTCGCATGGCGCGCGCCGCTGGTTTCCATGGTTTCGGCGGCCACTCTAGTCCCACATCCTCCTGGACGCCCGACACGCAGCTGAAGCCTCCAAAAATAACAACTCGGCTTCCACGAACTGATAATAATGAGACATCAGTACAAGGCGGGCGTCGAGAGCTTTTCATTACCAGGATAGCTAATTAGCTCCAGTGCGGCTGCGGGGGGCGGCTAACGAGCGCTTGCCTGGGATTCCGCGCTCTTCACTCGCATTACAAGATGTTTCCGTGCAGCGGGGAGGGCCCGGCTCCCTGCCTCGGCCGGACGCCCAGCTCCTCCCTCCCGCTATGCCATGCTATACTGTGATATGTACGTTCTGTTATGCTAAAAGTGCAGGGAATTGAAAAAATGCCTTCCAGAGCACATGCATTAGGGGCGAGAGAATGAAGCAGAAGGAAATGGAGTGGCATTGTGTCGTGAGGGCCGAGCCAAGGACCGTCATCCTATGCATTTTTAAAAAATATAATTTGCCCCCAAAGAAATAGACAACAAAGAAATGTTATAGTATACACGTGTTCTCGCTTAATTTATTGGTCACAAACAGGCTGCATTTTAAGTTAGCTTAGGTGGTTAAAGCACCTCCTTTTGAAGCGGTATCCAGAAAATGTCATATCATTACATTGGCAAGATAACTCTGGTGGTTAATACATTTACTACAGAGGCAGCCCTGTGAAGTTTCCCAGGTCAGTGTGTGACTAGTTCCCCTTCCCAGGTTTTGTAGTCTTATTTATTCACTTTAAAACCCGGACTACAATTCCCAGAATGCAAAGAAATAACCTGACCTGGAGAAGCCAGTCACACATGGATCTGGTAAGCTTGTCAGCTATGGAGAGATATGCTTACAGTCTCTGGTCACAGATTGAATCATCATATAATAGCTCAGCTGGTTAATGTGCCTGTTGCAGACAATAAGGTGTAACATATATGGTACTCATTTGTGTTTGTGAAAGTTAGCTCAATTGCATATTGTTTTTGTAGCAGAGACTCTTGTGTTATCTGCCGATCACGTTTTAATCCTGGTGAAATTGCTCAATTAATTATTTGCCGCTTAAAACAGCTCCATATGAACTGCGAAGTATAAAGTTTAAACCTTGCAAGCTTTAAATCACTCTTTAATTACAGTAAAGCTGATAAAAAGGGCTCTGATGGGTGCTAGGTAACAGGCACTTGTTAATAAGTACCAAACAATTCAATTTGTGCAAAGTGCTGTATGAAAGATTATTCTCTTTTCAGCCTCATCATTACATGATCTTGCTCAACCATTACTAATACACCCTGCTTCTCATACATTATTCATGCTCTATAGTAATAATAAAAACTGCTGTTCTAGGACTTGTACTAGTCCCCCTTGCCTTTGCTATCAGCCTTAGAACATATCCCATCCGGCGTTTCAAGAAACTGTGGTGCCAGTTCCAGCTTTGTTTTTTTTTTCCTTTTTTGCACTCTGTTACACCTCTCTGTTCTATGAACGATGTGCCAGTTCTTCATAAAACACATTTCCTACCACATTATGAATGAACTTTTTGATCATGCGTACCCCAGTGCAGGGTGTATCAGGACTTCCACTGATGGCTGCTGGTTGTGAATTCTAGCTGTGATCTCCCATGCTCCCGGCCAGTGCACCACTTTGGGAAAAGAAAGAAGGCATTACCCAGCAAAGCACCCTGAAGGTGCATGCATACATCTGCAAGGGTTCCAATACCCTCACACCAGACACGTGGACACAGTTGGGTTATTCTTAGACACCAGCCCGGATCCTGGGTCCAGTTCAAGATTAGCTTCTGGAACTAGAAGTCAGCAGACTCCCACTCTATTCCAGCACTCTACGCTACATCATGGAGTCTACGGAAAGAACAAGCAATGTCTTCCAATATCTTGTCCTTTTAATGCTGACTGATGAAGGTTTTCTTGGTTTTTTTTGTTCTTGGTTGTGTTACTTTGCCAATTGGTGTTTCCCTTTATGGGCCTGATTACGAGTCTGGCAGTCCAAAGACTGCCAGACTCGCGGGAGTACAGTGGTGGCAGTCTTCCGAGGGAAACAACCTTTACAACGCAACTTATACAACGCACTACCATTACAACAAAACTTTTACAACGCAACATCCATTAGATCGCATGCCATTACAATGCAACCATTACAAGGCATAACACTACAACGCATATCACTACAACGCATGTCATTACAACGCATACCATTAAGCATGGGGTAAAATCCGTTCCGCTCGCGGAATTTGCGGATTTTTGGCAAATCCGCAATCCGCGAATTCTCACAAATTTCCCAAAAATTCACAAATTCGCACGCTGCAGGTTTTTTTGCTTGGTGATACAAAATTGCGGCGCGCGGCATTCACTTACCGTCATTCAGCGTTTGCAGAGTTGTTTTTCTCCATGTTTTGCGTGTGCTTCGCCATTTTGGATCTTGCTGCGGGATCCCGCGGAAGTTTGTCGACCGCGATTACGTCATCGCAGCTTGCCACCTTGCACAGCGAGAGTTTGTCAACGCGAGTACGTCATAAAGGCCCATGATCACGCCTCGCGGGAGTAAATAATTGCGAACACGTAGATGCGGCGGGCAGCAACAATCTCGCACTCGCGAAATTGCAAAATTTGCAATTCTGCACAAGAAATCTACCAGCAAGCAGCATAAACCTTCTGAAAATGATGATTTTTATCAGAATAACTCCTCAGGTTGACATTTACCTGCACTTTTTTTTGCAAGGAGTCCATTTTGGGGGGTGGGAGGAAGGAAGTACCCCATAGTCTCCAACTTCCTCTTCCTGTCCAGAAGGCTCCTCCCAGTGCTTTGTTCATGTCCTGGTCACTTTGATTTGGATCTTGACCTTGAAGGATTACCTTTTGTGGATGCCGCTGGATATTTGGATTTGAGGCCTTTTTGACCTTTTTGGATCACTTTTGGATTAGAAATTTCACAAGTAAGTTTGTTTGGGGCATTACAGTTGCTGCAACTACAATTTTGGAATTTTCGATTTTTGGGCTGTTGTTGGGGCCTTTTGCCCAGGGGTACTCAGTGGTGCATGGACTGAGTCTTTCTGTGGGGTCTCTTTAATGTAAACATCATGGAGGGCATGGACGGCATTGGATTGTGGTGAATTCTGTGTGTTTTTCGATTTTTGGGCTGTTGTTGGGGCCTTTTGCCCAGGGGTACTCAGTAGTGCATGGACTGAGTCTTTCTCTGGGGTCTCTTTAATGTAAACATCATGGAGGGAATGGATGGCATTGGATTGTGGTGATTTATGTGTTTTTCGATTTGTGGGCTGTTGTTGGGGCCTTTTGGCCAGGGGTACTCTGTGGTGCATGGGCCTAGTCTTTCTGTGGGGTGTCTTGAATTTGAACATGATTGAGGGCATGGATGGCATTGGATTGTGGTGATTTTTGTGTGGTTTTCGATTTTTTGCGGGGGGTGTTGGGGCCTTTTGCCCAGGAGTACTCAGTGGTGCATGGGCTGAGTCTTTCTGTGGGGTCTCTTTAATGCAAACATCATGGAGGGCATGGATGGCATTGGAGTGTGGTGATTTTTGTGTGTTTATCGATTTTTGGGCTGTTGTTGGGGCCTTTTGCCCAGGGGTACTCAGTGGTGCATGGACTGAGTCTTTCGGTGGGGTCTCTTTAATGTAAACATCATGGGGGCCATGGATGGCATTGGATTGTGGTGATTTTTGTGTGTTTTTCGATTTTTGGGGGTGGTGATGGGGCCTGTCCATGTGGGTGGGGGCTATTTTGAGGACTGGTACAGGTAGGGCCTGGCCATGTGGTGGGGGTCTAGGGGCCATTTTGAAGCCAAGCAGTGTGCTTTGTTGTGCCATAGGTCTGCACCCAGTCTGCCATGCTTTCATCCATTATGCCCCGGGGCAGGGTCGGATTGGGATCACAATTCGGCCCGGGCACTGACGAAAAAAGTGGCCCACATTCAAGAGGCGTGGCCCATATTTAAGGGGTATGGCCCACCTTCAAGGGGCGTGCCCTTTCATGAAACACCATTTGCACAGACACGGAATGAAAGTGGGAGGATACTGTTCTTGCACACCACACATGGCCAAGGTGGCAATGGCCTACATGCTGAGCAACTAAAAAAAATAGCAAGGCCCCTTTTTGTCACAAAATTATTCCAGCCCTCCAGCACAGGAGCACCTGAAAAGCAGCAAAGCCCCTGCTATTAATAACCTACTCAGCCCTCCCCAGACCTTCAGCTCAGGAGCACATGAACAGAGGTAAGGCCCCTGCAATTAGTAAATTAATCAACCCTCCAGGCCTTGGGAAAATGTCCTGGCAGGGGAGCACAAAACACAGCTTTCTGGGTCATGCCAGGTAGCCAGGGGGGAGGCTGAGGTGAAGCTGGTGCATGGGAAGTGCCTTCCCAGTGTGTTCTGGCAGTTTGAGTGTTTACCATGTACTGTAGTATTACCCTTGTACCTGTGTATGATACCCTTTTGTAACTTGCACAAGTCACTTTTCTCTTGTAACACACTGTTTGCTACCTCTTACTTTTATTTGCTTTAGATACTTGCGCAAGTGCCACCATTGCCTACGTAACGTTTGTTCTTGTGCTGGAGTGTCTGCCATTAATTGCAGTATTATACCTCTACTTGTATTTTGTACGCTTTTGTAACCTGCACACATATCTATTTTTCCTCCTGTAATGTATCGTTTGCTCCTCTTGTATTTTGGTTGCTCACTATTGTCACTTTTGATTCATGGAACTTAACGTTTGCTTTTGTAATTTGTCCACTTATAATTTTCTCCTCATGTATTATTGCGGTTCCTAGTGTGAAGCTCACTGACACCTTCGGGTAAAGTCCGCGCTATATAAAATCGCATAAATAAATAAATAAAACAAAAAAATTCCAAACATCACCAGGCCCCCACAGCAAGACCCATTCTTCCTCGCCCACTATGCCCTGAATGTGAAGGGCTGTGGGTGAGGTGTTAAGACTAACACCGCTTCCCAGTTCTGGAACAGTCGGCAGTCCCTTGATGGTTTCTCTATGTGCTCTGTTATTTTTGGGGTTTTTCAGTCACTTATGGTCTTTCTTTACATCATGGACAATGAGACCAACTTTGTTGTCCAGGTCAGCGTTTTCATAAGTTTGCTCATTGACTTCTGGAAGATCACCAAAGTTATGGATGCTTAGCTGGACAGAGAAAATAAGGTGGTTGGCATCTTCCCCTGACTGACCTGTAAAGACAAATCTACCTACATTCAGTCTTCCACCAAAATATATGACGATATGGCATTTCGCTACCTTTCCTGGATCCTCTATCCACTACTTGGCTGCTATGCAGTGTACAGCCTGCTTTACGTGGAGCACAAGAGCTGGTATTCGTGGGTTCTGAGCATGCTCTATGGCTTTCTACTTACATTTGGGTTTATCACAATGACTCCACAGCTATTTATTAATTACAAAATGAAATCTGTAGCCCACCTTCCCTCCTAAACACTTTCATTGACGACCTCTTCGCTTTTGTCATCCGGATGCCAATGATGTACCGGATAGGCTGCCTGCGAGATGATGTTGTCTTCTTCATTTACTTGTACCAGCGCTGGATTTACCGGGTAGACCCAACTGGAGTAAACGAGTTTGGCACAAGCGGTGAAGTGCCAACACCACAAATAGCTCCCCCTGCAGCAGGAGATGGTGCCCCTGCACTGAGCATCACAGACAAGCCAGCAGAGGAGAAGAAGAAGGACTGACTTCCTCAGAAGGAAAAAAAAGTCAAACAAACTTTCACTGTTGGATAAACAGACTAGAGAGCAAATGAGTTTCAGAAAGCTGCTGAGATCCCTCGGGTCGTTAGCTTTTTATTTTATATTCCAGTGATGATGATTAATATTATGTTCTTTTGACTGGTGACGTTTGTAAAGTGCTATGTCCGTTGGAGAGAGCAAGCAGATGACAAAA
This sequence comes from Lissotriton vulgaris, assembly GCF_964263255.1. Classification (NCBI taxonomy): domain Eukaryota; kingdom Metazoa; phylum Chordata; class Amphibia; order Caudata; family Salamandridae; genus Lissotriton; species Lissotriton vulgaris. Next base: position 858,044,235 of record NC_141695.1, read on the forward strand.
CGGAGAGGATGCCGCCATTCCCAATTGTTTCAAGTAAAGAAGCAAAGACCTGCCTCATTCGTCAAATCATTGTAACCTTCATTCCATTGCAAGATTCCGGCAAGCATGTGTTTTTCCTAGGAAGAGGAAGTCTGCAGATTTTATATTCCCTCATGTGCTCCACGTATGAGGGTTGTTGTCTGCCTTTCCCTTTCACTCTGGTTTGTCATTTGATTTGAATCTACTCTGGAGATCCCAGATTTAATAAATTCCTGTGGGTGTTTAACTTAAAAAAAAAAAAAAAGACTAACACCGTTTGTGGGCTGCATGGGCGCCAGGGGGCCGAGGTGCAAATGGCTCAAAGGCCTGAGAAACACCTGGCCCCCAGGGAGGCCGATTATTGCAAACAATCACCCCTCCCCAGCCCAGCCTCAGCTTGATTGCTTGGCAGGGTAGGGGTGAAGGAGAGCCCACAGCTGACAATCGCTGTCTGGCCGCACAGCGAGGCTGCTTTCATTTTCTCAGTCTCTGTCTCCGTGCACTCTGTGGGCCGTTTTTTTTTTCTCCCCTTTCCTAGTCCACTCTCTGTGGACTGGGACAGAGGAGAAATAAAACGGCCCACAGAGGGCACTGAGGCACCGGCCCTTCGGGAAATTCCCGAATGCCCGCCTTGCCAATCCGCCCCTGCCCCGGGGTACTCAGTGGTGCATGGGCCTAGTCTTTCTGTGGGGTGTCTTGAATTTGAACATGATTGAGGGCATGGATGGCATTGGATTGTGGTGATTTTTGTGTGTTTTTTGATTTTTGGGGGTGGGGCCAGTTTGAGGACTGGTACAGGCAGGGCTTGGCCATGTGGTGGGGGTCTAGGGGCCATTTTGAAGCCAGGCAGTGTGCATTGTTGTGCTATAGGCCTGCACCCAGTCTGCCATGCTTTCATCCATTATGCTCAGGGGTACTCAGTGGTGCATTGGCCTAGTCTTTCTGTGGGGTGTCTTGAATTTGAACATGATTGAGGGCATGGATGGCATTGTATTGTGGTGATTTTTGTGTGTTTTTCGATTTTTGGGGGTGGTGATGGGGCCTGTCCATGTGGGTGGGGGCCATTTTGAGGACTGGTACAGGCAGGGCCTGGCCATGTGGTGGGGGTCTAGGGGCCATTTTGAAGCCAGGCAGTGTGCTTTGTTGTGCCATAGGCCTGCACCCAGTCTGCCATGCTTTCATCCATTATGCCCAGGGGTACTCAGTGGTGCATGGGCCTAGTCTTTCTGTGGGGTGTCTTGAATTTGAACATGATTGAGGGCATGGATGGCATTGGATTGTGGTGATTTTTGTGTGTTTTTCGATTTTCGGGGTGGTGATGGGGCATGTCCATGTGGGTGGGGGCCATTTTGAGGACTGGTACAGGCAGGGCCTGGCCATGTGGTGGGAGTCTAGGGGCCATTTTGAATACAGGCAGTGTGCTTTGTTGTGCCATAGGCCTGCACCCAGGGGGGGCGTGGCTTGGATGCCGAGGAGGTAGGCAGTGTGAGCCCGGAGCTCCGCGCCCGATCCTGAAAATCATCCTGAACATCTGATCGGACCCCAGCAAAACTGAGAAAATCCGGTATCTAAAGGCATCACGGAGGGTGCAGCGCTCACAGCGGTCGACCTAAGGCTGTTCCCGGCCCAGAATTTTGGGTTTGAAAGTTCGTGTCGGGCGTGAAGTCATCGAGCTAAGATGGCGTCTTCGGCCTGAGACAAAGGAACGACGGGGACACGAGGCCGGACTCCCTTACTAGCCTGCTGCTAATGGTGTTGGATGAGTTGGCGAGTACTTCTTGACTCATTCGGGGGTCTTGAGCGGACCTTTCTCGCACTGACGCGAGTAGCTGGGCTTCGAGACTTTGGATGTGTGCGCGGCGGTGGCGACAACATGGCGACAGCCCTGTGACGATGGCCCCGGCCCTTTGAGCACAACTGGCATCGGACGGCTCAACGGCTCATCGGGGACCCCAGCCCCAGGAGGCGGCTTTGGCCTGAGTGCTTGGAGCGGGGCTCAAGGTGCGGAGCACAGAAGGCCTATTTGCTCCTACTGGTCGGGGACTTTCCTAGGGGCGACGCCCTGCGGAGTGAAGAGAGGGTGAAGAGGTGACACCGGAGGCCGTCACTCTTTACAGCCCAGATGGGGAAGCCGAAAGGGAAGGGGGATGGCGCGACCAACACTGAGGCTGCGGAAGGAGCGGATCGTGACCAGTCTGCTCTTCAACGCATGCAAGACCGTATATTGGAGGCCATTTCCACCACAAAAGACGCCCTGCAGCAGGACATAGCACAGGTGGCGACGGGCCTGGGCCTCCTGAAAGCAGATCACGATAAGCTTAAGGACAGAGTGAAATCTGTGGAAATTACAGTTCAAGAGTTGTCCCCGGACCATGCAGCGGTAAAGGCGCAGATGGCGGATGTGATGGATCGGTTGAAGGTGCTGGAGAGAAGGGCTGAGGATGCGGAAAACCGGAATAGGCGCAATAACGTGCGCCTCGTAGGCCTGCCGGAAAAAATTGAAGGCGACGATATGGTGGGCTATCTCGACAACTGGTTACGCACTGAGGTGGCACCGGAGGGATTGTCCCCTTTCTTCTCCCTAGAACGGGCCCGGTGGTGTTCAAGTTGCTCCACTACAGAGACAGAGACTGGCTGTTGCAGAGGGCGAGGGAAGCAGGACCTTTTCAGGTGGATAACAACAGGGTCACCATGTTCCCAGATTATACATTTGAGACTCAGAAGCTCAGGGCCAATTTCCTGTCCCTCAAGCGTGAGCTCCGTGATGAGGGCATTAAATATTCCCTGCTCTTCCCAGCGAAGTTGAGAGTGGTGGTGGATGAAAAGGCACTCTTCTTTACGACCTCGGCGGATGCCTGGGCCTGGTGGGACACTTACAAGGCGGGGACGGATGGCGCCAAGGCCAGGGCGGAGGAGGCTAGAGTGGCACAGCCGATCAGGAAATCCCAACGGATCCGGAAGAATCGTCGGAGGACTGGCAGACCTTCAGTGTCACAAACAGAGACGGAGAGGCAGGCGGCCCTGCAGGCAGTGGTGAACTTATCTAGCGCAACCAGGAGCCAGTCCGGGAAGGGCACAGACTCGGAGGAACCAGGCACGGGGTCGGAGACGGGTCTCTCGGAATTTGGTGGAGCCAAAGGCCCTATAGTTATGCCTCAAACTTCGGAGGAGATCCTTGAGGCATGATACGCTGGACGGAAGGAGCGGCCTACTGGTTAGACACTGGGGCGCTGAGCCCGTGGGTGCAGGACACTGTTATTTGGGGTTTCGAGATGCTGTAATGTGGGGATTGTGGGGCGGAATGTGCGGGATTGATTTGCTTTCACGAACCTTTCGCATCGAACCGCGCCCTACTGGCCCTTACGGTCATCGCAGTGGAGACTGCGAACGCTAGTGCCTTTCCTTGAGGGGTAGTTGGGCGTGACAGTTTGGATGGGGGTACTTCCAATTGTGGGGGGGCCTGTCCTGGGGGGGTGGGAACCGAGAGTAGTTGGGGTTGCTCTGGTTGTTGTTTCTGGATGGGGGGGGGTTTCTGTTTGGAGAGGGAGGGGGGGACAGTACGTGGTTGGTAAGCGCGCGTGGTCGATGATTTCTATTGTTCTGTCGGTGTGTGCGAAGGGGAATGGCTAGTACTGGGGTTTGAAATGTGTGACCTGGAACGTGCGGGTATGCAGACTATGACACGTAGGCACAAGGTTCAGGCGTACCTCAAGCGTAGGGGTGTGCACATAGCGTTCTTGCAAGAGACACATCTTAAAAAGCAAGAAGGGATTGCGCTGCAGAGGCGGTGGAGGGGGCAGTTATTTAACACAACGTATTCAGCCTTTGCAAGGGGGACACTGATTTGGATACGTGCGGGGGTCCCCTTCCAAGTCACTAAAACGTTGGTGGACCCTGAGGGTAGATATGTAGCGGTGGAGGGGAGGCTGAGGGGCAGGGTGGTATCCCTCTGTAGCGTGTACGCTCCCAATGTGGATTTACCCGCATTTTTATCCACACTCTCGGGCAAACTGGCGAGTTATCTGGCAGGGCCGATGCTCCTAGGGGGGGATTTTAATTTGGTGGTAGATGTGGTTTTGGACAGGTCCCATCCCCCGCTGCGCGCGTCCCCAGCACATAGGATGGCCAAGCACAGGCTGGAATGGCAGGAGAGTTGGGCTCTCAGAGATGCTTGGAGGACACTGCACCCCACCACTAGGGACTACTCCTTTCACTCGCATTTGCATGATCTGCATGTTAGGTTGGACGCTTTTCTGTGCTCATCACATGTGCTTTCCACGGTGGGTGGGGCGGAGTATTTGGCTCGGACGATGTCGGACCACAATCCTTTGTTGTTGTCCCTGAACTGGATGGTGGAAGTTAACTGCGTGCCAACATGGCGACTGCAACCTGACACCTTGGATAACTTGCTTTTTAGGGAGGCCCTTGGGGAACGTATAGAGCGTTACTTTGAGGAGAACAGTGGCTCCGCCTCCACTAGGGCGGTGGAGTGGGATGCGTTTAAAGTGGTGGTACGGGAGCACTGTATTGGGAACGTGGCCGGGGCCCGCAAGACTTTGATGGATGATCTGGAGAAGGCAGAAAAGCGGTTGCGGGAGATGGAGAGGGGTCGCCCGAATCACCCTGAGCTACAGGAGGGGCTTAGTGGTGCCAGGGAGGCGCTAGCGGTGGAGCTGGAACGGCTGCGTAGCTTTGACCATAAAACATACATGACGAAGGCGCATGTGGAAGGTGACAAGGCGGGGTCAATGCTGGCGTGGCTTGCCAACCCAGTCAGGCGGGGCATGCCGATTATGGTGATCCAGGAAATGGGGGAGGAGCCCTGCCATACCCAAGCCGGGATACTGGACAGGTTCCGGGCGTACTATGAAGGTCTATACGAGAGCTGGGAGACGGGCGGGGCGGACGAGCTGGGCGTCTTCCTGGACGGGTTACAGCTACCGCGATTGGAGGAATCGGAGGCTGAGGAGTTGGGTCGGCCCATCACTGTCGGGGAGATAGGGTGTGCAGTAAAGCAGATGGCCAGAAATAAAACTCCGGGTCTTGACGGTCTCCCGATTGAGTTCTATAGTAAATATCTGGAGTACCTTGCCCCTCAGCTGCAATCAGTTTACAACGAAGCGCAATCGCGAGGTCGGCTCCCGGGCTCCATGTGTGAAGCCCTCATGATCCCGTTGTTAAAACCGGGCAGGGAGGGAGCGGCTTTATCCTCCTACCGTCCGTTTTCCATGCTCACGACGGACTATAAGATCCTAAGTAAAATCCTAGCGAACAGACTACTGGTCCACATGACTGGCCTTGTTCATAAGGATCAGTGCGGCTTTATCCCTACACGTAACACCACTCATAATATCCGCAGGCTTACAAGATTGATGGGGGCCCACTGGCCGGACGCCATCACTCCATTTGTACTCTCTATTGACATCGAGAAGGCCTTCGACAGTCTTGAGTGGGGATACTTATATGAGGTGATGCGGCGCTTTGGGCTGGGGGATGGATACATAAACTGGACCAAAGTCCTGTATACTGATGCAGTAGCTAGAGTCCGGGTTGGCTCATTGATCTCGAAGCAGTACCCCGTGCGACGAGGCACTAGGCAGGGGTGTTCCCTCTCTCCTCTCCTGTTTGCCCTGGCGATGGAACCCTTTGCTGTAGAGGCCAGATCGGGCCGCCACTACGCCAGATTGCTATATAGGGACAGGCCACATCTCATTTCGTTGTACGCGTATGACCTGCTGATGTTCTTGGCAGACGCGGACGCAGAGCTTCTAGGGGCGAGACGGCTGTTGGGGCGGTTTGGGCAACTATCGGGCCTGAAGGTCAATTGGCCTAAGTCCTGTTTATTCCCCTTAAGACCGGGAGAACCGTGCCCTCTCACGGCGCAGGAACTCCGGTGGGAACCACATTGTTTGCATTATCTAGGAGTCTACGTCTACCATACCCCGGCGGATATGCTGGATGGCAATATCACCCGTTGTATCACCGCCCTGAGAGGGAGTATGGATTTCTGGTCCACTCTTCCGCTGTCCCTGGCTGGTCGGATCTCCCTACTTAAGATGGTGGCTCTGCCCAGGCTGCTGTATTACTTCAGGACGCTCCCGGTGTGGATCCCGGGCTCTGTTTTTCGACGCCTAAGGTCTCTGGTCATAGCATTCCTATGGGGCACAGTGTGGTAAATTTAAATTACCTATACTTAATTTATGCGGTAAAGTTCAATAAGAATAACTCAGTCAAAAAAATAAGAGGCAGAGTCCGTGGCATCTGAGTTTTATGAAGGTTTTATTCCTTAAAAAGGAATTGGTTCGAACCAGGTAGCATGATCCATCACCACAAGGGCTCAGGAAGGGAAAGGATATGGACATGTACAATGCTTTATTAACAGAACATCATATATATAGTAAATGCATTACAATAGTGATAGATGCAGAAGGCGTAACAGCTGAGAGAAACGAGATAAGAACACATGTACGTAACAGAAGGCGTGCATGAGGGCGTACACGGAGGTGTGTGCTAGACACGTCACATAGAGGTGTCACAAGTGGGTGGATTCATAGGGGAATCCTGCAGTGTCAGCAGCAATACATGGCATGGATGCGCGCGCAGCAGCATGACGTGTGATTGACGTGAAACTGAAGGGTGAAGGGTGTGAGAAGGTGGCCTGATATGCAGTGCTCACTATTCTAGTGAACACTATGTATCAGTCCAGCAACCCTTATTGATGATTGGTTGTAAGTCAACCTTATAGACCAGCTATCCTAGTAGCGTGGATACGAGCAGTCTAAGGCTAAAGACTCGAGAGGGCGTGTTAAGCCAGCTGTTTACCACACATATACCCCTTGAACACCAAGTGAAAGGACACCACACAAGTGTTATGAAAATAAACAAGTTATTTATTAAGAATCACAACAGCCCTGTACTCTTTATGAGGACAGGGTACTAAGCACAAAACAAAACCTTTACGAAAATACTTAAGTTAGCACAGTATATACAAATGCCCGAGGGGCACGGAAAACCATATACTCTGAAAGTGGAATGCGAAATTACTAGCAGGTAAGTACAGTACTAATAGGCTTAGGAATCGCTAGGACTTGACTATAGAACCTTCAGATTACTTATAGGAGGCCTAGGGGACTCGGGTGCAGAGTGTGCACTCTCACGCGTGATGCGGGACAAAGTCTATGGTAGCTAGTAATGACAAAGTTAGTGTTCTCGGGCGAACCCGACCTGGTAGGAGGAAATCGAAAGTGGATTCTGACCCTTGGATAGTGAGGCTATGCTGGGGCACCGAAATGCCGAAGTTACCTAGCCCAGGGGCTGCAGCTGCATAGGACTCAAAGGACGTCGGGAATCCTCGTAGACGGACCAGGAGCCTGGAAGAAAGAAGTTGCTGGCAGGCGACCAGTGAAGAAAGTTCGATGGATCCAAGCCTGGATCGATGGAAGATGACACCTGAAAGTAGAGGGGACCAAGTTCGAGACTACTAGCCAGTAGTCAGTGGGCACCAGGAGGGCACCGGATGGTAGCCACCTCGACTAGGTGAGTGGGTGACGCTGTGCTCGCAGATCTCACGGACCAGGAGGCGTTGTCGGTGACCAGGATGGAGGAGCGAGCTGTCCCACGAAGATTGAAGCTGTCGGCGTCGCTGGACCCAGGATTGGGCAACAAAGCCTTGGCAAATTCAAGCCCACGCGGTGGACTCAAAATGGCGTCTGGAGTGGACCAGGAGGGTCCGGGGTGCCTCTCTTGAAGAAGGAAGCAAGGGCCAGTCTGGAGCAACCAGACCAGCAGCAGTGATGTCGTCGGGCGTCGTGTAGAAGGCCACAAGCCAGCCGGCTAGTAGCCACACAGCGCGGTGAGCACGCAAAAGCAGAAGGGCCCCACGCAGATCGTGGAGATGCTGGAAGGCTGATCTTTGGTGCTGGAGCTGCTCAGGGTTGGGGCTTCTCGGACCCCAAAGCACTCACCAGTGGAAGACTCGGTGGGCTTGTTGCAAAGAAGTCGTGCAGTCTTGGCGATCGTCGGTCCCTCGAGGTCTCGTCGCACTCACAGTTCTCAGCTTTGCTGTAGAGGTGAGTAGAGGTCAGAGGTGCCAGGCAAGCCGGGTCTCGTCGAGCTGGGTCGTCGGATTCGTGAAGAAGGACTTGCAGCAGACCGCAGTGTTCTTAGGATGGTGCCCGCTTGATGCAGGGTGACTACTCCTTAGCCACAAGGGAGAATCTTGAAGAAGAAATCTTGATGTCCTTTCGCAGAAAGTCGTGTCTTGATTCCAAAGATGATCTAATTTGAACAGGGGGCCCGCTCCCATCTTTATACTAAAAAAGGGGGCTGACCCGGTGACTAGGTCCTGCCTATGGGTGGGACTAGGAGGGGGGTGGTTACACCCCTCTGCCATGCCGGACTTTCCCCAGGCCAGGGGCTGGTGTGCCCCTGGAACTGGTTCTGACCGTCCTATGCGTAGTGAGCACCGGGGTGCCACTCAGCAGTCACCTTCCTGAAAGGCCCTGCCTACCCAGGATACACAAAACCATGTCTGTGATGGTGCTAGCACCGCCCCGGACAGGAAACCCTGTGTCCAAGCCTCCATTGCTGGAAGGACTCCCAGCAGCAGGAGGTCAGACTCGTGTCTGTGGTGGCAGCATCCATTTTGTGGAGCTGAGGCTTTAGTTAACTTTAACCGGGGTTCACAGTTACATACATGTCGTGTCCCTCTAGAAGGGTGGAATGCTAACCCCGTCGCCAGAATTGGCGAGGGGTTAGTATTCCAATTCGTATGACACCTTACTCGACATGTTTTGATAAAGCAATACCAAAGATAGCATTTAACCGCGAGGATTATAATGCACTTAAGAGTATATGGTATGCGATATCATGGAACAGCTATTAGGACTTGGTTCCGCAAGCTGCAGACAGGCTCAGCTCATGCCAGAGCACCATCTCACACGATTCCAAGCACTCTGCCTTCAGGATTGTCAAGGCCTGCCATAGGAGTGACTGATAGGAATCTGTGTGTCCATTTTAGGGTTAGATATAGGTATACTATATCTACAGCAAAGGGTGATTACACGACTTTGCCCCAGCTGTCATGCAGCCAGTTGTGTCAAATTTAGGAGGCCAGCCAGGGGTGGCATAATACATGCTGCAGCCCCTGGCAGCCCTGGGTACACCTATGCCCTGAGTTACAGCGTCTGATAAGGTGGCCCAGTACCAATTGGTAAATGCACCTAGGGTACATGTTGTAATTTAGAGAGAGAACAGCCAGGCTGTGGGTCTGATTGGCAGGCCCACAGCCAGAGAAAGTCGTAAACCAGTGAAACAAAAGCAAAAAATCTGGGTGATCATAGGATTGCAGACCCTACTCTCCTACATGACCCCCCCCCCCAAATTTTGGGACAATAAGCTAACCTTGACCAGGTGAGTCTTCTTGTTCTAAGTGGAAATATCTGGAGAGCCCATCCGCATTGCCATGATCAGTACCAGGTCTATGTTCCACTGTAAAGTCCATCCCCTGTAGGGAAATGGACCACCTAAGCAGTTTGGGGTTTTCACCCTTCATCTGATTTAGCCACAAGAGGGGCTTATGGTCGGTCTGAATCTTGAAGTGAGTGCCAAACAAGTATGGCCTCAGCTTCTTCAGGGCCCAAACCACAGCAAAGGCCTCCCTCTCAATAGCTGACCAATTCTTCTCTCTGGGGGTCAGCCTTCTGCTTATAAAAGCAATGGGCTGGTCTTGACCATCAAAATTCAGTTGAGAAAGAACAGCTCCCACACCCAACTCAGAAGCATCTGTTTGGACAATGAATGGTTTGGAGTAGTCTGGACTCTTAAGGATAGGTGCTGTGCACATGGCCTGCTTTAGGTCATCGAACGCTTTTTGACAGCCTGCTGTCCACTGAACCTTTTTTGGCATTTTCTTACTTGTCAGTTCATTTAATGGTGTCACAATTGAACCATAGTTCCTGACAAACTTTCTGTAGTATCCAGTCAGGCCCAAGAAAGCTCGAACCTGAGTCTGGGTGGTTGGAGGAGCCCAGTCCCTGATTGACTGTATTTTGCTCTCCAGTGGTTGAACTTGGCCTCCACCTACAAGGTGGCCCAGGTATACAACCTGTGTCTGCCCTATCTGGCACTTGGTGGCCTTGATAGTGAGGCCTGCTGCTTGCAGAGCCTCTAACACTTTCCTCAGGTGGACCAGGTGATCCTCCCAGATGGAGCTAAAGACAGCAATATCATCTAGATATGCTGCACAGAAGTCATCCAGCCCAGTAAGGACTTGATTCACCAACCTTTGGAAGGTGGCAGGTGCATTTTTCAGACCAAAGGGCATTACCACAAATTGATAATGCCCACCAGGGGTTGAAAATGCTGTCTTGGGCTTGGCATCCTCAGATAACCTGATTTGCCAATACCCAGCTGTTAAGTCAAATGTACTTAAGTAGTTGGCAGAAGCCAATCTATCTATAAGTTCATCTGCCCTTGGTATTGGGTGGGCATCAGTCTTAGTGACTGCATTGAGACCCCTGTAGTCTACGCAGAACCTCATCTCTCTCTTACCATCTTGGGTGTGAGGTTTTGGCACTAGAACTACTGGACTAGCCCAAGGGCTATCTGAGGGTTCAATGACTCCCAACTCCAACATTTTCTGCACTTCAGTTTTTATGCAGTCTCTAACATGATCAGGCTGCCTGTAGATTTTACTCTTGACTGGCAGGCTGTCACCAGTGTCAACCTCATGGGTGCACCAATTGGTCTGACTGGGTGTCAGAGAGAACATATGTCTGAAAGACTGAAGAACCTGTTTACAGTCTTTCTGTTGATGCTCAGAGAGGCTGCCTCAAAAGACAACACCATCTACTGACCCATCATCAGGATTCTGAGTGAGCAGGTCTGGGAGAGGGTCACTCTCTTCCTCCTGTCCCTCATCTATGGCCATGAGCAAGCTCATGTCCTTCCTGTCGACATATGCTTTGAGCCTGTTGACATGGAGCACCCTGTGGGGGCTCCTGGGAGTTCCAAGGTCCACCAGGTAGGTGACCTCTCCCTTTTGCTCAAGAATTGTGTGGGGCCCAGACCATTTGTCTTTGAGTGCTGCTGGGGCCACTGGCTCCAACACCCACACCTTCTGTCCAGGCTGGTAAACAGTCAGGACAGCCTTTTGGTCATGCCAAGCTTTTTGAAGTTCTTGACTGGCCTTAAGGTTTTCAGATGCCTTCTCCATATACTCAGCCATCCTGGAGCGGAGACCAAGTACATAGTCCACTATGTTGGTTGCAGGCTTTTTGAGAGGTCTCTCCCATCCTTCCTTCACTAAACACAGGGGGCCTCTCACAGGATGCCCATACAAAAGTTCAAAAGGGCTGTAGCCAACCCCCTTTTGTGGGACCTCTCTGTAAGCAAACAGACGGCAGGGAATCAGGACATCCCATCTACGCCTGAGCTTTTCAGGTAGTCCATGAATCATCCCTTTTAGGGTCCTGTTGAACCTTTCAACAAGCCCATTGCATTGTGGATGATAGGGTGTAGTGAATTTGTAATTGACACCACATTCCTTCCACATAGCAGTTAAGTAGCTTGACATGAAGTTTGCACCTCTGTCAGAGACAACCTCCTTAGGGAAGCCCACTCTGGAGAACACTCCAACTAGGGCCCTTGCCACCACAGGTGCTGTGGTGGTCCTAAGTGGAATAGCTTCAGGATACCTGGTGGCATGATCCACTACCACCAGTATAAACTTGTGCCCTGATGCTGTCTGGGGTTCCATTGGACCAACAATGTCAATCCCCACTCTTTCAAAGGGCACCCCCACCACAGGCATTGGTATAAGGGGGGCCTTTGTTGTGCCACCTGACTTACCACTGGCTTGGCAAGTGACACAGGAGCGACAAAACTCCTTGGTATCCTCATTCATGTGAGGCCAGTGAAAGTGTGAGACAAGTCTGTCCCAAGTCTTTGTCTGGCCTAAGTGACCTGCTAAGGGAATCTCATGGGCCAAGGTAAGTAGGAAACCTCTCTGAGACAAGGGTACAACCAGCCTCCTGGTCATGCCAGGCTTGGGTTCTCTTGACTCAGTGTACAGGAGTCCATCTTCCCAGTATACCTTGTGGGTACCTGTGGCGTTCCCAGCAGCCTCAGCAGCAGCCTGCTGTCTGAGGGATTCAAGAGAAGGGCAGTCTAACTGGTCCTTCCCCAGGTCTTCCCTTGAGGGTCCCCCTGAACCCAAGAATTCAACTTGATCAAGTTCAAACTCTCTAGGCTCAGTTTCCCTCAATTCCTGTAGGTCAGCCTCCTCTGAGACTTGATCCACAACCTGGGGCAAGGGGGAAGGCACAGCCTTAACCCTACTGCTCTTCTTCTTGGAAGGTGTCTGGTCCATTGTTCCAGGATCCAGCACCTGTTCAGTGGGGCATTCCCTGACCTGTGACCTGGTCACAGCAAACACATGTGCTGGCAAGCCTAACATTTCCATGTGAGTCCTCTGCTCCACTTCTGACCATTGTGATGACTCCAAATCATTGCCCAACAAACAATCCACTGGGAGGTCTGAACTAACTACAACCTTCATTTGGCCAGTTACCCCTCCCCAGGAGAAAGCTACAATTGCCATACTGTGATTGGTACTGACATTGCTTGCATTGGTCACCAGGAATTCTGTACCTGGCATGATCTGTCCAGGGTCCACAAAGTTAGGTGTCACCATTGTGACACTGGCACAAGTGTCCCTATAGGCCTGAGCCATTTTTCCATTAATGAAAGGTGTCTGTCTGTATTTGCCCAAAGTATTGGGACTTATATCAGGGGATATATCCACATCCCCTGTACAAACAAGGACAGCCTGAGTGAGTGTACCAACTAAGTTGTCACACCCCTCAGAACCCAGGGTTAACCCTACTAAACCCTTGGGAGGTGCACTATCACTGCTGACTGTACTAGGGGGCACAGGTGCCTTAGGGGCTGCAGTGGCAGGAGTCTGCCCTCCTCCTTTCCTGGTGCACTCCCTAAACCAGTGAGTTTTACTTTTGCAGTATTGGCACCACCTTTTAGATTGGCCTTCTTTCTTCTTTTGGGGAGCCTGACCCCCACCCTCTTTGGGTTGTTGGGGACCTGTCGAAGACTTCTGGTCATTTTGTTCCCCCTTAGAATCTTTACCCTTCTGGTCTGCTTTCTTCTGACCACCTTGATTCTGGCCCTGGTTCTGTTTAACTCTTGTTCTAACCCATCTGTCTGCCTTCTTTCCCAATTCTTGGGGAGAGGTCAGATCTGAGTCAACAAGATGCTGATGCAACAACTGGTTCTGACAATTGTTTAAAATTTGTTCTCTCATCATCAAATTGTACAATCCTTTATAATCAGTAACCTTACTGCCCAGCAACCAGCCCTCAAAAGCCTTAGTGGCACAATCTACAAAGTCAGACCAATCTTGAGACTGAGTTTTCTGGGTATCCCTGAACAGCACTCTGTACTGCTCAGTGGTTAGGCCAAACCCTTCAACCAGTGTGTTTTTCAAGACTTGGTAATTGTTAGCATCCTCCACTCTTGTAGTGAGGAGCTTATCTCTACCTTTGCCTTCAAAGGAGAGCCACAAGATAGCTGCCCGCTGACTCTGGGGAACACCCTGCACAGTGCAGGCCCTCTCCAGAGCAGTAATCCATTTGTGGATGTCATCCCCTTGTTTAAAGGGGGGCACTATCTTACCTAGGTGTTTTGTATCAAAACTCCTTTCCCTATTGCTAGGTACAATGCTGCCACCAGTGGGGACTACCCCACTTAACTGTTGCTCTCTAGCAAAAGCAAGCCTCTCTTTGGCCAGGGCAAGTTCTTCCCTTTCAATCCTCAGATTGGCTGCCCTTTCTTTAGCTTCATACACTCTCCTCTGAGGAGATGTCATCCCCTTCTGAGAGGAGTGTTGAGAGCCATTGGTTTGAAGGGATCTGCCAGAGCCTCTGGATAGAGACCTGGCTCGTCCATTCCCAATGTTAAGCTGACCTGAGAGTGGTCCCAGGGGTCCCCCAGTACTCATCTCATGTCTGCTTAAGTTGGACCTGGTTAGTCTGCTGACTTCTACCTGTCCCTTGTCTGCCTCATCCCCAGAGGGATCCTCATCCTCCTCCCCCTCTTCTGTCTCAGCTGAGAGATGGATTAGGTCAGGGTCTCCTCTGGTTCCCTCAAGGGGAGGCATACCTCCATCTGGATTAGAAGAGCTAAGAAGTTTCTCAGCTTTTCTGGCATCATAAGTCTCTAAGAGACCAATCAGAAAGGAAGTTGTGGGGTTAGACCCCTGCTTAATCTTCCTAGAGGTACACACTTGTCGTAACTCATGGACGCTAAGCACTGTATATCTGGAAGGGAGGACCTGTGTAGGGTCCACTGACACAAGGGGAGACTCAGAGTTTCCTCCTTTGTCTGACATACTGTTTCTAGTGTGGTGTAAGTGATGCACCTACCTACACTATGTGTTTGCCTACTGATCCCTTGCTAAGAGTTGCAGCCAAGGTGTGCTAAGCCTTGAGGAGCTGCAACAGCTGGTTCAGTAGAACTCAGAGTATTCTAAGCTTAGTTATATGTACCTGAAGTACTTATGTGATCTTTCAACAAGATATTCTTAGGATACGTGTGGTAAAACAGCAAGCTCAAATCCCAACCGCTGCTCACCAATGTGAAAAGGTGGCCTGATATGCAGTGCTCACTATTCTAGTGAACACTATGTATCAGTCCAGCAACCCTTATTGATGATTGGTTGTAAGTCAACCTTATAGACCAGCTATCCTAGTAGCGTGGATACGAGCAGTCTAAGGCTAAAGACTCGAGAGGGTGTGTTAAGCCAGCTGTTTACCACACATATACCCCTTGAACACCAAGTGAAAGGACACCACACAAGTGTTATGAAAATAAACAAGTTATTTATTAAGAATCACAACAGCCCTGTACTCTTTATGAGGACAGGGTACTAAGCACAAAACAAAACCTTTACGAAAATACTTAAGTTAGCACAGTATATACAAATGCCCGAGGGGCACGGAAAACCATATACTCTGAAAGTGGAATGCGAAATTACTAGCAGGTAAGTACAGTACTAATAGGCTTAGGAATCGCTAGGACTTGACTATAGAACCTTCAGATTACTTATAGGAGGCCTAGGGGACTCGGGTGCAGAGTGTGCACTCTCACGCGTGATGCGGGACAAAGTCTATGGTAGCTAGTAATGACAAAGTTAGTGTTCTCGGGCGAACCCGACCTGGTAGGAGGAAAACGAAAGTGGATTCGGACCCTTGGATAGTGAGGCTATGCTGGGGCACCGAAATGCCGAAGTTACCTAGCCCAGGGGCTGCAGCTGCATAGGACTCAAAGGACGTCGGGAATCCTCGTAGACGGACCAGGAGCCTGGAAGAAAGAAGTTGCTGGCAGGCGACCAGTGAAGAAAGTTCGATGGATCCAAGCCTGGATCGATGGAAGATGACACCTGAAAGCAGAGGGGACCAAGTTCAAGACTACTAGCCAGTAGTCAGTGGGCACCAGGAGGGCACCGGATGGTAGCCACCTCGACTAGGTGAGTGGGTGACGCTGTGCTCGCAGATCTCACGGACCAGGAGGCGTTGTCGGTGACCAGGATGGAGGAGCGAGCTGTCCCACGAAGATTGAAGCTGTCGGCGTCGCTGGACCCAGGATTGGGCAACAAAGCCTTGGCAAATTCAAGCCCACGCGGTGGACTCAAAATGGCGTCTGGAGTGGACCAGGAGGGTCCGGGGTGCCTCTCTTGAAGAAGGAAGCAAGGGCCAGTCTGGAGCAACCAGACCAGCAGCAGTGATGTCGTCGGGCTTCGTGTAGAAGGCCACAAGCCAGCCGGCTAGTAGCCACACAGCGCGGTGAGCACGCAAAAGCAGAAGGGCCCCACGCAGATCGTGGAGATGCTGGAGGGCTGATCTTTGGTGCTGGAGCTGCTCAGGGTTGGGGCTTCTCGGACCCCAAAGCACTCACCAGTGGAAGACTCGGTGGGCTTGTTGCAAAGAAGTCGTGCAGTCTTGGCGATCGTCGGTCCCTCGAGGTCTCGTCGCACTCACAGTTCTCAGCTTTGCTGTAGAGGTGAGTAGAGGTCAGAGGTGCCAGGGAAGCCGGGTCTCGTCTAAAAAAGGGGGTTGACCCGGTGACTAGGTCCTGCCTATGGGTGGGACTAGGAGGGGGGTGGTTACACCCCTCTGCCATGCCGGACTGTCCCCAGGCCAGGGGCTGGTGTGCCCCTGGAACTGGTTCTGACCGGACTATGCGTAGTGAGCACCGGGGTGCCACTCAGCAGTCACCTTCCTGAAAGGCCCTGCCTACCCAGGATACACAAAACCATGTCTGGGATGGTGCTAGCACCGCCCCGGACAGGAAACCCTTTGTCCAAGCCTCCCTTGCTGGAAGGACTCCCAGCAGCAGGAGGTCAGACTCGTGTCTGTGGTGGCAGCATCCATTTTGTGGAGCTGAGGCTTTAGTTAACTTTAACCGGGGTTCACACAGTTACATACATGTCGTGTCCCTCTAGAAGGGTGGAATGCTAACCCCGTCGCCAGAATTGGCGAGGGGTTAGTATTCCAATTCGTATGACACCTTACTCGACATGTTTTGATAAAGCAATACCAAAGATAGCATTTAACCGTGAGGATTATAATGCACTTAAGAGTATATGGTATGCGATATCATGGAACAGCTATTAGGACTTGGTTCCGCAAGCTGCAGACAGGCTCAGCTCATGCCAGAGCACCATCTCACACGATTCCAAGCACTCTGCCTTCAGGATTGTCAAGGCCTGCCATAGGAGTGACTGATAGGAATCTGTGTGTCCATTTTAGGGTTAGATATAGGTATACTATATCTACAGCAAAGGGTGATTACACGACTTTGCCCCAGCTGTCATGCAGCCAGTTGTGTCAAATTTAGGAGGCCAGCCAGGGGTGGCATAATACATGCTGCAGCCCCTGGCAGCCCTGGGTACACCTATGCCCTGAGTTACAGGGTCTGATAAGGTGGCCCAGTACCAATTGGTAAATGCACCTAGGGTACATGTTGTAATTTAGAGAGAGAACAGCCAGGCTGTGGGTCTGATTGGCAGGCCCACAGCCAGAGAAAGTCGTAAACCAGTGAAACAAAAGCAAAAAATCTGGGTGATCATAGGATTGCAGAAAAAGGAATTGGTTCGAACCAGGTAGCATGATCCATCACCACAAGGGCTCAGGAAGGGAAAGGATATGGACATGTACAATGCTTTATTAACAGAACATCATATATATAGTAAATGCATTACAATAGTGATAGATGCAGAAGGCGTAACAGCTGAGAGAAACGAGATAAGAACACATGTACGTAACAGAAGGCGTGCATGAGGGCGTACACGGAGGTGTGTGCTAGACACGTCACATAGAGGTGTCACAAGTGGGTGGATTCATAGGGGAATCCTGCAGTGTCAGCAGAAATACATGGCATGGATGCGCGCGCAGCAGCATGACGTGTGATTGACGTGAAACTGAAGGGTGAAGGGGACTTGACATTTAGCCCTACATGAGGAGACAGAAGTCTGGGGTGTCAGAACAACCTAATCCCAAATCATATCTAATATCTTGTGTTTGAGGAACTGTATTATCTAGAAGGAAAGGTCTCTCGGGCAGAGGCTATTCTATACTGACTGCTAGTGCGTGCATATGTGACTACGTGTAAAGCAAGGGGGCCATGGGCCTACCATGGTAACAGGAGCAGGGAATTACTTGCGCGGAGACAGAGAGGCCGGGCCCTTTGCTCTGCAGCTGGGAAGGATGTTTTCCTAAACTACTAGACAGGAATGTATTTTCAAGGAGCGAAGCAGATAACTTGAAGGCTGAATACAGTCTTGGCAGGCAAGCAGGTCGAGCCAGGCACCACTCGCCGCGCAGGGAGTAAGTCAAGGGTCAGGAAACAGCAGACTGCAGCTTTCAGAGACAGAAGGCAGAAAGGGTTCGATGGCAGGAATCAGGGCCTAACTCACCAGAGCTAGTGAAACATGAAAGTGCACCATGTAAAGACATTGGCAAGGCACACTTAGGAACTGAATATCCGACCCATTCATGGTGGATCTGAAAGAGGACATGTTAACGTTGGACGCAAATGTATTTGCGTCTTCATAGCTGAAAGTGGAGGGAACATACATGTACTTGAAGCACATACATGGAGCCGTTGGGATCTACGATAGGGGACACAATTGACCATAAAAATTCATATTACCTCAACAGGGAGGAGGCGCATCGCGCTGGACACCCTTCTGCGTCCCAAGGATGAGGGAGGCTTAGCGGTGCCTGATTTTGAAGGGTATTATCTAGCAGCACAGTTGCAGGTTTTCACCCAGGAGGTCGCGAGGGTATATAGAGGCCCGGAGCATGCTAGAGAAGAGGGTACTCCGCGGCATGTGCTGGCGTATATTACACTGCACCAGAAGCTCTTGGTCAGGGACCTGACGGTGGAGGAACAGGCATTCCGACTCTGCTGGAATCAGGCGCGCAAACGAGCGGGGGTCGGCCTTATGTATGCTCCTGAAATCCCGTTGGGGATGGTTACGGCCCTCCTGTGGAAAGTGAGCCCATAATTCTAACGATGCCCAGGCTGCTGGCGCAAACCGCCTCTCAGTTCCCATTCTGAATAATTATCAAATAAAGAGACGGGCGCTGGGAGCAGGAATCAAGAACAGAGTTTATTTCTCATGAGGAGAGCATGTCATTTCGGACACGAAACACAGTGTCTTTCGGGAGGTGCTCTAACAAGTGAGCTTGAGACTCGTACTTTTATACCTCTACAAAAACAGTTGATGATACAATCAGGACGGTATGACGCACGAGAAGGTCATCCCTATAATCCTCGTGGTGATCCTACTCCACATATGCTCACAATGGGGACCTTTGACCTGCTGATAAGTGGGGAGGGCAATCACGCAGCTGAGTGCTTTGGTAGGATGTACGCCTGATCATGGCCCAGGGGGTGGGGTGGCCAGGCATACAATAAGGGCAGTAAATGGTATCTCCTGGCTTGGGCGATGGCCTCGGACATGTGTGGTCAGCCGGACTCGGGGGAAGGGGGTTTATCAAAGGAGGGGTATTCATGTCTGCGTGGACAATCGAGCGCAGAGGGAAGGCTTGTCAACAGAGGGACATTCATGGAAGGGAAGGAGGTGCTGGTCAGGCGCGGCCGTGACCCTCAAAGACAGGGCTTTGCGTAAGAAGAGGGTTTATGACTTGTTCATGTGAGGAGAAGGAGGGGGGACGGGGTGCGTGCAGGACCAGAGCCGCGCAGAGAGGGAGAGAGAGAGTGAGATCTTACGACCTGTACATGGGGGAACAGGGGCAGCCAGATACAACTGGGGGGGGGGGGGGCCATGTCAGCTGAGGCGAAGGATGCTTCTTCGAGAGGGAAATGGAGAAGGCCTGGGTCAAGCAGGAGGGTTACCTTTCACATCAGGGTCGCGCAAAGGGAAAGGGTGTCGTGGTCTATACATGAGAGAGGGGGTGCAAGATACGCACAGGAGGGAGGCTAGGGATTCTAATGGGTAAAAAGGTCATGGTGCCTAGAATGGCTGTACATATGCATAGGGGTACGGGTTCTTACTGGCAGGGTGATATAGTCAATAATTTACAGTATCCATGGTGCTCACAAGGAGAGGAGTGGGAGAAGAAGGGGAATGAATGCTGTCTATGTACATCGAATTTGTCAGATTTCACAGTCGCCCCTTTTTACATAGCAGCAATCATTTTTACAGCTGATGACATTACAGGCAGGCAAGCATCGATGACGAATTAGCACTTTGTCGATACTAACATGTGGCGTACAATCATAGACAGTTAAGGTGAAGGGAAGAATGCAGTACATACGAAATTACATTTTCGGTGTGTTCCTGACAGTTAAACGCATTACATAGCACAAGGCTTTCTGACTTAAAAAAAAAAAATGTGACCAATGGACAGTTTGACCAGGTAGTTGAGAGCGGAATTCAGCTCAATACACAAGATCTCTTCGTCCCAGTGTCTTTTTATCAGCGAGCCATCACTGGTAGGCTCTAATCCGAGTATTTTCGTTGGCGCTGTTGAGCACCGGCGGTGGAGCTATAGGTCCAGCTCAGTTCCATCCTTACGCGTCGCAGGGTGCGGTCAGTCCTCTGCTGTTAGACCACAGTCCTGTTCCCTAAACAGTCCGTTTGGTGGCGCCTTATGCTCGGCACCTATAGTTCTGTTGCAACACCCTCTTCCCACATAATTGCAGCTCTTTCCTTTGGCAAAAAGTCACGTGGGAAGGTGGGTGGATGTCGTTCAAACAGTCAATGGGAGAAAGAGTGAGCGGAGTTGGGTCAGAGTTCCTGGGACACACAAAAGGGACCAAGGGAGCAAAGGATAACAAGCAGGCAGGCCCATCAATCAGGCCCAGAGAAGGGGGACGGAGACTCCAGGCACACGTGGGTTAGCAGACGGAGGGCTTCAGGTCGGCCCGTCATTTTTCATTTTCCACGTTGAAAGTGCTGTCTCGTCCGTATCTTGTTGCTCTGCAGCTCCACCTTTGGTCGAGGTCACACGTGTCCCAGGATCTGTAGCCAGGCTGTACGTCACATCCGACCCATCTCCTTCGGTGATCGTGCATCTTTGAATGAGTACAAGACAGTGTTTTAGAGAAATGGCAGAAGAAGATATCTACGCATGTGAATTCCTCCCTCAATTTTTCGCATTTGAGTCCTTATGGTCATTGGTCACAGTCAGAGGTCTATTACCAAGCAGTGCATGCGTCAGCATTCCTACTGAGTTTATGGCAGGTATATTCATTGGCCCATTTATGATTCAAGTAAGGACAAGATAATATTTCCATCAACTGTGCATTACATCATTTTCAACATTAGCGCAGCATTTCCCTTCAGAACCGGCTAACATTTTCAGACAGGGCGGGGGTGCTATCGTCGAGTGTCGGGCAAAACAAGATATCCTCAAGGGTCAGCAGCTACCCATGGTCATTATGTTTATACCGGGGACAACGGAAGCGGTTCTATCAAAAATGGGGCGGGGATGCTTCAGGCGCTTGCGCTTGGGTGCAAAGGGGTGGGGCAATCTGGGTATTGGGTGTCAATCTAGACGTTGGCGTTCGTCTCTGAAGAACAGACATAGGATGCCATTGACATACAGTTCCCCTAGAAATGGCCTGATTTGGGGGACTTTAGTCGTCTTACCTGTCCTTTCCTTCTTAGCCAATTCAAGTTCATTCATTTTGCAGAAAGGAGAGGCAGTAACATGGCAAGATACAGTCATTTTAGTTTTGGTCAATTTCGCTGAACACCTTCATGTTCAAATACGTATCAAATCGGACTGGTGCCGGTGGGGCACAATTTTACCAAAAAGATGGACAGAAAATAGGGAGGCTCTCAAAGAGAGTGAGAGTCGTCCGCAGTCTAAACGAGCCATTCGGTACACGTATGACATGTAAGGAGAGAGAGAGGAAGAAGGGTGGAGAGAGAGACGTGTACGAAAATAGGTCATTTAGTGCGTTCACAACACGGAACAGCAAAGGTCAGGTAACATGCAGATATAGACAGAGGGGAGACATATATTCGTACGTTACACACACACAAACTCAGACAGGGAAGACGGCACATGTATTACACATAGACAAGACATTCACAACAAGACGGGAAACAATTGTTAGTCTACAACATCTGTTTTTTATATATATATCCTACATATCTTTACTATCCTATTTATCTACGTGCTTAGCTCTTTCTGCCTTTCCCCCCTTTTTCCTTCTCGTTTGTCACGCCTGTGAGCGTTCCCAATTACCAATACTCACACCTCCGTTGGCTGATCGGAAATTAACCTGGTCATGCTAGTTACCCATGGTTGGATCTTAAACCATTTTTCTGTTCCCTCCTGTGGTGGGAAGTTCTCCAGGCTGAGGCAACGGCAAGTATTGATCGGGAAAACAGTCGGACAGCTTGGCTATATCTGCAAGAGTGTGAGAAAGGGAGTAGTGCATTTTGAACATCGGCGACATTTCTAACTTCCTAGGCGGATGGTGCCGTGGCAACCCTTACCCGTACAATTTTTCTTTTTGTCCTTTCCCTACCTAGTTAAAACGTCCAGTCATTTCATCTAACGCGTCTTTTCTAGTCGATTTTATTTTTGTCACTCAGTACCTGTCCAGTCTCTATGTCAGTCCATCCTCCCATTGCTATGCTCTAAGGAGGAACAGTCATGTTTAAGTCTACGTCCTTTAAAAAAAACTTTTATTTGTCCTAAGGACCATGCTCACATTCCCCTTCTCCCCCTCTCGTCGGCGGTTCGGTCGTCGTCCATCCATACATCAGCCAGTGTTCCGACGTGACCTGCAGAAGGGAGGAAAAAGAAGGGGTGGGGGCAACATTCAAAACCTCATCAACGTGCAGTAATCCGGAAACGCTTTACCTACCACATACTCGACCTATTTTCACGTAGTGCATTTCCCTACCATCACGGCGTTTAAGCCCAGATGGACCAGAAAGGTCAGACAGATAATCATTGACGATCTGTGCGACATGAGCTACTTGGTCGTAACCTCTTTTCATCGGGTACAAGGGTGGCGGTCAGGTGGCATTTCTGTGGTGTCGTTTTTAGGGCTTCTAGAGCACCTTTCCGGCTGCCTGTCACACATAGTGTGGTTGCCAAATATCGGGTCCTTTTTAACCTTTAGCCTCCATCATACTTTCTCGTTGCTCATAGTAGTAATTCATTCAAAACTCATTAATGCAATCCGCTACAATGATGCTTTCGTTTCCAAAATACCTTTAATAAAGAGGGTTGACACATAAATACAGGCCTACAACCCGGTGGGCTAGCCACGGAGCAGATTGGAACTGTGCATGGGAAGAACGAAGCTGGTGGCAGTTCATTGTATAAAGTGCGGCAGTGCAATAAAATCATATTAAACTCTCCTACAGAGCAAGTATGATGCATGTCAGTAATTCATCTTAAATACGTTCATAAATACATCGTCCAATGATCATTCATTTATACCAATTCATTTCCCAACTCATAAACAGTACCCACCCTTAAGTCAATTCATGGTTCAAGCACATACTCAATACCCTTCATATTTACTTTCATTATCCAAACGTTATATATATCTCGGTGCAAAAAGCTTGCGCGATCAGGGTGCAACAAAGTTCATTAAAAACGTCACATTTTGCGTCGGCGCCATTTTGGGTGGGGTCAGGCGAGTTCTAGCACAGTCAGAGTGTCTCTAGTCTCGCAAGGTTGGCCCAGAACTTTCCATTGGCAGTTCAGAAAGTCTCGTGCAGTGTGGTTAACAGTCTAACAATATGGACCATGAGTCAAAGAGTGGGAAGGGCGGCAACAATTTTCCTACCGGGTCATTCTGGTGTTCCTCCGGAACTGAACAAGCCTGTGCCGTGGCGGCATCTTAGCCATTTCCGATCCAAGTCTGGTGCCGGCAGGAGCAGCACCGCTGTCGTGGTTCCCAGCGAAGGGGACGGGGGCACCCATGCAGAGGGTCGGGGGCCCCCCGGCTCTTATAGAATCTTCAAGGTCGAGGAGAGGCGATATGGAGCGTGTGCCCGTCCTGGGCAGAGGACCTCTTTTTGATGTTGACCCTTAAGCGAAGAGTGTTGGGGTGTCGCTGGAAGCCTCCACCTGGAGGGAGGTGGGGGAGGGTCGTTCGCGGCACCTCCCCCTTCCAGCGACCCCGCGCCGTTCCCTGGCTCCATAGTTTTCGACATCGGCCGTGCCAGCCATTGATGATGGGGGGGGGGGTGGTCGGCGGCTGAGGCAAGACAGCCCCCCCCCTTCCCTCGGCGACATGTGGCGGGACTACCTTCGACTCTCCAGGGAGCGTGGAATGTGGCAGGACTGCCTATACCTATGAAGGCAGGCGGTGAATTTGGCATGTGGCGGGACTATCTGATTTGCCGCCGTTCTTGCCTTGGCTTCGGCTCTGGACCAGCAGACGATGGCATGCGGCGAATTTGAAATGTGGCGGGACTACTTGATTCGCCGCCGTTGTCGCCTTGGCGTTGGCCTTTGGCAAAAGCCGGATCGGGTGAGAGAGAGGGGTGGTCGGTGGCCGAGGCAAGACAGCCCCCTCTCTCCCCGCGGCCTGCAGGGCGGCAGAAGGGAGAAGACGGAGAGGTCCTTGTCATCCTTTTTGGACCGCCTGCCCAACATCGTCTCCTTCTGACCGTGGGCAGGCGAGTCCCTCGTGCCTCCAGGCCTCGCCTTCCGGATGGGCGTAACCGCGGGCCTGTTGCACTTCGGGAGCTTCTGGAATGGGGGTAGGTACCTATTGAGTTGTTTCTATTTCATGTGACCGTTATTTGGGCGGGGCGGGCAATGAGGCAGACATGTTGGGAACAGGAACAGGCAGTGAAGCCTAGCTACCTCGTGGCTATGTTCTGATATCGAATCTTTTCGCCATTTTACATTTCTTATTACGAACTACTTCTAATGTTTCTTATTTTTGGTGAAGTCAAAAGCTCATCAGGGGGTTACTGACTTAGCCTGATTTCCTTTTATTTTTCTTTCTCTTCCTTAGCGTGTTTCGAGCTAAAGCTTTTTGTTAGTAGGGAACGGTGATCACTTCATATTTTTATGTGTCCTTTTCACTAGGGGGGTACATCTGGACGGACCAGACGAGTCCCTTCCAATAAATGGTCCGGGGTGGAACGAGATTATCGATCAAAAGGGGAACATATATTCCTTCATTAGGGTATCATCCTGGACAGACCGAGCGATGTACTTCCACTTACTAGGGTAGCCTCCTGGACGGACCAGTCGGTCTATTTCTATTAAATGGCCCATGAGTAGAGAGCATATGTCCTCCATAAGAGTAGTCTCCTGGGCGGACCATGCGAGCTACCCCACAATAACCAACCAGTGGGGAGTGGGTAGGACTGACGAATTCACAAAGGGGCATAACCTACCCTTTTCTACTTGCAAAGACTAGATAGAATGTCCCTATTCCACGTTGTTTGCAGGCAGAAAATACCTCAAACGAAACAATGCCTGGAACAACAATGTCCAGGTTTTCAATCAATCAGTGGGGAGAAAAACAGGCATGACGGATTACAACGGGGACAAATGTCTAAATTACCTGCCCTTCGCTATCCAGAAAGGAAGACAGAATATTTCTACTCGTCTCAGTTTGTAGACAGGGAAGATCTCAAAGAGCAACCATCGACTATCAACCGACTTCAACAATTCTTAAAGAATAACATCGGTTATCAATCGAATTCAAACAGTGGGGAGAAAAGTAGGCATGACGGATCAATACCGGGGACAAAAGTCTGTATTACCTACCCTTCTCTATCTGCAAAGAGGGGCGACGTTCCTTTTCGCCGCTGTTTGAAAACAGAGAATGTCTCGTTCTCAGAAGAGAACCAATATGTCAAGTAGCCCTCAAAGCTAAATGAACCAATACCAACAATGCCAGTATACAAATACCGGTTTTCAATACAAACAATCAATCAATCAGGTGGACAGAGCCACCCTACCAATCAGGCCTAAAAACACCCTACCAATCAGGCGTAAAAACACCCTACTTAATCTTACCCGGACCGGACCATACGGACAGTTCTTCGACTCCTTCCTCCAGCGCCCGATCGTTCTCTTACTCCATGTAGCATTCCTGTGGGTTTCCAGTCAGGACAATAGGTCACTCAAGAGAGGTCCGTTCAGAATTGGTGAAGTTCTGTCGATCGGCAGCCGGGCTAGGGCCCTCTCAAGGCAGGCATACCCCGATCATTTTAGACGTTCACTTTTTCGTCTGGGTCTCTCTTACCGAACCCCATGTCACTGATGGGCCCCGCGTTGGGACGCCAATTGTGGAAAGTGAGCCCATAATTCTAACGATGCCCAGGCTGCTGGCGCAAACCGCCTCTCAGTTCCCATTCTGAATAATTATCAAATAAAGAGACGGGCGCTGGGAGCAGGAATCAAGAACAGAGTTTATTTCTCATGAGGAGAGCATGTCATTTCGGACACGAAACACAGTGTCTTTCGGGAGGTGCTCTAACAAGTGAGCTTGAGACTCGTACTTTTATACCTCTACAAAAACAGTTGATGATACAATCAGGACGGTATGACGCACGAGAAGGTCATCCCTATAATCCTCGTGGTGATCCTACTCCACATATGCTCACAATGGGGACCTTTGACCTGCTGATAAGTGGGGAGGGCAATCACGCAGCTGAGTGCTTTGGTAGGATGTACGCCTGATCATGGCCCAGGGGGTGGGGTGGCCAGGCATACAATAAGGGCAGTAAATGGTATCTCCTGGCTTGGGCGATGGCCTCGGACATGTGTGGTCAGCCGGACTCGGGGGAAGGGGGTTTATCAAAGGAGGGGTATTCATGTCTGCGTGGACAATCGAGCGCAGAGGGAAGGCTTGTCAACAGAGGGACATTCATGGAAGGGAAGGAGGTGCTGGTCAGGCGCGGCCGTGACCCTCAAAGACAGGGCTTTGCGTAAGAAGAGGGTTTATGACTTGTTCATGTGAGGAGAAGGAGGGGGGACGGGGTGCGTGCAGGACCAGAGCCGCGCAGAGAGGGAGAGAGAGAGTGAGATCTTACGACCTGTACATGGGGGAACAGGGGCAGCCAGATACAACTGGGGGGGGGGGGGGCCATGTCAGCTGAGGCGAAGGATGCTTCTTCGAGAGGGAAATGGAGAAGGCCTGGGTCAAGCAGGAGGGTTACCTTTCACATCAGGGTCGCGCAAAGGGAAAGGGTGTCGTGGTCTATACATGAGAGAGGGGGTGCAAGATACGCACAGGAGGGAGGCTAGGGATTCTAATGGGTAAAAAGGTCATGGTGCCTAGAATGGCTGTACATATGCATAGGGGTACGGGTTCTTACTGGCAGGGTGATATAGTCAATAATTTACAGTATCCATGGTGCTCACAAGGAGAGGAGTGGGAGAAGAAGGGGAATGAATGCTGTCTATGTACATCGAATTTGTCAGATTTCACACTCCCTCATGGAGGGGACTGGTCGCGGCTGCTGGGTTGGGAAGAGGCTGGGGTCCAGATGCTGGGCGACTTATACGAGGATGGGGTGCTGCTTCCGTTTCAGGAACTGCAAGAGCGGTTCGACCTACCGCGAGGCGACTACCTGTTGCATGCGGCGGTCACGGGCGCTATGCAGGATCATTGGGGAGAAGGTTTGCAGGAACCGGGTACCTCCATGGCATGTCAGTACACGATGATGGCAGCCGGGACCTTTAAGGCTGTCACCTGTTTATACTCCAGAATGTTGCGAGAGGCTCTGCAGCCTCTCGCGGCTCTGAAGGCCAAGTGGGAGTTGGACCTTCAACTGGAGATCCCTGATGCGACTTGGGGCCAGCTGCTGCGACGGGCGCGGAAAAGTTCGAGAAATGCCAGGTTTCAGCTAATCCATTTCTATGTCATTCATAGGGCGTACCTCACACCGGGGAAAATACGACAATACTTTGGGGTGGAACAGGCTGCCTGCCCCAGATGCAACGCAGTTGGAGCAGACTTGGCTCACATGTTGTGGGATTGCCCTGCCCTGGGAGATTACTGGCAGGAGATTGGGAGGGCCCTCAACAGTGCAACGGATAGAGACATTCAGTACACCACGGCAGTGGGGGTCCTCCATTGGTTTCCACACACGCCTAAGAATAAAAATACCAGCAAATTCATAGATTTGGGGCTGGTCCTTGCTAAGCGGGAGATCACGAGAAATTGGAAATCGAGGACAGGACCCACATTTAAAAGATGGTATGGAGAATGTTTGCGGTGGGCGGTGTGTGAAAGCACCTTGAGGTACCAGGTGGCTTGGAGAACGAATGATGAAAAGGCTATGGAGAGGGCGACTGCATGGGAATTGATGGTACAGGCGCTCCGAGATGCTGCTGACGAGGAGCATGAGGAATTGGAGGAATTGGGTACAGCCAACCCCGTCACCTTACCGGGGGACACACCTTAGTGAATGTATAAACCTTCCTACAACACACCAGACTCTCTTTTCAGTAGTGATTTTGTATAGCGCGACCACGGGGGGGGGGATGTTGGAATTGTTGGGTTGTTGAGGGGCAGATGTTTGTTAGGGGTGGGGGAGGGGCGAAAACCACAAAAGCAACCCACTCTTTCTTGCAGTAATGACATCAGACAATGTAAGATACAACAAGGACTGATCTACGGATGGAGGCTGAACTGTCTTCGGTATGGGGACGTGCCACTCAGAACGGGGGTCGACAATCACTGTATTTTCTTGCTATGTTTCTGATTGAACTTTGACTTCAATGTCTGTACATTTATATTGGTGATGCAATAAAAACGATGTTAAAAAAAAAAAAAAAAAAATAGGCCTGCACCCAGTCTGCCATGCTTTCATCCATTATGCCCAGGGGTACTCAGTGGTGCATGGGCCTAGTCTTTCTGTGGGGTGTCTTGAATTTGAACATGATTGAGGGCATGGATGGCATTGGATTGTGGTGATTTTTGTGTGTTTTTCGATTTTTGGGGGTGGTGTTGGGGCCTTTTGCCCAGGAGTACTCAGTGGTGCATGGACTGAGTCTTTCTGTGGGGTCTCTTTAATGTAAACATCAAGGAGGGCATGGATGGCATTGGATTGTGGTGATTTTTGTGTGTTTTTCGAATTTTAGGGGTGGTGATGGGGCCTGTCCATGTGGGTGGGGGCCATTTTGAGGACTGGTACAGGCAGGGCCTGGCCATGTGGTGGGGGTCTAGGGGCCATTTTGAATCCAGGCAGTGTGCTTTGTTGTGCCATAATCGATTTACAAAAGGGGGGTGGTGATGAACAGAGTGTCTGAATTGAGCAGACCACTCTTACCCAGTCCAAAGATCAGGGCTTGATCCATCACCGTTATTTATCTCACTGCCCCATCCCAGCTCAGAACCTGGCTATATGCAAATCAGTCTGTCCCTGGCCCAGTGCATCATGGGAACAGGGCAGACTAAACTACCAAGCCAATTCTTTACCAGAAAGGAGACAAGCTACCGGGGACCAGTTTCTGGCATTTCAGCCTCTTCGGCCCGGCTTGCTTGAATCCTGATGGAGCTTTCTGCTTAATTCAGAGACTCTGTCCCTCACCACCCCTTGTTGTAAATATTTTTGTCCACCCTAAGCGTGGAAGGGTATTCTCAGATGTGAGACCCTTGCTCATTGCACCATCAGGATTCAAGCAAACCGGGCCGAAGACGGCTGTAATGCCAGAAACCGGTCCCCGGGAGCTTGTTTCCTTCCTAGTGTAAGAATTGGCTTTTGTAGTTTGGTTTGCCCTGTTCCCATCATGCACTGGGACAGGAACAGACTAATTTGCATACAGCCAGGTTCTGAAACTGGGATGGTGCAGTGAGCTAAAAAACTGTGTTGGATCTAGCCCTGATCTCTTGACTGGGCGAGAGCTTTCTGCTTAATTCAGAGACTCTGTCCCTCACCACCCCTTGTTTTAAATATTTTTGTCCACCCTAAGCGTGGAAGGGTATTCTCAGATGTGAGACCCTTGCTCATTGCACCATCAGGATTCAAGCAAACCGGGCCGAAGACCTCTGTAATGCCAGAAACCGGTCCCCGGGAGCTTGTTTCCTTCCCAGTGTAAGAATTGGCTTTTGTAGTTTGGTTTGCCCTGTTCCCATCATGCACTGGGACAGGAACAGACTAATTTGCATACAGCCAGGTTCTGAAACTGGGATGGTGCAGTGAGCTAAAAAACTGTGTTGGATCTAGCCCTGATCTCTTGACTGGGCGAGAGCTTTCTGCTTAATTCAGAGACTCTGTCCCTCACCACCCCTTGTTGTAAATATTGTTGTGCCATAGGCCCACACCCAGTCTGCCATGCTTTCATCCATTATGCCTAGGGGTACTCAGTGGTGCATGGGCCTAGTCTTTCTGTGGAGTGTCTTGGATTTGAACATGATTGAGGGCATGCATGGCCTTGGATTGTGGTGATTGTTGTGTGTTTTTCGATTTTTGGGGGTGGTGATGGGACCTGTCCATGTGGGTGGGGGCCATTTTGAGGACTGGTACAGGCAGGGCTTGGCCATGTGGTGGGGGTCTAGGGGCCATTTTGAATCCAGGCAGTGTGCTTTGTTGTGCCATAGGCCTGCACCCAGTCTGCCATGCGTTCATCCATTATGCCCAGGGGTACTCAGTGGTGCATGGGCCTAGTCTTTCTGTGGGGTGTCTTAAATTTGAACATGATTGAGGGCATGGATGGCATTGGGTTGTGGTGATTTTTGTGTGTTTTTCAATTTTGGGGGGTAGTGTTGGGACCTTTTGCCCAGGAGTACTCAGTGGTGCATGGACTGAGTCTTTCTGTGGGGTCTCTTTAATGTAAACATCAAGGAGGGCATGGATGGCATTGGATTGTGGTGATTTTTGTGTGTTTTTCGATTTTTGGGGGTGGTGATGGGGCCTGTCCATGTGGGTGGGGGCCATTTTGAGGACTGGTACAGGTAGGGCCTGGCCATGTGGTGGGGGTCTAGGGGCCATTTTGAAGCCAGGCAGTGTGCTTTGTTGTGCCATAGGCCTGCACCCAGTCTGCCATGCTTTCATCCATTATGCCCAGGGGTACTCAGTGGTGCATGGGCCTAGTCTTTCTGTGGGGTGTCTTGAATTTGAACATGATTGAGGGCATCTATGGCATTGGATTGTGGGGACTTTTGTGTGTTTTTCGATTTTTGCGGGTGGTGATGGGGCCTGTCCATGTGGGTGGGGGCCATTTTGAGGACTGGTACAGGCAGGGCCTGGGCATGTGGTGGGGGTCTAGGGGCCATTTTGAATCCAGGCAGTGTGCTTTGTAGTGCCATAGGCCTGCACCCAGTCTGCCATGCTTTCATCCATTATGCCCAGTGGTACTCAGTGGTGCATGGGCCTAGTCTTTCTGTGGAGTGTCTTGGATTTGAACATGATTGAGGGCATGGATGGCCTTGGATTGTGGTGATTTTTGTGTGTTTTTCGATTTTTGGGGGTGGTGAAGGGACCTGTCCATGTGGGTGAGAGCCATTTTGAAGACTGGTACAGGCAGGGCTTGGCCATGTGCTGGGGGTCTAGGGGCCATTTTGAAGCCAGGCAGTGTGCTTTGTTGTGCCATAGGTCTGCACCCAGTCTGCCATGCTTTAAACCATTATGCCCAGGGGTACTCAGTGGTGCATGGGCCTAGTCTTTCTGTGGGGTGTCTTGAATTTGAACATGATTGAGGGCATGGATGGTATTGGATTGTGGTGATTTTTGTGTGTTTTTCGATTTTTGGGGGTGGTGATGGGGCCTGTCCATGTGGGTGGGGGCCATTTTGAGGACTGGTACAGGCAGGGCCTGGCCATGTGGTGGGGGTCTAGGGGCCCGTTTTGAAGCCAGGCAGTGTGCTTTGTTGTGCCATAGGCCTGCACTCAGTCTGCCATGCTTTCATCCATTATGCCCAGGGGTACTTTGTCAGTGGTGCATTTTATTGGTCTTTCCATTTTGGGGGGGGTGGGTATAATAAAAATGCTTACTTGCAAACTATTAATTGAAGCGCTACACATGCAACATTTATTTAACTGATGTTCCTCTGGCTTCGTTTGCTTTTATGTGCAGAAAGACGAATCATCAGCCTCATCGTTCCTCATCAGTGCCAGGAACAAGTCCTGCTGCGGTGTGTGCAGCACAACGTCACGTGTGGCCACAGACAACTCTGCAACTTGTGCAACTGCGGCCTGCTGTTCTGACATCTGAAGTAGATGGCCCCAAAAAAAGTTGCCCGTAGCTCCTCTAGCAAGAAAGTTGCCAGTAAGGAGCAGAAGAAGCAAGTGGCGCCACTTACCAAGGAGAATGGAGTGCCGACGCCGCATTTTTGGGGGAAAAAAAAGTACGCCTTCAGCAGCAGCGGGGTCAGCTGGGGACCAAGCTGGGAGCAGCACCCCCTCTCCATTGGGCTCAGTGCCAACACCTCCACGCCAACTTAAGTCCAAGCCCTTGAGTGCTGCAGAGGCAGCCAGTCTAGTTGTTCAATCACCATCGATTAGTGATGTTGGCTCATCTGAAGAAAGTAGCAGCATCCCTCAATCAACACAGGTCGTTGTAACTCATCTGACGAGTGTTCAACAACCACAGCTGCAACAACAACCACATGTGCAAGTACAAGCCCAAGTACATGTGGAAGGAGAGGCGGCGGAAGGAGATGCGCAAGCAGAGGTGCATGGAGCGGCACAAGTGCCCACAATAGTTGTTCCTC
The DNA here is from genome assembly GCF_964263255.1 of Lissotriton vulgaris. NCBI lineage: Eukaryota > Metazoa > Chordata > Amphibia > Caudata > Salamandridae > Lissotriton > Lissotriton vulgaris. Next base: position 858,076,460 of record NC_141695.1, read on the forward strand.
CCGAAGTAGGGGAACATCAGGAAATCGACATTCAAGCCGAGGTATCATTTGAGGAAGCCACTCCTCCTGCTCATTCATTGTCTTCCAGATCCTTAGCAAGGAAAAGATCAAGGATGGTGTCTACATCTTCTTCAAGCACCCTTCCTTCTGATGATATGGATGAAAATTGGAACCAGCACAGCCGTCTGAGAGTGAGGCACACCATGATCTGACAAAGGTAGCGAAGCGTAAAAGGAAGGTCCCCGAAAGTCTCATAGTTATGGAGTGTGATGATGACGCTGAACAAGAAGTGGCGTATACTCCTGCTGATGAAGACTCTCACGACGACGACGCAGTCATCATAAACATCACTCCAGGCTCAGCGGGCATGCAGCAAACAAATATTTTTACCCTAGCCCGAAATGCTGCTGAGCGTGATGTTGGCGATGTAGGAATGGGACCACAACCAATGCAGTTAACCAGTATACCACCACCTACTGCTTCCATATTTTCTCGCCAGAAGGGACCTCCATCCACCTCGACCTCCATTTCCTCAATTAGTGGTGCTGCAAGTGCACAACGTAGTAAAGTTCGGCAACACACATCCTCCACTTCATCTGGCATTAGCATTCCCAGTATCGCCTCCTCCGCCCCCCACAGACATTTGAAGTCTGCAGTTATGACTTCTTTAGTGTTAGCCTAACAAGGGAAAACATAGCCATTTGTACCATTTGTAAGCTTTGAGTTAGTTGTGGTAAGCTTGGTACCAACTATGGTACCGGAGGCCAGAGAGGTCATCTTGAGAGACAGCACACTGTCAAATGGCATGCGCACCTAAAGGAGATCAAGGAAGCCCGAATTGCAAGTAAACAAACTGTATCCGTTGATGTTTCATCTGATGATGACGAGGAGGAAGCGTCAAATATTTCTTCACTTACACCCAGTACCCCTCTCAGCAGCACACCCCCTGAAAGATATATGAGCCACACTAAGAGTGTGGGAGAGAGTGAGACACCAATGTGAAAAATTTCATCATCACCGAGCGTAACTGGGGCGAAGAAGTCATCATCATCCCGTAAAATGGTCCAGCCCACCATTAGAAGCATGTTGTTTTCAGATGCGCCATTTGAACGCAACCACCCAATGACGCGTCTGTATAACACTAAGCTGGCTAAAATGCTAGTGCTGGACCTTCTCCCTTTTTCTTTTGTGGAAGGGGTTGGTTTTCTTCAATTAGTGGCAATGCTCTTCCCTAAATGGAAAGTTCCTAGCTGGTTCTATTTTGCCAGAGTTGCGGTTCCAGTACTACATGAAGATGTGCTGGAGGTGATTGGGGCAGCTTTGCAGAAGAGTGCTGTTCACACTATACATCTGACAACAGACATGTGGACCAGTTGCCAAGCCGTTGATTATATGTGCATCACTGCACACTGGGTCTCTTTTTCAGGGGGTAATGCAAAGCTAACCGCAGGGGTTGAACCGGACAACGTTTTTAAAGCAGCTCGGAAACATGCAACACTAGCCATGTTTGCCAAGGAGAAAAGTCATACAGGAGAAAACATTTTGCATGAGTTTAACACAAAGGTCTTTCAATGGCTGTCCCCAAGAAAACGCATGATTGGTTATGTTTCCACGGATAATGGCGCCAATGTAGTTAAGGCCATGGATAAGGGTAACTATTTCAGAGTGCCGTGTTTGGCGCACTGTATAAACCTGGTTGTTAAAAAATTCTTGAGTGAAGAAAGTCCAGTGTGCGAGTTACTGACCACCTGCCGAAGAATGTGCACACATTTCAACCATTCTTTTAAGGCCCGGAAGCAGCTGAGGTGCCTGCAACATGAACGTAAACTGCCAGTGAAAGCACTCATCCAGGAGGTGGTAACATGTTGGAACTCAACCTTCTACATGCTTGAGCGTCTGTTTGAACAGTATGCGGTAGTCGATCAGTATTTCTTTACACAGGGTTCAGCTATTAAGGACCTGAGGATACAGGTAGAGCAATGGAAGCTAGTTAAAAGCCTGACAGACATGCTTCCTCCTTTTGAGGTCTTCACGCGTACAGTCAGCAGGGAGGACTGTAATTTGGGAAAAGCTATCCCATTGTTGCGCATGCTAGAGCACCAACTGAAGGCGGTGTCTTCTACGTTTCAAAGAGAGGAAAAAAAGGAACAAGCATTAGAGTTGGTGGAGAAGTTATTACAGCGCCTTCTTTGCGATGAACGTCTTCAAAAGATCCACACAGAACAGCATTACATTTGTGCTACTATTCTGGATCCACGGTACAAAAAGGCATTGGCAGGCAGAGTATTCTTTCCTTTTGATGAAACTTAAGAAAAAGGCAGTACATCAGCATCAGCAGGCCATCCGGAGTCAAAAAAGTCCACTTCTGCATCTGTGGCTGTGGCAGAAGTGAGTGATTTTCCCTCTCAGCCGTTAAAGACACCAGCAACCGTATCATCTGCACCAGACACAACAGTAACATTGTGTGAAGAAGAGGATTGGCTAACTCAGCTTGGGTTTGCTTCTCAAAAGGTCCCAGCAAAAAGTAAGCAAAGTGGAGGAATCCTGGAGAACCTTGAGTCGATGGTGCAGGACTAACTGAATGACTCAACAGAGTTCTATGCTCATGATGACCCATTGGCGTATTGGCATGGGAAAAGAGATGTGTGGCCAGAGAGCACCAATCTGGCTATAAATTACTTGTCTTGCCCACTCTGAACGTGTTTTCAGTGCTGCTGGTGGCATTGTAACTTCCAAAAGGACCCGTCTCTCGCCCAAAAATGTGGAGAGGTTAACAATGATCAAGATGAATTAGCACCTCATACCACCAGATTACAAAATACGAGAATGCACGGAAGAAGACGAGGAAGACACCAACTTAGATGAGGGAAGTTCTTCTCTGTTAGGTGACCTACTCCCGCCTGAATTTGCAGAGTATGAGGACGAGCTCTTCTTCCCTGACACCGAGCCCTGAAAATGAGTCAATGAATCACTAACTCTCTTTTTCGTCCTTATTCACTTTTATTCCTGTGTGTCTGTCTTTCTTTGTTTTGCAAAATCTTTATAAAAAAACTTTAATCACCTAATCACAAAAACAAGCCCATCAGCAGAACTGTCTTCACTTATTTGCTTATTAATTTGAAGGTGCCGCAGGCTGCATTCCTCAGGTTCATAAGTTCACAAGAACATGCTCCTCTATCCTCCTCCTCCAGACTCCTATTTCCCTCAAAGCAGATGGCTGGATTACGCCCAATGAAGAAAGACTCTGCACTTGTGGGGGGTGTTCTACTTCTTTGCGGGTGAGTTGACGGGTCTGGGGCCATTGCTCGGAATGTCTAATACCGGATAAAAGTGGTTTGGACAAAATCGGAGGCAAAATATGTTTTGCGTTTTTGCTATCTTACTTGTCTTTGAGGTGCTGTTTGGGGGGTTCCAGGTGTTTGTGGGTGGGTTTTGGGGTCTGGGAGCACTGCTGGCACAGTCTAATGTTGATTGCATTTGTTTTTCAGGAAATCCATGGTGGAAAGGGGGAGTTAGGGGCTAGCTGCACAGCGTATTTGGACTGAATTCCAGGTAGTAGGCCCATTTTTGCTTTTTGCCAGTTTGGGGGTGTTCTGCTTTTTTGCGGATGGCTGCAGGGGTCTGTGGCCATTGCTGGGAATGTCTAATACCGGATAAAAGTGGTTTGGACAAAATCGGAGGCGAAAATTGCAAGAGGTTTGAAGCGAATCCATGGTGGCAAAGGGGAGTTAGGGCCTAGCTGCAAAGCGCGTGGAGTGATTTTGGAAATTTGCCTTTTTGTAGTTTTGCTTTTTGGCTGTTTGGTGGTCTTCTACTTCTTTCCGCCTGGGTTGACGGGTCTGTGGCCATTGCTGGGAGCGTCTAATACCGGATAAAAGTGGTTTGGACAAAATCGGAGGCGAACATTTTTTTGCGTTTTTGCTGACTTGCTTGTCTTTGAGGTGCTGTTTGGGGGAGTTCCAGGTGCTTGTGGGTGGGTTTTGGGGTCTGGGAGCAATGCTGGCACAGTCTAATGTTGATTGCATTTGTTTTTCAGGAAATCCACGGTGGAAAAGGGGAGTTAGGGCCTAGCTGCACAGCGCATTTGGACTGAATTCCAGTTGGCCCAAAGTTTTCGAAGTGTGGCTTTTCCCGGGTTTCGCCTTTTGGCTTGTTGGGGGGGTTAACCCCTTCCAACTTGTTTTCTCCCGGGTTGACAGTTCTGGGGCCATTGCTGGGAAGGTCAAATACCCGAAAGAAAGTGTTTTGGAGACAATCCCTTTGGGAAAAAGTTTTTGCATTTTCTGAGATTTAGCTCACACTACCGTTTTCGGGGGCTGTTTGTGGGGGTTCCTGGTGTTTGTGGGTGGGTTTGCGAGTCTTAGAGCAATGCTGGGTATGGATACTTTTGGTTGCTTGCAAGTGGTTTGAATACAATCCATGGTGGGTAAGGGGGGATTTGGGCCTACTTTACTTTCAAAATACGTTTTGTCACCAATTTCTACTAGGCCTCGTTTTTGGAGATCTGATTGGGGGTCTTCTACATTTTTGCGACTGGGTTTAGTAAGAGTCTGGGAGCACTGCTGGGAAGGTCTAATTGGGTTCTAAAACACAGTTTACAGTACACCTAGCTTGAGGGGAAATATCCGCTAAATTAATTCGTCCATACTTATTTATCGTTCAAAAGGAGACTCAGACAGAATACGCACTTTCAAAAATATTGTACTGTCTATTACAAAACTCAAAGTGTGACTTTTTGCACTAGACAGCGTACATACCTTATAATTATTTGTCAGTGGTGTTCTAATTTCACTTCCTGTTTTTCCATCAATAATTACAGGCCGGTTTTCAGCCTGTGCAATGGGGAAAAAAGAATGAAGTCAGACTTCACATTAGCGAGCCGCAATTCAGCATCCGCCAGGCAGGCAGTGGACAGGGTGTCTTCTGGTCACCAACATTGATGGACGGAGCGTCAGATGGAATGGAGGAGTCCCGCTAATAAGAGGAATGGTTGGATGCATGCTACTTACCAAATTCAACAGGACAACTACAACAACATACAGATACGGTATCCGTTCTTTTCTAATTATCTTTTAAGTAATGTTATTGCTGTGAACTTCTATGAGTGTGACTGCATTTCTTTGATCTCTGCTTCTAAAATCATCCCTACAGCCATTGTATAGGTTTTACTTCTGCTATTTTTCAAACCTAATTTAATGTACGAAGTGTTTCTCTGAGTGCAGAGATAGGCAAGTGAAAACGCATAATTATTACTGCAGCCCTGTACTGTCGCATTCTTTCATTCACGGTTGTCGAAGGTACTACTTACTTTTCCGTAACCATGCATGCAGTAGTGCATGCACTTCCTTTATGTCACTTAAAAGATTTATGGATAGCTTTGTATCCAAAGATTTGTTTATCTTCAATTATTGTTTGTCCATGCTGTGCTTTTTTTTCTTCTCTCAACAAAACTTTCCCAAAAAACCCCATTCCCATCTATTTTCCAAACCGTAACCCTCTTCCCCCTGGCTGTGTGGTTTTGATTGATGTGTGACTAAATTACAGCAATAATTCCACACACTTGCTGGGGAGGATAAGGTCATAGCAACAGGCTGGTGAAGGAATCCGAGGATATATTCTTACTCAGCTTGACACTGAGTCACTATTGGCAAATGAAAGCAGATTTTCATGTGCGCCATCAACTTGATTGGTCATCAAGAACATCCTCCTCCTAGACGTGGCACACTATTACGCTGCTGTGTCCTTCACCTTCAGTACTATTTCTTGTAGTAGTAGCCAATGTCAAAGAAATTCAACGCAAGTACTAATTATACTTTCAACACTTTACCATTTGTTAGGCTACATTGTGGCACAGTTCTAGTGTACTGTCACCTGCTATATTCTCTATCTTACCGTTCTAATGCTACGGGAAGGACAAACAAGGTTTCATTTTCTTTTTTTTTCAGATGCTGCAACTGCCACTGTGTAACACCACAAGTACCACCGCAATGATGACATTTCATCCGCCCAGGATTGCCAACCTTAATCGCCATTTCCCATGCAGCCAGCCCTGTGCCTAGCTCTATTTCCAAACACAAATTACAGGTAAGATAAGCGTTTGGGGGGAGGTAGTATAATGGAGTATTAGGAGAGACGAGAGACTGACGGTCCTAGGACTATTGAATTCACTTACTCTGTGAGAGGCACTTAGTTTTGAAAACTTTGGGCAATTAGTACTTACACAACTTGAATCAAGATGCCACTTAAGTTTCAGGAAAACAAACTTACTGTTAAACCCCCACCCACCAGCCTCAAAAGCAGTAAAAAACACGTATGCTAAGATAAAGTTTAAAGTATATTTATATATCCCTAACATAAATAATCTCCCGCAAGACCCAACCCAACCCACCCCCCCTCCCGAACCCCAACGAATGTCCGTGAAAACTAAGCCCAAAAAAGTAGAAAACCCAACTCCCAATTCCCACCCCTAGAAGTCTTTAAAAAAGGGGCAAGGGACAGTCTCCTCCTACTGCTAGCTGCTGTTGACTTTTCGGGCCAGGTCGGCATGCTCCTTGCGGAGGGTCTCGAGCAGGGTTTTGGTGTTGAGGAGCTCCTGCTCGAGGTAGGACACCCTAAGTGAAAGGCGGTGCACACGTGCCTTGCACATGCTGTGGGGGGCTGCTGATTTCTTTGCTGCTCGGTGGTGGCGGATGGCTGCGTTACCCCGGCTCCGTACCGCTGGAGACCTGCTGCGCTGACTGGCTGACCCAGGGAGCGCAGAGGAGGATGCAGGTGTCACCGTGGATGTTGTCGACGTACTCTGCGTGTCCTCCTCCTTCTGGGCCACCAGCCGCCGATATTCGGCGACAGTGGCCTCCAGCCTCCGTTGCCGGGCCCTTTAAGCCAGCTCCTTCCGTGTTGGTTTGGAAGGAGCATCTATATAAAGAAAGAAAGACATAGTCTGTAACCAATGCTCGTTAAGATTAACACAAAATGATTCAGCAGAAAGTTCTGTCACAGTAGAACTAGCAACTTGCAAGCGCAGTACATAACTATTGTGGCCAGTATCTATCTAACCTCCCACTTCTTCATCCTTGCTCTAACATTAGTGGGATTTTAAGGAATCAATTCTACGAGCACTATGGACTCACTCCATTAGAGTCGACTATGACAGGACACCAGTCTTATTCTTCTTCTTCTCTCTTGTTTAGCAAAATTGGTGCGTCAACTTCTGCAAGCCGGCATAATGCCACCGCAGTCAACTTGCACCCGAGAAAAACAGACGCCCGCCATGATGAGTGAGACAGACTTGCGTTACTGTACCAGTCCAGTACATGCAGGTGGGGATGCTCTTACTTTTCTATTACGGGTGGCACTGAGAATACTCTGTTACAAGGGCTACTGCTTAATTAATTTAACTTTCACCTTACAGTGCCAATGAATACTAGAAAAGGAAAATGAAGAAGATAAATAATCTGATTATCTATCACTGCACATGGTATGTATTTGCTTACATATGGGATGACTTTAGGTGCTTTGCTTTTTATTGAGTGAACAGTGATACATCCATACATGAATGACCGAGTTCTACTAAACTTATTAACAGAGGTAGTGAGTGGCCATCGTAATAGCCGGATATATGCTGTGCTTGCAATACAAACTACTGCTACTATTCATGGTAGTATTCGGACAAAATTACAACTTCTTTTCCTTGCCTTTCCTACACTGGGACGGACGTGCGGGTGCGGTGTTACATGCTCTTCAAAGTAACACTTAGTTCATCCAGTGACTGTCTACTCTCTCTAGATACACATATGCTATCTAAAAGTCAGATAGTACCATGATCCAGGCATCCATCCATTCAAACTATATGTCAATCATTCTTCTTCATGTCTCTCATCTGGACAAACCTTACATTTTCTCACGGGAAAACAACCTTTTCATTTTATTTGGGAAACCGCAAGCCATACATCCGTGCTTGACTTGCATTTGAATTTCAACCAAAGCATATATTGCGCACACATACAGTGTCTGTTTCACCCACCCAGGCTGTTCTCCTTCCACCCATCCTTGCTTCATCCTTCACCCAGCCATGCATCATATTCCTTCCCAGCCACCTCGGGCACCAATCAAACACGTATCATTCTTCTTTGTCAGTCATCATTACTTTTAACTTGCTCGTCCTTCCACACTTACTTACACCCTTCTTACGCTTTTCGTTCATCCCATCCATCAAGTTCATCTCAGATCTGATTTGGATTCTCAAAAAAAAATTCACTGCTGAGTTGAAGTAAATTTAGAGGAGGCTACTACCTGGTTGATAAAAACTTTGTTTTACATTTGAAAGTCTGCTTAACAGTATAGTAACTTAACTGTAAAACATATACACTACACCTGTGCAGAGAGCATACTATGCAGTCTGCAATGTAAGGAATATAAGAGCTTACCACTGCCCGCCACTACCGTGGCAACCTGCACAGAAGTTTCGTCCGGCACTTGCACCGCCTCCTCCCCAGAAGTGTCCTCCTCCACCTCCGTGCTGGGCCCAGCACCAGATGTTCCACCTACAAAGTACATTTAAGAATGTTAGATGTCATAGACATACACCACTCACTAGTATTTTGTCTAGGAATGAAGAAATGTGAATACAGAAACCAATCTAATCATTTGTGATTGTCTACTCTAAAGTAAAAATTTCCTTTTTTCCAGGGAAGGGTGTTGTCTTGCTGCACTTTTTGGCACAACTGATGAATGCTTGCTTTTTAACACGCACCATTTTTCTCATAACAGACAGAAGCTTCACTTCTAAGAACAAATCATCATCACTAGGACGGAGTGACCAACGATTCAGCACCAAAAAGAAAAATTAAAGTTCAAACCAGGTGAGGGCTCGGCTCGCCCACAATAAATGTGTGAAATAAATCACTAAGCACTTTTCCATTTTTAATCAACCGTTTATGTTTTATGACAAGCTTGATTTCAATAAATATTTTTACTTTTAATAAAGCTTTAAAACTTAAATAGACTCTGTGGTTTTTGGTCAAGAGTGAATGAGCAAAAGGTTTTGCAATTTGCAAGCATGAGTCCCTGCCTCTGACACTTCTGGACTCTGACTCTGTACTCTTGTCCTGCGTTGGATAATCATCATTGGGGATCAATCATCAATGAATTCGGGAGCTAAATGACTCTGCCACACTATCTAGTCAGTAAGGAGATTGGGGGTTCTTCAAAGTCTGATATCACTAAGGTATGTGGAAAGTCTACCTGCGCCTATTATAATTGATAAACAATGCACTATTTAGAGTCCATAGTTCTGTTTGTGCAGATTTGTCCCGGTAACAGTAGTAGTATGGATTGTCCTCCTATCCAAACCAAAAGTAAAGTAGTTTCTTATTCTTTCTTGGTGGTCATTCACCTTTTTATTGTTGGTAATTGTCAAAGCATAAACATTTAGAAGACTTGAAAAGACATTATGGACAATCCCAGAGGACTGCACTCAGTGCATAGAGCTATTGCTGACTAGAATGGGAGTTTCGTTTAACACCTTTTGCCAAATGTGCAATCTTAGTTAGCTACACAGACAGACTAATAAGAATAATCTAGTAATACCACAGGGAGTCATAGTAGAGGCAGGATAAGAATTTAGATACAGTCTACAAGAAGATCAAAGACGATTTAGAAAAAATCGAATGAGGAACGCTAGGAAACAATAGGCACTCTATATTAAAATTAAAACTTACCGGGGCCAGCAAAGGAGCCCTCGCCTGACCGATCCTGGCCTTGAACAGCAGCAGCAGCCAATAACCCCTCCTCCTCTGTCCTCTTGCCCCTGGGGGGAGCTGATGTACAACATGAAAGAAAGAAAGACCCGAAAACATGGATGATTGTTGTCAACCAAATCAAACATTTCAAAAGAACAATAACAAAATATTTTGGCGAAATAGCAAATAGACAACTATTTCACGGGATATATTGACCTATCTCATGTGGTCTACTACGATATTAGTATTGCTTGATTTGCGGACCGTCGACTTGGAAAGTTATGTAACTCACTAAACAAACTACTAAAAAGGTTTGCCTAGGACTGGCAGGCAGCAGTCCGCAGCGCGCGAAGTGACAGGCAAACTCCATCGAGATTGCAGATCAGCGACAACACTAAAAAGTTTCCTACTACATTAACCAGTCATTAAAATACTCAAACTATCAATCCACAGCCACTATTTCTTCTTATTGCCAGGTGTACAAAGGAAGGACGAAACAGGTGTTGGCTGCCAATTTTGATTGATGGAAGACAGGAATGAAATAAAATTGGAAAAGATGCTGTAACAACATACCTTGGTGTTTCAATAGAGGCGGCTTCTCTAACTTGGATTTGATTTTGGATAATATTCTGGGATCTAAATACTGTGGACAATTACTAAATCTTTTTGGACTGATTGAATTGTTGTGTACACACATAGCAGTAATTGGAAGTGCTCAGCAAGGATATGTATTGAAGGACTGGACTTGAGTCTGTAGGTGCAGATTTACAAGCCCCTTGCGGCTCTTTTGCTCCATTGTTGCATGACTTTTGTGACGCAGCGGCAGAACAAAAGAGGCGTCATGGTGCGGCGTATTAACAACGTGACGCATATGGGAGATGTATCACGTTGTAAAGCCCTCCGCCATCAGGGGGCGTTCTGGCGCAAGGGAGGGCGTTCCTGCGCAGGAACGCATCCTAAAAGTGGCTGAGGGAAATCTACAAGATTTCAATCAGTCACTTTTAGGACAATGATGCGTGACTCAAACCCCTGCGCCTGCTTGAAGCAGACGTACGGCTTGATGCAGCATTGGGGAGATAGGGCACCCCAGAGCATTGCGGGAGCTGCGCCATCATTGCGAACCAACTCCAGCAATGCGCCGCCTTTACGGCACAGATGCGTAACGCTTCGGTGACGTTTTGGGCCCATGGTGCGCCGCATTGTAAATACGGCGCACCATGGGTGGTGGTGGTGGCGTGGCGCACAATTACTGGCACATCCCTGCTACTTTGCAGGGATGCTCCGGTAATTGCAAATCTGCCCCTTAGTGTCTAGCATTACGCAGTTCTTTAAACTACACTCATACATAATTTCTCAGGCCAATGAAATTAACACAAAATCGAAAACAAATAAGCATAGTAGCAACGCTACTGAGAAGGAGAGCAGTGCACCTGAAATGCACAGAAGATTTTGAAATATAATTTACCTACAATGTAATCGGCAGCATTATTGCTCTTGGTAAAAAACAAAAATTTGCAATATAATAACACACAGAGCAGGAGAAAACTGAGTAGTGATGAAATAGCTACTACTACTCACCAAGCCCGGGGATCTCGATGCTGAGCAGGTCGAGCAAGTCGCGTTCCCGGTCCAGGAGATCCGTCCAACGGTGGGTGGCCTGGTTGTAGGTGCGCCGGACCCGAGAGTGTTGATACATGGCCCGGCACACCTTCTCCCACCGCTTCCGGCGCTCCGGGAGCCCGTAGCCGCTAGCGATCTTGCCGCCTGCCATGATGGTCCTGGGGAGGCGGCGCTGGACATAAAACACTAGTGCGGCCACCTCCTCTGTGCTAAAGATCTCCCGTGGCATCACTAGCTCCCCCCTCAAACGCCCGCACGGGAGCCAGGCACGGGGTACGGGACCCTTCCCCTTCTCGGGCTGCTTCCCGGCTCCCTTTACCATGGTCTGGGCAGAAAGGAAGGTAAATAATAATAGGGCTCCCGGTTTTATGGTATTTATTTTTTTAATATTTCCGTATTTATTTTTGGGCCATTTTATCTGTATTTATCCATATTTATTTTGTGTTTTGCGTTTAAATGTAGTTGCAAAACTGTACATTTCCATATTTATTTAACTGATAGGTCCGCACTCATACTTTGATGTCTGTTGTGTTTTAGCTATTTAAGCTGTCAAATATTACATAGCACTACATCCACTGGTAAATACTAGCATTATACCATAAATGTATGTTGACATATGCCGTTATTTAAACACATTTCATCCTCTTTTTTAAATTTCCCATGCTGTCCATATGCTCAGCTGCTGGCCTATAATTCATGAAAGACAGCATGGAGAGTCACTTATAAGGAGCAACATTTCTGTATTTATCCACTTTTAAAAATAAATGCAGACAGAAAACACATTGTTTTCTGTCTGTATTTATGTGTAAAAATGGAAAACAGGGAGCCCTAATAATAAATAAGAAATAGAATAGGGAAGAAGAAAAGAAAAGAGTTTTAAAAAGTAGTTTCAAATTAACCAAAAGTAGCAGAAAACACAAAAATATAGAGCTAAAATAATAGAGGGATAGATAATAAGTAAAATAGATCCAAAACAAATTCAAACAAGCTAAGGATGACAGAGATTGAAAGAGGATACAGAAAGCATGCCCAGAACCATAGCAATGAATAAAAAACAAGATGGCTGCGCCCGTTCACGACCGCGTGGGTAAGTTTGCGCGGGATTTTCCTCGCGATCACACGCGAACTTGTACTAGCGAGCCACATACTTTGCGAGATTACACATAGCGCCCGGAAACGGAAATACGCAAACAAGATGGCCGCGCCCATGTACGACCGCTAGGGTAACTTCGCCTCGTTGCGCTACCAGCGGCTTGCGAAAACACAAAAAACCACGCGAACTAACACACCCAAAAAAATCAAATTGCATATTCGCACGAATTCACGGCTTCCGAATTCGATCTCGTGCAAATTCGCGCCCCGCGAATCCCGCGAAATTGCAGAAAAACGATTTCTGCAAAACTGAAAGCACTCAGCAGGTGCAAAAGTTCAAGCTCATCATTAGTAACCATTCCCTGTAGTGCTTCCTGAGGGCCCCCTCCAGAGTTCAGTTGCCTACTTGCAACTATTCTATGACCCTGCTCTGACCCTCACAGCAGGCTTAGAGAATAGCTACAAGTATGCCACAAAGGTCCTGTTAAAAAAAATTACACTGCAACAGAAAGCAATTATAGATAAGGAAGCAGGTGCCTGACTGGAAGTTCAAATTCAGTGACACATTAATCAACCCCTAATTCATTCATGTCAGTTGAGGTAGGGCAGGTGCGCTTTCCCCCCATAATCTACAGTGATTGAACCAGAGGGTGGCAGTGATGTCCCAGAGGGTGGCATGGGGGAGACAGAGGGTGGCAGTGGTGAAACATAGGGTGTTGTGATGAACCAGACGTAGAAACAACTTGGTCGCGACCGTTGCGACCCGATATGTAAGTTCGCATTTGCGAACTGGTAAAAAACCCTCGCGAACTGCCAGAAACCCTTGCAAAAACAAAAAAAAACAAAAAAATCCGCAAATTAGCGAAAGTTCGCAGATTTTGCAGATTACGAATTCGTGAATACGCAAATTCGCGAACCGCGAATTCGCAAAATTCACCCATGCTTACATACCATTACAACGCATACCATTACAACGCCTAGTACCCTTACACTATCCAACACTTACCCTACTGTTGCACCCCCTGGAGTTAGAATAGTAATTTTTACCCCTACACTATCCAACACTTACCCTACTATTGCACCCCCTGGAGTTAGAATTGTTATTTTTACCCCTACACTATCCAACACTTACCCTACTGTTGCACCCCCCTGGAGTTAGAATAGTAATTTTTACCCCTACACTATCCAGTACTTACCATACATGCAATGTATTGTCATGCGTTGTAATGGTATGCGTTGTAAAGGTAGTATGCGTTGTAATGGAATGCGTTGTAAAGTTTGTTTTTAAAAATTCGTTGTAATGGCATGCGTTGTAATGGAATGCGTTGTAATGGATGTTGCGTTGTAAAAAATGTGTTGTAAAAGTATGCGGTGTAACGTCATACATCCATCTTCCGACCACCCTATTACATCTAGGGTGGTCGGACCGCCATTGCACCGCTCCAACCACCATTGGTTAGGGATCCCAGGTAGTGGCTCGGCAGTTTTAAGGCCGCAATATGCTTGGAAGGACCACAGCGGTCCCGATAAACATATTATGAGTTTCCTTTCCACCACAGTATTCATAGGGGTCCCCACTCCATGAAAATAAGAGCTGAGAGGAAACCAAGGGGGGCCCTACTGGGCCCGCTGTTGCCTCTGGGCCATCAGGTGCATACGGGGGCATATGTTGTGTCCCCAGGGCGCATTCACAACAGTACCTGCACGGCACGGACAGCACCAGTTCATGCCGTGCAGGTACTGGCAATAAAGCTGCGTATTCACACTATGCGAGATGCAGGTCTGCAGACATTCTAACTAAATATGATGCAGCGCTGCATTATTCGTTCATGTTGTTGGCCAGGGTCCCCTTCCTCCAAACTCACAACCCTGCAGGCAAAGGCACACAAAACAGCATCACAGCAGAGGTGCCCCTCTCCCCCAGAACCAAGATTCTCCCTGCAGTGCCTCCTTTCAAATGCTGCATCGCTTCGGTTCTGTTCAGGGTCAAATCTCCATGTTAATAGCCATCGACCCCTGCAAGCAAGCAGGTAGAGAAAGAAAAGACGCAGAAAACTTTGCATATCTCCTCCCCATGCCAGAACAATCACTAACCGAAAAAAGCCCACAGCTTTTAAGTAAGAATGTTGAAGTACACTCACTGCCCCTGATTGGCAAAACTGTGAAACCCGCACACAAAGGCAGTGCAGTGGGCTGGCTTGAGTAGAGGTACTGGGACACAATTAAGTAGTAAACAATCAGTCACTGACTCCAAGGAGGCCTGGCAGACACACAGCTCGTAGCAGAACGAGAGCATGGGAAGGGAATGCACGGGCAGCAGAAAGGGTTAAGCCAAAATAATACATTCAATATGCACTGCATAGAAATCAGGATGCACCAGCCAAGTCAAAGCTGGAGACCAAGCAGTGTAGTTCTAGGGCTGGCTAGATAATCCTAGTAATAAGAATGAATCCATCTGTTTTAATGGACATTTGTGTCCTGTACCAAGGCAGTAGAGCCTATGGAATGCTTATTTTGTCATTATGTCCAATATCATATTGTTGCTCATTTTGTCAGTCCATTAACACAGGATCAAACCACTATGGACACTAAATTATTGATTGAACTAAAATGTAAACAAACCTCTTTGGCGAAGTTAGATGTGCAGAAACATTTCTGAACACAATTTTTAAGGCCCTCTTGTCCCCCTTCATTTAAAGAGAGCGTGGGGCACACATAGTGGTTAGAGGGCGCTACTTTTAAACGAGCATGGGTCAAGTAACCAGAGCATACTGTTGTAGATAGAGCCAGTCCACACCCTCGCCCAAATACAGTACAATACCCCAGCTCATACCTCCAGCTTCCAAGATGGAATCACCCCAGTTCAAATCCTTAGCCTCGGGTTGGAGAGGCGACAAGAGTGCAGTGCATGACCCCACCTTACCTAGGGAGTAGCCCGAGCCCATATCTTGTCACCTGGGAGCAGCAGGGGGGCAATACTACAGCTTATGTTTCCAATGTCCAAAGATATAGTAGGTAGTAGGCCATATCGGCCAGCATGGAGTGGAAGGGGCAACATCCCGGAACATGACTTCTGTTCCCAAAGGAAGCATTCCCAGTCCTTTTATGTTACCTTAGGGGGGGAGCTTGCCCCACCCTTTCAGTGTCCAAAAGAGATATATCCAAGTCCATATCTATCACCAGGTAGGGGGCGTAGTGTTGGTCGCCAATGCACACTGAACCGTGTTCCATCCCTGCACCGGAGGGAGGCCAATCTCAAGTCCCCAGAAGTGCCTCGGGCCGAGGGGTGTTAATGCCTGCCCACATCTCACAGGTGGCATTAGCAGACCTCATCTTCTGCTAGCCCACACTCTCTCTCAGAGAGCCACACTTCACAAATATCAGCCCGCCCGCCCGCCACCTTCAGCAGAAACACAACTCAAAGCCCGGTGCCACTTACACTGCAGGCTTGTGGGCTGCGGCCATCTGAAGGGGTTGAGGCTGCCGAAGCAGGGCTTTGTGAAGCATGCAGGCGCCCAAGTTGGTGACATTGTAGACCGGGTGTGGCACCAGCATCAAGGCCTCCATGCAGTCATGCATGGTGGGGCTGTGGAGGGCTCTCTGGGGGCATTGGTTAGCCGGCTTCAGCTCTCGTTTCCCTGGTCATTTTATCAGTCGCCCACCACCTCCTCCTGCTGCCCCTCTGTTTAGCACTGAAGTTTACCTTTTGTAAGAGTCACAACCCGCAGGCCTGGGGTGTGGTCTAAGCCTGGAAAGGGGAGGGTAGGGGCTGATTGCTAACAGGCTGCGGGTATGCAAGGGGCTGAGCAGAAACTGTAGGCCGTCACTCCACACGCACCTGTGCGGAGCTTAAGGCTGGCCGTCGCCCTGCCTCCTGTGCCCAGGACACTGACAGAGGCGGCCCAGACCCTCCTTTCACATTGGCTGTATGTTAAAAGAGGCTGGTTGATCAGCCCCCACTTTCACTAGAGCCCAGAGAATCTGATCTAACTCCGCCTCCACATAACCCAGCCTACCGCCCATTGGAACAAGTGGGATGAGTGGGGAGAGTAAGGCCAAGAGCACACACAGCAATTCCCTTGCGGGACGGAGCAGGGGCACCATCTGTTTGCAAGTTAATTACAAACAGATGTTGCCAAAGCTCGCTCCCGCAAGAGAATCGGCAAACGTGCACGCGTTGGCATTGAAAGCAATGCAATGCGTGCACGTTTTTGGCCTAAAAAGCAAGTCGATTCCAAGAGGTCTACTCCTATGCAGCGCGTGCGCGCTGCGTAGGTGAGACCTAAAAGGGGGCATCAGAGCTTATTGTCCTTTCAAGCATTAGGACAGAGGTGATGATCCATCAGGGTAGGGAAGATGTAAAAGAGGCAGGGGAGATAGCCTGCTACTCAGGCCTGCAGTAATCATTAGTGTAGCAGGTATAGTTGCATTGAGGTCAAAGAGTGTGAGGGGCTCACAACACCCAAATTATGGGGAGCAAGGTTTTTTATTAACTGTACAATTAATTAAAATCTTTACAGTAAAAAGAGAAAGTGCAGGGAACAGTAATTCTAAAAAAAACGTATTTGCTTGTTTAAAAAAAGGTATACGCCATTGATAGTTAAAAAAAAAAATGGTTTAAATAAATAAAAAATTTTTTTTTTAAAAGAGTGAGAAAAAAGGATACAGCTCCCACAATCTTAGTCCCATTGATTGGGCTTTCCCAGCAATTGTATGCGTTAGGACAAGTCCATACTTTCTTCCATATGGGGGCGTGCAAGTGGCACTGTCAATGAAACTGCGTGACGAGTGCACTTCAACTCTGATCAGTTGCTTTTGAGGTGAGACTCCTGAGTGATGGAATACTCTCATTATGGGTTTTTAGTGCTAAACTAATTTGGTGAACGAATTTTGCTGATCTCGCTAGGAACATAGTGTTGGTGGTTGACAAACACAGGGCTGATGCTTCCGAGCATGTTGTTAAGGCAGATCGGGCATAGCAGTCGCTGGCGTTCATTCTTAAAATGAGGACAGCAACAGAGGAGGTGCAGCCAGGATTCCCTTTTGTATGTGCATAGCCTGCAGGATATGGAGTCCCCTCTTTGGGCCCAAGCGGGGTTGAAATCTGCTATCCCGAGCGTGATCAGCCTCATGGATAGGATTTTGCTTCGGGCCTGTGTTGTGATGGCCTCGCTTATGGGGAGCAGTTTGTTTGGGATATCTGTTTTTGTTTGATGCATTTGCTGTTTTGTAAGTCTCATATTCGGTGCAGTCCATAAGTGTTAGACCTGGCCCCATTGACGTGGGTCTCCCTTCCATTTTTGCTGTTGCCTCATGTGTTTTTGCTGGTGTTAGATGCTTTGGGCACTGTGCCACTGCTGTCCAGTGCCACAGTGTGAGTGCTCCCTACTGTAAATTGATGTATTGATTAGTGGTTCCATGATTGGATGTTTGGTTTACTTGTCGGACCCTAGTACAATGCACTGAGTGCGCCCAGGGCGTGTAAATCCAAATGCTGCTAGTGGGCTTGCAGCACTGGTTGTGCCACCCACAGAAGCGGCCTTGCAAAACATGTCAAAGGTCTGACATTGCAGAGCCTGCGTGCAGTCTGGTACTGTCATGCTGACTGGGCAAGTGAACCTACTTGCCAGTCCCTAAACCTTCCCTTGATTTCATATTAGTCAATCCTATGGTAGGCCCACGGGCAGGGTGCATTGTAAGTACAAGGTAGGACAAGCCCTGATGTGTGTGGCATGTCCTAATAGTGAATTACAGCCATTTTTGTGTTTCACTATTGCAAGGCTACCTGTTCTAGAATGGGCTGTTAGAATTATTATACTTTATAATCCTTGCAGACTCAGGACATGGTAGAAATTCGAGTTTAATATGCCTGGACTCAGAATAATAAAATACATCTTTTAGTGAAGTTTATTTTAATATTCTGTGTTTGCAAATACCACTTTTAGAAAGTAGGTATTTGCTTGCCTAACCATTTGAGCCTGCCTCTGCAAGGCTGTGTATTGCTTGTCTGGGTTTGTGTGTGACAGGGCTGGGGAATTTCAGGAGACAGGCTGGGGATGCCCGGTGGTGAATAGGGAGATCTGCATCTAGATGGGAGGGAGGAGTTGCACCTGGGACCTGAATAGGGCTGGGCCTTCCCTCTAAAATGCTGGATCCACCCCCTGTGGTGCACCTGATGTCTCTGCCCTGCACACTGAAAGAAGTGAAGGAAGACTGTCAACAAAGTGCTCCAGGACTGTTCTTGCCTTCCACAATGCTGGCTCCACCTCCTTTGGGGCTTCTGATGTGCCTGCCCTGTGCTGTGAAAGGAAAGAAGAAGTCAGGTAAACAGAGTGCTTCAGAACTGGCTCGAACTCTCCCCTCAGAGAACAAAGGATTATGGGGTATAAGTATTGGGACCCTGATCCCATAAAATTAGATCACTTCTGGACTTACAAGACGAAACCTCTGCTGAGGAGAAGGAATCTGAAGAAACTGAGGAAAGGCTATTCCCAAGCTGAAGTGCTGCTTGGGATTGGCCTGCAGTGGTTGCCTGACTGCCAAAGAGAGAAGAAAGAACTTTGTGAACTTTTCTTTAAACTTGTGCAAAGATCTCCAAGGGCTTGGAAAAGAGCTTGCCCCCGGACCGAAGTCCCAGGACCAGTGGACTTCACCAGTCTTTGTGAATTGCTGCTGGAAACTAGTGGCTACAGAGGCAGAGAGCTGTGACCGACTCTCACGACCGGCCCAGTGTCCTGTAGGCACCACATGAAGCAACGTTCGCCTCAAACAATGCAAGTTCTGCGCTCACCAACTCCGTCCTGACGCCGTCACCGAGCCGTAGCCTGCACCGTGATTGAAAGGACACTGCGGGGATACTCCAGCACTCGCAGCAGTTTGTTTGGCGTGGGTCGTGGACTTTGCTTGGACCCTTTTCTCCCTTCTGCCAGGATCACAACTTGCGGAAGCCGCTTCGCGGGTCCCGCTGCGCACCGGCGCTACAGGGGAGCTTTGCCACAGCAGCGTGTGAAGGTCCAGGGCTGCGAGCGTGCGGGGCAGGACTTCAAATCCCAGAAGCCCCTGCACACCGCGCCTCTCGCCACCTGGCCGCTCTCCCTGGACACACGCCCCGCCTGTAACCCTTAAAGAACTCGAGAGGACAGATCGCCGTGGGATACTCCAGCACTCGCAGCAGTTTGTTTGGCGTGGGTCGTGGACTTTGCTTGGACCCTTTTCTCCCTTCTGCCAGGATCACAACTTGCGGAACCCGCTTCGCGGGTCCCGCTGCGCACCGGCGCTACAGGGGAGCTTTGCCACAGCAGCGTGTGAAGGTCCAGGGCTGCGAGCGTGCGGGGCAGGACTTCAAATCCCAGAAGCCCCTGCACACCGCGCCTCTCGTCACCTGGCCGCTCTCCCTGGACACACGCCCCGCCTGTAACCCTACGGACTACCTATATAAGGGCAGGTCAGTACCCGCTAAGCGGGAGCGTGCGGGAGCGTCCCGGGAGAAGCCCGGGACAAGGGCGGGACCATCTGTGGCCGTCATGGGCCAAAGGAGGCCGGGCTGGGCCCACTCCTTAACACCCCACAACACGGCATCGCCAAGGTACTCTCTTTACTTAAAAGTTAAAATTTGTGGACTTCCGATATTCTTTGCCCCTGAACACTGTCGCCTGGTGCACCACCTATAGCGTTCCTCCATTCTTCTCCTTGTTGCCAGACGGGGGTCAGTGGGGTTTTTACGAGCCCCCACTGAATCGCCCAGGCATAAGGCTTAGTAGGGGGTGGTAAACGCTACGTAATAGGACTAAAATTTTGAACACATGGTCTTACTAGACGTTTTTCTGCTGATTGATCTTGCCCCATAGGTGGCTTATTAAGAGCGTCTGGGTCTGAATTTAGGCTACCTCTAAGATATCCACATATTCGAACCTTGGCACTTCTTGTAATTGACCGAGGTTCTGAGTTCATCTAATCTATAAAGTGTACACGCTGCATGATACCATTTTTTAATTTTTGCCTTGCTACATTTGTATCCTGCTTTTATTTCCACATAGCATTTACTTGTGTAGTTTGTGACCTCTGAACCTATCCTCACTTGTAACTATGTCTAAAAAATCGGCCTCTGTCACCCCAGCACCACTTAAAACCCTTGACTCCTTCCTAGTACAAGTGGTCAAAAAGATAAATAATGACAGAAGGGAATCCTTGGGTTTGAGTCAATCGCCAATTTTGCCCCCATTGAGCCCTGACCCCAGCACACAAACCCCTGATACCCCATTGCCTGAACCCTCAATCCTCATACCTGATGCTAACTTAATTAATTTGGAAGTAGATGACGGTAACTCTGATTTGTTAGTTGACCAGTCAACAAATGTCGTGTCTGACTCAGAGCAGCAGCAAAACACTGTCGCGGAGATTCCCTCATCTTCTTCCCCCGTTATGCGTCCTGTGAGAAACTGTAGAAAAGCCCAAGCGAAAAGGGGGGGAAAACAGCTTGGAAAGAAAAAGATTAACTCACCCCCTAGACATAAAGGGAAAAATGTGGAGCACGAAGACGCGGATGAGCTTAGACAAATTATTGATGATGACCTATTTAATAGGATTTCAGACATGATAGACATCGAAATTAAAACAATCATCAAGCCTCTTATAGGGAAGATCGATAAATTAACATCTGAAATAAAAAAGATGGGAGGGTTGCAAAGTAAGTTGGCGAATGACCTGGAGAACTTAGCCAACGAAGTTTGCAAACCTGTAGTTGTCATGGAGGAAGATCAGGGTATTGTTCCAGGCACTACGGACATCCAACAACAGCCCATCTTGGATGGCCAATTGCTACCACCTGTGCCCACCCACGATGTAACTAGAGAGGCCCCCGCGTCACAACCTAGGGCACCAACCCCATTGCACCTAGGGGATGACTCCTCACAATTTATTTTGGAAGCCTCACCATTAGTCCTGGTATTGGCGAATGTCCCTGCTTTATCCCAGGAGCAAAAAGAATCCGCTCAAGGCCTTAAGGACAAAGCTTTATATTGGCTTACCAATAATATGCGCATGGCAGACCAGGGAGCTGATCAGCTAGCCGGGGAAATTGTCATGGCAAGGAGGGTATCATGGATTGGGAATAAGATTAAGAAATTCAATGGGGATTGTGTTATATTAAATTTTGCTAGCGCAGAAGTACTCCATAACATCCTCGCTAATATCCTCCCTCCGCAACGTAGAACTGGATCCATAATTCCCCTTACCCTGAAATTCTTTTACACTGAGACCCAGATGGCGACTTCTTCTAATATCTCCAGGCCCAGAAAAAATGATAGAATTGCTCACTGGGGTGGGGAAACTAGGCCCAGATTCAACAACAACCATTCTCGCCCCATGAGTAGCCGTGGGTTAGGGCAACACAACTTCCCGTATGGGCCAATGGCCAGAACACCAGGGCCACTTTGGCCTAATATAAATAGGTGGGGACCACATACTCCAGGCTATGACAATAGAGGCCAGGGCAATGGGTTTATGCCTAGGCAAGGGAATGAACATTTCTCAATGCGACCTAATACTCCCCAGCCTATGTGGAATCCAGTAGCAAACGGATGGGGTCAGGTGCACACTCCCTTTGACTGGGGATTGGGAATGGGAAACAGATACGGGGTTCTGTCGGGCCTAAACGACTGTGACTGACTCACAGAGGTCACAAACCAGGGGATAGATGTCACAGCCCAACAATTGGATGTGGCATCAGTTCTGTGCCTAGTACCTGAGACTTCCAGGGATTCCTGTAGGCTAATGAGTTGGAATATTGCAGGGTTAAATGGTAAACTTGAGGATAAATCTTGGTCAAGCTTCGTCCTAGGCCACCACATTATTGCCCTTCAGGAAACATGGGACACTTCTGACAATCTGTGGTGGGACGGGTTTATCAGTTTTACCAAAGCTGCTGTCCATAGTCGTATGGGGAGGGCCAAGGGAGGCCTTTTATTTCTATTTTCTCTAGACTTAAAGGGTAGTTGCAGGCAGATTGACACTGACTCCCCCAACATCCTGTTGGTCGAAAGAGTGATTAAAAACACCAGTAGGACTATCTTTATAAATTTTTATAATTCAGGGAACAGTGATTACAGAGGCCGTAATATCACTGATCTGGATAGGATTTTAAACACGGTCAGTCAGAATAAAACGCTTGATACAGATTATATTTTATTAGGCGATTTTAACATTCATCCGTGCAATCTAAATTGCAGGAGAAGTAGTCCTGATGGGGACGACGGGCCCGAGGGACCCCACTTTGAACATTCCACTGAGGGAGAGGAACTGGAGGACTTTCTTGCCAATTTTGACCTCTATGAACCAGATGGTGGCATTAGACAGCCAACTTTCACTGGTATCCTACATGGCACTATTATTGACTATATATTCGTATCCCTAAGTATCCTTACACGGGTCAATGCCTATCGCACCACACAAACATACTTCAGTGACCATAACCCTGTAGAGTTAGAAGTGGCTTGGGGAGGCAATATAGGACCATCCCCACTGAAAGTAACCACTCATCCATTAAGGACAACCGGCCAAGGAAGACGTTTGAAATGGGCAAAGGTGGTCCCAGAAAAGTTTTATGCAGAAAACTTTTCAAAGATTAAGGGGCAGGTTGAGGTTTGCAAAAATCCTTGCGCACAGGGTCAAGAAATCGTAGAGGTGTTTGAAGCCATATGTGTGCAGGTGTCACAGGACCTCTTGGTAAAGACTAAAAACGTAATTCCAGGAAATAAGCGCTAGTTTGATTCAGCATGTTCTAAAGCGCATAGATCATTACTGGTAGCTCTAAAAGGTATCCCTAGGGCACATGATGAGATTACCAGACTCAGGAAAATCTACAAATTAGCATTAAAGAAACGAAAGGACACCATTAAACAAGATGCATGGGAAGACCTCCTTTCGGCGGCAGTCCTGAAGAATAGCAAAAAATTCTGGGAGATCATTAAACAGCCTTTCTTCTCAGATGATGATAATGATATCATGGACTGCGTTATTCCTGATGATAAATGGTTATCCCACTTTAAAAATGTCTATGGGGATATTGCCGATGTAACTACAGACGCCCTGTTGACAAGATCAGCCACCTGCCCCATTATCTTTAACCAAGATGAGGTGGAGAAAGCCATCATGTCCACCACAAAGCACAAGGCACCTGGTCCTGACGGCGTGCATGCCGACTTCTTCATGTATTCCCCGAAACTGTGGGCTGAAGTCTTGACAAATGTGTTTAATGCAGTGAATGATAATCCCGCACCTGCATCATGGAACATCTCGACCATTGTCCCCATTTTTAAAAAAGGCCAGCGGGATGACCCAGGCTGTTATAGGCCTATATCCCTTCTAGATTCTTCGGTAAAAATTTTAGGCAGAGTCCTTCTATCTAGGCTAAGGGAGAATGTTGAGGGCTGTGGTGGATTGTCCGAAATCCAATATGGATTTAGGGAAAAAAAGGGTACGATCGAACAGTGCATTAATTTACATCTGCTGATCTCCAAATATACTATAGCCAAGGAGGGATCTTTGTATCTCGCATTCATGGACCTCTCCTCGGCTTTCGACTTGGTCAATAGGACTAAGTTGTGGTCTATTTTGTTGGAGATTGGCATAGATGAGGCATTGGTTACCTTTATGTCCTCCCTGCACCAAGAACTCTTCTCGAGTGTACGCGTGACTAACGAGGGCAGGTGTACCGCTCTCTTTAGATCCTTAAGGGGTGTGCGGCAGGGCTGCATCTTGGCCCCCCTATTGTTTACCATCTACATCAATGGCCTGGGCACACACCTGGAGGGGCAGGAAGCCGACGTCCCGCGTGTAGGAGCAACAAAGATCCCGGCACTCCTATACGCGGATGATGCCGTGCTGATCGCCCGCACGGGAGTTGGCCTCCAGCGCCTATTGAATGCTTTTGGCACGTTTATGGACCAGCTAGATCTCAAAACAAACGTAGCCAAGTCCCACACTATGGTGGTGGGCCTAGAGTGTCGCAGGAAGAGAACTAAAACATTCACTTGTAGGGGGGATTTGGTCACTAGGGTGTCCACATTTCCCTATCTAGGCATTCTGTTCGATCAGAAAGGGACCTGGGGACCACAGGTTAGAGCTAAGCGATTGGCCGTTACACGATCATCCTCAGCAATCTTGAGTTTTGCTGGCAGGCTGGGAGCCAGGCCTATGGAAGCCATTTTAAAAATCTACAACAGCAAATCTGTGGCCATTGCTCTATATGGCTCCGCACTGTGGGGATACGCAGATGTGGAGCCAATACAGAGAGCAGAGAACGGATTCATCAGAGCCCTGCTCTCTGTACCTCAGTCCACTCCAACGTATTCCATACATAAAGAAGTTGGCCTTCAGTTTCTCTCAGATAAGTTGAGCTTGGCCCCTCTGATCCTATGGTTAAAAATATGGATGAACGAAGAACTTCCATTAAACCACAAGATCCTGACTGATGTCCTGTCCCTTGATAAATTTAACAAAATCCCTTGGCTGGCCTATCTAGCAAAAGCTTTTTCTGATCTAGGTCGCCCGGAGCTTTTTACTTCTCCGGAGTCCATTAGGATCCAAGATCTTGACTCAGTTAAAAAGTCTTTTATGGGAAGGAAGGAGATGTGCCGTGAAGAGAGCGAACTAGCAAAGCCGGCAGTGAGGGATCATTGCCTGCTGCTTACTTCACCTTCACTTGCACCATACCTTGGTTATGTTACACTTCCTTTCCACAGGTTTCTTTTAACTAAATTTAGATTTAATTTGTTGCATTATTATTTAGGCCCTTTTCACAACTGGCAGAAACCAGAATTAGCTCCGCCCTGCAGCTGTGACCAGTTCTCAGTGCAGGACACAATGCATTTTGTTATGTTTTGTGGTTTATATTTAGAGCCTAGGAAAAAATTCCTGTTGCCAATTCTCAAGGAGGCCGGCTTCACACAGGTGAGACCGGCTTTACTCTATCTACAGTTATTACCTAACCATCACATTACTTATTGCGTTGCCAAATTTCTGGTAGCCGCTTCTAGGGCGAAAGCTGCCTGCCAAGATTAGTTATTAATGTCAAACACATCTTTTTCTTAAAACAGTTTTTTATAAATCTTAAAATTGTACTAGACTTCTGTATCATGTGTATTATGACAAATATTGTATGAAATGTATTTTATTGTTCATTTCTTTGTATGGTTTTTAATAAGCCGAATAAAGATATTTTGACTGACTGACTGACTGACACTGCGACGTGCAACGCCTCGCTACACCGAATCGAACTGGTCTGACCGACGCGGTGACTGCTGCTGACTTTGAGTCATGTGACCGGACCGGAGTTGTGCACCGCCTCGCACGCTTTGTGACACACCGCCTGACTCGCACCGCTGTCCGGACTGATCAATGCCAGCGCCCGAACTCCAGGCTGCACCGCAAGCTGCAAGCACCGCATCGAAGCACTGTCTCACCCTGTAACGCTAGTCTTGGATCCAATAACTCTGTCAATGGGCCGCTGCCTGTGCCGCATCGAGGGACAACTCGTCTTGTAACGCTTCCTTTCTGCACCACAACGATCACCGGAACTGGCTCGAACGTCCGTGCCGGCCGGCCGCCCCAAGTAAAAGGTACTGTGACTGAGTCTGTCGACCATTGAGTGGGCCCGTACAGACGCGGTCTGCTGGATTTGCTAGACTCTGTTATTTTTAGCAACGCTGTAGCCAGTCTGGGCTACCGACTCGCACAGAATCTTGATGTAAGCCTTTTCAAAAAGAACTCTAGAAAGCTAATAGTACTGTGGATTCTTTTTGTCGTTTATTGGTCTTGTGGTAACTCTATATAAAGGATAACTTATTTTTGATATATAACCTGTGTGGTGTCCATTTGTAATGTTGTCACCGGGTTACTGTATGTGGTCATAAATGCTTAACTTACACCACCTCTGAAATAAGCCTTGACGGCTTGCGCCACGCCACCTAGAGGGCGAGCAAGGGTTATTTTAGGAGAGTAATCCCCCTTACTCTGACTAGGGGAGAGGCTCCCTATTTGTCACAATTACCTACCTGTGCCATCTAGAGACCCCCAATTCTAACAATAAGCTATAGAAAAAGTATTCCTCAAATCATCTCATAAGCCCCGCTCCCTGCATAAAGCCATGTCCCTCGCGCTCCCCTAATCCTTGCCATAAAGTTTTGGAGGGGGGCCCGACCTCAAAACATTTTGCTTAGGGGGGCTCAGAGTAAAACATTTTGAAGACCTCTGCTCTAGACCCCTCTAATCCCCTCCACTCTATGCCTCTCTACTCTATGAACCTCCAGTCTATAGTACTCGATGACACTCCACCCTATTCCACTCTATGGCACTTTACTACACTACACTCTATGCTTCTCCACTCACTGCCCCTCCACCTTACAACACTCTACAAATCTCCATGCCACTCTATGACATTCTATGAAACTCTACGCCACTCAACACTACACCACTCTAGTCCATGTCACTCTATGACAATGTGCGCCACTCTACGCCACTCAACTACAAGTCACTATACTCCACTTTGCTATATGACACACCACTCTACTCCAGAACACTTCACTCCATTAAACTCCACCCTACGACACTCCATGACACTTCTCTCCACTCTACATCACTCCACAACACTCCACTCCAATCAACACCACTCCACGACACTTTACGTCACCCCACTCTACGACACTCTACTCCACTTTAGGACACTCAACCCCACATAACTCTCCTCTAAACCAGTAAACTTTAGCCATGCTGAACAGCAGCCACACTAGTGTACATCATGGCCCCAACACATTGGCAAAGCCAATAGTTCTTGTATAGGTGAGACCTACTGGCTTTGCCATTGCTTGTTTACTATTGATTTCACTGTTATTGTCATAGACATTGCCTGCAGCAATCACAACTGAATGCACTCTATTATAACTTACAAAACACCTATTTAGTATGTCTTTACCAGTTAAAAACTTCCCCGATTTGCACGTGTGGCAGTGCTTCCACTTAAACCTCAATATAAAAAATAAAATTATAATAACTTTCTGTTATTATAATTTTCTTTTTGTATTAAACTTGCAGTTGAAGCTAGGCTGTTAGGGAGGGTGGGGCATGCCTGGGCTCCCTGCGTCATAGGGAGGAGGAGTGGGGGCTGCACCTTAAGTGCCCAAGACGGTTTGGCCGGTCGTCTCAGGCCGGCCAAACTGTCATGCACACTTTGTATGTTCTCTAAGGGCTGTTTTGTAAGGCCCGGGTGGAAAACATGCCCAGTTTCCCAGACCCTGTCTAAGCACCGAACAACGGCGCTCAGACTAATCACAATGCTGTGTAAGGCAGGGTCCTTAATGGCCAGGGGATTCTGGGAGGCTGTGTGCTTCCTGCTGCAGAGAGGCCGGCGGTCAGCAGTATTCAGGTAAGAGTTTTTTTAATTCCCCCCTTCCATTCCCCACCCCCCTCCCCGCCCCCTCATACAACCACTCCCGTGCAGAAGCAGCCTCTACTGCATGTGGGCTACTTTATAGCTATCTAATTCACTAATGGGATCACTTTTATTTTGGTGTGCTGGCCTATTTTCTGTCCCCGTCTGACTATGCTCACTTGTCCTTATCGAGCAGCTGCCGGCACAGATCGAAGGTAGGGAGGTCGGGCAGGAGTGGTGAGGATGCAGGAGGGAGGGGGAAGGAAGCAGGAGGGGGAGGACGCGGGGGAACCGGCTATAAAAAAGATAAATAAATAAAAACTTATCTTTTCGCCACTTCCCAGCTGCGTCTCACCTCTGTAGACCTTTCCTTGCTTGGCCACAGGAAGTACACCCAGGCTCCAGTCAGCCAATCACAAGGCTATCCATAGCAGCATTGTGATTGGTCTGAGGCGTGGTTTTTGGCACTCATACGCAGACTGGAGGCCTGGGTATGTTCTCCACGTAGGCTGTAATGGGTCGTGAACTTTTAAGATTGAAACACAATTCGGTAACACATTAGTTTGAAAGCGCGAACATGGAAGTGCCGTTTTGACGATTCCGCCAGGTTCTCTAATGGCGCAGATACGAACGCTTGGAAGTAAGTATGCGGCAGACAGATAACACAGGGCTCACTGAGATCTTTAACCTTTAGACAGTAGCGCGGAGGATTACTACTTTAAGAGAAACATCGCTTAGTGTTAGCGACATAGGTAACTTTTGTACAAAGCCTGGTAAGTTTGTAAATCTGGTGATACTTCGTGTGACATGTGTTTCTTCGTATATGTTTGGTTCTTTTCACTTGCCCTAGATAATTCTATGATGCAATTGCACTGTGATTTGAGAGGTCATTAGATGTATTTATGTTTATCTGCTGATGTGCTCGAGCATTTGTATTTCCTCGCATTATTTCTGTGCATATTGGACCTATGTTTTTGATGATGTGGATAACTGAGGCATCATTGACTAGAGCCTGACCTGGTTTTTTGTATCTTTTTCCTAGACCGCTGAAGAAGGGTTGATACTTGACCTAAAATGCATTGGGTATCATAAAAAGCGTTTTGTTGTATACACCGCATTGGAAGTTGGAATTAATTTCCCATGAGTTAATGGATGAACTAATAAATGAATGAAATTATTGAATCACCAATAACTCTGGAGTTATTTTTCTATTGAAAGTGGAACTACGATAAGAAACGGAACGTTTTCAATAAAAGTGCACCCATCCTAGGGACTGGTTTTTCCTGACCCATGGAGTTTCACCTTTTCCTACACTCAGACCCACACCCACAGAAGGACTACAAACATTTTTAAATCACTTTGAGCAGTTTCTGCAGAGAGGCCTAAGTCCAGGGGCGGCTCCTACACGTGGGCAGAGGAGCGTCGCCCCAATGCTTTCTCACAGTGCGAGAAGCAGAAACATAAAATGGTATGCATGCAGCCTACATATAGAAAATGGCCTCCCCATAGACGCCTGTGCGGTCGGTATCCTAGCCAAATACAACGCTGCCATTGCAGCGTTGTGATTGGCTTAGGGGAGGAGAGGGAGGCTGCCTGTTTCTGCTTCCTGTGAGCAGAGAGAGGAGACGCGACGCGGGACCAGAGGGGAAGGTAAGTTTCAATGTTTTTTATTAAAATTAAATTAGCCAGACTGGGCTCCTAACATTCATGAAAAATAATTTGCAATTTATTTGGGATGCAAACAGTGCTTTAAATGGGCCGGTACTGAGTACCGGAACTTCTGTTTTTTAGCACTCTGAGTACCGGCACTTCTCTACTGCCGAGGAGACTACCGGTACTCCTAAACGGTGGGCGCATTGGCTGCTTGTGCTGGTGACCTGTCTCTGACAGCCAGGCACTTCTGTAGTTGCGACTGGTGAGCTGAGCCCCCGCTGAACTATTCACTAGGGGCTCATTTGCATAACATCCGGTGTTCACCATCCTGCCTGGTTACAAACACAGGATTGAGGCAGCGAGGTGACAGCGCAATTAAGAAAGCAAAGGAAGGTGACGAGGTTAAAATGGCTTTAATCTTTTAATTCTTTTGCGTGAGTGGCTTATGTTTTTTTATTTATTTATATCCATTTATCTCAATATACATACAGGGTATGCAGCATCACATCTTATATGCATTAGATTAACAATACCTTCAACCAACAGATGTGTCCCCCCTCAATGTCCCTCCCTCACCTCCCCCACCCCAATTGCCCCCCAACATTTCAGCATTGCATGGTGTCTTCGTGAGTTGAGTATAGTTCGAGGTTATGCGCAGTTAATAATCCGGCATAAACATTCTATCATGCTGCAGTCTGTGGTGCGCAAGTCCGGTAATATAGACAGTCCTGAGCGTAACGGACATTAATTGGGATCCCATATTGCCTGCTGTTACTCGGCTTCAAGGTCACCCCCTCCCCGCTCCCCCCCACCTCGCACACCCTCAGTTCTCATTCAGTCGCATTCTCACCTCCCGTCTCCAAATGGCCTATTTCTCACTCATCTTGATTCTCTCTAAGGTAAGTAAGCAGTGGGCCCCAGATGTCTTTTGGCCTAGACTTCATTGGCAGTTGTTCCGCATAGGTGTGCAAGTGTTCCTGCCATGTAGTCAAGTTGTGTATCCATCCCTTAAATTTAGGCGCTCTCCCCCTGCCCCATCGGCACACCACCTGACGTTGTGCCAGTAGTATACCCATAAGTAGAAACCTGCCATGTGGGGTGTTAATATCTGCGACTAGTTCCAGTAGGGCCTTTGTGGGATGTGGCTTAATAGTGGTTCGGTAAGCCCCGCGAAGACCTCCACCCAGTATTTAGCAACCTTAGAACAGCTCCAAGCCAGGTGTATAAAGTCAGCAGGGCCCTGCCTGCATCTAAGGCATCTGTCGTCTTCTCGCAAGCCCATCCTGTGTAAGCGGGCAGGTATGTGGTACAGCCTGTGCAAGAATTTGAAGTGGAGCATGCAGAGCCTGCTACTACCGAAGACTAGCTCCGTCTGTCTACATGCCAGTTCCCACTGGTCATCTGTGAGTGGCTCAGTCAAGTCCTTGTCCCAGTCAGCCCTGGCCCTGACCTGCGATTGACACGCATACTCTGTCGGAGTCTAGTGTAAATAAACAAATCCATAAACGTGACATTTCCCCAAAAATCTGTTCCTTTGACCGGAATGTCCCCTTGAGGAAAAGATCCCCCAGGTGAAGTACTGCAGTCTAGTTAATAAGTTTTGACAAATTTTCTCGGTCATCACTTGCAGGTACGGGCAATTACTTCAAGGTATTCTAGGGGAGAAGAGCTGAGGAGCTCCCTCCGCTTTCGCCAGGCAGTGACACACTTTAACAGTGCAGTCTATAGTAGTGGGGTCTCTATATCTCTCTTTATATGGAGCAAACACATACCCAGGCGGTGGGACCGGTGCCATGTGACCATCCTCAACTGCAAGATGGGGCATGTAGAGGGGGGATGGAACAAGTACACTGCGAAATGTGCCTGTGCACTGTAGTAGTATTGTTCAAAGTCTGGCACATCAAAACCTCCGTAACGGTATGGTAGCGTAAGGGTATCTAATTTCAGCTGTGCTTGTTTCCCTCCCCATATCAATCGGATACGCTGCGTTTTTAGGGTGGCAAAGAAGTGTGCTCTAGGGTGGTAGGGAATGTTAATGAACAAATATAAAAATTTGGGAACTATCACCATCTTAATTAATGATACCCGTCCGGCCAACGAAAGGGGGAGTTTGAGCCAGCTTGTGATGTTGTCCGTCACTTTAGTCATGGCCCGTCAGTAATTTGTCCTCATTAATGCTTCTTTATCCCTCGAGACATAGATCCCTAAGTACTTAAAATCCGCCTCTTCCCATTGCAATGGGTAGTCCAGAGGGTGAGTAGGTGTGTGGTCGGTCAACGGGAACACTGCCGACTTTCCCCAATTCATTTACACTCCGGCAATCACTCCGAATTTGGTAATTTCCCTCAATACTGGATTTAAGTTCTCGCGCGGGTTGCGTATGTACAGGGAAATATCGTCCGCGTAAAGGGAAATTAGTACTTGTCTGGAGGGGTCAATTAGGCCCCTGTGATTATGGTGTTGACGCAGTTTGGCCACCAAAGGTTCGATAGCAATGGCGAACTGGACTGGAGTCAGGGGGCACCCCAGTCTAGTCCCTCTGGGGATAGAAAAGGGATCTGAACGGGAACCGTTAAGAAGAACCCCGGCAAACGGCGCATTGTAGAGGAGTTTGACTCAGTTTGTGAACTGGTCTGTCATCCCCATACATGCAAGGGTCCCAACCAAGTAGTCCCATTCCACTGAGTCGAACGCTTTGGTGGCGTCTAGGAAGACAGCCACCGCCGCGCAGTTGGGGTCTATATCTTGAAGTATCGCCAGGACAGTACAGAGGTTATGGGAGGTAGCCCGATTAGGGACGAATTCCGCCTGATCCGGCAGCACTATCTTTTCAAGGAGGAGGTTCAACCTAGTGGGCAGCACTTTGGCTAGGATTTTGGTGTCGCTGTTTAGGAGAGACAGTGGACGATAGGAGTCGCACTGATCTGGAGATTTATCAGGCTTAAGCAAGGACAATATATGCACTTCTCTCATGGTGTCAGGAAGTACACACTCTTCCAGCGCCTCATAGAAGACTGCCTTGAGAATGGGGGACAAAATGTGGACATAAGTTTTATAGAAATCTATGGGTATCCCATCAGAACCGGGAGATTTACCTGATTTCATGCTCATTATGGCCTCTTTAATTTCACCTACTTCTAGTTCCAGTGCTAAAAAAAATTGTTGCAATTTTCCCAACCAAGTGAGGGCCACGTCCTCAAAATAATCCCTCAAATTCAGTACAGATTGCCTTAGTGACGTGTATAATGTCTTATAATAATCGGTCAGGGTGGCCAACTGGTCTTGAAGGGATCTGCATATCATACCTTGCTCGTTTTGCAGTTCAGTGACATAGTTACGGAAGCGAGGGGGTCTTATTGCTCCCACCAGGGATTTCCCTCGCCTGTTCCCTTCCCCATAACATCTAGCAACATCTGGCTTCCCCCGAAACTTACTCTCCCTTTCAGCCACCTCTACATATTCCGACATCTTCTCCAGCATGTTTGCTTTCAGAGGTCCTGAGTCCTCTCGGCTCAAGATCTCCCGCTCCAGTGCTTTCATCTCAGTCTCTAAGGTATTCAAGGTCCGTCTTCGGTCCCTTAAGATCCCTCCCCTTGGATATGCACCACCCTCTTACAGTCAATTTAAAAGCCTCCCAAACGGTTGTGCGGCTTGCTACTGAACCAGTGTTCCTAGGGAAATAATCCATAATCTCCTGTTCCAACTCCGCCTTGAAGGCAGCGTCCTGTAGATGCAAGGGGTTGAGTCTCTAAGAAAGGGTGTTAGGTCCACCGGGGGTTGTACGGAGACTTTCACTGGGGAATGATCCGAGAATATTTTGGCCATATGGTGCACCCCTTCCACCCAATGAACCATGCCTTTTGCGAGGAGCACATAATCTAATCTGGCCCAGGTGTTGTGCATGGCTGAGTGGTGTGTGCCTTCCCTCTTCAAGGGTTGTGAGAAGCGCCAGGCGTCCACTAAGCCTTCTGTGGCTACGATGTCCTGTAGGGTGCGCTGGAAAGTGGTGTAGTGTGCCCCTGCAGCATGGGATCTATCCAAGGTGGGATTTACCACTGTATTGAAATCTCCCCCCCATACAATGTACCCGGCATACTAATGTTCGTATTGTGCCTCTGAGCAGTAGCATGTAGTGAGGGTCGTCAACATTTGGCCCATAGTAATTTACTAATACAATTTCATGCGATTGGAGCGACCCCCACATCAAACAATATCTTCCCTCTGGGTCTACCTCCTGTCCACCCTCCACATACCTAACCCCACGTTTGATTAGTATAGCCACCCCTCCGGAATACGATGAGTAGGAGGCAAAGCAGCCATGGGAAGCCCATCGGGATGCGAATCTGGGAGTGCTGCCCTTTGCCAGGTGCGTCTCCTGTAGCAGAGCTATGTTGACATGGTGCCTATCCAGGTATCCCAATATCTGCAGACGTTTTCTAGGTTCATTAAGCCCTCGTACATTCCATGACATAATGTTAAGACTTGCGCTGTCTCTACTCCTGTCAGGTGGAGAAGTGTGGCTCAATTGTTAGAGCGGCAGACCCTGATGCAGAGTTCTAGCCCAGGACCAGGGTTCAATTCCCCGCCTTGGCGGGTCTTGGGCTCAAAATTCCACGGACCTGATAATTCTCTCCTCAGTGCCTATTCTAATCAAAGAGTCCCATTCTGCAACTCTGGGCAATAGCTTGCTTAATCTCCACAACGGCCCCCACAACGCTAAGGATGCCTGGCCTTCACCCTGGGGGTGCCCAGGAGTGGACGCCTCACAGGGAAAGCCAGGACGGGTTCTACAGCGGTATTCGTACAAGCACCTTGAGACCCTTGCGGGTAAGTAGTGCGCTATACAAGTATCAATTTACATTTACATTACATTTACCAATAGCCATGGAGATGATCTTGACGCTCATGCCATCTTTTACATCTATACTTCATTAACTCACTACACATTACCACCTTGTTACTATGTACCCCAACCCTCCCTCTTTCTCCCACACCGGCTGCCCCAACTCGCCAGGAAAAAACATCCCTCCCCCCAAGAAACTCCCATGGGACCTAGTGTCCGTACTCGTAAATAACAAACTAGTATTAAAAGAAACAAACTAGGGGTAATGCCCTCGATAGGGGGCCGCTAGGGGCTCCCGCCAGCACCACTCCACCACTCTTCTTTCACCCATCCACAACCTCGGGGTAGAAGGAGAGGGTGGTGTTCTCGTACTTTACGTCCCTTTTTCCCTCGCCAACCGTAGCAGTGTGTTCCGATCCCGGTAGTTGAGGAATCTCATTATTATCGGGTGCGGTGTAGCCCCCGGGGGAGGCCTAGTGGCTAAGGAACGGTGTGCCCTTTCAATGACCAGCTGCGCGGAGAAGGAGTCCCTTCCAAACAGGTCCGCCAGTAACCGCTCCATGAAGTCTTCCAGCCTTCGCGTATTAGTCGTTTCGGCCAGGCCCAACATACGGACGTTATTCCGCCTAGAGCGGGATTCCAATTCCTCGTATTTGTCTGAGATG
Organism: Lissotriton vulgaris; assembly: GCF_964263255.1. Taxonomy (NCBI): domain Eukaryota; kingdom Metazoa; phylum Chordata; class Amphibia; order Caudata; family Salamandridae; genus Lissotriton; species Lissotriton vulgaris. The sequence goes on from NC_141695.1 coordinate 858,111,497, forward strand.
ACTTTCAGGAGCTCATCCATTTGTGATAAGTGTTGCCTGCTAGTGCTAGCTCCATCCTCAAGATCCGACACTCTCTGCTCACCTTCCTTCAGTCGTTCTTCGTGGCCGTCAAGTTTCGCAACGAAATTGTCCAGACGGAGGGTCATGGAGTCTATCTTCGAGTCAATAGAGAAGAGACTTTGCTGCATGCTCACCAGCAAAGCTTTCCATCCTTTCTCTCTTGTCTCTGAGGGATCCTCGTCTCCCTGGTCTTTGGGTGCGGAGCCAGGTGTCTTGTGGGTGTCGAACGGCAGTTTCGACTGCCTCGGTTCTGTCTTGCCCATGTCGTCGGGTTGTGCACAGCCTAAGCGCCGCCGCAAAGGGGGAAAGGGGTGGCAGTCTCAATGACCCCTAACTGTGCAATGGCAGATGATTAGGGCACAACCGGGACCTCGGCTACCCCCGATGCCAATTAGCAGGTCAAATCAGATCAGGTCAGGTCCCCAAAATGTCTAACTCTGACCAGTTGTGTAGTGCCAGCAGCAGATAGTCCGTATGTACGTGTCGCATGGTCCCCCTGGCCAGCAACGTAGCCTCCGCGAAAAAAGGTGGGCGTGGCTCTCCTCCTGAGTGGGGACCTCGGCTCGGTACTGCCCGTAGCGGGCGCGACTGGGGGGAGGGAGTGCGTGAGTCAGGGGAGGTGTATTCCCTCCGCTATGCCGTGGCAGGTCTGCGATGCTGTGACCTCGCTCCCCCACTAAGCAGATGCTTCTCGGGCTCCCCAAGGTCCCCGCGTGGCTACAGGCTTCCAAAATGGCAGACCGTATCTTGCAACGGCCGTCTAGACTTTATGAGTGGAGGCCTCCTTCTAATGGTGCCTTCATGCAGTTGCCAACTCCTCGCCGGTGTTTTGCCCCCGCTTCCGACGCAGCTTCTGCCAGCCTGGTTGCCCCTCCGCCTCCCGTCCTCACCTGCTGCGGTTGTCAATGGTTGCACCATTCCACCATGCGTCGTCCGTCACGCAGCCCAACTGTAGCTTTCTGCGGGTGTGAGCGGGTGATACTCGCTGCTGTGTCAGGCGGGCAGTGTGGAAGGGCTCGGACACACGAGGGGGGCCGACCGTGCTTCCGTCTCCCCGGCAGCAGTTTCCGCCGCAGGGGATGTAGGCCCGCCGACCTCGGTCTCGCGAAGGCTCGGCGCCCGCTTCAGACCTCTGGTGGTGTCAGCCTCTTTGATCCGCCACACTCTTCCTAGCCGCTATCTGGCGCTGCGTCACATGCAGCGGGATCAACCTCGCACAGCAGCCGCTGTATGTCTTCCTGATGTTATCGGCGATGGTTATGTCTGCTTCTTGCTAGGCAGGATGGGGGTCATGTTTATTTGATCGCCTGGCTCAGTGGGAGCTCTAGGCCATGTCGGCCATCTCGGTCTGGCGCCACCTAGCGCCCCGTGAGTTGCTTATGTTTGTCTGTTTTCCACAGCTTTTTTTGTGTGAGGCAAAAAGCGAGAGAAAGGGAGAGATCCAATAAACTGTTGGGAGGTATATTAAAGGAAATGTGTGGAATGCTTTGTGTGTGCGAGTCTGCTTGATTTTTTTCTGTGTGTGTGTGTATGTGTGTGCACGCTCGAGAATATATTGTGTTGTGCCAAGCAACAGCAAATAACAGTATGGAAGCTGCAAATATTATATAACAAGGAATTGTTAAAACATCACTGCGTTTGGCTGTCGTTATTGTGTAATGAATTAACCTGTTTTATTTATAGAAACGCATTTGAGATGTGTTTTGGTATGTGCTGCAATTAGTATTAACGTCAATAGGTATCAGCATGTCTTGTTCGTAGCCCCGCCCACTCGCCCCATTTAAATGAGTACCTGCACTATTTTTTTCCCATTTAAAGCACTGGATGCAAAATTTTTAGCAATGTATAATAATAATAATAATAATACTGATTCTTGTAAAGCGCGAACAGCTACCTCGCGAGGAGGTGTCCCGGCGCTGAAAAGAAACCGCAGCAGCAGAGAGGGATGCAGGGAGAGGTACTAGGCTTTCTGTCCAAAGAGCCAAGTCTTTAGGAGTTTCCTAAAGATGGCTTCTGACGGGGCAGATTGGATGGCAGGGGGGAGGGAGTTCCAAAGCTTCGCAGTGCCTACTGAGAAAGATCTACCTCCGAGTCTCGCTCTTCTCGCTCGAGGTACAGCCAGTAGGGTCTGCGAGTTTGATCTCAGGTGTCTCTCTTGATGGTAGCGGGGGAGTCGGAGTTTCAGATAATTGGGACAAGTCCCTTTTTGTGCTCTGTAAGCTAGGGTGAGCGCCTTGAATTTTACTCTGCTTGTCACTGGAAGCCAGTGCAGCTCGTGAAGATGCGGAGAGATATGATGTTTAAAAGGCACGTGTTTTATCAATCTCGCAGCCGCATTCTGCACGCTCTGCAGGCGTTGTGTCAGATATTTTGGGAGGCCAAGATAGAGGCCGTTCGAATAATCCAGTCTGGATGTGACTGTCGCATGGACCACCGATTTACGACAGTCAGTTGGTAGAAGAGAGAGAAATTTTCGGAGGTTGCGGAGTTTAAAGTGGCAGCTAGAGGTGACTTGTTGTATGTGAGAGGAGAAGGAAAGCGTCTCGTCCCACCATACACCCAGATTTTTTGCCTTGGTGCCAGGGGTGGGAGCAGGACCCATTTCGGTGGGCCACCAGAGGTCAGGGGAGGGTGGAGTACTTTTCCCAAAGAATAGTACCTCGGTTTTGCTAGCATTCAATTTTAGCTTGTTAGTGTTCATCCATCTGGCTACGTCACTAAGACAGCCTTTTATTTTGCTGAACGCTGCTTCTGACACCTCAATGTATGGGAAGACTAGTTGCGTATCATCCGCATACGAAATCGCCTTGACCCCCCATTTGGCGATTAAGGTAAAAAGTGGGGCCAGATAAACATTGAAAAGTAGCGGGCTGAGGGCGGACCCTTGCGGGACACCACACCACAGCCGTTTGGGTTCAGAGGAAAAAGCGCCCAGAGCTACTTTCTGAGAGCGGTTCGTGAGGTAGGAGTGCAACCAGCTCAGTGCCTTGTCCTCTAAGCCAATATCCTTCAATCTGAGCAGCAATCTACCGTGATCCACAGTATCGAAGGCGGCAGATAGATCCAGGAGCACCAGCATGGCCGATGCTCCTGAATCCAGCGACCACCTGATTGACTCAGCCACCTCAATGAGGGCAGTTTCAGTGCTGAAGCCGGCCCTGAAACCAGACTGTGTTTCATGTAGTATGCCACTTTTTTCGATGAAACCATTGAGTTGGCGTTGGATAAGTTTTTCCAGCATTTTTCCTGGGGCTGCTAGTAGGGAGATGGGGCGGAGATTGCTCAGATCATCGGGGGCGCCATTGGGTTTTTTTTCAATGGGAGAAGAGTGGCATGTTTCCAGCGGTCGGGGAACGTGCCAGTCTCGATGGACATGTTCCAGATGTGAAGGAGTGGCCCTACCGTGGCATCCGACATCATTTTCCACAGTTTGGGGGGGCAGGGGTCATCAGGAGCACCTGATTTGCATTTGTGTAGTTCTTTCAATGCATCCTCGTGGGTGATTGGGAGGAACCGAGTTAAGGGAGGGGTAGGCATCACAATGATATCGTGGTCTGCCATAATTGTTGGCTCGGAGGGGGTGAAGGAGTCATAGACCTTCAGGATTTTTTTGTCGAATAAATCTGAGATATCCTCACAGAGTTTGCTAGAGGGAATAATTTCTGTTTCGATGGCCTTGGGTTTGAAGAAGGACTGAACTATTTTAAAAATTTCTTTGCTCGGTTGTTCCGCTTGTTGAATAGAGGATACAAAGAACAGTTTTTTTGCTTTTTTTATGGAGTGATGAAGGCTGTGCAGGGCTTTTTTATAGCAGTTTTTTGCAGGTTCGGAGTAGCTAGCCCGCCACTGACGTTCTAGTCTTTTGCATTTGCTTTTTTCAGCTATCAGTTCTGCAGAGAACCAGGGGACAGACGGGGATTCTCTTCGTGAAGTGGCTATTTTGGGCGGAGCAATAGAGTCTACTGTGCTGCTAATCCAGTGATTCAGTAGTATTGCATCAGAGTTCACATCTGCTGATAGTAAAGGGGGGGCAGCTGCGAGCGCGGGACAGAGGGTCTCGGTGGATAAGTTATCCCAGTTTCTTCGTACATACGTGCGTTTTCCTGTAGTTCGAGAGCAAGTAGGGAAAGAGATTAGGAAGGGAACGAGGAAATGATCTGTCCATAGAAGTGGCAGCGGGGGTTTAGTTGTGGTATCCGGAATGTTAGAGAAAATGAGGTCCAGCATATGGCCTGCCTGGTGCGTGGTACCGGAGGTGATAAGGGCTAGATTTGCTGATTGAAGTGTGTTAATAAGTTGGGAAGCCAAAAGACAGTCAGATCTGTCTGCATGAACGTTGAAGTCACCGACTACTATATAGTGTTGGTGAGAGAGAGTGTTTTGGACTATGAAGTCCATAAGGTCATGGGTATGGGCCGGAGAACAGTCCGGGGGTCTATATATTATCAGGCCAGCTAGGGACGTTTGAGGGTTGATTTGGAGGCAGAAGTGTAGCCCCTCTATGCCGGCGAGGGTGGTAGGAGTGGAAGAGGATAAGGTGTATTTATCTTTAAAGATAATAGCCACTCCGCCACCTCTTCTGTTCTTCTCTCTATTGGAGAGACTTAAAGTCTCATATGTGTGTATACATATGTGTGTATCTTTAAAAACAGCTCTACCATGCATTAACTGAAACATTTGACCTGGCCAATGCTGTCTGAAGCATTCATGTTTTGAAGGTTATGTTTTTTAATCCTCAGAGGTTTTCTGAAGTCTAATAGATCGGGGAACAGATGCCCTTTCTCTCCAATGCACCTGGCCTGGAGAGTTGGAGAGAGTGAGAGCAGTACATACATAAGCCCATCTTCAAGAAGACAATACGTTACGCACTGTCAACGCTCGCCCAGCCATGGTGATTGACAGCACCTGTGCCTACGTCTGCCCATGCGAAATGTCCTAGGTAATAAATCAGCAGACAGCGCCATCAGGGGACACGCGACGACCATGGCCGATTTGCCAGAAATGGATTTCCCGGTCAGCCGCGCTCGCTGCGCTTCCTAGTGCCCTGCGTCTCCAGAAAGGCCCCGCATGCTTCCATTAGGAACGGGCCCAGCTGGTGCGGGTTTTTTGCTCTGCCCTGCCATCTCTGCGGAGTGCAGCCTGTCGTGAGCAGGCCGGGGCCACTCACAGAGCTGAAGGAGTTGAAGAAAAGTACATGCGGGCAAATTGAAAAAAATAAACCACTTAAATTCTTTCCTCCCCCAACACGCAGCGGGAGCACAGTGCAGCACGGACGGCGGCGCACAGGGGCCCTTTTTTCCCTAATTCGTATTTAAATAGTCATCATGGGGGCTCTCGGGCAGTTAGTCCTACAAACTAGAGCGGCCACCTCTGAATCGTCGGAAAACACACCCCTGCTGCTGGAAGTGCACTTCTGGCAATTTCCTCCGGCCGCGCGGCTCTTATCTCGGCGGGATCCCCCGAGCCATGTTTCTACAGGATATTAAAACTGAAGACGGCTGCGCATCTGAGAAGCGATCTTTCTCTCCTGCGTAGGGAATATTTACTTTCTCACAGAACAATAAGGATCTGCGCAGCACACGCCTAATAAGAAACGTAGGTGACTCGCCACTAGTCTGGTCCCTTTTACAAAACCACCATAAAATTGATGACTTTCGCGACAGGGCCTTTATGGCCTGTTGTACCACACAGAGTTAGCAGTATGTAGGGTGTAGTGTGTGGTGTGTGCAGCCATGATAGCCACGTCGGTGCCTATTTCAAATAGGCTATTTGGACTGTGTTAGACGGGTGTTAGGGGTTCTGGCAGGGCTTTTAAGTGGGATGAAAAAACTGTATGTGGGGGGCTCTTTAAGGGGCGTGGCTAGTGCAATGAAGGGCGTGGCTTAAAAACACATAAGCTCAAAATTTTTGCTTAGCTTAGTGTGCCACCCGTCTTGTGTTTTGCTGTTTCTGTCATTGCATCCCGATATATGATACAAAAAGTAACATCGTACCTACAAGTCAGGACTATTGGCTTTGCCAATGGTTGTTAGTTGCATAAGATAAAAAAGCAGCAACTATGGCTTGTATATAATATTGAAAAAGCTTCCACTTAAAGCCCCGGTGACACCACCACAATGTTGCTGCTCCTGAGTTTAAAAAAAAAAAAGGGAAATCCAGTGACAAAATGACTTTCTTTAAAGCATTTCCCTTCCCCTACAACACTCACCTGGCATGACGTCATGCTGTAACTTCTCCACTAGTGAGAAGTGAGCAGTGTGAGCACGCGCACATGGATGTGCCTGCTGTCACTTCAGTCCAGAAAAAAACGGACCGCCTGTGCCAGGGCACAAACCAGAGCCCAAAAGAGACTCGTTTCGAGACCCCCTTTAAACAAGCAATGGAAATGCAATAGGTCTCGCATTAGAAAAGTTGGAGCTATTGGTCTTGTAAATGACACATATTTTATTTATGTGTTGGTTTTTAAAATAGCTAAATTGATAGCTTTGTCATTTACAATGCCAATATTTATAACTTTTGCAAATGTGACACCTATAGCATTTGTAATGCAATATGTTTTATTTACGTGACTTAGATGTATTCATATTACAAATAACAATGGCCTTTAATTTTTTTTATAATTAATACTTAAATAAAAAGTTATTGTAATTTATAATGGCAATAGCTTAAACTTTTGTAAATAACTTTTGTGAAGATTATGTTCAGTGTATTTTATTGTGACAAAAATCCAAGAACAGAAGTGAAATATTAACATTTTTTTCTGACATTTGTAATAAACCTTGAAACATTGAGAGAAGTTGTTGAATGGTTGCACAGACTGATGCTCTGGTGGCGCTGAGTGATGTTGTGGTGGCGACGAGTGATGCTCTGGCGTTCAGTGATGCTGTGGTAGTGCATAGTGATGTTGTGGTGCCCCTGAGTGATGCTGTGGTGGTGCTGAGTGATGCTGTGGTCATGCGATAGACAGATAGATATAGTGAGTGTGATAGATAGAGTGAGGGTGATTGATAGAGAGAGGGAGAGCGATAGATAGAGGGAGGGTGAAAGATAGAGGGAGGGCGATAGATAGATAGATAGAGTGAGGGTGATAGATAAATAGATGGATAGATTGAGTGATGGCGATAGAGGTGTAGAGAGAGGTAGAGAGAGGGGTATGTAGAGAGAGAGGGGTATGTAGAGAGAGAGAGGTGTAGAGAGAGAGAGGTGTAGAGAGAGAGAGGGGTGTAGAGAGAGCGGTGTAGAGAGGGGTGTAGAGAGAGGGGTGTAAGAGTGGTGTAGAGAGAGGGGTGTAGAGAGAGGGGTGTAGAGAGAGGGGTGTAGAGAGAGGGGTGCAGAGAGAGGGGTGTGGAGAGGGGTGTAGAGAGAGGAGTGTAAGCGTGGTGTAGAGAGAGGGGGGTGTAGTGAGAGAGGGGTGTAGAGAGAGAGGGGTGTAGAGAGAGAAGGGTGTAGAGAGAGAGGGGTGTAGAGAGAGGGGTGTAGAGTGAGAGGGATGTAGAGAGAGGGTTGTAGAGAGAGGGGGTGTAGAGAGAGAGAAAGGGGTGTAGAGTGAGAGGGGTGTAGAGTGAGAGAGGGGTAGAATGAGAGGGGTGTAGAGTGAGTGGGGTGTAGAGTGAGAGGGGTGTAGAAAGAGAGAGGGGTGTAGTGAGAGAGAGGGGTGTAGAGAGAGAGAGAGGGGTGTAGAGATAGGGGTGTAGAGAGAGGGGTGTAGAGAGAGAGGGGTGTAGAGAGGGTGGGGGTGTAGCGAGAGAGAGGGGTGTAGAGAGAGAGAGGGGTGTAGAGAGAGTGGGGGGTGTAGCGAGAGAGGGGGGTGTAGCGAGAGAGGGGGGTGTAGAGAGAGTGGGGGGTGTATCGAGAGAGAGGGGTGTAGAGATAGTGGGGGTGTAGCGAGAGAGAGGGGTGTGGAGAGAGGGGTGTAGAGAGGGGTTGGCGCCACATCCTCTCCTTGAGTTGAGAGATTTTGAATTCTGAGACTTTTGAGCATCCACACAGCAGCCCGGCAGGCCCAGTGATCGGACAAGGGGATTACCCAAACTCAGACCCTTGTTCTCCTAAGAGAATAGACCCAATGTGGTGCAGAATTCTTCTTCTGTCTTTATTAATTAGGGGTTGGAGGTAAAGCAGACTGCACGAGGTAAACAGTGAAGCTTTTACCACGAAGGAAGCCCGTCCCCTCCCTCTTGTTCCGGCCTATAGACATTTGGGGTGCCTGGAGTGCTTTTATTTTGTTGTTAACACTCACCTGACAGGCCCTCCTGCAAAGCCCACAAATCTGTCAAGACAGTTAAGTGGGAGCCCTTCTCTGAGCTGCGCCCCGGATACAGGCCAGAGCCTAGCAATTAGAATCATACCTCGGGTACTTTCCCATTTGTGGGTGAAATAGCATAAATTATGGGTCATAATTCGCCTCGTGCTAATCTAATTACCGCCGTGGGTATTACCGCTGCCAGCCGGGCGCTCTCATGAGGCCTTTCAAAGTAAAAAGCAAAAACTCCGGGAGTGTCTTACTGTGCACAAAGAAAAATGCTATTGATGCTGACTGACCAAAGTTTACTGTTCAAACCCAAATCCTATAACTCATTTTATTGGTACCGATTTAACATGGAAAAATGTATACACGTAGCATACAAACGTATGGAAAAGAAAAACTAGGGCTGAGTGTACATGCACGGAAATCAAACGTACTTCCACCACAATTACATAGGCTTTTACATTTCCAGTCCTTAAGAAATGAGATGCACGGGCGGCTGCAAAGAGGAGCCGTGTCCGACAAGGCACTGCATGAGGTAAACAAACTAAGAGTGACTGATGCCCATAAACACAGTCCCGCCCGCCTTTGGCAGGAGGAGGCAGGCCAAGGTTACATAACGGATGATGGCTTTTCACCGTACACGTGGCCGGAAGCCCTGAACGTCCCGAGGGCTATGACTCGAATGCGTTTGTCAGCTGCTCTGTGTGCAAGCAGGGGCGCTCCGGTAACAGAGATGTCAGGCTACGGGTGACAGCCATCTTACAATCAGGGCAATGCAAGTATGAATGAATGTCTTTTATATAGCGCGTGGATGCTCCGAGTGTCCCGGCGGTCGGCATAGAGGTACAGGTGCGGGGCAGAGTCCCCAAATGTGTCCCAGAGTCCGCAAAGCTTAAAAAATGCGTCTTCTGGGCCTTATGAAGAGAGTTTCCTCGGGAATGAAATACAGCACGCAATGAACACGGGTAGAAAGCAGACGGATCTACTGCGCGTGTGCTAAAGAATTCATCGTGTGGTACAGGTCGGTGTTTTCTTCCAATGTTGCCGTGGATACGCGGTTTTATTTTGGGCTCAGCGATTTCCGTTTTCATTGTTGCATGTTAAACCAGAGGGATGGTTAAGAGGAATTGAGAATAAAGGCAAACCGCTCTTGCCTCTGATAGGCTAAAATCTGCCACAAAGTATTGGTGACAGTCAAGGAGCGCTGGCACTTGTTCATAGAATACACTTGGAAGTGCAACAATAACTAAGTCAAAGTGAAACAAGATAATACATCAAATACAAAACAAGACGGAGGGCATTGCTGTGGGGAGGGGGGAGGAGAAATGCGACACAGCCGCAGCAGGGGGCAGAGCGGGTAGAGCGGTGATGAGGGTGTGAAGCAGCAGGGGCCTTTGAAGTGAAGCTAAGCTTCACTTCAAAGGTGTGGGAGGAGTGCTGCTAAGGCAGAGCTCATGCTGGGGGAAGCTTGTGGGGCGGAGCGGGAAGAGCTGCTGGGGAACAGATGGCTGGCATTTGATGCTGTGCACGCGCATTTTAGGTCAATGCGCTTGCGCATTGACCTAAAAGCGCACGGGCACAGCACCAAATCGCCAGTTGGGTAAAGTCTGTTTAAGTGCCTATAGTCTCGCTCTGCTCAATGCGCATTGAGAGGCAAAACCTAAAAACTGCCGGTGCCCAGCACCGGTGAGACCCGGTCCACTTAAAGCCCTGGGTTCTTGGACAAATCGCACTGCCCTTTAAAACAGACCACATCAGTGCTGTTAAGAACATGCGAATACCAACCGTGTGGTAGGCCAGTGCTTTGTAAAATATCTGTCCGGTGGTTCAGGAATACCCTCATCTGAAATCATAACCTTTTAAGCATATGTGCTCATCTGCAGCTGTTCAACACCCTTAGGAGAACTTAGAGTCAGATTTACAAGGAACTGATGCATCTACATAGATGCACCAGTTTCCTTGTTCCAGTGGCAAATGTCCTTGCACCAACATGGATGCGCTGTATTTACCATATAATACTCCATGGCGCAAGGATTAACAGATGCGTCAGAAATTCTTGGCCCAAAAGTGACATATTGCTGTAGTTGCTCATTAAAGTGACACAACTTCAGCAATGCACCACAACAGATAGGTGAGTCCCATTTGAAAAGTCTTGCGTCATTCCTCACGCCTGGTCTGAGCAGACGTAGGGATTTTGATGCAGTGAAGGCGTAGAGTGACGCAGTGAAATGTACATTTCACTGTGTCAGTTCTACATGGCTTTTTGCGTGGGAACGCCAACCCTGCATACATTATACCTAAAAGCACCTAAAAGCAACCGCAGTGAAAAAGAAAATCCTCTTCATTCACAACCAAGAGAGCAAAATGCGAAAAAAGAACTCTACGCAGCTGCAATGCTCCCATCGCCCTCACAAGACCGCTAAACGACAGAAGGCCAAGATGCTGTACCCTCAACCGGGAACGCAGGGGAGTCAGATATCCCCCCGAATCAAGGGAACTCGACCTGAAGGAACCCTGGATGTGCATAAGGGGATTAAACTGGACAGTCGAAGTAGGCAAGAGGTTCATGAGGAAACCCAATCAGATTATACCCTGTCGCCAGCCAAACGGAAATGTCGCGACATCAGAGATTATCTCAATCGGCCGACTGAAATGCTCAAGGAAGTAGCCAACTCCATGGGCTACGAGAGCTCAATCTCTCACAATCAAATCGAGGAAATCGAGGAAAATCTAACAAGCACACCTCAACTGGCTCCTCTTTACCCTGAGATAATCATCCTTGGAAGGGATCCTGTCATCTCAGAACCACCTTCCCTACAATTAGCCCTACTTCCCTCCCAAGAGTTACTACCAAACAGTAGCCCAGATGTTTTACAAAATAAAAATCCTATTCAGGCCATAATCAGGCACTCCAGTAGCACGAAACCCGGCAAGGCCCACCAAGAGTCATCACAGAGGTCAGAAGTTAAGGATCTCAAAGAAGACAAAGACGCTGTTTCACCCCAACAATCTGGCCATAAATTGCCAGAATCAACAACATGGATCTCGTCTGCTAGCTCAGCGAGCCCAGTATTCCAGCTATTGCACCTACGAAGCCCGCCGTCAACTGAAATAGAAGTAAATCAATCAAACGGAGCATTGGAGCCTCTATTCAAAAGCTGAGGTTTTACTTTCCTTTGCTTGCCTCTACACCATTTCTTGCCCCTCATATGCACTCTAGACGTACTTGCTCGAAGGAACCACACCAGCTTGAGATAAAGGTTAATGTCTCTTTGAGGGATACCAACAATAGCTGTGCCGGCAATAAAGCCCCTAACCCACATAAAGGTCTAAACAAAAGTCTTCAAAAGAAATGACAGTTGTCAATTAGTAACTATTCAGATGCAAAACCACCTCCATTGCATCCCCAAACTCAGGACAACGACCTCTCAAAAATAGAACTCTGGCCTAGGGAGCCACTCGACACTTCAGCCACACACTAGGTTGAGGTACTGCTCTCAGTTACTTACCAAGCCTTGAACTCAATGGCCAGTGCTGCTCACATGTGCGCAGATAAATTAGATGCCCAGATAAACATTTTACACTTGGTAGCGGATTCAATAATCAGATTTGATACAAAACTTGACCAACTAAACTCCTTGATACATAGAGCTCAAAACAACGTAGAAACAAACAAAAATCAAAGTCAAAGCCAATGCTATTGTGGATGTAGCTCTAGCCCGATATTAAAAAAACTAGAAACACTCTCGGAAGTAATGTCCTTTTTAATCGAGGACTTGAATAACGAGGCACAAAGACGGGCAGAGAAAATCATCCCTCTTCCATTACTTCAAAATCAGTCCCTACATTGGCACACCTTAAGAAAAAAACGCTCTCACAGTGCTGTGCACCCAAGAAATAACACGACTGATAACAAGACTAGCCACCAGACGCAAGATTGTGATCCTTCTGACGCCCATGAGCAGCAGACCATCATAACACAAGAGCATCTAGCCAGAATTTTGAAAGGCGCTGGTAACCACAACCACATATCTACTTTTAACAAAACACAAACAATAAGAGACCTAGATAACACCATCCAACCTAACCTCGTAACAATGACAGGCAACGTGTTGAACTCCACTGTGCCCACAAATATGGCCAACCTACCTCCCACATAAGGCCAACCCCTGTCCAGGAAAACCTAGAAGAAATTAAAGAAACTAAACAAAGCCAGGAAAAAGGTCAGCGCATTACTACGTTGGCTTAGAACAGAGGACAGTGAAACAACAGACAACTCAACTTGTGTTCCGAGCGACAACACTCATGGAAAAGGAACTTTAATTATTTACTCTCTGGAAGATACCATTGAAACACAAGGTGTGGGCCAAATTAAGGTCGATACCGACCACTGCACAGTGCAAGACCAGGAGGAGATCCTTGAGAAACTAATGGAAAAAAGAAACCAAAAAATGCAGTGGAAAATCTTTCAAGATCCTGGAAACGTTTTAAAACCTTCCAGTAATTGTTCCTCGCTCAAACAAGGTGCAGGAAAGCCCATGGGCCGGGGTTCGACTCAAAACCAAGGGAGGATGGTATCAAACCTAAAATATACACAAAGGAGAAAGCAACACAAATTAACCTGATGGGCAAGTTGGAAAAAAAACTAAATGGGAACGTTTCGATCCCTCCCAAAATAGCCGAACATAGGCTGCAGTCCTCTCAAGATACTGCAAGAGCGGAAAATCTCTCTTTTAATGCTCGCCCACACACCTCTAAAGTAAATAGATCAGAAGGCTTAAGCCAACTACCCAAGGAAAAGACGCCCTGCGAAACCCTAAAGGTAAATCTTAACCAACAGCAGAATAAAACCTCCTAAAACACTGCAGAAGTAACCAAGTTGATCCTAGAAAGCTCCAAATTATTGTTGTACCCAGAGAACATATCTCAAGGGAAATGGGACACCCTCAATAGAGGAAATATTCTAAAGCTGTGTCAGGAGCTTCCAGGATTAGAAAATATAAAAATAACAGATATCGAAAGTGTGGCCTTTATCGCCCCTGAACAGGGTGAGATGAACGAGGCAACGGTAGTAACCTTACAAAATAAAGACATGGCTTCTGCACTAATGAACAACAAAAATCGATTGAACTACTGGGGCATCCAGATTAGTTTCATTACCAAAGCCAAGTACCCGGCTTTCTTAAAGGAAATAGTAGTCAATCTTTCAAGGGCCCATAATAATAAAAATGTGTCTAACAACAACATAATTATTCAGCAACCAATTTCAGGTATGTGTGGCTGCCTAGGAGGAACCCTAACAGCGTCCTGGAAAGAGAACCCGTTGCAAATAACGGCATCCAATGTGGGAGGTCCTCGTCAATATGCTCTCAAACGGCAGAACTCCCAAGAATGGTCCTGGCTATCCCAGGCCTTAGGGTAAAACACAGATCATCTCGATTGAACAGAAGCCCAATCTGGATGTCATGCATCACCTTAGAATCTGTTCCTGGAACATTCACAGGCTAACAAAGGAAAAAATAGAACGATCAACCACTTCTTTTATGTAGAATCAAGATATCATTGCCTTGCAAGAAACATGGTCCTTAGAGGAAACTGCCTCGGAGGACTTCACCGTGTTTGAATCCCTCGCAATAATATCTCAAATAGGTGGCCATGCCTCTGGAGGAGTGTTGATTAATGTGCAGAACAATTTGGTCACAAAAGCCTCCCGACTGTGCGAAGGGCAGGGAGATTATATCTTTGTTAAAATTCAGACCCAGTGTTTGGTAAATAACAAATTGAAACAACGAGTAATGATCCTTGACTGTGTGGACCTGCAGCCCTTCAAAACCAAGCGAGAGGCTACATTGAGCAAAATGCTTCCAGCCATGAGAGACCTCTCCTCCCACTATCCAAATGATATAGGGTAATAATGGGCGATTTTAATGCCAACCTAATGGAGGCAGGCCCGGATCTCTCCCTTCAGTTCACATTGGACAACCAAATGTGGGACATCCCGGAGATAAGGTCTCAGTACCAACGGAAGGAAAGGCAAGGGACAAAGATGGCAGCGTACTTAAACAAATTAGGTCTCCACATTTTAAATGGAATTCTCAACTCAGACCTGCCCGCTGCATACACCCATGTGTCTTTCGCTAGAATGGCCGAACTGGGTTATATATGGGTTTCGGTTGCCCACTTCTACCTTGTCCAGGAATTTGTGGTAACTCCTTCACCGGAAAGTGATCACGCCATTTTAACATGCAAAGGCTCATCCCGGCACTGTCATCGCCCAACACATAATCTGATCGGGAAAGAATCTAATCTCTAGATTGTAAGAAAGTTACGGTGGACTGTGGATAACCAGAAAACAATTGAAGAGAAGGTGGATGACTTTTTAGTCAAATTGAAACAGGAGCACAGTGATCAACTGACCGCATTGGCGTGGGAAACAGCAGTGTCAGACATCAGAGAAAACCTAGCAACAAAGATAATAAAAAGACCAAATAACTGCACCCCAATCACATCTAGTCTCTCTGAGCATAAGCAATTTACAACAAGCATTAAGCGCAAATTAAATAACTTACTGCGCAGGCCTATAATGACACAGATTACAAATCACTTGTAAGGAATATAGGAAAGCAAGGTTTACTTCTCAGAGAATGAAAGAAGAACATCATTGGGACACTGCCCACGAAATCATAAAATCAAAGGACCAATGACGATTATGGAGCTGGGTAAACAAATGTGTTGGTTCTGCCCAACCCACACAGTGACTAATATCTCTCCTGCTGAATGGGAGGTCCACATTGAAGTATTCTATGTAGAACCAGCCTATCCCAAATGGCCAAGCCTCCTTAGTTTCAATCACACTAACTCCAATCGTGAAGTAGAATTCACTATCAGGATAACCTTAAACCAAGTTGCACTCATAATAAAGAAAATGTACCCGGGAGGAGCAGCAGGCCCAAATGGCATACAAACACAGATATATAAAGTATCCACACATAAATGGGCCACTCTTCTGGCCACCCCATTTGAGGCAACCAGAATGGGTGGGTTCACTCCGGACTCCTGGCGAGGATCTCTTCTCGTCCCCATCCACAAAAATGGCTCGCTGGTTGACCCCGACAAATATCGTATGATAGCCCTTCTTCACGTGGAAGGGAAGGCATATGCAAGTGTCCTACTGCAAGAACTGACAGCCTTGGTGGAAGATTGTAAATTAATACCTTTCACACAAACCGGATTCCAAAAGGGCTGCCACATCGAAGATAATTTAATCTGACTAGTCACATGATTGAAAGTACACTCGCTACCAAAGGAAAATCATTATATCTGGGTTTCATTGATTTTCGAAAAGCCTTTGACAGCGTTGTTCCCCCCAAATTTTGGGAAAAGTTAACAAAATGGGGCATCCCGCAGCCCCTCCTGAAAGCTCTCATAGCCCTATATACCGACACCTGGGTAAAAATAAGAGTTTCCTCAAGATGGTCAACCACCAATACAATCATGACTAATAGAGGCTTAAACCAGGGATGCATATGGGCTCCTTTACTCTTCAATATATATATTCAGCAGACCGGCCAGAGTGGCTGGCCCTCTCCTGAGCATTTCCACCACAAATTGAATCTACTAAAATTCAATCGATGCAATATGCTGACGACACAATCCTCCTTGATCAAACCCAGGTGGGCCTTCAAAGACTTTTCGATTCTCTGGCCCAGTATTGCAAACTAAATGCTTTGGAGATCAACATCACCAAAACTAAGGCAATGATAGTCTTGTGCTCATGAGCCAGAAAGCACTCCTGGTACATTGAAGGGAAGTCAATAGAGATAGTGACCGCATACAAGTATCTAAGAGTTTCGATAGACCATAAAGGGAGACCAGTGCAGCATATCACCGCAATGCAGGGAGTGGCTCGTAGCTTGGAGGGGGCTTTTGTAAGAACCAAGAAAGCTGTTCACTCTCCAGACTTTTCACCGCAAATTAGGGTGATAGGCGCCAATTTTTTGCCTATAATAGCCTTTGGCAGCATAACCTTTAAAGACAAAATGCTCACCTGGCTTGATAGAGCCCAATCAATGTGCTTTCGCAGAGTGTTCCATCTACCCAACTCAACCTCTCATGCCCAAATCCACATGGAGTTCTCTTTGTCATCCCAACATTGGGTAATTATAGCAAGATTCATTTCTATTGTTTAACCCTTTCGAAGATCGTGACCGAACGGTTCCGTCACGAGCGTTGGTTGGGCTGTGCTTATGACGGAACCGTTCCGTCACGACCACGCCCGTTATTTAGAACCTTCAGCACAGTGCGAAAATTTGCGCCGCTCTGAAGGTGTTAAAAAACAAAAATGCTTGTGATTTTACAATAAAGATCAGCATGTGGTCTCAGTTAAATAACCCTAGCACTCCCTGGAACCAATTTTTAACATTCTGCCTGAATGCATTAGAGGCTCAAGACATATGGACAATTTCGCTGCCCATAGGGCCGATCTCAAAAATCCTGATCAAACAAGCAAAGACCTTGTCACTCAAACATGATGCCCTAACTGTGAAGAATCTCTCCCATGGCATTTGGGCGCCAAAACTCTATGGGCCTAAAACCCTACCAGACTATTTGTCATCATCCATGAAACCACGAGTGAAACACCATCTAATGAGATTACATTTTGGCCTAATCCCGCTGAGGGCGTATAAGTATGGCCGGAGATTCAAGGAAGATGTGCCCACACAGTGCCGTTTCTGTAAGAGGGAGGAAGAAAACTTAATCAACGTCCTGTGCACCTGCAGAACCTTACTCCCTTTACCAACTTTTTTGCTGCGTCCAATTTGGCGGATCCTGAACGTCCGGACATGCCAAGAAGCTCTAGAGGAGTGTATGAGGGGCGACTCAGCTCAGATGGCCGCCCGTTTTGTAAAATTCATGCCTGAGATTAATTTCCTGTTAACAGAAGACGATCACAGAAAATCTTTGCCCTACCAGCTATGAACCACTTTGCTCTCATAAAAAACTTTTTTTAAAAACTCTGAATATGGACGGTGTTTTTAACCTTGTTCTGTATGTATTGCAACAATTTTAATTAATTGCACAAATACAATACTTTACTTACTTCCTGTTGTGGAATGCAAAGCCTTTAAGTAAGTTGTGGTTGGAATTTCCTCCTTCATTCCTTTAATCAATTTCACACACTCCTGTTCTGTGGCCGGATGAAAGTAACCCTTCATTGCATCAACAACTTCCTCAATGCCATGTTCTTGTCAGAAAAAGAACAAGCAGGGTATGATATTATGGAAGACCAATAACTACTTGAGTTGGGTCAGGGAGTTCAACTTGACCTTCAGGATTACCTTTTTATGTGGATTGCCATTTATTTGAAATGCAGACTAGGTATACGTTCAACAGTATGAATCAGATGTCTGTGGACTAATGCAAGTGGCTGCGGTGTTACCAAGGAATCTGATCAAACATTCTGGACAACAATATATATATTTTTTTAAATACTTCAAAAAGACAGAAACTATTGCCAACAAAATAATTTGTGGAGGATATTTCAAAGAATGTTCACAAGATCAATATGAAGGAGTCAGAGATAATAATATGAGTATATAACAGTATAATCATGCAGCATATGAGATAGTGTGATGAAAGAGGAGCAATCTTGACATCATCATGCTGCTTGCTGTTCCACAAGACAAAAGAGAAGAGGCAGAACTAGTGGGTGAGCCTTTCCTATCTTGCTCCCTTTGATTACAAATCTCTTTTCAGCATTAATCCAGCAATCAGCAGCTTGGCTAAGATCTGACGTTTCACGAAAATGTCCTGGCTCTTGTAAATCCTGACGAAATTGTATGCTTATTACTGTACAGAAGAGGCCACTTTCGAGGTAGATAAGTGCTTTATAATTAAAACTTCTGGTTTTCTGCTTTAATTGTTGTAAGCATACATGTGGCAAACAAGCTGCTTTCCCGCATGTTGATGGATTTCTTCAGTAAATATGATATAAAACATTTCAAGAGTCCGTTGTATTTTCCTGCTTCAAATGGACTCGTTGAAAGAGCCAATACATTTTTCAAAGAAGGCATTCAAACAGCTTTGTCATCTGGTATTGATGTTAAAGAACACATTAAGGAAAAAGTTTGGAGTTATCTAAATACTCCCCATTCTATCACTGGTTTTACCCCTTTTTTCTTGTTGAAAGGTAGGGATGCGAATGATAAAATCAAGCCTATTTTCGATAAAAAGTCATCTTCACTCAATAAGTTAAATCTTTCTAAAGCAAATTCTGTTGATGAGTGTGTCAGGCAAAATTTTGAGAAAAAATATAAGTTAAAGGATTCCATTTCTCCTAAAAATTGTGTTTTCAAAACTGGTGAATGGGTAATTATTAAGAAACCCAAAAAAGTTGTCAAAGGGGAATCTAAGTTTACTTTGCCTCAGCAGGTTGTTAGATCTTCAAACTCATCTGTTATGATTAAGAATAAAGGATGGTGGAATAAAAGTGCAGTTATCAAACTCGAACCATATCAAAAAGACATCATTTTGAAAAAACTTGTTAATAGAAATCTTTATAGTAATTTCTCTTCTTTGTGTTATGAAGATTTCATAGATTTGGTGCAGAATCAGGATCAAATAGCTCTTGATGATTCTCATTTTCCTTCACATGACAGTGAGGCGATTTCTCAATCTTGTTTAAATGAGGGAGTGGGTGAGACTGATCAACTTGAAGTTGATACTGATCAACTTGAAGTTGGTACAGATGCTCCTTCTGTATTTGAGGAAGCAGATAGAGATTTAAATTCTGATGATCATTCTGTATCTAAGGTTGTTGAAACAGCTGAAGTTTCTGATGCTAATTCTGTATCTAAGGACGTTGAAACTGGTAATAGTTCTCCAACGTTCTCTGACTCCAATTTGACTTCAGTTAAGAGAAACATTGTTATTCCTTCCAAATTTAAAGATTATTATTTGTATTGAAAATTTGTTTAGCTTATTATTATTTGTTTTTCTTTTCTTATTCTTTCCTTTTCTTTTATGGAAAGGAGATGTTGTATCTGTACCTTTAATTGACTAGTTCTGTGACACATGCTGTATTCTTTATGACATATCCTTTGTTCTAGGTTCTATGTCTGAGTTCTGCTGTCGTGTCACTTTTATCTGTTACCTGGACACGACAGCATCGCTCATCCTTAGCTTGTCCTGTGGGTTATTTTACTTAACTGATTTATATCTAATAAATCATCCAAACTGAACTCCTGCTTCATTTGTTGTTACTCTGAAATACAACACCGCATCTCTCTTTTGAGTCCCTATTTCAGCTATCAGCAATGATTGATAGGTCAATATCTGTGCATATTGACAGCATTCGCAATTTAGAACAAAAAGTACAACGGTGGCGGCTGAGCTCTGAGCTCTGTTAGGTTTTTTTAGGTGGGCGCACAATGAGCAAAGTCTCTGTCGTTACAACAAGGGAGGGAGCTAGGGATCGGAGGGGAGGAAGAGAACTGAGCGCGAGTACACCAAACCGGCCACAAACTCAAACTAGTCGGGCCGCTTCTACTTTTCTCGCACGAAGTGAGTCTGTGAGCCACAGGGGGGAGGGGGAGTTAGCCAGCGGTAGTCAGCGGGGGCGGAGCCGTGCCCGTGCCTTGCTGTATCGCATCGAGCTGATCGTGGGCAGCTACTTCAGCATTCAAACAGCACTAAAAACGGCTCACAACGGCTCCTGATCTGGCTCCTCGCCTCGCTGCGTGGCTGGCTGGTTCGGCACACTGGAAATCCACACTAGATAAGCGATACTGAAGGAAGACAGTTATATGGCGTAGTGACAGGCTGATGCAGGTAGAATGAAAGGAATAGATTGTCATCGCCCGTGCTTCCCATAGTTTGAAAAAAGCAGCGTTCATTTTACCTGTAATTGAAAGCTATGAGTACATTTACACTCTTCATGTGACGACATGAGTTCAAGATTCAAATCAATTCCCTAGACAATTACAAATCGAAATAACAATAAATATCCTCTAAACACTTACCTAATGATCTCTTCTCCCAAGGATAGGTAAAACCTGATCCGAAGTCACAGAAATAAAAACAGGAAATGAATGTCTGGCTTCCTCCTATTTAATGGAAATAAGAGCTAAAAGTTGGCACAGGAAGTTATGTCAGGGATAGTTTGGATAGGCAAACAATTTTGGTAGAAGAAAACAATATCTCGTTTGGTAAGAACTGCAACAAGCAGGATGAATTAGGAAAGAATATAGTTTAACCTCTTAGCTGCTGAAGCCTTCCACGCCCTGGGGCTAAGCCTTTTTTATGTCCAAGCATAGCTGTCTGGTTACGAAAAATGTCTTGAGGACATTCTGAAAGTGAAGATCGTGGAGTTGCACTACATGAATTCCGCAGAGTTGCATAGCAACTCTGTGGAATTCCACATAGCTCTGCTCTGCCCTCCATTTCAGTTTCACCTACCAACATTCTCCAAGTTTGAGTATCCCCTACTCCTTATCGAAGCCAGGCACACATTATACATTTGTAGAAAACAACAAACCAATCAGGTCGGGGTTTTGCTTGCAAATAATGTGCAAACTGCAAACATGCATTCAAGTATTTACCTTCTGTGGTGCTCGGCGCCGGTTCCTATGGACGCTAATATGGGCCATAAACTGGCAGAATCAGCAGTGAGCCCGCCGCGCCTCTGTGGAAACTTGTGCAGTCTCCATACTGTGAAGGACCCAACAGCAGCACAATGCAGAGCTAGGCTCAGGCCCCACAGGGGCATGACAATAACTCCCGCCGCGGGATAGGAGGCTGGTGAGCTGCCTGGCAGGGTCTTTGGGGGTGTGGGCAGAGTGGGGATGGTGCTCAGAGGCGCAACTAGAGCAAAATTTCGGGGGGAGAGGGGTGTAGTGACCGTATTTTTGGCTCTATTTCTGAGTGATGGTGACTTTAAGCTTGCTACCATCCTGGATCTTTATTCTTGGCCTGTGTTGGTCCTTTTCAGGCCTTTTTCCAGACCTAGAAGCATAAACTAGAGGATAGCTGCTTTATATGATGATAGATCCCTTATTCTTTTTTTTTTTTTTTTTAAAACCTTTATTGGAAAAAGCACACAGCTATTCAGCCTAACATCCCGGAGGCAAGGCAGCACGGTGAATCAGGAGAGCAATAGTGCAAAACAATCGCAACAGTACAATGCAGGTTGTTTTTATATTTTATGCAGTAAAAGGAACATGGAACAGAGAAAGAAGAAACGCCAAGTGGCGCTAGAGAGTGGCAATGGAGTAGAGGAAGCCTTCAAGGTGCTGGTAGCGGGCAGGGGATAGCAAGCACTGAGTCATTGATACAGGAGAATGGAGCAGGATAGTAGAAGGGAGGAGGAACAAACAGGATTAAGCAGTACAACGTATCACAGTTGGTGTCAAAGGCTATGGTGACATATGTTCATCCAGAGAAACAGGTTCCGGTGGCAGGCAAATATCTCCCCGGTACGCATTCCAGGCCCCCCACACTTTCGTCCATTTCTGGGGCTTACCCCTGGCAACATAGACCGTCTTTTCCCTAAACATACACCAATCCATGTTGGCCTTCCATTGTACCACCAGGGGAGCCGTGGCAGCCCCCCATTTTTGCGCAATGTCACGTTTGGCCACCATGTTGCCAAGGGTCACCCACTGAGTCTGAGCTACATTGTGATCGGACGGTTCCCAGATGTTGAGGAGACACCTCAGAGCCTCTGCATTCGCCACCACCCCAGTCACCTCGCCCATAATCCGGTGCACACGTCTCCAGTAGGAGGCTATGACGGGACATTCCCATAGAATGTGCATGAAGGTAGCAAGGACACCACAGCCTCGACGACAAAGCCCGTCGGGCGAGTATCCCATACGCACAAGCCGGGGACCAGTCACGTACACCCTGTGCAGGATTTTGAATTGTACCAGCCGAAGACGAGAGGAAATGGCAACTTCCTTAGGGGAGGACACAGCGCTCTGCCAGTCCTCGTCGTCAATCTCCAGGCCATCACGCACCCACTGATCACGCGCTCCAAGGAGAAGGTCAGTGTGGACATTAATTAGTTTTTTATAAGACAGTGAGATAGCACTATCGGGCATATGGCCATCCAACACCCTGTCTTCCAAGGGGGAACTCTCAGGAATCGCCCCCTCCGCCGGTTTGGCAGAGAGCAGCGCATGCCGCAGCTGAGCATAACGGAAAAACTCCGAGCCGCCCAACTGGTATTCAGTTTGCAGTTGAAGGAAGGACTTAATTTCGCCCTTAGAGATCATGTCGTCCACCCTTGAGATACCTATAAGGTCCCATTTATCGAAGCCCTTGGTGTGCCACAACCTGCCCAAAATATCGGAGTCATACAAAGGGGTGAATCTAGTCAGCCTGCCCTGCCAGCCCTGCGCCTTGGTGATCGTCCGCCAGATGTGGACCCCCGTCTTCGTTGGACCCGACATCCGCCCATCCAAAGACCTCGAGTACAGTGCCCTGTAGTAATTACTTCCACCCAGAAGCCATCTATCCATTGCATATCCGGGGCTGTTTGCCGGACCGTAGAGACCATGGTTAATAGCCGCCAGTTGGGAGGCCCAGTAATACCTACGTACGTCTGGCAGCGCGATGCCCCCGTCGTACCAAGGAAGCGTGAGCTTCGTGATGGCGACGCGGGGACGGCCATCCCAGAGCAAGGCACGTTGGAGGCCTTCAATCTCTCGGAAATAGCGGGCCGGAACCGGATCTTGGGTGTTTTGCAGGGCATAAAGGAACCTGGGCAAAGACATCATCTTAAATAATGCCGCGCGGCCAAGCAAGGAAAGCGGAAGCCTGCGCCAACTCTCCACATCGCGTCGGAGACGCAGGAGAGGAGGAAGCAAGTTGTGATCATATCTCG
Organism: Lissotriton vulgaris; assembly: GCF_964263255.1. Taxonomy (NCBI): domain Eukaryota; kingdom Metazoa; phylum Chordata; class Amphibia; order Caudata; family Salamandridae; genus Lissotriton; species Lissotriton vulgaris. Next base: position 858,134,689 of record NC_141695.1, read on the forward strand.
CCTTCGGACTAACGGAAATGTAAATCCCCAAGTACTTAAATCCCTGACTGGCCACCTGGATGTTGCATCCTCTAGGGAGGCGTGGCGTGTCCCCTTTTAGCACGTACAGGGAGGACTTGGCCCAGTTAATAACGAGGCCAGAGTACCGCCCAAAGAGTCTGAGTATATCGCATGCCACGATGAGTGACTTGCAGGGGGAGGTTAGGTAAAGCAAAATATCATCGGCATAGAGGGAGACTCTGTCCTCGAAACCGGGGGCCCAGGTTATGCCGTGCAGATCAGGGTGCGTGCGCAGCATGGCCGCGAGCGGCTCAAGAGCAAGCGCAAACAACAGAGGCGACAAGGGGCAGCCCTGTCTGGTGCCCCTGTGAAGGGCAAAAGATGCCGAAATACGGCCATTGACAGCAACGTTGGCCAATGGGCCAGCGTAGAGGAGTTTCACCCAACCCACGAACACCGGGCCAAAACCAAGCTTCGTCAACACTGCCCAGAGGTAACTCCACTCAAGAGAGTCAAAGGCCATCGTGGCATCCAAGGAAGCGAGGACTGCCGGCTCCTCAAGGGTGTGGGCCCTAGCCAGGGCACCGTGGAGTCTGCGCAAGTTAAGGGCAGTGTTGCGGTGAGGAATAAAGCCCGACTGGTCCGGGTGCACTAAGTCGCCAATAACTCCAACCAGCCGATTGGCGAGTAGCTTGACGAGGATCTTAGGCTCAACATTTAGGAGAGAAATGGGACGATAAGAGCGACACAAGTCTCTCGGCTTCCCTTCCTTGTGGATGACCACAATGGTGGCCAACCGCTGGTCTAGGGGAAGAAGGCCGGTGTCTCGCGCTTCCAAAAACATAGTACGCAGGTGTGGGGAAACCACGTCCGGTCGAATCTTATACAACTCGACCGGGATGCCATTGGGACCAGGTGCCTTACCCGACCTCAGTGAGCGGATCGCAAGGGCGATCTCGTCGGCCGAGATGTCTCTGTCCAAATCGTCACGGTCTTCATCAGAGAGACAGGGAAGGTCAACGGCCGAGAGAAGCGCCGTCGAGTCGACCTCGGTGCGGTCCGAAGTAGAGGTGTAGACACCTCGGAAATAATCAGCAAAAGACTCGGTAATGGCACTGGGGTCAGAAACAACAGCACCGTCATCACCCATAATCTCGGGTACGACCCGGCTAGCCATCTCTCTCCTGTCCAGCCAGGCCAGCAACTTCCCAGCCTTGTCCCCAACGTCATAGATCCGACCTTGCTGTTCCTTAGCCAAAGCCAGGGCAGCATTTGTGGCAAGATCGCGGTATTCAGACTGTTTGAGGGAGAGGGCAAGCAGGAGAGCGGGATCGGGATCTGTATCCAACTGGGAGTCTAGGTCCATGATCTCCTCCTCGATGCGAACCAAGTCGGCATCTCTGACTCTACGGGCCACCGCTATAAGAGCGAAAGCCTCGCCCCTCAAAACGGTCTTAAACGCCTCCCATAAAGTCGCAGCCGAGCCAACCGAACCCTCGTTTTCAGAAAAGTAAAGGTCGATGGCCTTGGCTAGGAGAGTGCGAGTTTTGGGATTGCGGAAGTACCACAGATTAACCGCCACCGGCCGGTCCGACAGGACAATGTCAAAATCAAATGAGACCCACAACGGGGAGTGGTCAGAAATGCCCCGCGCCAAAAATCGGGCCTCAGACACAGCAGGTGCATTCGCTGCTAATGTGAGAACATAGTCTATACGAGAAAGACTACCATGCGCGCCGGAATGGAAGGAGAAATGACAGAGCGTAGGGTGTAAAAGTCGCCAGCTATCCACTAATCCCATGGTCTCTAGGAAGGACGGTAACCACAATTGGGAACTCCGGAGGTCTCTAGGCGGGTGGCGGTCCAAGGAGCCGGAGCAAACTGAATTGAAATCACCCCCCATAACCAACAAACCAGCAGGCAAATTTAAAATGGCGCCACCAAGGTCTTGGAAAGTACTAGATTGCAGGCCCGGGGGAATGTAAACTGAAAGTAATGTCAAGGCACGCCCTTCCCATCTTCCCGCCACTGCGGCGTACCGCCCCCTTTCATCAATCAGGGTAATGTCGATCTCAAGTGGAAGGGACGCACGTACAAGAACACCCGCCCCCCGAGATCCCGAAGAGAACCCCGAGTGGGCCACCATTTTGTATCCCTTACGATTGAGTGCTTTGCACGTGTTCCCAACCAAGTGTGTCTCCTGCAGAAGGACAACATCAGGCATGTGGCGTTTAAGCAGTTGAATCACAACCCCTCTCTTGATACAGTCACCCAACCCATTAACATTCCAACTGAGTACTCGCAATTTCCTACCCCCATCCTCATGCCGCCTGCCCCACCCAACTCCAACAGTCCTCAACAGCAAAGGAGACTTAGCAGTGTACACGATCCATTGCCTAAGAAAGAAAGGAAAGAAAGAGAAAACAAACAAACAAACTTTCCCAAACCCACCCCCCACCCTGCACATCCCTTATTCTTGACTCTAATCCATCTATTGCCTATTGGCTTTGACATAGTTATGTGTCCTTTCATCATTCTACCTATAGTAGAGGGTGGATCCTGTGGTCCTGACTTTATATTACATATTGGTATGGTTTGTGTATGTACTCTGACAGAGCTAAGTGTTATTTCATCCTTCTCAGGCCTACAAGGCCCAGAACTAGAGAGACTCCATTTTGCTTTCTGTCCCTGCAGACTGAGATGCTTGCAGGGTAAAGGTGATGTTTTAGTTATGAGGTGTTGTTCGCCCTTTGCAAACTGGAGAGAACCGGCCAGAGCTGAATCTAATCAGGAAGTGTCTCTGGGCTCAAGTCTCTAGACGAAACAAGCAGCTGGTCACTGTGGGAGCGTCTAGAGCAAGGAGCCTGGTACATGGAATCGGTGGGAGGAGGCTGCTGGCTGGAACTTTCCATGAGGAGAGAGCATTCCATATTAGTGAAGTGCAGAGGCGGAGTGAGTTTGAGTTGGAGCCAGGGAGAGAAGAAGACAGTCGATGCTTGGAACAGAGAGAAGACAGACAGTCAGTGAGTTGAAACCAGAGAGAGAAGTCAGAAGCAGTTGTGAGCAGATGGTGTTTTGAACAGAGAGAAGTGAGATAATGTTTGGAACTGAAGGAAGCAGTCAGAAGCAGTTACTTATCAGGAGGAGTTGTGATCAGCTGGAGTCTGAAGTGATGCCTTTTGGAAGAGACTGAAGTTATATCGTGGATTAGTCTGTGGGAGCAGCTGGAGTGAATTGGACATTGGAACTGAGATAATCAGACAGAGTGAAGAAGCTAGTGGAGCGAACGGTTATTAGAGCAGCAGAAACTAGTAGGCTGAAGCTGGAAGGTGGAGAGAGTTCGTGGGGGAGAGGAATCCAGTGCAGAGTGATCAGCGCAGATGCGTGTCCAAGAGTGCAGGGGAGGATCTGAGACGAGCTAAGGCACAGACGAGAGAGGAACCCAGATGACAGCTAGAGCAAGACTTCATACTAATAAGGTGATACCTTTCCTATAATATAGTTTGCTTCACATTTAAACACTAACCTTGTCCTTACTGTATTGCTAATACTTTTTCTTTCAGCGGAGTGCAGTATAATCCATTCCCTCTTTAGCTATTTACAGTCAATTACATGTGGATGTATTATAATAATAAAGCTTTACAGAGACCCCGCAGATCTGTGTATGTGTCTATTCTCCTTTTACTCTTCAGGCTATGTGTTATAGTGCAGTATTATATTGTTATTGTTAATAAAGATACCCCAGTTCTTAGTGAACCAGTGTATGCCTTATTCTTATACAGTAAAGGTAACCTTTTCTTCTAGTCAGGTGTCATTGCACGAACGGAAGCGACCCCCGATCAGGTAAGTGATAACTGAATAATTAGGGAGAGAGGAGCCCTTGAGCTAGAGAATTAGTTGTATACCATGTAATTCGGCCTTTATTAATAATATTGTAGTATTGTACCTCTAGTGGATAATGAGAGATTTCCAAATAGGAGCTAAAGGTATTCATAGGAAAGTGATCGTCGTTGTAAGGCGGCGTTAATGAGAGCACCAGGGGGGACACTGGTGTGTAATGAGATCGCATCTAGGGAAAGTGGCGTTAATGAGAGCACCAGGGAGGACACTGATGTGTAATGAGATTGCTGCTAGAGAGAGTGGCAATAGTGAGAGCACTGATTGTGGTCAGTGTGTATACCCACAGGATTGTGGCTTGTGTTTGTATGAAATAGTGAGAGCACTGGGGGGATGCAGTGCCTATCTTGAGCGAGCACTGGGTGTAGCCAGTGTGTAATGGTAAGTAATCAGAACTGCCCTAGGGTAGATTAGTCTGGGCCTATATGGTCGCGAGACTATATTGTATGAGTGTGGTGTAGGGCATGGACGTCCTTAGTAATCAGTGAGTATTCCTAGTAATCCCTATAGATTTAGTGGTGTTTCTGATGATATGAGCTTGTATATTGCTAATTCCCCATCCTCAGGTAGGTACCCAGGTGCTTGGATAGATGGGTCCTGAGGAGGGAGGTGGTTGCGTTTCGGCTGGGTTGGTGGTGCTCTGGTGAGCTGATTCTATCTGGTCCGAAAATCCGGTCCTTACAGGGAGCTTAACCTTTAATCAGTAGGCAGAGTGGAGCTGTAGGGGCTCTTAGAAGGGGTGAAACAACTGCAAGGCCTAATTAACATTCAAATGGTCCTTTAAAGACGTGTGAAACGTTCGGGTGCAGCTCTGTGTGTGCCCGGGATCTGTCTCATCCCGGGCTGCCACACACGACGGGGGGGGGCTGAAGCCCGGTGAGTCCAATGGGTGTTGCGCGCCTGATGGTGCTCCCTCTGCAGCACTGCAGTGCAGCCTCATCACTCAGCTTTCTCGTCTTCACACGGCACATGTGACTGTTATATGTGTTTTACATGTGTGAGCATGGTTCCCACGAGCACTCTTTCTTCCCTGCTCGTGGAGATAACGCTCCATTCACAACATTTCTTTCTGATGTTTGAGTGGCCTCGTTCCACTCGGATTGTTTATTTTTCAATGTAGAGGGTTCTGGGGGACAGTTAAGCTTGGGTCTGTTATGGCATGATGTAACTGCTTGTTGACTTGAGAAGAGCTATTAAACTGCCTTCCATTTCAAGGACGTAATTTTCATCATTTATTTGGATGTGGGACTTTTCCCACAGTGACTTTACTTTACCCACAATATAACAAGGGCCTGGATGGACTGGCCGAGCTCCTGGAACAAGACGTTCCTGTTGCTGTTCCTGGCTCTTGGGGCGAATGCTGTGCCCGACCCTGGAGGTAAGGCCAAAATCTTTTGTTTGAACATATGACTTGCATGTCAGAGTGCAAAAGTCAATATGTAGCTCCGTGCTGTCGTTATGTGCACCAGGCTTCTTTTAGACTTCATTTTTGGATTTCTATTCTTTTGACACTCTGTTGTGCTTGTTTTCACGGCAGCTCTTGGCAAAGCTGCTGAGAAGGAGAGTAAACTATGGGTGGACTGCAGGGTCAAACTCCGCCACTCTGCAGAATCAACATTTTTTGCTGAACTCCGCGTTCTCAGCAGAGCGCTGAGTTGGCAAAAATCTGCAAACTCCGCTGGTGGAGTCAGCCGCCCTCCCCTAAATATGAATGAACTACCACACCATGCATACTACACTTTAAACCACTCCACTCCACAGAACTCCACACCACTCTACCAGTCTACACCACTCTGCTCCACACCACTCTACTCTATGCCACTTTACTCAACTGGTCTGTTCTACTCCACTCTAGGCCACTCTACGCCACTCCACTCTATGACACCCCTCTCTGACACTACACTCCACTCTACGCCACTCCACTCAAAGTCACTGTACTCCAATCTATTCCACTCCACTCAATGATACTACACTCCACTCTTTGCAATATCACTCCACTCTACACCACTCCACTATAAAGGCCTCCACTCTATGCCCCTCCACCCTACGACCATCCACCCTACAACCTTCCACTCTACGACACTCCATCCTATAAAACTCTGTTACACTCTATGACACGGGTACTCATAGTACGGCCCGCGGGCCAGCAGCGGCCCGGCAAGCCTTCCGTGGCGGCCCGCGGACCATAAGCCACAGAGTACCCGTGTTTACTAAGACTGTCTGCAAACACTCTGCTGCTCTGTGGGGGCCAGGCAATTTATTCCGGCGGGGCGCCGAGAGGGTGTGAAAGACAGCAATGCCCCATTCACAATCAAATGGTCTTTTTGAAGACCTGTGAAATACTCGGGTGGGGCTGTGTGTCTGTGCGCGCTGGGAAAACAGGCTGGGGAAGCTGTCACAGGCAGGGTGGGGTGACAGAGGGAGGTAGAGGGACAGAGACAGAGGGAGGGAAATGGAGACAGACAGAGGGAGGAGGGCGATAGAGGGATGAGGGTGATAGAGGGATGAGGGCGACGGAGTGCGGGAGGCACAGTGAAGGAAGGGGAGTGAGGGAAGGGGAATGAGGGAGGGAGTGAGAGAAGGGGAGTGAGGGAAGGGGAATGAGGGAGGGAGTGAGGGAAGGGGAATGAGGGAAGGAGAGTGAAGGAAGGGGAATGAGGGAGGGAGTGAGGGAAGGGGAATGAGGGAAGGAGAGTGAAGGAAGGGGAATGAGGGAGGGAGTGAGGGAAGGGGAGTGAGGGACGGGGAGTGAGGGAGAGAGAGGAGTGAGGGAGAGAGAGGAGTGAGGGAGGGAGTGAGGGACGGGAGTGAGGGAGTGAGGGACGGGATTGAGGGAAGGGGAGTGAGGGAAGGGAAGGGAGGGAGGGAAGGAGAGTGAGGGAGTGAGGGAAGGGAAGGGAGTGAGGGAGTGAGGGAAGGGGGAAATGAGGGAGGGGGGAATGAGGGAGGGAGGGAGTGAGGGAAGGGGAGTGAGGAAAGGGGAGGGAGGGAAGGGGAGTGAGGAAGGGAGTGAGGGAAGGGGAATGAGGGAAGGAGAGTGAAGGAAGGGGAATGAGGGAGGGAGTGAGGGAAGGGGAATGAGGGAAGGAGAGTGAAAAAAGGGGAATGAGGGAGGGAGTGAGGGAAGGGGAATGAGGGAAGGAGAGTGAAGGAAGGGGAATGAGGGAGGGAGTGAGGGAGGGAGAGAGAGGAGTGAGGGAGAGAGAGGAGTGAGGGAGGGAGTGAGTGAGTGAGGGACGGGAGTGAGGGAGTGAGGGACGGGATTGAGGGAAGGGGAGTGAGGGAAGGGAGGGAGGGAAGGAGAGTGAGGGAGCGAGGGAAGGGAGTGAGGGAGTGAGGGAAGGGGGGAATGAGGGAAGGGGGGAATGAGGGAGGGGGGAATGAGGGAGGGAGGGAGTGAGGGAAGGGGAGTGAGGAAAGGGGAGGGAGGGAAGGGGAGTGAGGGAGGGGTTGAGGGAAGGGGTGATGGAAGGGGAGTGAGGGAAGGGGAGTGAGGGAAGGGGAGGGAGAGAGGGGAGTGAGGGAGAGAGGGGAGTGAGGGAGAGAGGGGAGTGAGGGAGAGAGGGGAGTGAGGGTGTGAGGGAAGGGGAGTGAGGGAAGGGGAGTGAGGCGCAGGGGAGTGAGGGAAGGGGAGTGAGGGAGGGAGTGAGGGAAGGGAAGTGTGGGAGGGAGTGAGGGAAGGGAAGGGAGTGAGGGAAGGGAGTGAGGGACAGGAGTGAGGGACAGGAGTGAGGGACAGGAGTGAGGGAAGGGAGTGAGGGAAGGGAGTGAGGGAAGGGGAGTGAGGGAGGGAGGGAAGGGGAGTGAGGGAGGGGATGAGGGAAGGAGTGAGGGAATGAGGGAAGGGGAGTGAGGGAAGGGGAGGGAGTGAGGGAAGGGGAGTGAGGGAAGGGGAGTGAGGGGAGGGGTGAGGGAAGGGGAGTGAGGGAAGGGAGTGAGGGAAGGGAGTGAGGGAAGGGAGTGAAGAGGAGTGAGGGAAGGGGAGTGAGGGAAGGGGAGTGAGGGAAGGGGAATGAGGGAGGGAGGGAGGGAGTGAGGGGAGTGAGGGAACGGGAGTGAGGGAGTGAGGGAAGGTGAGTGAGGGAAGGCGAGTGAGGGAAGGGGAGTGAGGGAAAAGGAGTGAGGGAAGGGGAGTGAGGGAAGGGGAGGTAGTGAGGTTGAGGGAAGGGGAGTGAGGGGAAGGGAAGGGAAGTGAGGGAGGGAAGGAGAGGAATGGAGAGGGAAGGGAGAGGGATGAGAGGGAGGAGAGGGAGGGAGAATGAAGGGGAGGGAGAGGGAAGAAGATGAAGGGAGAGGGAAGGAGAGAGGGAGAGGGAGTGAGACAGTCAGAATGAGGGTGAGATAGGGAAAGAGAGGGAGTGAGAGGGAGCGAGACAGAGGGAGACCGGGGAGGGAGATAGAGGGATGGAGGGAGGGAGGCGAAGAGAGGGAGATAGAGAGAGAGAGAGAGAGAGAGAGAAGAGAGAGAGAGAGAGAGAGAGAGAGGTGTGTGTATGCCGGGTCTGGTAGCTCAGTGGACGAAGGCGTCTGCTGCAGGGACCTGTGTTCAACCTCATGGTCACAGTTTTTTTGTTGCTCTAGCCCCGCCCCCCCCACTGACCCCGCCCCCACCAGTGCGGCCCTCGGACACATACCACTCTGTAAATTTGGCCCCTGAGGGAAAGTTTGTGAGTACCCATGCTCTATGACTTTCTAAGCCCCTCCATGACACTTTACTCCACACCACCGTTCACCCCTCCACTCCACTGCCCCACCACTGCACAACCCTTCACTTCATGACCCTCCTCTCTACACCACTCTATGTCACTTTATGCATGCTACGACACTCTACTCCACTCAATGCCACACTACGCCACTCTACACCACTTGATGCTCTATGCGACTCCACTCTATGCCACACTACTCCACTTTGCGCCACTCTACTTAACTCTATGCTGCTCCTCACTAATCTATTCGACACCATTATATGGCACTTTCCTCTACTCTAAGACACTTTACTCCACTCTACACTTCGCCACTCCACTCTACGACACTCCTCCCTATGGCTCTCCACTCAACCACGCTCCACTCTACAATACACCACTAAATTCTACTACATTCTATGATACTCCTCTCTGTGTCACCTTAATCCACTCTAGGCCACTCCACCCTATCAGAAGCACTGAGGAACAAAGCACTGGCTTTAGAGGCTGCAGCCATAAAACTGTCAAAAAACTACTAGGTCTCAGCTTAATCCCATTGTTAAAAGTGATGAAGGCAAAAATATCTAACTCTCTGACGTACGGTCAAGAGATTATGAAGGGAACCACAAACATTCTTCTAAACAAACCTACAACCAAAATCTTTAAACGTGCATTCCATCTGCCAAATTCAGCATCACCGGCACAAGTCCACCTCAAATTTGGCTTACTGGCTGGGGCATTTATAAAGTTTTGCAACAGACTGAGTCAAGCCCGGGAAGACTCACTGGAGGCTAGACTTTGGTAAGAAATTCAGAAAAGTCATGCCAGTCACAAATATCGGCTCCACCTGGATCATAGCCTACAATTACTTGGTATTAAGGAATTTTGGGGAACAAATCCCCCCCAGTCGGCATTAAAGCTAGCTATCAAGAAGAGTGCCAGGTTGTGGTCCTTTCACTCAGACAGGGCAATACTGTCAAAAAGGAAACATGCCTGGGCAGTAATCACTAACTTTAATCCAGAAGTTGAATCTCTTCATTTATCAAGCACCTCAGCACTTTATCTGAAACGAAAGTTCCTGGCGCTGAGGTTGGGTGAATGACCTTTTAAAAAAAAACTTCCAGAATGGCACCGGAAAGACAGTCACACCCAATGTAGGTTGTGCGGCTACCACACCGAGGGGATGGAACATATAGTTTGCCTATGCCCAACAATGCTCACCCTTAGACGTTCATTACTGCGAGAAGAATGGATAAGACTTGGAATCTGATCTTGCCGCCAAGCCATAATAGCAGCCTTCAACCCGGACAACTAAGGGCCAATTTTTTTCGAGAGAATAGAGGAGTCGAAAAATTGTAGTAGAGAGCTCTTCTTGACAGTAAAAAAGTTATCCAAGATAACTACAAACAACAATATACCCAGTAGTACGGATTTCTGTAATTCCCTTGGTCAATTCTTTACCGACAAAGTGACATCTGTATACGAATCGTTCACGTCAAACACTTCCCAATTTGTGACTTCATAGAATATTTCTCCTAGGAATACATTTCCTGCTAATGAATCAGTAAAATCAGGGTTTAAGTTCCACCCCCCAGGACTAGAACAGGTCTTTCAGGCAGTTCGGTCTACAGAATCTGAGGATCTCGGGGATCCCTGTCCACCAAACATTCTACATCTTTTTCCTGAGCTGCTCAGTGAGCAGTTGACTAAACTCACAGAGCATATAATTACCTCTGGAGTCTACCCAACCACATGGAAATCTACTTCGGTTCTTCCACTATTAAAAAAACCTAATTTAGATCCACTAGATCCAGGAAGCTATAGACCTATAGCCAGGATCCGCTATGGCGCAAAGGTTCTTGAAAAACTGCTGAATAAACAACTGGCGCAGTTTGTTAGGAGGCAGACATCCTGGACCCATCTCAGTACGTGTTCCGAGAGGGACATGGTACCGAGACCGCACTGCTGATGGCGGTGGAAGAACTTAGGAGTGTGCTGGATGCCGGTGGGAAGGCCGCCTTGATCCTGTTGGATCTTTCGGCGGCCTTCGACACGGTAAACCATGACACACTCCTAGACTGGCTGACAGCAGTGGGCTGCCATAAAGAGGCAAGAACTTTGTTGGCGTCATTTCTTAGAGACCGGTCCTTCACGGTGGAGACGGGGAACGCTAAATCTAAACCTTTCAACTCCCCGTGTGGGGTACCGCAGGGGTCCTCACTAAGCCCGACATTATTTAACCTATATGTCTCACCATTAGCTGAAGTTATTAGGGAATGTGGTTTCCTTCCAATATCATACGCTGATGACACGCAAATTGTGGTCACGATTTCTAAAGACACTTTAGGTACGGCTGATAGGTTCAGAAACTGTATGAAGCAGGTTAGCCTCTGGATGGAAAGAAACTGTCTAAAACTAAACAGAGGGAAAAGTGAAGTCATGATACTAGGGAGTAACACTGAAATTTGGTCTCCGAATTGGTGGCCCTCCAACCTTAGTAACTGCCCCTCGCAAGTCAAGAAAGTAAAAAATCTGGGGATGCTGATAGACAATAAACTGACTTTCGAAGCCCAAGTCAATAAATTGTCGGCAACGCTGTGGTATACACTGAAAATGATTAGGAAACTAATACCCTATATCCCACTGGATTCTAGGAAAACAGCGGTCACCACATTAGCCTTATCGAGACTTGATTATGGGAATGCCTTGTTTGCCGGTATGCAGACCCAGCATTTGGCAAAACTGCAACGCCTAAAAAATTCAGCAGCTAGGCTGCTATTAAACATCCCCAGATCTGAACGCATATCCCACCATCTGAAATCTTTACATTGGCTTCCCATAGAGAAAAGGGTCAAATTGAAATCATTGTGCCTAACATATAAGGCGCTACAAGGCTCTGGATCTCTCTTTCTCAGAACACACCTGAAACCGTATATTCCAAAGGGAGAATTGCGTTCATCCCAAGCCAAACTAATTCAGGTCCCCGCTTTAAACAAGTGAGATGGGGTGTCAGAAGCTTCTTACTGCATGCTGCTAAGAATTGGAATCAAGTCCCCCAGATCATTAAAAGCTGTACCTCCTTGCTGACCTTCAGAAAACTGGCTTTTTAACCTACAATAATTCCTGCTTCTTCAGCACTGCTCACGTGTTCTCTGATTAGCGCTAAGACGCCCACGGGCATATGCGCGCTTTATAAAACTACAAATCAAATCAAATCAACACAAAGCTGAATATCGGGTTAACAAAATTTGTTATTAAAGCATTAAGCCAGTTGGAAGTTATCGGGACCGCCAACCATGTCTCATTATTGCAGCGCGATATTCCATCATTAGACATATCAACGGCTTGTCGGTCATTAACAAATTGCTGATTCGAACTTGGTCCACGAGTCTTATAATACCAGTTAAGAAGCCAAGTAGAGTTTTAACCAAAAAGTTAATCGTTGTCCCAATAATTTTAACTAATGTATCCTTTTTAGAAAATGATGCTAGTGCTTTTATATTGTAAGGGTTTTTAATTTACCAACAATAAAGTTCTTAATACATCACTCCACCCTATCACACTCTACAACATTTTATGGCACTCTATGCTACATTGTTCCACTCAATCTTCACCACTCCACTCCATGCCACTCTATATCACTCCACTCAATGCCACTCCACAACACTCTACATCACTCTAATGTACGCTAATCTTCTCTACTCTACTCCACTCTATGGCACTTTACTCACTCTATGTCACTTGACTCCACTCTACATTTTGGCATTCCACTCTATGACACTCCACTCTACAACCCTTTACTACACTCTACGCCACCATACTCTGACACTCTATGCCCCTCCACTCTATGTTCCTCCACTCTATGCCCCTCCCCTCTATGCCCCTCCACTCTATGACATCCCACTGTGGACAACTCCACTCTACACTACCCAACTCTACACAACTCCACCCTAATCCACTCTAGCCCATTCTACTCCACTCCACCGCACTCCAATCTATACCACTTCATTCTACTCCACTACATCCCACTCTGCTCCATAACACTACACTCTACTCTACGACACTCCACTTGATGACACTCCACTTTGCTTCTGACACTCCACTCTAATCGTTTCTATGATCCAGACTTAAAAAGACAATATCACGCTTCCATTAAAGCTTATCACAAGCTAATACGGAAGTCCTGGGGTGATTATTTTGCAGCTAAAATCAAAAATAGGAGTAACCCCTCAAAGACCATCTTCTCCTTTCTTAATGACCTGAAGCATCCCAATTCGGTAGCTGAACCTTTCATCATCTCGAATAATCAGTGTGATGAATAGGCTATCTACTTCATTAACAAGGTAGAGAACATCTACAAAAACTTTTCAACCATGAGCAACAATATGAGTTGTAATGTAGAGATGAGCCCCACGGGCTTCTCATTACTCTCCTTCCCTCTATATCTCTGGCTGAGGTAGGTATCCTCTGCAATAAGATTAAATCTGGATCCCCAGCCGACTCTATGAAACCTTACTAGTTCTGAATATACTGTTGCGTGTTTATCTAGATTCCTGATTGATACTGTGACCTTATGCCCCTATTCGGCTATAAACCCATTTATTCCCTATATTGGCATAACCGTTCAAGTGCGATTTTCTGAAAAGTCATCTCTGGCCTCACACGAACAGAGCCACATTCCAGCATAGTTCTCTCTGCCACTTCCTTTGCGACCAATTAGTGCAATGACAGAGCAGTAGTCACTATCTGATATTCCTAGATAACACTCCGAGTTCTTCAACAAGATAAAAACGTAGCAAACCTGGAAATCCCCGCTTGCTATGTTTTGATTAGTAATGGAACTCTAATGAGCAACTGATAACTATCACTTCCTAGTGACATCTTTAATTGACGTCTTATGTCCAGCAAACTTGCGTCAAACCCGGCACCTGTCAGGTATAAATATTACCAACGTTGCCTTAAGCAATGAGAGCTGTAAGCTGTGAGCTGTGATCTGCAAGACCCCGTGTTGGTAAATCTAGCACTCTGTCGCTGCAGCCTGCTATCCTGTGGTGGTGAAGCTGCTGATACCATTATCGCCGCTACAGCGCGAACTATGGTGCAGTACGCTTAAGGAGCTGAACAGCCGTCCCTCTGCGAAGACATCCAGCAGATTCCAGCTGCCCGCGGACGCTGTCCCCCCTCCTTCCTCGACGCGCTGAAGAGAAGCCGCTGCCTTTCTCGTGCAGAGAAATCCAGTCCCGGCGCTTCCAGTTTACCCTCGCGGGTGACTGGGATATCGAGAGAGACCCCTGAAGGAGATACCAATCCTCCATCATTCTATTCAGAGGTATGGTGTTGACTAAACCCTTAGACGAGAATTCTTGAAACAAACCTTGGCAAAACCAACTTAACTTAAGCTACTTACTTACTCCCCTTTTCACGTGTTAGGCTTAGGTCAGGCACACTGGGGTAGGCTTAGTTAGAAGCACCAGTTGAGTATGTTAGCCTAATGTATATATGACTGTATATATGTTTTATTACTTTTAACCATTGTATGGCTAAGAAACCATATCAATGCTTTTACAGTTCTATTTCGCAATACTTATCTTACTGTACGTACTTTTTATAATAACAATTATTGCAATTGTGGCAATACATTTCTCTTGTACGAGAAGAAAGACTGTTCAATAAATGTTAACCCTTTATTGACAAACGCCCGTCTCTCTATTCTCTACATCTCGTGAAAGTAAACTGCACTAGACTGACTGAGTGAAATACATGTCTATTGTTTCACACGACCCTAGAGATTGACTCTTGATCTGAGGAGCAAAGTTGTCATGTTGCACGGTTGTTGGAAAACTGAATCCCTTCTTGTCTGTGCCAAGGAAGCTGATCACTTCCTATGCAGAGAAGAAAGTTTCCAGTGACCTCTGAGCTAGTTGGTAACACAACCCAATTAAGTTTAGCATAGTCAGTGGAGGCCTGGAATATCCGCAGTTCCACGTCGATACTACTGTTTATGTTATTCCAATGCGCAGGGCCTAGTGGGAAACTAGGAACTACACTACATGGCGCCCAAACGTTTGGTAAGGCGATAAACTAACGCAAGACAGTAGAGTAACTCAGTCGTGCATATTTCACAGACCCCTTTTCTCCCGTAAATACTCCAATAGACGTCTGGAGTGGGTGAAAGGTTAAAATCCGCCCGACCTTAGTAGGAAGAGATTCCTATGTAAAGCTCCGGTTTATTCAACGTTGAAGGATACAGTGTTCCAAAATATTGTGCACCTAATCTTTGTCTCCTTGGAGACCTACTCTGCAAACCTTGCATTTTTACAATGCCAGAAAATAACGGAACCTCTGGGGCCGCAGTAGACGCGACTCAGCAAGGTCCCGAACAAGCAGACCCGGATGCTATTATCATCCCGGTTCACTTAAGAAGATCTATAACTTTAAAACTTATAGAAAACGGACTGACACCTCAAGGTGGTACAGTAATTTTCGTGATAGAGGCTCACGAGTATCGGCAGACAGAGGTATTCTATTCATGGATAAACTTTCCAGCGGCAAACGCTACAACACAAGAGTTTCACTATTACAAAATAGAGAAACCTCCGGAAGAGTACGCTCCTTTCGAGGAGATTGAAATTCCACTTAAATTTCAAGAGCACCTGCTCTGGTTTAATGGCGCCCTAAAACACAATGATCACATAACCAGGCTCGGTCCACTAGGTAGACCAGGAGCAACGTGGCCGGTTCTAGCCAGCTACACCCCACATCCTGACATTGTAAAAATGTCTAGAGAAGAGCTGTTAGTACAGCTAAACACATTAATAAAAATACATAGGCAATTAGTCCAATATGTAATGCGGACTGCAACAGTCCAGCCAGCTGTTAATTCACACCAGCTGACCCCTCACCAGGGGAACACAAATAAAATTACACCACAGAACATACAGTCATGTCTTGGTAAAACACCCGTAAAACGGGAACAAATTCCTTTCTGGTTAGCACAGAAAATCACTCAAATAGAGGCAGTATTTCCTGATACTACTCCTATTGAGAAAACACAGAATCTTGACCATCTGCCTTCCTATGGGAATCGCACCACACGTGGAGGACTGTGACACTTGGGGTACAGTCTTTGCTTCCATTTATACAAAAACACACGGTGTTCCGTCTATGGCGGTAATACCAGAAGTGCTAAAACAGATTCAAAATGAATTCGGTCCAGAGCCCGCTTTAAATCTAGGTATGAAATTACTGAAAGACTTCAAGCAGGTCTCGGCTATATTATTAGCCAACATTAGAGGAGAAGCAGCATCTGTGGCGATTCGCCAGAAGGTGAGGGAAACAGATATAAAAGATCCTGTTGAGCTAGCAAAAATCATAGAAAAATGCTATGAAGAATTAGGTAGAGACAGCTTGGGTGGGAAACCAGTAAAACCCCAACTGCTCGAAAGTCCTGAAAAATTATTTATTAAAAATAATTTAAACACTCCTAAAAAGAGCTGGGATGGAAATAAACAATCCACTCCCAAGGAAAAAGTTTTCCAGTCCAGAGGAAGGTCTCCTCGACGGAGGGAAAGAACTCCGACTCGAGAACGCCAGTCTCCCCAGAGGGAGCCCTCTGAGAAAAGATATAACCTTAGAAATAGGGATAATCTGAAAAAACCTGATAGATATCAAAGTATTGATACACGTCCCTCTCGATCTTCTCCACAGAATTCGGAAAGAAGAGGACGGTCAGACCCAGGAGAGCACACCAAGTCCAAAGACAAGGAACCTGCTCAAAATAAGAAATCTCAATTTCCTAAAAAGAAGGTAGCCAGTATTAGAGTAATCAACCATGCCGAGAATACTGAGGACACAGTTGAAAAACGGGGAGTGGGCATTGACAATGTTGGACAGTGCAGCAGAAATCAGTATAGCGCGCAAGAACTTGATGAGTCATCTGGAGACAGTGGACACGAATGAGTACATTCAGGTTGAAACTGCCGACGCCAGACTTAGCGAGCCCCATAAAATATACAAAATAACATTGCGTTAGAGGGTGATAAGACTAGGAAAATTAAGGGTCTATTTTGGGATAAGCTCTCAAAAGGCTATGATATTCTGTTAGCTGAAAAAGATTGGCCCCCAGAGTTTGTCAGGGAGTGCCCTCGTGGCGAAGAAGTGATTATGCCTGCCTTCTCGAATCACATACCGATTCACAAAAAATATACATATGCACGGAAATGGGCAGTAGCACAGGCACCTGCATTGTATAAAAATCATGTAGGATGGGATGAGGATTCACCTCCTCACAAAATCCAACTAAAAAGTGAACCAACTGCCCAACGGCAGTATCCCATAAAGCAAGAAGCTAAAAAACAGGTCAGGGAGATCTTAGATCAACTTGAATACCAGGGGGTGATTGAAACATGCACCTCTCAAATGAACAATCCTTTGTTTCCTGTCTCCAAGCCAGACAATTCATATCGTCTAGTTTTGGACTACAGACATCTTAATACATGTTGCAAAACTTTTGCAGTACAAAACTCGCATAGTGCAGCCCTAATGAATAACATAATTAGGAAAAAATATAAAACGACATTAGACATATCTAATGGTTTCTTTTGTCAAAACATTGCACCAGAAAGCAGATATTTGACCGCTTTCTCCACATTTGGGTCGCAGAAAAAATTCTGTCGACTCCCACAGGGGTTCAAGAACAGCCCAGGACTATTCTCAGCTAGGGTAACAGAGTTACTACAAATCTATGATGATGAAGCATTATCTTACGTAGATGATATTTATCTCACAGATGACGACTTGGATACTCACTTGAAGAGAGTGAACACCATTTTACTTGGGTTCGCAGCAGAGGGTTACAAATTCAACTTTAAAAAGTCCCAAATTGCCCATCTGACAGTACTTTTTTTAGGGTACGAATTATCAAGTGAAGGGAAAA